>NW_024423453.1:54517015-54537079 GCF_017311325.1 Ursus maritimus | reverse complement strand
TGAAAACGGTGTCTCCTACTCCCCCGCCATCTTAACTCCTCGGAAATCCAAGGTCAGTTTTAAAATGCAATTTGACCTATTTTTCATATGATACTGCGGGATAATTATTGTTTTATATTGTTTTAGCTTCAATTTACTGCTCTAAACTATAAAAAATGATAATTGACTTCTTTTGTGCTTTTAAAATACTAATCATTATTCTCCAATGTTGAAGTGTTTCCACTTTCTATTAGTAGGTAAAAACATACTTGCTGTATTTCATTTTTTTTAAATAATGAACAAAACCTGTATGATTATCTTGGTTTTATGACTTCCATCTTTAGATATACTTAGAATTTCATAAATGTCACATGATGTTTACTTAAGGGTAGCAACATAAAACAACTCAAAATTTCAGGGTTTTAATCTGTGAAACTATAAAAGTCATCAATATCTTCCAAATTACTGTTTTTCCAACTGTTAAATGGAACTTTGCCTTTCCAATTTCTAATTTATCAATCACTAGAAACAGGTTAGTTTCACAATTGAACCTTGGTTTTGAAAGATGAATTCTCTTCTATTGATTGCTCTTTTGAAATAATGTAGCAGTTCCAATTGATTCTGGCTTGTTTTCAGGTTCAGGTCAGGTTTCACCTCAAGTTCAGTTGTATAATTAATTAAACTGAATGTCTCACAGAGCCCTGGAAAACACAGGGCTCCTGCAATGATTCTAATCCCCATGTTACTAAAATAAAGCACCTTACACCTTAAGTGTCTCCTGATGTTATGCCCAAATTAGCCTGTCTCTCCACATTTATACCCCTGAATTAATTTTGAGCATATGTCAGGTGTTAATAGTCATGGTTACATTTTTTTAAATAGAAGTTCAATTTCCCCACCATGAACAGAATCATAAAGCTTGATTCCACCATTGGTCCTCTATGCTCTGTGTACTTACTATATAGACTTAAAACTGGACAACACTATGGCTCACTTGTAGATATAATGACTAAATCTTAAGTTCCACTTTCAATTTGAATCAACCCTAGTCTTCAAGGCTCATCAAGGCATTGGAGGATATGAGACTAGAACAGAAGCTCACAGGAGTGGGAGAACAGATCCAGATAATTAGGTTTTAATTATATTGTCATTATTAAACTTCCTGTTAATGATAGCAATGAGAACATTTATAAAAGTAATTTTCTTTTAAAATTTCTCTTCAGGTTTCACTGTAAGATAATGGGAAGTGGTGATCTGATCAGGAAAAACTGTAGGCCTTGACTTCCCACTGGTCCAGGTTTGAATCCAACTGTTTTTCTCTTCATTCATACTATGTGATCTTGTATTATTTAAATTCCATGAACTTCAGTGTTCTTATATGCATAACAATATGCCCAGGATTTTAATTTCTAATTTACATTATTATCTTGTGCAAAATGTGAGACACTTACCTAGAAAGCGCCTAGAATTGTTCATTGCACAAAATATTATTCCACATATTAGCCTTTTATTTTATAAGTGATATAATGAAATAAAATGTATAACTCTTTGGAAGTTCACTTTGCTTCCAGAGAGATTAGGCCTGTTGTTTAGGGTCAGTTGCCCATCTGGACAGCAGATAGGAGGCTGAGAGGTTAAACAGCAGGGTGCTCACTTGCTTTATCTTCATCTTAATCAAATCATAATTACACCAAGGCACATGGAACCACCAAATATATTTTGAGTTATTGTGATCCTTCTGGGTCAGATGTGGATTGACATCAGTCCTAAAACAAGGCTGTTGTTTAAAAATTATAGAACACACGGAAAATGATTACATATTGAATTATATAGGTTTTTAGTAATAGAACAAAGAACATCTGGAAAATACATATTAGTATTTGGAGAGAAATTTCCTTACAGATGTCTACCTTTCAAAAGCTGAAGAGAAAACATTTATGTCCTCCCCAGCTTCACTATCTGTCGCCAAGAAAAGTGTTACAACTACATTAATCAGAAAGTAAAACAAAGGATGAATATTCAGTTATCAAAACGGATGACTAAAATGAGAACTGAGGGAAAAAAACATAAAAATCCTGTGAAATGTATCTAGTGATGTGGATTTTGCAACTCAAATCCATTTCTATGGCTAAAAGGGTATATGATTGTCTGGGAATCTTTCATTCATAGATATGCCTCAAATATCACACCACACAGTAAAGAAGAAAAATGAAACAAATGTTCATTTGAAAATATAGCCCTCCATAAAGGAATTTATGGCCTCTTAAAAGCAAAGAAGGCACAGGAAATAATCATGTTTCTACTCCTAAGTTCTTTTCATAGACTTTGCACTGAATGGCACCATATAAACAGGTGCTTGATGTATAAGAAAACAATCTCTCACTCTGATTCAATAAGATCTACATCTTATAAACGGTATATTTCTTATATATTCAGTGTGAACTGTAAGGATGGAATCTAAATATGTATAATCCCCAAGGACATCATCAATGTTGTCACAGTGTGAGTTAATACTGGGATGAGCTCAGCATGCCCATGACAGTGTAGCACCATCGTCTTGAATGCTGGTGAGTGTCTGACATAAGGTGTGTCTGAGTCCTAGATTTCTGTGACAGGGAGCTCTTTCTTCTGATTCCATTTCAATTGGCTGTTTTTGTCTTAAACCACCTCATTGTTAATTCTGTCAAATTTCACCAGTCTCAAGAAAGATCAGCATTGAGAATTAATTTATAAAATAATAACAATCCCAAAGAATATTAGCGCAGACACATGAAGAATGTAATTAACACAGCTGAGATTCCTACTACCAGCCCCCTGACTTCAAAGACTTTTATTTTTCTCTAGCCACATTACCCTCTCTGATAGTAGCCTCAGACGAACGAGTAAGAATTTATGTAATGGTGGGCAGCCTGGAGTCGGTGCAAGTAGGCTGTTTCTTGCACCTTGACTCCAGCCCCTCATGAGAGTCCTGTGCACACACCTTGCAAGCGATGGCACCGTGAGACCGATTTCCAGTGTAGGAATGGATCGCAGCAGTTAACATTGCTGCTGGGACAGCTGTGATTGGTTATCTAGCTTACAGAAGATTTTATGTTAAAGAGCATTGCAACAAATCTATGGTAAACCTTCACATCCAGAAAGACAAACCTAAAATTTTGACATGGAAGATTTGGGAGACAAAGCTGTGTACTGCCATTGTTGGAGGTCCAGGAAGTTTCCATTCTGTGATGGATCTAACACAAAACACAATGAAGATACTGGAGACAACATGGGACCTCTAATCATTAAGAAAAAGGAAACTTAAATGGACAGTTTCGTTGCTGCAAGCTAACTTGTCATGACGTTACCTGATTGTCTAATTAGAATGACTACCGCTTCTGTATAAACTCACCTCCCCTGGGTTCTAGATGGGGTATTGGAAACTGCAGCTTTCTTTTCTTTCTTTTTAGAGATGTTATTTATTTATTTGAGAGAGAGAGAGAATGAGAGAGAGAGAGAGTGAGCGTGAGAGGGGGAGGGTCAGAGGGAGAAGCAGACTCCCCACTGAGCAGGTACCCCCCCCCCAACTCGGGACATGATCCTGGGGCTCCAGGATCATGACCTGAGCAAAAGGCAGTCTCTTAACCTACTGAGGCACCCAGGCGCCCTGCAGCTTTCATGGCATTTGCCTTACTTGAACCATCATGGTGCACATTTACTTAAACAAAAAAATGAAAAAATAAAAACCAACCTCATGGCCTCTGGCTTATTTTGGTCTTGTAAGGATCCATTTCTTTACATTAAAATAATTATATTAGAATATAGTCATATGTTGAAGTTAGCATATTAAATTATTCTCAGGAAAAAAAAAGGAATTTATGTAATGATATTCTCATTACTAGAAGTATTTGCATATTAGACCCATGGAATGAAATTCAGCATGGGAAGAATTAGGTGTTGCGATTAGAAACACAAAATTCTCTGTTACTTATTATTGCTTTATTTTTGAGTGTACTTAGCAATGCAGTTCCTTCTCGCATTGGAAGAAAAAACTGCTATGTGTTCAGCTGGCAAATTAAATTATAACTTTCTGCCATCATAATAAAATAGGGAATGTCTCGATGTTTGATAGAAATAAAATATTTAATGTGGTGCTTTTTAAAATCTGTTGTGGAGAAAAGACTTTGATATTAAATTTATTTTATTTTTTATTTTTTATTTTTTTTAAAGATTTTATTTATTTATTTGACAGAGATAGAGACAGCCAGCGAGAGAGGGAACACAAGCAGGGGGAGTGGGAGAAGAAGAAGCAGGCTCATGGCGGAGGAGCCTGATGTGGGGCTCGATCCCAGAACACCGGGATCACGCCCTGAGCCGAAGGCAGACGCTTAACTGCTGTGCCACCCAGGCGCCCCTGATATTAAATTTAATTCCACTGAATTCAACTGAATGCAAAACCTATTTATTGAATACTTGAAATACCAGACCTAGTTCTGGGTACATTGGCTATAACACTCACTGTACATTGGCTACATTCACTGCCTTTCAATAGGTAAACATACTGTAGTTTGAGCCTTAAGGCTACAATTGCTTTAATCAATGCTCAGTCTGTGGCATTTAGTATGGTTCTAGGCTTTTATGAATGACCTGTGGGTTAGGTTTAAGTCAAACACACACATACACACCTTTTACTACTCATTGTGATTTTTATTTTTTATTTTTTAAAAAGATTTTATTTATTTATTAGAGAGAGAGAGAGCACAAGCAGTGGAGAGAAGCAGAAGGTGAGGGAGAAGTAGGCTCCCAGCTGAGCCAGGAGCCCCACGTGGGGCTTGATCCCAGGACTCTGGGATCATGACCTGAGCCGAAGGCAGATGCTTAACCGACTGAGCCACGCAGGCGCCCTTCACTGTGATTTTTGACTTCTAATTCCTCCTTAGCTTTGAAGTAAAAGCTTATTTCTTGGGGAGAAGTGGTCAAGTAAGACACAGTCTGATCCTTAGTTTCTCCTCCAGAACATTTTGTCCTACAGACAGGATCCCCATAGACTTTGGTCTCTTTGATATCACATATGCAAATGTTTCAGGAGATATGTATTTTTTCTTAAATAGAGCTTTGAAGAGCACAGGATGTTGTGTTAGATATGTCTAAATAGTTGGGTCTTTTGCTTGCTATCTATGTAACCTGTAGTAAATTACTTAAACTGTGTCTGAGCTTTATTCCATCCTAGCAAAGGGGAACCATGAAAAGTATCTTCAAAATTCTCTGACAGTTGTTTCTGTCTATAAGACATTGCTGGAAAATTATAGATATTTAATAAACGTTCAATAAAAAAACACATGTCATAAGAGAGGTACCCCGATAAAATGCTTCTAGAATTTGAGAGACAACAAAGATTAAATTCACAGGAGAACATGGGGTACACAGAGGCAGAGAAAGAGTTATTTTCCTTCCAGGGTCCAAAAAAAAGAGGAAATTTTTGAGGTTTTTAGATGCTTGATTTTAAGCATATAGGGCCCCTAGGACTCCATAAAAGATAGGTTTTATTATAATTATAAATAAAAATGGCTATTTTTTTCCACAAGAGAAAAGGCTAATTTGTTACTTTGTACTGTTCCATTTCTGAAATGGCAGTCCATAACACTTTTCCATAAGTATATATAGGCATTTTATTTATGATATATTTTCTGAGATTGTTTACCAGGATTAATCATGATATATTCTTAGCTAAGCATTGGAACACTGAAGTAAGAGATTAATAAATAGTAAGATCTAGTAGAAGAAATTATGCTAGGGAGGCTAAATGAGTGATGTTCTAGGTCCCTAGTGTTGTTTTAAAGATAAATTGGCCATTCCTAATACTAGTAAGTGTTAGGAGGTATCCATGAAATGGTTCACACTTAGAATTTATGTAACTGCAAAGGCAAATTGGACCAAAACATAGAAAAATGCTCAATTTAGTTTAACTTCTATTTGCGTTAAATATACAATGTATGAGGACCTGTGTAGTCTAAACCTATGGTTTTATGACTTAAAGTCTATAGATCTTTAAAGATAAAGTTATTCTGAAATAAAAGTTTTATAAAGTCAAGGGCAACTGGATTAAAAAGAAATCTGGATTCAGGTGAGTCTATGGGTCTTTTTCTATCATTTTAATATATGAGTGTGATTTTGAAGGAGTAATAGAAGTGTCATTTATGTGTTGTTTTAATTGTATGCTTGTTTTTAGAAATAAATTAGTTATACAAATGTGCTCCTTCTATTTAAGAAGTTTATTTAAGTTGTTTGATTATCTGTTCTCTTTTTTTGTACTTTGGTTTGAACGAACCAAATCTGTAGTGCTAATGTAGTTGCTTAGTTCTCTCTAAGAATGGGATATAGCAGAGTCTGAAAATCCTCTTATTTAAAATCCATTTCTTGTCTTTGTGTGGAAGGAAGCTTTTACCTCAAGTGGATGGAGAGGATTATTCTCAAGTGTGATAAGGACATTTCAGAACAAACTCAATTCTAAATTTTATTGTCAAATTATCTCTTGTTCTTTCAAACTCCAAATTATTTCATTTTCTTTCATTTGAGCAAAGATATAGCCTTTAAATGATAGTCATCCAATGGCAAATTTTTTCCCAGTAGCATGTGTGATATAAAGACAACTCATTTCATAGTGCTATGTATTTGTTTTGAAGACAAGATGATTGAAATCATTCTCTTACTAATGGTTGCCTTAGAATTCTCTTTAAATTAAAATCCTCTTTTGCTGTGGGCAAGCACATTAGGCTATTATGTATTAAAGCTTATTTTTCTGAATAGAAACTAAAGACAAATGGGATGTAATGTACAGCATCACTATAGGTAATAATACTGTATTGCATATTTGAAAGTTTCCAAGCAAGTAGAACTTAAAAGTTCTTCTCATGAGTAAAATAATTATAACTATATGTGGTGATGGATGCTAAGTAGACTACTGTGGTGATCATTTTACAGTATATGAATACATTGAATCATTATGTTGTAAATCTGGAGCTGATATAATGTTATATGTCAAAAAAAAAAGGCAAATGGAATGAGAGACAGTATGGGAAAGAGGGCTTGGTCACAAGAGCTGAACTTGAAGTGGAGTAGATCATTAGGGAAAAACAGGCTCAGTTAAGAATTTAGAAGTTTCCGATTTGTCCCCGGGTCCTGAAATATTTTATGTTCAATTTATTTTCTTCACTGAGTATGCTACCCTTTTCTTTCCTCTTCTTGCTCTGCCTCCTAATGGTGTTCAGCTGTCACATAGAAAAAGTCCTTATCTGTGTGTACAGACAGGGTTAGAACAACATTGGCCTGAAATTCAATGTGAACAATATTGAGCTCTAGATGTGGTAACTTACCATACTATTATTAATAATAATAATGTATTATTATACAACATATATATCCCAGTGTCACTGAATCATAATTTAATCTCTTGATTTATTAGAAATTAAAACAAAAAATTAAAATAATTTTATTAGAAACTCATTGATATCTTAGCACTGATTAAATGTGGAATTATAATTAAATGCATAGACTTAACTCTAATCTTAGACTTATCTCTTACCTTAGATCAGAATCCTGAATTTTTGACTATCTTTGTCTTTCCCTGAAAGACACCTACTGGTTAATACAGTTCAGGTAACCCACTGATTTGACATTACCAACACACCCAGAATAGTTCACCTAAGGTGTGGTTTTAGCTATCTTTCTTTTTTGGATGCTTAATTTTATGTTCCTTGCTATACTAATTCCCTTGGGGAAATTCTAGGTTTTGGCTCTCCATGTAAGGAGGTTGGAAGTACCTACTCCCTCCTAACAGTAACTAAAAAAGTGAACAGATTAAGAAATCAGCAATCCATAAGAATAGGGAAGACACAGGATTGGAGTGAATGACAGGTGAATACTGGGTCACTGCTTAACAGAGCAGAGACTCACCAGAAGTGAGAGCTACATGAAGCAGTGCCAGGTTGGAGAACCTGAATGGTAATTGAATTGCTGGAGGCTCAGTGTGGACAAGTCTGAGATTAAAAACTCCTGGAGACCTAAGTCACAGGGGACCCCCAAATATTGTGAGATTTACCTCCAGAGGTCCAACCAGGTTCTTATGGTAAATATCGGAGAAAAATCTCCAGATTCAACTGGGTGGGTGTGAGGGGTTGGGGGGTGAAGAACCATTTAAAAATATGTCTGAGCCCTCTGTTCTTCTTAACATGGGCTGCCCTCAGTGGAAACTAGTTAACCAGAGCCTAACTTGATGGGGTATTAGCAAAGCCTAACTGACCTGGAGATGGGAAAATACTTAAGTCTAGTCCGGTCTATCACATCTAATGTGGAAGAAAGATATGAGAAACACTTGTGAAGTTCACAGTCCAGAGGCATGGGCTCACCCAAAGATAGACTGAAACAAAGGACAAGAGAACACTTCTCTTCCCACATCTAATCATGATGTTACTAAAGGCCTATTTACAGCATTTCCTTTTACCCAGTGCATCATGCCCAGCTACCAAGAAAAAATTACAAGGCATACCAAGAGACAAAAAACATAATTCAAAGAGACAGAACAAGCATCAGAACCAGACAGGGCAAGGATGTTGGAATAATCAGACTGGGAATTTAAAGCAACTATGATATACAAGGACACTGATGAATAAATTAGTATGCATGAGCACATGGGCAATGTAAGCAGAGAGATAGAAATCCTGACAAAAAATTAAAAAGAAGAAATACCAGATATAAATTACACTGTAACAAAAACAAAGAATGCCTTTGATAGGCTAATTATTAGTAGATGGGACATGGCGAAAAAAAATCTCTGAGCTAGAAGATAAATAGATCTTTGAAAACTAAAAAGGAAAGAGAAAGATAGCTGAAAAAGAACAAAACATGATATCCAAGATCTATGGGGCAACCAGAACAGGTATAACGTATGCAAAATGGGAATACCAGAAGGAGAAGAAAGAGAGGAAGGACCAGGAGAAATATTTAAAACAGAAATGACTGAGAATTTTCCCCAGTTAATGCCAGATCTCAAGCTACAGATCCCAGAAGCTTAGAGGACACCAAGCAGAATATATACTAAAAAAACTACATACACATGGGCATATAATTTCAAGTGACAGAAAATCAAGAATAAAGGGGGAAAAAGAAAACCCTAAAGGAGCCAGAGTGAGAGGAGGAGGGAGATACTTTACTTACAGAAGAAAATGATAAGAATTACATCTGACTTCTCCTCAGAAACCATGGAAACAAGAAGAGAGTAGAGTGAAATACTTCGTGTTGAGAGAAACAAAACAAAACAAAAAAACAGAACAATATCCAGAATTTTATATCCTGTGAAATTATCCTTCAAAAGTGAAGGAGAAATATTTTCCAGGGAAAAAAATAAAAGAAGAAGAGGAAATTTGTTGCCAGTAGAGTTGCCCTGGGAAAGTTGTTATAAGAAATCCTTACGAGAAATGAAACAATATATATATGCAACTCCCATAATGAAACGCAGATCTTCATAAGAAAGGGAGAACATTAGGGGCACCTGGGTGACTCAGTCGTTAAGCATCTGCCTTCAGCTCAGGTCATGATCCCCGGGGCCTGGGATCAAGCCCTGCACTGGGCTCCCTGCTCAGCGGAAGGCTTACTTCTCCTTCTCCTTCTGCCCCTGCTTGTGTTGTCTCTCTCTCTCTGTTAAATAAATAAAATCTTAAAAAAAAAAAGAAAGAAAGAAAGGGAGAACATTCAAGAAGGACTGAGTGTTGATAAAATTTTTATGTTTCTTATTCTTTATTGATCTAACATATACAGTTTGTTCAAAATAATATCGACAATGTATTTGATTATGTATGCTTATGTGTGTGTATGTATGTGTGTATCTATTTATTTATCCTTATATATAGTGAAATGAATGATAGCAATGATACAAGGGATGAGATGAAGAAATTAGGTTTATTGTTATTATAAATTATGCCACCTGTTAAGTGGTATGGTGTTATTTGAAAGTGAACTTGGATTAGCTGTAAATGCATATTACAAACTCTATGGCACCACTAAAAAAATTATTTAAAAAGTACAACCCACATGTTAAGAAAGGAGAGAAAATGGCCTAACATAAAATCCTTAATTAAAACTACAAAAGTCAGAAGAAGAATGGAAGACAAAAACAGGAACAAAGAACAAGGACAACAAATAGAAAAGAATAACAAATATGGTAGCTATTAATGCAACTATATCAATAATCACGTTGAATGTCAATGGTCTAAATGCACCAACTGAAAAAAACAGAGATTGTCAGAGTGGATAAAAAACACAGCCCAATTATAGGTTGTCTACCAGAAACCCACTTTAATATAAAGACAAAGACTGAAAGTAAATGGATCATATATATATCATGCTAACATCTCCTTGTATTACTGAGAAATGGCAAACCTAAAGCAAAATTAAAAAGGCATATAGTGATTTTGATGTGAAGAAATTTCCAACTTAAATTGGGAGAGAAAATACAAGTTGATAGAATGTTTCCAAAATCTAAAATTGTGAGATAGTGAGACTCATGTAGCAGAAAGAAGTACTTAAGGAGGGGTGCCTGGGTGGCTCAGACGTTAAGCGTCTGACTGGGATCAAGCCCCACATCGGGCTCCCTGCTCAGCGGGAAGCCTGCTTCTCCCTCTTCCACTCCCTCTGCTTGTGTTCCCTCTCTCTCTGTGTTTCTTTCTATCAAATAAATAAAATCTTTAAAAAAAAAGAAGTACTCAAGGAATGTAAATGAGAGAAATTACAACCATCAGATTAATTTTGAGAGGAACAGTCTAATGCAGGAGGTGCACAGTGAATAACATATAGGTTTTGGTTTGGCAGAAAAAATTGGGAAAGAACATTCCATATCAGAGGATTGTCATAATGGAAAGTTACATTGACTCTTGTGATGAAGGAAACAAATTTTCCTAATAAATGATGAGCCACTGCTGGTTTTTGAGCAGCAATTTGGCATTTTCAACATGTTTTCCAGGAAAATAATTTCATGGGGTCTAAAAGATAGTCTGTGGAGAATCTTAGAAAGGAGAGAGATGCAAGTGGGAAGGGTAGTTTGAAAGCTGTTGTGGCTAGTAGCCATGCAAGCTTGAGCACATGCACCAATCAGGCTGTTGGGGCGAAGAAACAGGAGTCAAAGGACAACCTCCATCAATTATTTACCTGCATAGATCACCTGAAACTTTCTGAGTTTTTATGGATTTTAGTTCCAGTTTTCATTAAAATTTTCAGTGAATATTGTCTCATAGGAATGACAAAAGTCAATTCTTTCATGTTTTAAAATGCAAACGAAACATGGTAGTTTTGGCAGTTGTCCACTAGAACTAATTTTCTTTTTTTTTTCTTTTTTATTTTTTTAATTATTTTTTATTATATTATGTTAGTCACAATACAGTACATCCCGGTTTCCGATGTAAGGCTCAATGATTCATTAGTTGTGTATAACACCCAGTGCACCATGCAATACGTGCCCTCCTTACTACCCATCACCAGTCTATCCCATTCCCCCATCCCCCTCCCTTCTGAGGTCCTCAGTTTGTTTCTCATAGTCCATAGTCTCTCATGTTTCAATCCCCCTTCTGATTATCCCCCCTTTCTTTATCCCTTTCTTCCCCTACCAATCATCCTAGTTCTTATGTTCCATAGATGAGAGAAATCATATGATAGTTGTCTTTCTCTGCTTGACTTATTTCACTTAGCATTATCTCCTCCAGTGCCGTCCATGTTGTAGCAAATGTTGAGAACTCGTTCTTTCTGATAGCTGAGTAATATTCCATTGTATATACGGACCACAACTTCTTAATCCAGTCATCTGTTGAAGGGCATCTCGGCTCCTTCCACGATTTAGCTATTGTGGACATTGCTGCTATGAACATTGGGGTGCATATGGCCCTTCTCTTTACTACGTCTGTATCTTTGGGGTAAACACCCAGTAGTGCAATGGCTGGATCATAGGGTAGCTCAATTTTTAACTTTTTAAGGGACCTCCACGCTGTTTTCCAGAGTGGCTGTACCAACTTGCATTCCCACCAACAATGTAGGAGGGATCCCCTTTCTCCACATCCTCTCCAACAATTGTTGTTTCTTGCCTTGTCTATTTTTGCCATTCTAACTGGCGTAAGGTGGTATCTCAGTGTGGTTTTGATTTGAATTTCCTTGATGGCTAATGATTTTGAACATTTTTTCATGTGTCTGTTAGCCATTTGTATGTCTTCATTGGAAAAGTGTCTGTTCATATCTTCTGCCCATTTTTTGATTTGTTTATTTGTTTCTCGTGTATTGAGTTTGAGAAGTTCTTTGTAGATCTTGGATACCAGTCCTTTATCTGTAGTGTCATTTGCAAATATATTCTCCCATTCCGTGGGCTGCCTCTTAGTTTTTCTGACTGTTTCCTTGGCTGTGCAGAAACTTTTAATCTTGATGAAGTCCCATAAATTCATTTTATCTTTTGTTTCTCTTGCCTTTGGGGATGTGTCATGAAAAAGGTTGCTTTGGCCCATGTCGTAGAGGTTGCTGCCTATGTTCTCCTCTAGAATTTTGATGGATTCCTGTCTCACATCGAGGTCTTTCATCCATTTGGAGTTTATTTTTGTGTATGGTGTGAGATAGTGGTCAAGTTTCATTCTTTTGCATGTAGCTGTCCAATTTTCCCAGCACCATTTATTGAAGAGACTGTCTTTTTCCCACCGGATGTTTTTTCCTGCTTTATCAAATATTAGTTGCCCAGAGAGCGGAGGGTCCATTTCTTGGCTCTCTATTCTGTTCCATTGGTCTATGTGTCTGTTTTTGTGCCAGTACCATGCTGTCTTTGTGATCACAGTTTTGCAGTACAGCTCGAAATCCGGCATTGTGATGCCCCCAGCTTTGTTTTTCCTTTTCAACAGTTCCTTGGAGATTCGGGGCCTTTTCTGTTTCCATACAAATTTAAGGACTATTTGTTCCAGTTCTTTGAAAAATGTCCTCGGTATTTTGATCGGGATAGCATTGAAAGTGTAGATTGCTCTGGGTAGCATGGACATTTTAACTATGTTAATTCTTCCAATCCATGAGCATGGAATATCTTTCCATCTTTTTATGTCTTCCTCAATGTCTTTCAAGAGTGATTTATAGTTTCTAGAATATAGGTCCTTTACGTCTCTGGTTAAGTTAATTCCAAGGTAACGTATGGTTTTTGGTGCTATTGTAAATGGGATGGATTCCCTAATTTCTCTTTCTTCGGTCTCGTTATTCGTGTATAGAAATGCAACTGATTTCTGAGCATTGATTTTGTATCCCGCCACGTTACTGAATTGCTCTATAACTTCTAATAGTTTGGGAGTGGCTTCTTTTGGGTTTTCCATATAGAGTATCATGTCATCTGCAAAGAGAGACATTTTGACTTCTTCTTTGCCAATTTGAATACCTTTGATCCCTTTTTGTCGTCTGATTGCTGTTGCAAGGACTTCTAGTACTATGTTGAATAATAGTGGCGAGAGTGGGCATCCTTGTCGAGTTCCTGATCTTAAGGGAAAGGCTTCCAGCTTTTCCCCATTGAGAATAATATTTGCAGTAGGCTTTTCATAGATGGCTTTTATGAGATTGAGAAATGTACCTTCTATTCCTACACTCTGAAGGGTTTTAATCAGGAAAGGATGCTGTATTTTGTCAAATGCTTTTTCGGCATCGATTGAGAGGATCATATGGTTCCTGAGTCTTTTCTTGTTGATATGATGTATCACGCTGATTGATTTGCGAATATTGAACCACGCTTGCATCCCAGGTATGAATCCCACTTGATCGTGATGGATAATCCTTTTAATGTACTGTTGGATTCTATTAGCAAGTATCTTGTTGAGGATTTTGGCGTCCATATTCATTAGGGAAATCGGTCTGTAATTCTCCTTTTTGAGGGGGTCTTTGCCTGGTTTGGGGATCAAGGTAATATTGGCCTCATAGAATGAGTTTGGTAGCTTTCCTTCTGTTTCTATTTTTTGAAATAGCTTTAGGAGAATAGGTATTATTTCTTCTTTGAATGTTTGGTAGAATTCCCCAGGAAAACCGTCCGGGCCTGGAGTTTTGTTATTTGGAAGGTTGTTTATCACTGACTCAATTTCTTCATAATTAATTGGCCTGTTTAAGGAATCAATTTCTTCCGGTTTCAATCTTGGTAGTTTATAGGTTTCCAGGAAGGATTCCATCTCTTCCAGATTGCTTAGTTTATTGGCATATAGCTGTTGATAAAAATTTCTAATAATCCTTCCAATTTCAATGGTGTTCGTCGTGACCTCTCCTTTTTCATTCATAATTTTAATAATCTGGGTCCTTTCTCTTTTCTTTTGGATAAGTCTTGCCAGTGGTCTGTCAATTTTATTGATTCTCTCAAAGAACCAGCTTCTAGTCCTGTTGATCTGCTCTACTGTACTTCTGGTTTCTGCTTGATTGATTTCAGCTCTAATTTTGGTCAACTGCTTCCTCGTGCGTGGATTAGGCCTGTCCCTCTGTTGCTGTTCCAGCTTCTTGAGGTGAGAATATAAAAACTGCATTTTAGATTTTTCTATTCTTTTGAGTGAGGCTTGGATGGCTATGTATTTCCCCCTTAGGACTGCCTTTGCAGTATCCCATAGGTTTTGGACTGTTGTATTTTCATTCTCATTGGTCTCCATAAATTGTTTAATTTGATTTTTGATTTCCTGGTTTATCGAGTCATTCCTGAGCAGGATGGTTCTTAGTCTCCAAGTGTTTGAGTTTCTTCCAAATTTTTCCTTGTGGTTGAGTTCCAATTTCAGAGCGTTGTGGTCTGAGAATATGCAGGGGATAATTTCAATCTTTTGGTATCGGTTGAGACCTGTTTTGTGTCCCAGAACATGGTCTATTCTTGAGAATGTTCCATGGGCATTAGAATAGAATGAGTATTCTTTGGTTCTGGGGTGTAGTGTTCTATATATATCTATGAGGTCCAACTCGTCGAGTATGGCATTCAAAGCCTTTGATTCTTTGCTTAGTTTTTGCCAGGGTGTTCTGTCTATTTCTGAGAGTGGAGTGTTGAGGTCCCCTACTATTAATGTATTTTTATTTATATGTCTCTTTATTCTGGTTAAGAGTTGGCTTGTGTATCTTGCTGCTCCCCTGTTGGGGGCATATATATTTATAATTGTCATATCCACTTGTTGAATACTTCCCTTAAGAATAATATAGTGCCCTTCTGCATCTCTAACTATAGTCTGTAGTTTAAAATCCAATTTATCTGATATGAGAATTGCTACCCCAGCTTTCTTTTGAGGTCCATTTGCGTGAAAGATGGTACTCCATCCCCTTACTCTCAGTCTGAATGCATCTTTGGGTTCGAAATGAGTCTCTTGTAGACAGCAAATGGATGGGTCATTTCTTTTTATCCAATCTGCAACCCTGTGGCGTTTTATGGGATGGTTCAAACCATTTACATTAAGACTGATTACTGAGAGATATGATTTTAATGTTGCCATGTTGCCAGTAAAGTCTTTGTTTGTATTGGCTGTGACTTTCTGTTCTGTATCACTCTTGGGGCCTTTTTACTTTTATAGAACCCCCCGTAATATCTCCTGTAGGGCTGGTTTCGTGGTTACAAAATTGGTTAGTGACTGGCGATTCTGAAATGTCTTTATTTCTCCATCAATTCTGAATGACAGCCTTGCTGGATAAAGGATCCTTGGCTGCATGTTTTTCTCTGAAAGAGCTTTAAATATGCTCCCCCAACCCTTTCTCTCATTCCAGGTCTGTGTAGACAGGTCTGACGTAATTCTGATGCTTTTGCCTTGGTACGTGAGAAATTTCTTTGCCCTGGCCGCTTTCAATACTGTATCCTTGCATCTAATATTTGCGAATTGCACTATGACGTGACGTGGCGTAGGTTTGTCGTGGTTGAGCTTGGGAGGGGTCCTCTCTGCCTCTTGGACACGAATGTTTGTTTCCCTTGCTAGATTAGGGAAGTTTTCAGCTACAATTTGTTCAAATATCTCTTCTAGACCTCTGTTTTTCTCCACCCCCTCGGGGATGCCGATGATTCTAACATTGGATCGTTTCATTGAGTCAGTAATCTCCCGTAACCTACATTCATGGGCGTGGATTTTTTTAAGACCATCTTCTATTTTCATTTTTTCCTCTATTAACCCATCCTCCAATTCACTAACCCGTTCCTCTGCTTCTGCGACCCTGGCCGTCAGAGCCTCTAGTTTTGCCTGCATTTGGCTCATAGAATTTTTAATTTCTGTCAGATTCGCTCTCATTTCTGTCCTTAGGGATTCTATATTCTCAGTAACCTTTTCGTTAATACTTTTTTCAATTCTACTCATCATTTTGACCATCGTTACTCTGAATTCCATTTCTGATACTTTGGTTACATCCATATCCATTATTTCTGTGGCAGAGGCCACAGAATCACTGTCTTTTCTTTGCTGGGGGGGGCTTCTCCTTCTTGTCATTCTGATGAAGAGAGGTTGCGGGGTTTCCAGAGCCCAAATTATTGACTGGGTCCCAGGCCGTGCCCCTTGTTTTATAGGGATCTTAGGGATGTGGGCTTCTTCTTTAAAGATTTTATTTATTTATTTATGTGGCAGCCAACCAGCGAGAGAGGGAACAGAAGCAGGGGAGTGGGAGAGGAAGAAGCAGGCCTCCAGCGGAGGAGCCCGATGAGGGACTCCTTTCTGGAACGCCGGGAGCACGCCCTAAGCTGAAGACAGGCGCTCAATGACTGTGCCACCCAGTCACCCGGGTTGTGGGCTTCTTGATTTTTCAGCCTCTGTGTTCTGGGGGAGGGGCCTGCCGCGCTGCTTCCTTTTTTCTACTAATGTTCTGGCCACTTTAACTCTGTTACTGTTGGTGCTGCTCAACTCTGCAGCGTCCCAGGATGTGCGCCCCACACCCGGTGTCCCAGCCCTCACTTCCAGGGCCAGCGCGTCTCTGTGCTTTGTGTTTCTAACGCTGCCAGCCGCCAGCTACCCCGCTCACGCTCCGGAAGCTCCAGGTCTCAGTCTGGATCCAGTGAACGCACCGGGATTCCGGTGTTCCGCGAGATGCCTGGTGGCGCGCTCCTGGCTCACCAGTGCTCACTGGTCTCAGTCCGCTCTCTCGCGGGTGTTGTCCGTGAGTCCGGCCCGCTCCCCTGTGCAGGTGGCTGCCATTTCCTGGCGCCTGAACGCGGCGGCTCCCTCCCCCTTCCGTTTATCTTCCGATATCTGTGCATGGTTTCATGGCTCCCCGCTTCGTACCTCAATACTCAGCGCTGCAGATGTTCATTTGTAGAGATCCAGATGCGTCTTCCTGTGTCTCAGGCTGGTTCCGTGGTTGTTCAGGCTGGTCTGGTACCTATCCAGCTCGACTCGGGGGACCGGCTGAAAAAGGTGTCTCCTACTCCTCCGCCATCTTAACTCCTCCCAAGCTAGAACTAATTTTCAATTGACTTGTCTGTATGAGGGTAGGTGTTTGTGACCGCTAAGGTTTGTAAAACAACATGAAACTCTCAAGACAGATAAGTTAAATTAAAAGAACCAAATTTGTTGACAGGAAAAAAAATTCAAGATTTATAAAGCAATCAAGAGCCTGGAAATAGAATTTGTCTCTAAAGTTAGAATCCCTAAATGAAAAGTCAGAGGTGAGCTGATAACAAACCAATTTTTTTTTTTTGGTAACTTGAAACCTTTAAAATAGTTTTATAAAATATTTGTTTATCTTTTGTTGAAGAGCCTTAGTCCCTTATATCTTTTCTCAATAAATAATCTTGTCTCTGAATAATACTAGCTTTTTGGAGAGACATGATATGCCAGGAATGAGAAGGCAGGAGATTTTTAGTTTGTGATATACATAGAGATTCAAATATGCTTGAATGTGACAAGGGACATGAATAGAGCTGATTTACAGTTTCCACTAACCTGAAACCAGACTATTCAGATTTTTGCCTCATCCTAAAATGATGAAGAAAAAAAAGGATCTGAATGCTTCTAAGATTTAAAAAGTAGAATTATTAGAACTTCGTATCCATTACTTCTTCCTTGTGGTTTTGAATGGGCCACATCCTTAATATGTTGATATATTGTCCTTACCTTGCCATTGACAGTAATATGAGAGCTTTGTAAGTGCTATGTTTGCTTCTTTCTCATCAGTCCTTCTTTGTATTAGTTTGTATGCTACTGATGGTTTCATTGGTTTGGGGGGATATACTTTCACAGGAATGAGTTAAGCTCCCTTGGGGTTTAAGTCAGGAAAAGGCTTATGATCACTCATTCACAGAATTCTCACTTAAGCTTTTGAATTTGAAAATGCCTATTCATGCTCCTGTTTCTTCAGACTTCTATGTGGGGGAAGGCAGTTCTCTTTCTCTTTTGCTCAAGTAGAAGTGCATATGGCTTCTTTACTCATGTCAGGCTTCCATCTCTCCTCATGCCCAACTCCATCCATCATGCATAACAAGCCCACACAACCAGTGAGAGCTCTCATCCCCAACAAGATTGTGATTAGGCAGGGAAAACTGTCAGACTAGTCACAGCAATTCCCTATCCTTGTTTTTATTTTTTTTAAGGATTTATTTATTTATTGGATAGAGAGAGAGAGAGAGAGAGAGAGAGCACGAGCAGGAGGGGCAGAGGGAGAAGGAGAGAAGTTCTAGGAGACTCCTTACTAAGCGCAGAGCCCAACCCGGGACTTGATCGCACAACTCTGAGATCATGACTTGAGCTGAAACCAAGAATCAGATGTTTAACTGACTGGGCCACCCAGGAGCCCCACCTATCCTTGTTTTATATGGTAATAATTTAAGCAAGAAAATAAGAAGAATTTTCAAGAAGATAGGCTATTACTGCTCCAAAAATTCTGAGATCTCCTTAAACTGCATACTGTTTTCAAAGGCAGACTAGTGTATAGTACATATAATATGTTAGAAGCATGTCTATCAAAATACATTTTTTATCTTTTTTTTAATTAGGAAATAATTTTATTTTATTTATTTATTTATTTATTTATTTTTTTAATGATTTTTTATTATATTATGTTAGTCACCATACAGTACATCCCCGGTTTCCGATGTAAAGTTAGATGATTCATTAGTTGCGTATGACACCCAGTGCACCATGCAATACGTGCCCTCCTTACTACCCATCACCGGTCTATCCCATTCCCCCACCCCCCTCCCCTCTGGGGCCCTCAGTTTGTTTCTCATAGTCTATAGTCTTTCATGTTTCATTCCCCCTTCTGATTATCCCCCTTTCTTTATCCCTTTTACATTTGCTGTTCGCAGAAGCACATTCCACTTATCCAAAGAATTGCCACAAGTGAAATGGCTTACTTACCACAGTGAAGAATAAATGAAGTTTTACTACAAACAGATAACTATAAATTTAAACAAATATTCTAAACACATATAACAAAAATAAGGAGAACAAGTAAGGAGTATCGTCATTTTTTGCTCATCTATTGGGTCGCAAACTCCTTGGGAGCTCCCTAGGTATAATCTGAATCTGGTCCTGTATGGGGAGGGCAAGGGAGGACTGACTGGAGGAAGAGGCAGGCCATTCAAGATTGGGAGGTGGCAGTTTTAATAAACAAGGGAACCTACATACCAGTCTTGTCTTGGGTGGCCCCAAGATGAGCAGATCTCCATACCTATCCACCAAAATCTCAAAAGTTTATATTAAAGCCTTAACTATGTTCAGATGTGTATGCTATCCGAATAATCTCAACACCACATTTCTATCTCAAGGCTGTATCTTTGGGGCAGTTTCTGGGAGCAGGGAAGGCAAGCAGAATGCACATTTATCAGAGAAGGGGGTGGGGGGGCCTTCAATTGCCCATATTTAGCTCAATGGTCAACCAGGGGGCACATCTTCTAGATGACTTCTGCCAACATTATCCTACTAGGGTCTAGCAGAAGGGAAATAATCATAATCATAATCATAATGATTTTATTACTATTATATTTATTATATAATTATATAAAATATACATTTTATTGTTATAACTATTATACTATAATATTTTATTATAAAATTATATTTTATTTATAATTATATATTTATATAGATATAAATACATATAATACATTAAATATATATTATTAAATTATAT
>NW_024423453.1:54447285-54517006 GCF_017311325.1 Ursus maritimus | reverse complement strand
AGAAAGAGAAAGAGAAAGAGAAAGAGAAAGAGAAAGAGAAAGAGAAAGAGAAAGAGAAAGAGAAAGAGAAAGAGAAAGAGAAAGAGAAAGAGAAAGAGAAAGAGAAAGAGAAAGAGAAAGAGAAAGAGAAAGAGAAAGAGAAAGAGAAAGAGAAAGAGAAAGAGAAAGAGAAAGAGAAAGAGAAAGAGAAAGAGAAAGAGAAAGAGAAAGAGAAAGAGAAAGAGAAAGAGAAAGAGAAAGAGAAAGAGAAAGAGAAAGAGAAAGAGAAAGAGAAAGAGAAAGAGAAAGAGAAAGAGAAAGAGAAAGAGAAAGAGAAAGAGAAAGAGAAAGAGAAAGAGAAAGAGAAAGAGAAAGAGAAAGAGAAAGAGAAAGAGAAAGAGAAAGAGAAAGAGAAAGAGAAAGAGAAAGAGAAAGAGAAAGAGAAAGAGAAAGAGAAAGAGAAAGAGAAAGAGAAAGAGAAAGAGAAAGAGAAAGAGAAAGAGAAAGAGAAAGAGAAAGAGAAAGAGAAAGAGAAAGAGAAAGAGAAAGAGAAAGAGAAAGAGAAAGAGAAAGAGAAAGAGAAAGAGAAAGAGAAAGAGAAAGAGAAAGAGAAAGAGAAAGAGAAAGAGAAAGAGAAAGAGAAAGAGAAAGAGAAAGAGAAAGAGAAAGAGAAAGAGAAAGAGAAAGAGAAAGAGAAAGAGAAAGAGAAAGAGAAAGAGAAAGAGAAAGAGAAAGAGAAAGAGAAAGAGAAAGAGAAAGAGAAAGAGAAAGAGAAAGAGAAAGAGAAAGAGAAAGAGAAAGAGAAAGAGAAAGAGAAAGAGAAAGAGAAAGAGAAAGAGAAAGAGAAAGAGAAAGAGAAAGAGAAGAAGAGCAAGAGCTACCTCTGAAACTCTATAATGCATTGCCTGGGTTTCATGATCAGCTGCCACTTCCTAGCCTGTGTGTTTCAAATTATGCTGGGACAATCTATTGAGTAATACAATAACAGTGTAAGTACAAGAGTAATATAAGTGGTCAAGGTTAGACAGAGAAGAGAAAGATTTGGCTCAAGCATCTGAGTTTACTTGTGCAAGCAACCTGTCACCATTCTCTTAATTCTGAAGTTTCCAGAAGATACTGCATTTCATTTAAACATTAAAAAATATTAAAAGCTCACAGCAGTTTTTCATAAAACAGAGAATGTAATTTAAGAGAGATTTTGTGATGATGCTTGTTATTTTGACCCATCTCCATCTATAAAAAGTACTATGCAAATCTGCCTATTTTTAAGACAACTATCTATGGAATTATTGGAAATATACATTGCAATGACACTGCCTGTGCAGCTTGTTGTCGGCACATTTTGCATGTTCAGCTAATGGTCATTTTCCTGAAATGCAAAGATTGCTTAATTAATGTAGTTTAAATGTTAAATATAGCTGTAATCTTCACTTCATCTGAAAGCATTGTTCCTGTCCCTGACTGTATGTCCAAAATGAGGCTTTACAAATTAACCATTAAGACCAATACATATCTGCTGTGGTTTACTATATCAAATGGCAACAGTAAATCCATTTAAAAACAACCCAAGAAAAGCAGTATATTTTTAAAGTAGGCACTTGGAGTGACTTAGGATTGACTTATGTTACAGGTAAAATGTAAGCATGCAATTCACTGAGTGGCAATGCAGAAAATGTTTTTTCCCCAATAGATAATTGAACTCCTCTGGAGAAAAGGGGACTGAGTCTTCTGACATACTCTCATGTTGAAGTAACACTCATCATAAATGAAGGTTGCTGAATGACACTCATCATTTCTGCAATCCAGGATTAAAGAAATTCATCAAACTAATGCCACTTTTTCTGGATGACTTTTCCAATCTGGCTTTTGGTTATTTTCATTTTAAGATTTCATTAAAATGTTAATATGTTGAACTGTGGTCTTTCTCATCTCTAAGTGAGTTTTAATAATTGACCATGTTATTTTTAACTCGTACCAATATTGCATTCTGGTTTTCTAATTGTGTAGGGTTATTAAACAATGAGTACACATTTATAACCTAGGGGTATAAAAAAGTAGCACTGGGTATACTTTATGTAAGTGTAAGGACAGGTAAATAAGCTCATTATACTCTAACATTAATATTTCTTTAGCCCAGATGAAATAGTTGTTCTAATTTGAAGGCAATGTACACATGTTGTTGATCGTGGGAGGTAGGTGTATCTGATGGTGCAATTCAAATTAATTTCAAGGTGTAATTAGAAACCATCTTTCCAAACTGATAAGCCTAAGAGGGTGGGGGAACTGATATTTTTGTTAATCTCTTCAGGCCATTTATTTTTTATTTTTGGTAAAGAAACTTTAATTTCAATCTCTAGTTCAAAAAAGCTAATGTTTTTTTTTAACCGCAATAGTTAACTGCCTGAGAATGAAAGTAATTTATTTTTGTGTTAGGTTTATTTTATCTACTTTAGTTACAAACTTGATATTCATTTAAAGAATAAGATAAAGTATATCTAGTCAGATAATAATTTGTCCTCAATATCTGAGAGTAACTGGTACACTATAAAAGTCATTAAAATAAATCTAAGGCAAATGGAGAGTAATCCCAACTAAATATAAAAAAAATTTGGAATGAAAATGATACTAAACATTATGAACACACTTTTTACTTACCTCACATACAAAAATTAAGCTATAATAGTATCTGAGTGATGATTGTTAGAACAAATTAAGAATGGACTCTATGTTAATTCATTTATAACATAATTTTTATGGGTTACATTGTGTCCTCCCAAAATATATGCTGAAGTCCTAACCCCCTGTATCTCAGAATGTGACCTTATTTGTAAATAGGGTCGTTTCAGGGGTAATTAGTTAAGATGAGATCATATTGGAGTAGGGTGAAACTTCAACCAATATGATGGGTTCTTATAAGCAGAAGAGAATAGACATAAACACAGACACATATGGAGTATGGCAATGTAATGACAGATGCAGACTCTGGAACATTACCATGTCTTAAGATCTATATGATTTAGCCTCATATAAGAGGTATCTGTTCTTATTTCCTACCATTCCTCCTTTGGTCATTTATTTTATCTATACTTTTCCTCGTATTTTTTAAACATATGAAACAGGAAGATCGGTAGGAGAAGGAAGGGAAGAATGAAGAGGGGGTAAACAGAAGGGGGAATGAACCATGAGAGACTGTGGACTCTGGGAAACAAACTGAGGGCTTCAGAGGGGAGAGGGATGGGGGATTGGGGTAGGCTGGTGATGGGTATTAAGGAGGACAAGTATTGCATGGTGCACTGGGTGTTATACGCAAATAATGAATCATGGAACTTTACATCAAAAACTAGGGATGTACTGTATGGTGACTAATATAACAAAATAAAAATTATAAAAAAAACCCACACATGAAACATAGTCTACTTTAGTGCCTTTGCAGATATTTTTTATTCTAATCATATCTCTGTAGGAATATCAATTCTTTAGAGAAGCCTGACCATTCTTGTTAACATAGAACTTCTCGGATCCCACTATTCCCTTATTTATTTTGTTGTCTGTCTTCTCCACTGTTAACATGATGACAGGAGTTTTGTCCTGTTTTGTTTTTTAGTGTAACATTGTGCCTGGAACTTCGAGCAGTGTCTGGTACTTAGTTGCTTTTCATTAATTATTCAAGGAAGAAAAACCATCTATCAATAGATCAGGGGCATCTAGGTATTTCAGTCAGTTAAGCGACCGACTCTTGATTTCAGCTCAGGTCAGGATCTCAGGGTCATGAGACCCAGACCGGCACTGAGGCAGTGGGCTGCCCGCTCAGCGGGGAGTCTGCTTGAGATTCTCTGATTCTCTTCCTCTGCTCCTTCCCCTTCTCTTTCTAAAATAAATAAATAAATATTAAAAAAAACTATGAATAGATCAGTTGAGTAGAAATTTGTAATCTGAAATATATCAAGTTGACCAGGTAAGAAGTCAGTATGAAATGCAATGTTTACAATTTATAGCATTACAGAAGATGGAAAACAAAATATTTTCCTTTTCACAATTCAGCTGGGGTGTGGGGCATGTGACCTGATTCTGTGAAAGAGATGGAATTCAGGAAAGTTATTAGGAAAATGTTTTCTTAACTAATTAAAAAAATAAAACATTCTAAGAATGCATTATTTATTGCCCATTCCCCCTGCCCCTTCTTTCTGATTTGAACATTGCTGCAGCTGCTCTCATCTTAGGAGCATGAGGGAAATGTCAAGAGAATTGCGGTCCTAATGTTGTTTAAGCTGCTGAACCAACTCCCCAAACTTTCTATAGACTTGCTATATGAGGAAAATAATACCATATTTGTTTAAGCCACTGTGATACAGTTTTTGGTTACTTATCATCAAATTCAATCCTAACTGACAAAAAGATTGATGTCTTTTTTCAGTCCCTTCCTCAATTTGAGCTACTAAACATGTCTGTACAAAAATATATTTCCATACTCATTTTTGCAACCCCTATTTTCCTGAGTCTCTTGTTAAATTCATAAATTACCTCCATCTTTCCATATTCAATGGTCAATTTTCAGTATTTATCTTAAATGACATCTCAGCAGCATTTAGCAAAGTTATTTCCTCCTTGCTAAAATACATATTGATTTGGCTTTTTCATATCTTAACTTCTAGTTAACTGTCTATTCTTTCTTAGTGCCTTTTGATGAATTCACTTACCAACTTTTCTGTGTTTGAGTGCCCCAAAACCTGGCTTTATTCATTATCTGTGGTCTCTCATTTGGTAATCTTTTCTCTTTCCTTGCCTTTAAACACTACAGGCTGATGATTGCAAATTTATATCTTCAGACCTTATCCTTATCCTCTAGGTTCACACAGTCAACTGTCTGCTGAACATCTCAACTTTAATGTCTCAATAGTTTCTTCAAATTTGAGGGAATATTTTAATTTCACCCTTTACATGTATCTCTCTTAGTCTTCCTTATATCAAAATATGATACCATTACTACCAAAGTTGCACTAACCTAAAACTTGTTAGTCATAAGGGGAAAGCTTTTCTTTTTCTCAGTCTCATTTTTTGTATCATTAAGTTTTGATTTTGATTTATTTAAAAATTATATTTATTGTCCTAAGCTTCTCATCATTTCTGTTACTAACACTCTTTAGGTACAAATTCATTGCAAAAAATAGGCAAAAATAAGATGCTTTGAGGGAAGCATTAAAGAAATTATGATATATTAAGGAATTGGTTTTAGAAATTATAAATTGGTTTTTGAAATCATTTCATTATAATGATAATGATTAATAGCAAATTATATAGTAATTAAGTTAGATTCTGTGATAAATTTTTTTTTTAAAGATTTTATTTATTTATTTGACAGAGATAGAGACAGCCAGCGAGAGAGGGAACACAAGCAGGGGGAGTGGGAGAGGAAGAAGCAGGCTCATAGCGGAGGAGCCTGATGTGGGGCTCGATCCCATAACGCCAGGATCACGCCCTGAGCCGAAGGCAGACGCTTAACCCCTGTGCCACCCAGGTGCCCCTGTGATAAATTTTTAAAACACAAAATCTTGAACAGAAATATGGACAATGTTTATTGCTCTATAGAGTATCTTAGAGTATCAAGATCTTCATTTTCTTCTTTATAATGTTCATATTATACAACTTTTCAAGAGTCAATATGTATTACTTTATAATCAGAAGAAATAAGCAGAGCCATCACTATATATTCCTAGAAAAGATTTATAAAAAAGAAAATATAAAATAGCATTACCTTCATTGAGTTTAACTTCCTGAAAAATGTTAATTTTCCTGAGCCTATATGTGAGATAATAGAAAATATATATTGGCTTCTGTCCCCGTTTCCTGGCACAGAGTTTCTAGAATGCTTGTAAATTCCTAAGTGATAAGAACCTTGGGAGCATCTTTTGTTCTATTGAAGTGACACTGGATGAGCTCCTGGGTGCCTCCTGCATGGTGACTGGTCACCACAAAGATCAACCCATGATTAGAAGCTTGAAACTTTCAGTCCCATGCCCCATCCTCCAGAAAAGAAAGAAGAACTAAAATGGGAGTTGATCATTGATCATGCTTATGTGAGGATGCCTCCATAAAAATCCCCAAAATGCAGGGTTCAGAGATCTTCCAGGCTGGTGAACACATCCACATAGGAAGGGTGACTTACCCCAACTCCACAGGGACTGAAGCCCCTGTGTTCAGGACCTTCCCAAACCTTACCCTATGCATCTCTTCATCTGGGTGTTTGCCTGTATTCTTTATCATATCCTTTAATAAGCTGTTAAATATGTTTCCCTGAGTTCTGTGAGCCACTTTAGCAAATTAATAAAACCTGAGGAGGGGGTCATGGGAACTTCCAAATTGTAGCCAAATCGGACAGAAGTTGTGGGTAACCTGGGGTCCTACTACTTGCTATTGGTATCTGAGGTAGGGTGGGAATAGTCTTGTGGAACAGAGCCCCAACACATGGGATCTGACACCATCTCTAGGTACTTAGTGTTAGAATTGAGTCAAATTGTAGAATATCCTGTTGGTATCATGGAGAATTGCTTGGTGTGAGGGAAAAACCTCTATACATTTAATGACTAGATGTGTCAGAAGTGAAGTATTCCGTGTGAGTAAAGAGTCACACAGGAGAGAAGAACTACAGGAGGCAGAAACAGGAAGACCAGGGCTTTTCCTCTAGCACACCATTTAATTTGAAAAGTAAAATGGAAACAACTAAATTTCATTTGGATTCAAGAATAAGTATACCTGTTAAAGGAAAAATGATGTTATTTACTGAAATAAAATTTGGGACTTGGAGGTATTTGAAAGGCCAGTTGGTAGATAATTTCTGGATGAAAACTCACAGCTTTAGTCCCTTTTCTTTGGTAAACATTATTAAAGACATAAAGAAGGGCAACTGGGTGGCTCAGTCAGTTAAACGGCTGCTTTCAGCTTGGGTCATGATCCCAGGGTCCTGGGATCAAGCCCCATATCTGGCTTCCTGCTCCGCAGGGAGCCTGTTTCTCCCTCTCTGTCTGCTGATCCTCCTGCTTGTGCTCTCTCTCTCTCTCTCTGTAAAATAAATAAATAGAATCTTAAAAAAAAAAAAGACATAAAGATTCTGATAGTTTACATACGGTTTTCTGTCTCCTGTGTTTGTGTTTTCAAGTTTGCAAATCACTTTCACACATACCATCACTTAATAACCTGTAAGAAAGGTGGTTTTACTACTCCCCACCCTCATATTTGTCTGAAGAGAGTCTGAAAGACAAATCTGATGAGTGAATCATTAGTTTCGTCCAATGCATAGTCCAAGCATTTTATCATTGGCTGTGACTTTGTTTCTACTTATTTCTCTGGGTATTTCCAGTGCCTGGGACATATTATTTAGCCAAGAAACATGAAATAAATAAATGAATGAAATAAAGTGTTTTATTGTCCTATTTTGTACTTAAGGAAACTGGTATATAGAGGCTAAAGAGCAGCGTTTGGACAGGGCTTACACTGATGCTTGCCTGTCCTCAAATTTAATGCTCTTCATCTCAGTTCTTTGTTGCTGACTCTCAGAATGTACGTGGGGGGGTGTGTGGCATGAGGGGAGCAAAACAGAAAATCGCTAAAGAAACCCCAGGAAAACAAAGAAAAGGTATATATTCAGTCCTTTTGAAATAATCCAAACGGTAATGTCCTCATTTGGTCTTAGCTTGAAAATCCAGTATGACTTTTACAAACCAATTTCCTACACTACATTGGCAATCAAATACTTAGTTATCACATGCTGTGAATTCAAATGGGCACATCTAAACTAAAATGCCATGCATTTTAACATTATCCCATTCCTACAAGTCTCTCTTCAGAATCAGAGTAAACTGGAATTTCATTGAACAGTGAGCCTGCATGAAAGTAATATGTTGGAATCTTTTTCTCTTTTAAAGTAGGTTTTGCATTGCTTAAATTGTCCTGTGTTGTATAATGGAAGTAATATCAAGTCACATCCATTCAATACAGATAATATTCAGGTTTATTACTCTTTTAAGAAAAAGAGAGTCTGCAGTTTCATACCAGCCATCACATCTGCAAACAATCACCAAGAAAATCTATTTCTCTGTACATCTCCACTGAAAGTGTAGTGATTACTAGATTTTACTGACTTTCAGAACCATCTCCTTGGAATTACAGTTTATCCACAAAGCCCTACCACTGACAGATAGATAAACACTCCACAAACCAAAGAGCACAATTAGATATCTATGATTAAGCTTTCTGAACCATTTGTGTATTCTTAGACTACTGCTATTAGGGCATAAATACCAGCAATTCATTTGCAGTACATAATGACAAAAAGATATGTTATAAGACTATATGGGAAATATCAAACTAATTCCTGCTTACTCCATTTATTCCAAATGCATAAATGTGCTCAATTTAGTGAACCGTTTAGGGTTATTCCAAAAACACGAATGGACTTTTAAAAAGGATTAATAAAGCGTATTAAAGCTCACATAAAGAAAGTAGATAACACTAAAATATAACTATGTCTATAACAGTTTTCTGGACTTTACTAATAATGTAAGATTAGAGAATGAAGGGGGGGAAAGGAATGGAACAATCATATGTGTAAATATGATATCTTATCGTATTAATGTAACCAAGCAGTAATTTGTCCTCATGTCTCCCCCAACTTCTAGCTTTGTAAAGTCATTTCCTCTCAGCCCACATGTAAATACCCTCAAGGGGTTTATATTTCTACTAATTATCTCTTGCTCTTATTTTCTCCTTTCCTTGGGTTTTTTTGTATCACTGTTTTTCTGCACTTGTGATTAATTTCCTCTCTCTGCCCTGTACCAACATAAATTAGGACACAGAACTTTTGTATTTAATTTACAAAGCAATAACCAAGGTGAGTCAATTGCATGTTTGTAGAATTTTTACTAGAAGATTGGAGGTAATAGTGAAGATTGTGCCACAAGAACACAGAGTAATAGAGCACAGAAAATGCACCCAACAGGTTAGAACTGAATTTTGGAATTAATGCTTCCTAATATCCTGTAATGGCTTCAACGTCTAGAATTTCTCACTCTCCTGAATTACATATTAAAAAACATGAAATGATCCCTATATATTTTTTGTAAGCCATACTTACTTTTGATGAAAAAATAGTCTGCAGGTTTGGCTCATAAAGATCAATTCATTTTGTTCATAATTATTCCTGACAATGTCAATTGTGGGATAAGAGTAGGCATATTTTCATATTCCTATGAGAACTCAAGATATATACTCGTGTCTTAAGAATCCCCCAATGTTCACATCAAAGTGACATTTTGTAAAGATTTTATAAAAATAAATAATAAATAAATAAATAATAAATAAATAATTTGACAGAGAGCACAAGCAGGGGGAGCAGCAGGCAGAGGGAGAAGCAGACTCCCTGTTGAACAAGGAGCCCAATGTGGGGCTCTATCCCAGGACCCTAGGATCATGACCTGACCTGAAGGTAGACGCTTAACTGACTGAGCCACCCAGGTGCCCCTCAAAGTGACATTTTATAAGCATTATCCTGCCTGAGAGTTTTGTGGTATTTAAAATATTTGTAGCATATGATAAATTTTAGTTTAATAGAAGAATTGAGGACCTTTTAGGGATTTCTATTACTTTATAATTAAATATATAACCATGTTTCTCTTCTCTTGCAAAATGATTAATATTACTCTGATTCTTTATCACTAAAGTGATTTTTCCACTGTAACATGAGAATAGATGCAGTCCAAGGACAGTGGACATCTTACCATAATCAGGGAGTTGTGTTACAAGTTTGAGAGACATTAGCCTGTACTGTATATTTTATACATTCGACAGCCATTTGGCCAATACCCTCTAATCCTTTGTCCAATTTTTCTGCTTCGTTTACCAAGGAAAATGGCAACCTGGGATCATTCCTAAGCAACTTAGGATGCCTTGCTCAAGATCTAGTGTAATAAATTCAGCTATCCACAGCTAATTGTGAAATAGTTTTTCTCCTAAAATTCACTGTGTTCAGAGGAGAACTCATTGTCTTCTCCCCAAATTCTTTTTCTTTTTGTTTCCTGTTATAGTCACCAAATACAATAATCTGAGAGTCATACATATTATTTCCTGCCCTTTATGTCTGCCTTCCAACTGATTTCCAAAAGAAAAATTATATATTTCTTAATGTAGACTATCACCTTTCTTGAAGGAGTGCCAGCAATACTGAGACCATCTTGTTCATGCCCACATAATGATCTCCCTCAGGGTTACATGTTCTTAGTCCCTAGGAGGTTAATGTATGCCCTGACCCAAGTGCAGGAATGTTTGTTCCGGTCTTCTCTAAAGTGGCACACGGAAGGTGTCACTTTAGATAAGTAGTAGAGATGACTGGCACACAGGTAGCACCACTTTAGATAACTAGTCTTTGAACTGAACCACAATGCCCTTTGCTCTATAAAACCTGTGGATTAAGCTCTGGATAGGGGTAGAGAATAGCTGTGTAGCACCTGGATCATCTGTCTACCTAATACCCCTCTTAGTTACTCTGAATAAAATGTAAATAGTGAGGCCCCTGGATGGCTCTGTAGGCTCAGGTCATGATCCCAGGATCCTGGGACTGAGCCCTGCATCATGCTCCCTGCTCAGCTGGGAGTCTGCTTCCCACTCTTTCTCTGCAGCAGCCCCTCCCCGCCCCCGCGCCAAATGTGTTCTCTCTTTCTCTCAAATGAATGAATAAAATCCTAAAAACAAAACAAAACAAAGAACCTCTGTGGAAATGGTATGGAGTGGCTTGCTTTGTTTTTTGGCGTCAAAGTGCCTTCTCAGTCCGGGGGATATTTTACTATCCCTCCTCCACCTTCTAACACTTGTTCAATATGCAGCTGTTTCATGTTAGTTCATGTTCTTATCATTTGTGACTTACGTTAATGTGGAATGCCATTAAAATTGGTTTTCTTGCCTGCAGTTTTTTTGATGTCAATTCATTTCTAGGAGGTAAATCTGGCCATGCTACTACCTTCCTTAAAACCCTTAAATCTGAAATCCAAATCCATGTCAGGGAAAATAATGCTCTTTAATGTGTCAGATTCTTTTCTTGCCATGACCTACTCTGTTTCAGTAATACCAAACTTGGTTTCTCACATATCAATCACTTTACATGCTCTGCCCACTGTTCTTAGAATACCTTCTTCTCTTCCCATCCTGTTTTTTAACATAAGACCCATTCAAAATTTAGCTCAGATACTACTTTCTCTTGGAATCTTTACATAATATCACTTTTCCTTTATCAGTCAGTCCCTCTGCTCTTATGCACCACAGGTATACTTCTAACCCTGCATAGTAATTGTGCTTATTTGTTTATCTTTCTTGTCAGAGTGTTAATTCTTTAAGGTGTGGTTATCTTTTATGTCTTCACATCTGATGTCTAAGCCAGTATTTAGTTTGTAATGAATAAGCACTTAATAAATGTTTATTACTCTTAGTTATTTAGAGAAATAAATACTAAAAAAATAAGAGCATATGTCACCTAGATTATTCAAATCTTAGAGAGATGAGTCAGACGTGGGGTGATATACTCCTTGCTCTCAAGAAGTATCTGATCTAACAGTGGTTGGGGAATAAGTACATATAATTTTAACACCATGTAGAATAAATGTGCTATCACAAAATTTCAGACAAAATGTCAGGTAAGTTCAGTGTAAGGGGAGATAATCTCCATTGCACGGAGACTAGAATAATTGATGGAGAATAGTAAATGAGATAGGACTCCAAGGATAAGAAGAGTCTTGCTAAACGATGTAAAGGGATGAGGATGCATATCACTGCAAGGTGATCAGGCAGGAAAATCAGGATATGTTTGGGAAGTAGTGAATTCTCCAAAGTAGAAGTAGATTTAAGATTCAGGAGGAGATGATGTTGGAAAGAAGTTGAAAATGAACTGCATAACATTTTGATTGGTAGACTTGCTTGTGCAGATGGGCTACTGTTCTTTATTCAGAGTATTGATGAATCTTGGAAGCTTTTAAAGCAGTGGCTATAAGGGTATTTCTGCTTCTTAAGAAAATCTCTTCATGAAGCAGAGATGGAGAGCTATAATAGACTAGATCGGTAAAGAAGCAAGGATATTTGAGAAATAGAGAAATAGGTGGTTCATGAAGAAAATTCGTGGCAGCAAGGCAAGTGGTTTTCTTGGCTGGCAAAAGTACACAATGGAGTCAAGAAAATAACAGATATAGAAAGACATTGAAGAGATCTGACAGCGAGTTTTTGGATCTCAGTCATGGGAGCTGAGGTTCACAACAACTCCAGCACCTTGGAGGGACTGGCCAGTGTATCAAGATCAAGCCTCTGGCATGGTCAATAAAGTAGGTTCCCAGTTACTAGAAATTGAGTTATAAGGAAAGAAGATTAAGGTGCCAGACCTAGTAATGGGTTACAGATAAAAAAAAAAAAATAGGAAGGGGAATGGGGCTAAGATTCACATACTTAACTGGGTGTCTTGAAACTCTTACTGTTGAACCAGAGAATTCAAGAGAAACTGTAGTAAACTTTATGGACTATGGATAGTTCCAATTACAAAGGGGTTCAAGCTGTTATTAAATATATTGGAATGTTTTATTCTATGAATAAAGATTTGTTCTCTTTAATTCTGCCATTACCCAACAAAAGTCTTCTTGATAAAAAAAATACTATAAGTTTGTTCTAAGAAGTAATGATAAATCACATATCCAATGAGTGTGTTACTTAAAAGTGATTTTTAAGATTATAAAGTTGATAAGTCATTGAATTCATTTCATAATAACCATTTTTTTTAGCAGTATTCTCCAATCATCTACTGGTAAGCATAAACCTAACTACTTGAAAACAGAGTCCTTCACTGTTTGAACACCTCTATTGCAATTAGATTCATTTACACACCAAGACATGGTGAGCACGCATGACTTCAAATGCATGCCAGTTATATTTTCACTACATGAATGTTACCTGATTTTTTTTTTTTGAATTCCATTTCTTTTTAAATATCCTTTACAAGGTGCATTAATGTTCACATAATTTTTTCTGGTCACCTTATGCCTAGTGGTTTGTTACTCCACACTATGAAACTATTGGAAACACCACATATCACTATTGCTTTACATTATGATATTTAAATATATATTTATATGTATATATTTTTTCCAAACAGATTATATATTTTTATCTAATATAGTCAAAAATTTGTATTTCCTTTTATATCTTGTTATATTTTTAATAGCTATGTTGTATAATTTACATACAATATAAATCATCAATTATAAATGTACAATTCAATGGAATTTAATAAATGTTCATGGTTATATACCCTCCCCCATAATCATAATATAAAACATTCAGTTAACTCCTTCATTGTCTTGGCCTGTGACAAACACTGAGAAGCTTTCTATTATTACAACTTTACCTCTTTCTACAATTTCCTATAAATGGAATTATAGGTTATACAGCATATAGTCTTTCAGTTGGTATAATGCTTTTGAGATTCATTCATATCTTGCACACCTCAGTATTCTCATCCATACACAAAAAATGAAATTCAACTTACATGTTATACCTATACAAAAATTAACTCCAAATGAGTCATAGATGTAATAAAATTGTAAAACTACAATTTTTATAAGAAAACATAGAAAATAAAACATAATTTGACCTGAGTACAAATTAAGAGTTCCTAATCAGGATACCAAAAGAATGAAAAGCCAATCTCTACAATGGGGGATATTTGAAAAACACACATTGTCTAAAGCATTGTATCCAGAATATATTAAGAACTTTCAGTACTCAACAGTACACAAATTTAAAAAAATCTTAAATGAGAAAACTTAAATAGATACCTCACCAAAAGGATGGCAAGTAAGCACATGAAAATATGTTCAACACTGTTAGCCATTAGGAAGTTAATATGAAAGCCATATTGAGCTACCAATACACACTTCTTAGAATGGCTGAAATAAAAAACACTGATAATACCAAGTGCTGATGAGGATGTGGAGCACCTGGAACTCCCATGTATGGCTGGAAAGATTGCAAAGTGGGATAACCAATCTGGAAAATGGGTTTACTTTCTCATGAATTTAAAAATACACTTGTAATGAAGGAAAGATCCTTCGTGCCTGGCTTCTCTTGCTCAATGTCTGTGAGTCATTGATGTTGAAAGTATCAGAAGTATGTTTCTTTTTATTATTGAGAAGTATTCCATTGAGTGAATGCACTATAGCTTGTTCACCATCATCTGTTGATTGACATTTGGGTTATTTCCAGTTTGGGGATAGTATGAATAAAGCTGCTAAGAACATTAAAAATAAATAAATAAAAACCCACTTGTTGTATGATCTAGCAGTCTCACTCCTGGATATTTACCCTAGGGAAATAAAAACTGTGTTACTAAAATTCTATAGGCAAAAGTTTATAGAAGCTTTATTCATAATTGCCACAAACTGAAAACAATACAAATATTCTTCAACAAATAAATGGATAAACAAACTCTGGTGTATCTACACAATAAAATGCTACCCAGAAATGTAAAAAAAAAAAAAAAAAAAGTGAGTATTGATACACTCACTATTTGAATGAATCTGAAAGGCATTTTTTTTTTGAGTGAAGAAAGATGGTCTCAAAAGGTTACATACAATGTATTTCCATATAAATAACATTCTTAAAAAGACAATGGAAACGAAATGATGGGAAAGCACTCAATAATTGCAGGGAATGGGGACAGAGGAACATGCACTCATGAAAATCAAAGCAGAGAGAGGGTTTTTGTTTGTTTGTTTTAATAACTGAACTGGTCTGTATCCTGATTGATGTCAGAGTAAAATAAATCAATACATATATTATACTTCATTGAAGTACACACCAGTAGGAGAAAAAGGTGGTTTTACTGTATGATATATAAGAAATACAAATTTTAAAAGTACATGTGAGGGAAGCCTGGGTGGTTCAGTTGGTTAAGCGTCCAACTCTTGGTTTTGGCTCAGGTCATGATCTCATGCATTGTGAGATCAAGCCCCACATTGGGATCTGTGCTTAGGGGGAGTCTTCTTGAAGATTCTCTCCCTCTTCCCCGCCCCCCACACATGTAGGTGCATACATGCTTTCTCTCTCTCTCAAATAAATAAATCTTAAAAAAAAAGCATGCGTAAGATTTAAGGTGATTTTTCAAACATCCATGTTATAAAATACTGAGGTTATTAGTGATACTACTATTTAAGTGTTTAACAAAAGTTGAGGAAAATTGATTAAGATACCTCTAAATAAAAGATACACGTAAGTTGTACCATTTGTCAATTTAATGTAGAAATTCAATATAAAAACAAGAAACTAGCAGACTTCTTAGAATTTATAACTCCAGATCTTTAATAAACATATTTAATGCTGTGTAACATATCATTTGTATAATTAGGTAAAACATCTAACTTTTTTGAGGTTTGTTGTTAGTATCTAATCTAGTAGTCCCTTGGTAAAATTATCTTTGATCTTTTGTATGTATGTTTTTGTTCTAGACTTGTAAGAATTTCCCTAGGGATATAAATATTAAAACACCAATTTACTGGCTTCTAGTTTATGATTCTAGCTATAGGTACCTGAGATAGAGTGAATTTAGATTAAAGTTAGAGCTTGCTTCACAACCTGGTAGATAGGCAATGATTTTGCAGTGGTACAAATTATTGTCTACTAATGGGTACTATTAAGTCAAATATAAATGAATGTCTCAATTACGTATTATAATTTCCAAAATCTAGTATCACCTCAATCCATAAAATACATCTCATTAATATTCCTACTATTTCATCTTACAGTAAAAGTTTCTTTTTTATTCTGAAAATTAATAAAATGGAAAGAAAAGGCATAATAATTTATGTATATTCAGTCAAGAGAATAGTACAAAACAATTTTCAGATTTTCTTATATAATTAGATATTTTGTCAATAATAAGAATTTAAAATATGAATGAGAACATGAATAAATTTGCAACAAGACTCACATGGGGGAGAAGAAACAAGACAAAGGGAAGGACCTATACAAACAATACTGTGTTAGTCCAGCATCAATTCATCCCACAGCTCTAGACAGCAGGCCCAAATGAAGAATTCTTTCACTAATGATGCCATTGTAATTATACAGTCAATTATGGATAACTTCAGAATTCAGTACAATGTCTTAGACTGAAGGAATAATTTTTAAAAGCTTCTTAAGCATTTGGATTATATTTATCTTTTTGCTTTACAAATATTTATTTACCAGTGTGGTGTAGTGCTTAATAAAATGGGTTCTAGTAACAAACCGCTTGCGATTCAAATACTAACTCCACCAACTATTAGCAAAATAACCTTGTTCATGTGACTTGACATTTCTTTGCCTCAATTTCCTCATCTTCAAAATGAGAACAATAACAATACTTTGCTCCTGGGTTGTTGTAATGAGAAAAGGGATAATTCACACATATTATCAATGTCTGAGACATAAGTATCAATAAATATACTTGCATACTATGATACCCTATGAAATATGTTTAGATATAAAAGTGATTAAAGAAGAAATGAACTTAGTAATGTTAGGAACATTGGTGAAAAAAATCTTTGAAATATTCACTTCATGTAATATTTGAATGATAAAATATCTAGTTCATTTCATTTCTGATTTATCAACATTGCAAGACATAATTGTTTTTATCCTAACAATGAAAGCAAGCTGGATAAGCAAGAACTTATGTTTCTTTTTAAAAATGTATCAGAGAGGACTACGGAGGAAGGGAGGGAAAATTGAATAGGAAGAAATCAGAGAGGGAGACAAACCATGAGAGACTCTGGACTCCAGGAAACAAACTGAGGGTTTCAGAAGGGAGGGAGGTGGGGAGGATGGGGTAACAAGGTGATGGCTATTAAGGAGGGCACATGTCTTCTGAGGCTGTTAATGGAGTGCATAGAGGGCTACTAAAAAATTGAGGAGGGCAGAAGAGCTGAGAAAAATCTTTCCTGGGTACCCTAGCTTTCATCAGGTGCAAAGGCTAGAAGTTGGGCAACATCAAAGACACCCAGAAATCCCTGCAGACACAAAGAGGATGGTGAAGTAAAGGGAACCCCATGAAACCTGAAAAACTAGCAGATGTAGTGTAGGCTGGGGAGTGAGGAGAAGGAGGAGAGGGAATGGGTGAGGGAGGAAGGGAAGCGTGGAGAGGCAGAGAGACAGAGGAAGAGGGAGATCCTAAGAGATCCCCAAATTTAAAAAGCTGGTGACTTGGCTTTAACATAATGAGAATACCTCTTTCTTGCCAGTGCTCAGAGCCTAAGACTCAATGGAAAGTCAATTCTGACTTTAGCCTCAAAATAGTAGCAATAATTGATGAACTGAGTCTGAATAATATTTCAACAAATGCTTCCTCAGTTAAATCACAGATTAGATTGAGTCTCCTATACTAGTAATGTTATAATAAAATGAATGTGAATTTTTCTGGGGTTAAATATTATTCATTTCTATTTGTCTTTTAAACTTAAGGTCCAACATAAAACAAAAAATTGCAAGATACATGAAGAAGCAAAGAAATGAGACCCATGTTCAAGAAGAGAAGCAAGCCCAGGTATTTCCCAGATATTGGTAGCATCAGAACAGGACTTTAACTGTAATAACTATGTTAAATAAAACATGGAAAAATGCATGAACAGAAGGGGGAATTTTTAGTACATATATGAAAATGATAAAAATAACCAAATGGTAATATTGGAAAGGAAAAATGAAATATCAGAAATGAAAATTCAACTGGGTAGGCTTGTTATATTCATATATGTAATTACACACATTATATACACTATATACGTTTTACATAAATTACACACATTACATATATATTATAGTCTCAAGAGGGGAGAAAAGAAAGAAGAGCTAATGACTGAGAATTTTCCAGAGTTGAAGAATTATCAAACCATTGACTCTAGAAACTTAGCAAACCCTAGTGAAGATAAACTGAGGCACATCAGAGTCAATAGTGAAAAACGAATAGCATATAATGCTACCAGCTTTCTTTGGTTATCGTTTTGTATCTTTACACTTCACTATCCACCATTCAGTAGTCTTACATTTAAACTCTGTGTCTTATAAACATCAAATACTTGTATTTTCATTCTTTAAATCAGAACCAAAATGTTAACAAATTACAGCCTGGGGGCCACACTGGGACCACCATTTATTTCTTATGGCCTGTGAGTCTTGAATGGTTGAAAATATCAAAAGAATAATATTTTATGTCACATGAAAAATTTTATGAAATTCGAATTTTATTGGAAGCCAGTCACACTCATTCATTCATGTATTGTCTGTGGCTGCTTTGTAATACAACAGCAGAGAAGGTAAGTAGTGTGAAAGAGAATGTACATATGTGGCACTCTCATTGCTGCGTACTGCTGCTTGGCACTTACAAATTGGGGTAACAGTTATAACTTGGCAGAATTTTTAACGCCACGTGTCACCATAACACATTTTATTTATTTTTACACCAATGCATGTTCATAAAGTTAAAACAAAGAAGGGTGGACTTCAAATGCTGCATTTTTAAGGCATTGTGAAGTATGGATTATTTTGCACCAAATTAGATAGAAAGTCATTGTTTATTATGCGATGACTATCTATGCTTAAAGAATACATGTTGACAGTAGATTCAACACTCATTGCAATGTTCCCTACTCACAGACAAGCAATGTTCAGAAAAATTAAAACATTTAGAAAGTATAACTCATCACAGCAGAATTTCTTCACAAAAATAAAAAAAAATATGCGGCTACAATCAAAATAAATTTCCAATTGTTTCATTTACAGCTAAGAAAAACCATTTACCAATGGTGAGCTAGTTAAATCATATTTGATTGCAGCAGCTGAAGAAAAATGTTTAGAGAAAAACTTTTTAAAGATGATTACCCTTCAGCATAAACAGTTGCATGAAGAGTTGAGGAATTGAAAGCAACATCAATAATCAATTTGCCCTATTTTTAACAAGGAAAATAACTTCAAGTTATTTTTCTTTGCTCTTGATGAGTTTCTGGATATTACTGACACTCCTCAGTAGTTGTTTATTTCATGAGTCGCTATCAGGTTTTAAGTGACTGAAAAATTAACCACTAAGAATGGTGTGCATGGAACAATGAAAGGTAAGGATATTTTTTTAAGAAGTTGAGAAAGCACTAATTTAGTACAACCTTAAGTGGAATCTACTGGGTACAACTGATAGTGATAAAAATATAGAGAGAGCAGAAAAAGAATTATTCAGACCAATTTACAAAATTTATGAAAATGTAAGATGCTTACAGCCTATAGTTGTCCATTTTATTATTCATCAGCAGGTACTTTGAGGAAAATACCTGAATTTCTTATGTTTTATTGGATCAGTAGTGTCAACAATGAACTTCATTGCCTCTCATAAACCCAATCATCCAATTAGAATGAATTAGAATTGGTTATTAGAAGCTGGTTATTCTGACTCACCGTACCACACAGCAGTTCAATGACTTACTTAATAGTGGTCAAGTTTCATTAGGGTATTTCATTAGGGTAGCAGACTTGAAGTGAAATTTTTCTGGAAGGGAAGAACTTCCTCCAATCACTATTATCAGACACTAAATATTTAGCATTGAATTAGCTTTTGCTACAGACTTGATAATGTTTCATAATGAGTTCAGCCTAAAATTACAAGGCAAATAGTACTTAAATGTGAAACTTACACTTGGTAAGACCACAGTGCTGACAACTAACATTTGAATCATGAGTAATGTCAAGCTACTTTATACACGTTGTGTTCTGTCAAAAATTAAAATAAGAAGCAGGAATCTCATTTCATCACAAATTTGCATCAGATTTTCCAAACTCATACTGCATCTCCAGCAGTGCATTTCAAAGCTCAATTTAAACACAAAGAAAATTCTCATTTTAAAATCTATTTATTTATGTAATTGAGGAACTTCTACCTAGCTTTCAGTTGGATGTGATACTGCCATATAATGATATGCTTAAAGGCAAATATCAAGAACAGAATCTAATACAATTCCATAAATGCCTTCTAAGAGATTAATATGTTCAATTAAAAGCATTTGCCTATTGACTATTTGGCAGGTTCTACGTAAAAAGATATTTTCTTTCTTTTTTTTTTAAGACTTATTTATTTATTTGAGAGAGAAAGAGAGAGAGAGAGTATGCACAAGAGTGGGGAGGGGCAGAGAGAGAGGGAGAGAGAATCTTAAGCAGGCTCCACGCAGGGCACAGGGGAGAGAACAGACACAGGACCCAATTTCATGACTGGGATCATGACCTGAGCCTAAACCAAGAGTCAGACGCTTAACCAACTGAGCCACCAGGTGCCCTGTGAAAAGACATTTTCAAAGATGGTGTATGCAAAATGTCATTACAGATTAGCATTAACAAATAAACATTTGCAATGGATTTTTATCAAAATCCATTGAACCCCAAGTAAGGGAAATGTAATCCTACCTTCCAAAATTCCAGTCTTCTCATAAGTCGACCTCTATTACCAAAGAAATTATATTCCATTATTATTATTAAATTTTAATTGCATCAGTAAAAATCTGTGAATTATTTTCTTTTTAGTAATATAAGACTTATATAATATCTTAAATTTTGTCTCTTGGCCTACAAAACCAAGAATATTTAATATCTGAGCCTTTGCAGAGAATGTTTGCTCAACTCTGTCCTTGAAGGCAGGATGCTGATGGTTTTGATAGCAATGCAAAAAGATGTGACCTATCTCAAACGTAGAAAATTTTAGGTAGATTTTGTTGTTGTCGTTGTTGTTAATTCTTAACAGCCTAAGGAAATTACAAAATTCTGATAAATATGTAATCAAAATGGAAGTTTCCATTGATTTACCAACTCTTAATACTTCTACCTTGGAAGTGAGTACCCAGTTGTCTATAATATCACTTGCTTCTGACTATTGGTAAAGGATAGTACAAAAACAACCACAGGTCCTAGCATTGTGCAGTTATTTTTATTTCAATTGAAAGAACTTGTACTATATAAAAATGGGGTGTAGTTGTTCTCTTTTTCTCACTTTCCCCAACTAGAATGCAAATTCCAGAAGATTAGGGACCTTACCTTTCTTGTCCAACCCTGTATTCTCAGTGCCTAGAACAGTCCTTGTACAGGGTAGTCCTGCAGTGCAAATTTGCTGAGTAAATGAACAAACAAAAGCATGAGGTTTTTTAATTTTTTAATAGAAAATCTATATGCCCATTATATTGTGAAAATGCTGTCTAACTTTCTAATTCAGGTTGTTCCATGTTTTGACTTGGGACTCTTAGATTGACAAACAATTTCTTTTTCATTTTTGTTAGGTTTTTGGACTGTTGGTTAAGTGCGCATAAATAAGCACTTTGAATAATTTCTGCACAATGACTCTTTTTTAAGCCCACAGGTGATTTTTTTCTCCTCCCCTTCCTTTTCTTCCCCATCTCCCTCCTCCTCCTACTGGGGTTCCTTTTCCTCTCCTGGGACAGATACTGAGTTTTACCTTCTCTGAGGTAAAACCAGATAAGCTGAAGCCCAAAAAATGAGATGAACCAGTTATGAAAAAAATCTGTCTTAAATCATGGTGCTTAGATATGTTACTGATAGAGATTTGGAATTAAGACTAAGTTTGAAATGGTATTAAGTAATACTGAAAAGTAGTCTCTTCCTTGAAGCCATATGAAGATAGTATGTCTTAGCCAAAAAGTAGTGATCTAAATGGAGACAAAAATAGGAAAGAAAACATATTTATAATTAGTTAATGTTATGGTTATTGGTTATAATGGTATAATTGGTAATAATGCCTGCCTGGGTGGCAGAGTCAGTTAAGCATCTGACTCTTGGTTTTAGCTCAGGTCATGAACTCAGGGTCACGAGATGGAGTCCCACCTCAGACTGTTCTCAGTGCAGTCTGCTTCAGACTCTCTCTCCCCTCTCCTTCTGCTCCTCCCACCCCACTGCATGCTCTCTCTCTCTCTCTCTGTCTAAAGGAAGGAAAGGAAGGAAGGAAGGAGAGAGAGAAAGAAGGAAAGAGAGAAAGAAAGACAGACAGAAAGAAAGATCTTAAAAAAAAAAAAAGGGACTTGATTAATGCTTAGCACTATCCACAGACAGGATAATGAGATAAAATTACCCTAGTCCCTAAATGAGTATAACCTATTGTGGGAGAGAAAGAACCTGGAAGCGATATTCATTTTCTTTGCTCAACTCATATGCTAAGTAAATATTTTGTGAGTCTTTTGGTTATTTGGGTGCCTTGATATTAAGAAGAGGGACTTGAGTTTGTATATCAAAAAATGATGGTGTTTCATTTTATAATTAATTAGTTGGAATTATTTTTTCCCCCCTGTGACTTCTCTGAGCCTAAACTAATAAAAATTTCTCAACATATGGAATCAAGTCATATCCTGACCTAGAGAGCCAGCATCAAAACAATGCCACTCTTGGAGCATAGCATTAACCTCCTTCCATGTTTCCTTCTTTAGAAAATCAATAGACTGGCACCATATGGCAGTACTAAGAAGGGTTATAATCAACACACATGTGAATAAGTTGATTTCCAATCTGTCTTGTGAGATCAATGATAGTTCCTAGATACTAATGTTAGGGTGGTTACTGATACAGCAGTAGTGAAACATATCTGTAATGAACAGAACCTCTGTGCATTGAGGACTAATAGAACTGCATGGATCAAGTTACTTTAATGCCCAAATCATTAAAAAACAACTTTTACCACCTGTTGTGCATCTAAATACAAACTCAAAAGAAAGGTTATTCATACAAAATGCAGTGCCTGCTACACTGTGATTTATTTATTTTTATTCAAATTATCATGCATTTGTTGTTTTCCTATCATATTTCAAATACATATCAGCTTAGGCAACTTCTCTTTTTTGATGTGGTGAATAGTGTTTTATGGCAAGCGATTCAGTGTATAAATCAGGATATGGATGAAATAATGGAGCATGAAAACTAGCTGCTTCTGTAGGCAGACTCCACAGTTAAAAACATTCCAGTATTAAATTAGGTACATCTGTTTTCCTTTAGGGGTTCACAGTAAGGAAACTTGATTTCAAAATGATTATATTTAAATTTATAAAGAAAGAATTGATTCTAAATATTTACATGTATTTGGATGTACATTTAAATATTTCTCCAAGACATATTTAAGAACAGAAAGAGTGATGCCAAATAATTAGTATCCTTTAATTTTTCATTATTTGAAAAAGATATGCCTGTTTTTTCACATCGTTTTTTATTTTTTATGTTTTTTATTTTTTGGTCTATTTAGGAGAGCAGCTGGCATTTCAGATTTATTTCTCCCATATTGTTCTTGAAACAAAGTAAAACCAAATTGGATTCTAGCTCATGCATTCATTTCCATCTTACTAAGATTCTCATTTATTTTTGGAATTATGTTATTGCTAAGCTGGACTTTGTAGTCTTTGAAAAGAAGATATTCTGACAAATCTCACTAAATAAGTGACCTTTATATTATGTTCCATTTCTTACATAAACCTTCCTTATGTTGTTGTTTATATATGTTAGTCATTTAAAAGGAGAGAAATTGTACACTGTAGTCTTATAAATGTCTGATTAATCACTTTTTCCAGTCTCATCTTAAATTTCTACTCTTTTTCTCCAATATGCTCTGATATGACTTTCTAATCATGGATGTTTGTGCTTTGATAACAATTTTTTAAAAAATTTTCAGTGGTATTTGTATCCATTTTCTCTTTGCTCCCACTATAACATTCCTTTAAATATATTAACTCTTGGTTTTTTTAAAGTAGTTTCAAAAGGTAACATATAGTTTCATTTTCATATTTCTGACATTAGCAAAAATTCATAGTATAGAAGAAGTGAGTGTAAAATGTAAAGGTTTCTGAGTGGCAAGGAAGATAGTGGTCATCAACCTTTTGACTTCACATAGAACGCATAGAAATGTTCTTGGGTTCTTTTTTTTTTTTTTTGAAAGATTTTATTTATTTATTCGACAGAGATAGAGACAGCCCGCGAGAGAGGGAACACAAGCAGGGGGAGTGGGAGAGGAAGAAGCAGGCTCATAGCGGAGGAGCCTGATGTGGGGCTCGATCCCATAACGCCGGGATCACACCCTGAGCCGAAGGCAGACGCTTAACCCCTGTGCCACCCAGGCGCCCCTGTTCTTGGGTTCTTAGATCAGAAACTAATGGCTGACTTCAAAGTGCTCACATATTTTCGTGTGTATGTAACATAAATGACTAGCTGCCTATTAAAATTTTCAGTGCCATCAATGCAAAGAGCAGCCATCAGCAAACTTTATAAAAAACTAAGTAGTAAATATTTTAGGTTTTGTGAGCCATGTGATCTCTGTTGCAACTACCCAACTATGCCATTATAGTATGAAAGCAGCCATAGGCAATATTTAAAGAAATACATAAAACTTTATCTACAAAACCAAATGGCAAACTGGATTTATCCTGCTTGCAGTATTTTGCCAATCCTGAGATAGAGTTTATATATATATATAATTAAATGCACTGATTAAAACTGCTGTCTCTTTCAACTGTGAGTTGACTTTACTCTTTTCATAATGTTGGATGGTCTTTTACAGGCCATAGACATTTATGGATCTAAGCAAAGGAGAATTTAGTTTGGATTTTATGTTTTATACTTACATGGTTTTCAGTAACTCCTATGTATTAGTCTGTATCCAATCAAGAGACAGAATCCACACTGTAAAGGGGGAAATTTAACATCAAGAACTTTTAAGCTACAAAATAGGAGAGTAAATATGAAAACATTAACAGAAATCCAACAGTATCCCTGGGTTGAAGGAGAGAGAACCCACAGAAAGATAAACTTAGAACTGGGAGGCGGGGGCCCTCCTCAAGTAGGGTTTGGATATTTTTGGAGAAAGTGTGGTTGTAGCTCACTGGATGGTGGAGAATTTCTCTGGGTTACTTAAGCCAGAGCCAGGTCACAATCACCAGGCAGGCAGAAAGGAATTATTCAAGGTGCAGACAATTGTTGGCTTGTGGTTGTGTGTTCAGGAGTAAGGATGTTTCAAAGGCCTGAAGCATGTGGTATTATTGTTGGGAGGGCTGTGGAATATTAGTCATGCAGGAAAGACAGAGGGGAGTGGTTAGGGAAAGTGCAAAAGCATAGTAACTGAGATGAGGAAATGAAACCCTTTCCGCTTTTCCTGTCTCACTTGTGCCCTCTACTTAAAAAGTTTAACAATGTGGCAGCTAGCAAAAAAATCATATGTGAAGGGTCTAGATCAGTTTTCATAGAACAGGCAATAAAGGGTCATTTTGGTGCTGAGAGGTAATAAATGGCACACTTTGTGTGTACAAGGTTTATTGTGAGACATCCCAATGTAAGAATGGCTTTCGGGAGTACTCTAATTCCCCCTTGCTGATTCATTTTGTGTCATGAATTGAAAATGTCAAGCCTGAGGTCATTTTGTGATTTACATCTGCCCTTTGGTACGTGGTACCAGAAATATGTGGGTAGTGGAGGAAAAACACAACTGGAAACCTACAGACTCAGAAGCTAGTCAGATCCATTCTTCTGTTCATTAATTGTATACAGTTGTAGGGTTAGGTTTAATTTCTCATGAATGTACATTTATTTTGGAAGGATGGAATTACAAATTTTTTAGAATTGTTATGTTGAATGCAACTGGAAAATAAAGGACTTTTGGTTTCAATTGGTTAATTATTAAATTTGTTTAATTATTTTTTTCAGAATTTTGTTACATTTATGATGTTTTTCAGCTATTTAAAATGAGTAATATGTGATCTCCCATTCTAAAAACATTCAAATATATACCTGGTATTCATAATGTTTATATTCTTTTCTTAAAATGATCTCTGAAAATTATAACAACATCAGGTCCCCCAAATCCTGGTTCCATCCCTGCAATAAACCTGACATAGTAACGAAGCTGACAATATTTTGACAAAAACAAAGCATTGCTCTCTTGCGTAGAGAATTTTTCAAAGAAAATTTCCTTACAAATTTTGAATAATGAAATATAGGACTATGTACTTAACTTCCCAAGAATGTTGTTAGTAAAGACAAAAAGACTGACACTCATGAAATGTCTTCTATCTAGAATCCACATATATTGTATGAATTTGTTCTTTATCATTTTTTGCACTTTTTGTGCTTTAATTTTTTTAAAAAAATTAAGCAGATTCTAAACATTTGAACTAACAAGGTGGTTTCTTCAAAAGATGGTAGATATTTTTGCTTTAGTTTACATAGGTCACTCTGAGGTTTTATGTTCTTAAGGGAGACTTCCAAATGAAGATTTTTATCAGGAAAGAGAGATTCAGGTAAGGAGTAATCATCAAGTTTTAAAATCTACAGTAAAACAGATAAACATGGCAGTAAGAGTAGAGGTGAAAAATAAGAAGAAAAAAGTTATAAAAGTGTTTTTGGGAGAAGCTCAGAAAGGAAAAGCAGAGATGTTAACAATAAAGATTGGAGGAGGTGGGGAAGGAGGAGCAGATATTTTCACTTCAAACTGCCCATGGAATGTCTTTGTTAGAAATCTGGACCCTGTTTCCTGAGGGGGAAAAAAAATAAACCACTCCACTACATTATGTTTTTACTTTATTCCAGCCTAGACGATGGATCACAGAGTCATAAAAAAATAAAATGTCATTACTTAATACTGAATATTTCACTCAATTTAAAAGGACTTGCTAAGAAAACTAACACAAAATGTGCTGCACAATATAGAAGACAGTATAACATGTCTTAGAGAACACAAATATTGCATTGATGTGGTCGGCAGAATACTGTCTCCCTCAGAAGTCCATACCCTCATCTCCAAAACCTGTGAGTCTGTTAAGTTACATGGCCAAGAGGAATTAAGGATGCAGGTGGAATTAAATCTGTTAATCACCTGACCTTGAGGTAGGGAGAGTGTCCTGAATTGTCCAGGTGGGCCCAGTAATCACAAGGGTCCTTATAAGTTGAAGAGGAAGGCAGACGAGAAAGAGCCAGAGAGATGTAACATGGGAAGGACTTGGTGTAATGGACTAGAGGAAGATGGTGGAAGTTGTCATGGTGCCAAAGAAAGCAAGCAGCCTCAGGAAGCTGGAGAAGGTAAGAACTCTGTAGATTCTACCCTGGAGCCTCCAGAAGGAATGCAGCCCTGATAACACCCTGCTTTTGCCCAGTGAGACCCACACCAGATGTGTGACCTCCAGAACTGTAAGGTTACAAATATGTGCTGTTTTAAGCCACTAAGTTTGTGGTAGTGGTGCTGCATTGTAGTTGCATTTCTATACATTACATGACTTTAATCAACTAAACTAATCATGCAATAAGCTTTGTGAAGACAGATTTTATTCCCTTCTCCTTTCATATTTTCTGCAGCACTTTTGCAGAGTGGAATAATAATAAACGCTTAATTAACAGGTAAATTAAAGTACCATTTCTTTGTCCTTATTAGTGAGCTCAACAGATAATTCTTAGTTTCTAGTCTTTCTGCTCACTGAAACAAAGGCATGTGATCAGGTATCCCTAGAGATCCTATTCAACTCAAACTGAGAACATTATTTTCTTTTATGATTCAAAATGAGAGAAAGCAGATCAGAATATTAAAACAGTTTTTATACATATTTCATTGTTCCCAAAGCTTTTCTTTAAGATGATACTTCCAAAAAATAGTTTTTCCTTTACTTTTTTTCTATAATTTAAAGAATGAGTTGAGAGACAACACAAAATAGATTTAAAACCTTTTATTGATTATAAATGTGGGCATTTAAAATGTAACCCTAAAACTTAATAAAATGAATTGCATAGAGACCCTATATTGTGTTAGGTTTATTATTGTACATTTTCTTAAAGAATTACTGTCTTCTTGAGACAAGTATCTGAAGAAATCTATAAAAAGGCCTTTCATAACTGACTCCTTCTCCCTTTCTTCAACCTTTGTAGCATTTTTACACAGGAATAGTTTTGAATTAAATCATTTTCAGGATTGCAAATAGAAATGGTTTTCACTATGTCTACAGAAAATATCCTCTATTATAAACATGTCAATGTAAATTTTTCATCAATGTCTTCAAAGCACTTCACGATGCCTGTTGCAAGTTTATGATGATATTTGGCTTCCTGGAGACAGGTTGAAGACAAGCTTAATCTGTTTTTAATATGAAATGTCCAAACACTCTTTGCCCATTTTTTTTTGAAGCACTTCACGATGCCTGTTGCAAGTTTATGATGATATTTGGCTTCCTGGAGACAGGTTGAAGACAAGCTTAATCTGTTTTTAATATGAACATCTCTCACACTTTAGTGAAATGTCCAAACACTCTTTGCACATTTTTTTTGTCTTACATAGTACAAACCAAGTATATAAAAGATCATAGCACAGTTGCACTGACATTCATGGGTGGTGATAATTTTAGACAATTTTATGTGCCAAACGCAAAGCAGAACATGAAGCAGAACAAGATGACTTAAAGATCATTGCCTTCTCAAAGGTCATCAAGCAGGAGAGGTACAAAGACTGAGAGCTGCCAGTTTAAGCTGGTCTACATGATGCTTGAATGCCATAAAATTTAATTTTTGAATTATTCAATTGTATTGTTTCTCCTTGCTTGTATTAAATTATTTAATGCCTTTAATTAGTTCAGGGTTGAGTAGATTAAAAGTAGGTTAGCACTTGTCTGCTAAGTTATTTTTACTAAAAATTGGAAAGGGTAATAACACTAATGATAGTAATAACAGCAATGACAGCAAAATAGCTAAGACTGTCTGGCACTGTTCTAATGTTAAATGGTTTAATTAACTATTTATCATCTACTAGCAAAGAAAGGAGGGAATACATCTAGAAATATATCTGCAATAGTCTCATTGCCACTCATATCTTAAACATAATCTTGGGTAGTTGGCACTGATGACGAAATCAAAAGTCCAAATGGTATCATTAAAATTTAGTGACCTGATCAAAATAGCTTCATTGTACATGTTTACATAAAAGACGGATAATGGAAGATATAAAGCACTACATGATGCGTTTTATATTGATAAATTTGTCCCCTCACCCGTTGTAGATTTTCTGTTTCAAAGTTTTCTTTGCCACTCTCTCCTGTTTCTTTATCCATTAAAAACTGTAGTTATCACCTTCTCTAACTCACTAAACTTTCAGGGGTTTTATAGACATGATGTTGCATTTGTTATTCACTTAAGGAGGACTGACATTTAATGTCATAGAATTTTCCTATCCAAAAAGAGAGGATGTCTTTTCCATTTGTTCAGTCTACTTTGTCTTTCAGGAGAGTTTTATAGTTTTCTTTGTAAAGGTTTTGTGTAGGTCTTCTTACATTTATTCCTAAGTATTTAATTTTCTTTTTTACTATTATAAACAAGAATTTCTCTATTATTTTTTGTGTGTATGAAGGCTATTTTTGAGAATTTTATAGTGGGCTATTTTATTGAATTTTTTATTGTTTGAATTAGTTTTATTGGTTCCCTGGGGCTTTTTGGATGTAACAGCATATTTACAAACAATATTTTTAATTTTATATATCTTTTTTATTTTTAATACTTCTAATGCTTCTAATAGAATTCTTTGGTCTACTTTTATTGACAATTACCATCAGTATAGTATTCAATATTAATGAGGGTACTGAGCATCTTCACTTTATTCTGAATCTATGAAAAGGCTTCCTGTCTTTCTCCTTAAGTATGTTACTGGCATTTCAAACACAGCACCTGTGAATGCATGCATGTGTATCTCTCTATATACATAATCATATGATTCATTATATTATCTGCCAAGTCTAATATTCCTGACAGTTTTTAACCATGATTGCATGTGAATATTGACAGATTTTTGTCCACATCTGGAAGACAATCAGATTTTTTTTTAAAGATTTTATTTATTTATTTGACAGAGAGGGAGACAGCCAGTGAGAGAAGGAACACAAGCAGGGGGAGTGGGAGAGGAAAAAGCGGGCTCCCAGTGGAGCAGGGAGCCGGATGTGGGGCTTGATCCCAGGACTCTGGGATCACGCCCTGAGCCGAAGGCAGACGCTTAAAGACTGAGCCACCCAGGTGCCCCGACAACCAGATTTTTTATTAGATCTATTAATATGGTGTATAATATTAAAGGATTTCTTATATTGAACTAGCCCTGTATTTCTGGAATAAATTCCATTAGGTCATAATTTATCAGTGTACTGAAACAGTGTTGGATTCTACTTTCAAATTTTATTATTTTTGAATCACTATCCATCAGTAATTTCTTTTTACTTTTGAGCAAAATGGAGTAAAGATTGATTTTCACCTTTTTCCTGAAAAAAATCTAAAAAGTTGCCCAAAATATATGAAATAATGGTTTTCAAAATAATGGACATCATCCAGTGAAGAATATTGGCCCTTGAGAGATGTGAAACAAGTGCAGTGAGCTCTGTGAGTACCGAAGAACACTGCCAGAAGGATATTCCAAGGTCAATGGCACAGAAGGGAAATCCAGCAGGTTTTGGGCAGTGGCTACTCTCTCCTCCTGCACTCAACTCCCCTAGGGAGCCTTTCTCAAGGTTCTCCCCACTTCTCTATAGGGTATAGTGAAGTTCCTGGAGGAAATGCCTCCAAGAGGGTGAAAAATCCCCTTTTTTTGTGAGCCCCCAGGATCTTCACACTCTTAGAATATCCTTCGTTTTGACTTTTAAATTTGTTATAAAGACTTAGCTAAATCTTCGCACTAGCTTATCTGGCATTTGGTGACCTCTCAGGTCCTGTTTCTCTCTACAGGTGCCTTTTTCTCTCTAAATTTTAGGTTACTTGTTTGCTGAATGAATTTATTTCTCTGATGGGCTGAAGAAAAATCATTAATTGTTCGGCATTTATTCCTATTATAATGGTGGGAGTGATGCTCTTTTCAGCTTTCTACACCTTCAAGATAAAATGGGAAGTCCAGAGAAAACTGTTTTAACAGGAAATTTATGTGTATACATTCAATAAATGTATAAACTGTAAAAAATGGATTCAAAGTTTGACATGGACTCTAGTTATGCTAACTAAAATATATTTGATTATATATAATAATGGATCCAGGGCAGCAGTTTAATTCTTTTCCCTCCCCCTGCCCTTTCCCTGTTAAATCTCCATTTATTAATAAATCCTCTTTCTGTACATGCCATTATTGTGAAATACTGCACCATTTCTGACAACATAAATGCAGTGGTTACTCAACCAATATTTGATACTCCTGTTTTGCCTCTGATATTTGCAATCCTTTTTTCTCAAATTAACTCTGATTAGAGTATCAGAATTCTCCATTCTCAAGTTTTCCCTCTGCTCCTTCTTATCTTTGAAACACATAACTCTAGTACTTTCCAAACCTCAACTTTTCTAGAAGGTAGTCATATCAACTGAAGATAATTAATAACCATTTTTAATGATTTTATATTAGCTGAGGCACATTTTTAAAGGACAAAATTAAACAGCAGAACAGATCTCATTCATGACTATTTATAATATTGTGATCTGCATTGTTCTCTAGGTGTAATCCTTGATCCAAATTAAAATTCCGCTATTTAACAGTTTCATTATACTAAGCAACTCTCTTCAACAATTTCACCTCTACAAATCTGATTCCTTACCTAGTTATTTCAAAATGAATATTGCAAAAAAATTGCAATTCTAAACTTCTGTGATTCTTATTAGATATCTATAAATTCTGTACAAACCTACTGTATTGCAGGTGAAGTTTTATTTCAAACAATGGAGTTTAATGACTAAACTGTTTTAGTGGATGACAATTTCAAAATGCCAGAAATGTTAAATATGTAGTTATCTATTAAGTACTACACAGAAATAATCTCGTGCAAAGCTATAACCCCTTATTTCATATTAGTTTCTGACTTCCTCAGTGTGAGAGTTTATTGGTAGAAGCTTCCTACAGTTTAAGACTCATAATGGAAAAATTGTAATAATTAGCAGGACAAATGTTAAAACAGAGTCCCTGTCAAGAAAGGAAGTGGTACCCTAGAGAAACTTGGAACAGAGACAGAGATGGCAACAGAAGCCTATCTGAGGTGGGCAGATATTGGAAGATTAGGGAAGAAAAAGATAAACTTGCCTGTTTTATAACTTTGCCTAAAATTAGTTCAGCTTAATGGTCTGTGACATATACATTTTTTGCAATTTTTAAATGTGATACCCTAAAGTGGAATATGAATATGCATGATTTCCTTTGAACCTACACTCTGATTTTCCTTCCTATTCACAAGTAGCTCGTCTCTTGCAATTACGGTTTTGTTCTTCCCAGGACAGTTCTCTGATTTCAATCTTTTAAAAATTTTTTTTTTATTTATTTATTTACTTATTTTTATTTATTTTTTGATGTAAAGTTTGATGATTCATTAGTTGTGTATAACACCCGGTGCACCATGCAATACGTGCCCTCCTTACTACCCATCACCAGCCTATCCCATTCCCCCACCCCCCTCCCCTCTGAAGCCCTCAGTTTGTTTCTCAGAGTCCATAGTCTCTCACGCTTCATTCCCCCTTCTGATTACCCCCCTTTCTTTATCCCTTTCTTCTCCTACCGATCTTCCTAGTTCTTATGTTCCATAGAGGAAAGAAACCATATAATTGCCTTTCTCTGCTTATTTCATTTAGCATTATCTCCTCCAGTGCCGTCCATGTTGCAGCAAATGTTGAGAAATCATTCTTTCTGATAGCTGAGTAATATTCCATTGTATATATGGACCACAACTTCTTAATGCAGTCATCTGTTGAAGGGCATCTCGGCTCCTTCCACGATTTAGCTATTGTGGACAATGCTGCTGTGAACACTGGGGTGCATATGGCCCTTCTCTTCACTACGTCTGTATCTTTGGGGTAGATACCCAGTAGTGCAATGTAGGCAGCAACCTCTACAACATTGGCCACAGCAACCTTTTTCATGACACATCTCCAAAGGCAAGAGAAACAAAAGATAAAATGAACTTGTGGGACTTCATCAAGATAAAAAGCTTCTGCACAGCCAAGGAAACAGTCAAAAAAACTAAGAGGCAGCCCACAGAATGGGAGAATATATTTGCAAATGATACTACAGATAAAAGACTGGTATTCTCTGATTTCATTCTTAACCAGTTTTCTCTGCTTCTACTTCTGATCATGGGTATTTATGTCTTCAGGCCCAGAACGTTCTGTCTTTAGGCCAGAACATTCTGAATCTAGTGACAATGCACATCTTTTCTTCATTATCATAGTAAAACTTAAGGGAATTTGGAGGATACATAGATTTGGATATGAGGGAGACTTATCATATTATATGTGGAAATGGTGGTTATATCCCATCTGGGAAAGATTTTTTTTTATTTTAATTCCAGTAGAGTTAACATACGGTGTAATATTAGTTTCAGGTGTACAATATAGTGATTCAACAATCCCATACATCCATTTAGGAAAGATTCTTACTGCTCTTCATCACATATACTGGCCATGCCTATGTGGATGAATTCCCAGAAAACACTGTGGCTTATGGTTGGTGGTTAAAAAAACAACAAACATATAACTTATTAGAAAATTTTCTTGAAAATGCAAATGGTTACACTGAAATTTCAACTGCAGACTTTCCATAAAGCACATGAACAGACTTCACAGGATTTTATGGGGAAACATCCTCACTTTAAATAACTGTGTAAAGCCTGAAGAACTTAAGAGAGCAACAGTTTTAATGCTCACTTATTGAAGTGATAAGAGATGTCACCTGTAGAAATTGTAGCCTGGAAAGTGAAATAAATTGTCTCACTACTTTATATTTTCAGTGAATTCTAAAGTACAGAGTGAAATTTTCTAGTAATATGTTTGAGTAGATAGAAGAAACTATAAATATTTTACTATAAAAAATAAAGCATATAATTTAGGCTTATAAAGCTGAGCTAAAATCTCAAGAAATAATTATCTTCTGATGCCCTTAACCTTATATCAGATCTTGCTTTATTCACCACAAGAAAGAAAAACAGGAGACATGGAATTAAGAAAACAAAATACAATAACAAAAAACTTGTGTGAAAATATCAAATTCGGATGTCATCACTATCACTAACAGTAATAAAGATGAACATAAAATTGTCTCAGAACAAACTGAGGGTTTTAGAGGGGAGAGGGTGGGGGGATGGGCGAGCCCCGTGAAAGGTAGTAAGGAGGGCACATATTGCATGGAGTACTGGGTGTTATATGCACACAATGAATCATGGAACACTACATCAAAAGCTAATGATGTACTGTATGGTGACTAACATATTGTAATAAAAAAATTTTAAAATTGTCTCAGAACAATTGCAAATGCAGAGTACTGAAGGAACATAGACTAATCTGTTGGACACACATATCTATTTTATATAGCAGTTATTCACGATTTCCAGATCTTCATGACTCACATTTATTCATGCCTTTCTTCACGTACTAAATATCTGACCACAGTTTGCCAAACACTGTGTTATATTGGACATTAATTCTGTAAGGTACATAATGCCAGTCTCCAAAGTATTTATACTCTGGTGCAGATATATATTCAAGCAATTTTATTTTTTGTGATAAATAGTATTTCTTTTGTGTGTTTGTTTTAAAGATGAAAAGGGAAGCATTGGAGAAACACTTGGCCTTTGTTGGAGGAGAGAAATAATAAAATAAGGCTGCTTAGAATAAATGACTTCTGTAATAATACTAGAATGATTATATGGACGAATAAAAAAAGAAAAGGCATGATAGGTAACAGCAAAGAAACAAAAAATCAAAAGGAAAGAAGTGAATAAAGTCCTAGAAATAGAAGACTAAAAAAGACAGGATGAATAATTTTCAGTCCATTAAAGGGGGGAAAAACTTTAACAAAGAAATCTCAATCAATCCAAGTTGTGACGGTAAATTTTCTTAACTAGGACACAGACTGCCCGATATTTGATCAAATATTATCCTGGGTGTTTCTGTGAGGGCATTTTCGATGAGCTTAACATTTAAGCTGATAGACTGTGAAAAACTGATTGGATGCGGTCCACCCACAGTAAGGAGAGCAATCAGTTAGAGGTCTGAGTAGAACAAATGGCTGACCTTCCTCCAAATAAAAGGGAATTCCTCCTGCCTGACTGCCTTTGGGGTGGGATGTAGACTTTCTCCTGCCTTCAGACTGAAATGGAAATATCTCTTCTTCCTGGGTCTCAAAGCTGCCAGCTTTGGGACTAGATCTACATCATTGGCTATCTGGTTTTCTAGCTTACTGACTGCAGTTCTTGGGGACTTGTCAGTCACCATAATTGTGTAAGCCAATTCCAATAATAAGTAATTAAATTCTATTGATTCTGTTTCCCTGGAGAACACTGACTAATAGACAATTAGTGCTAATAAAAAATTATATCTTTAAGTTATGGTAAATTAAAAATACAAATAATATAACATATAAATTCCAAGCCTGTCTATAGTCATGAAAATGGGTGCACATAAATTTTATCTATTTAAAAACACAACCATATATTATCCCAAAGGTAATGAAGAGTTATGCCTAAAAAGTGAAACAACCCTTGTGGTAAAATAATTGAACAAGCTGAAATACATGGCCTCATCACACCAAGCATTTGATCTCTTTGTTCTAATTGGCTGCCCCAATAATGACACCCCTTTTGGAGCCAATAATGGGCTGTTTATAGGCCAAATTGGAGAGAGTCATTGTATAAAGGGAAGTGAAAGGGGAGACCCTCTGGGTGAGATAATATTGTATAATGCCTTCATATGTATATAGTTATGTAGCTGACCATGTACCAATATAATATAAGTTTTTAAAAATTGCCAATACTTTTATGGGAGATCTTATTTTCTTCTTTTTCTTTATCTGTATTTTTTATTATAGTTATATATTTTCAAAATACATTGAAACTAGAGGTAGAATTAATAGCTCATGTCTGAATTGTTAATCCATTAAACCAAGTGACTTGTGTATATAAAATCTAAAAAGGGCTACATGATATACAAAGAATTCTAATTGTTCAACTGCTAGTGATTCCCATCAGTGTTTTGTTTTTCCTCAAGCAAAGATTGGAGAATATTCAGCTACAACTCTTAAAAAATAGAATATTCAACACATAGGATAACATAGCATGTATTAGCTCATGGCTTCTTTTTGAAAGGGTTGCTTAGCTGTGAAGTTGGCTGTATTGTCATGCAGGAGTTATTTGTGATCATTATTATACCTCAGGGCCTGGGGATCCAGTGATAGCTCACACTGCCCAGGAGGAAACCTGGAAATGGGAGTTTTAGTGTTGAAGGGATGCTTAGGATTTTAGTTTATGGTTGATTTGTTGTTCCGTATTGTAGTTTATAGATCAATATATTTTACTATATTGCAGTAAGTAGATTTATTTGCCTATTTCATAAAATGATGTATACCAGATGTTTACTTTTAATGTGAGCATAATTTTGGGATATGTGCATCATAAAAAAGTACCATAAAACCAGACTGATGAGGTAACTCTAGTTAGTTAACCATGTTCATAGCCATTTTCATATTGATGAAAGCTTGTTGAAATCTTTGTTTGCTTCTATTTTTCCATTCAATTAAAAAAATTGTCACAAAACACCATTTTTAGATGGTTTGAGGTTGACAATATGAAACAATATGGATCTCAGCTGAAGTATATGGGCCTTTTTGCCTTTGAACAACAGGAGTTTATTGCCTTCATTAAAGAAAAAAAAGCCCAAGCAAACAAAGAATTACATGGATTAGGATCATAGATCTAATGCACAATTATCATATTATTTGTAGATTATATTTTCCTTCTCTGGAGCAGAGAATCAAGTAAGTTGCTGTTTGCAGTAAGATCCACAAAATATAAGGAGCTTCATAATCAATCCTGCTTTATGATTATAGTAAAATATGCAGGTCGTAGAAAGTGTAAGTAGTTTATTTTAGTTCACAATATAATTTGTTAATATTTTGGATTTCCTTTCTTATATACTTTAGTTGCTATTTATAAATCTTTGCTTCTTGACTAGTGTAGAATAGAAATGATTTTATAAAACCTATAGAAATTATGGGAAGAATCTATTTGGAACCTTATATTTTAGGTTGTCCAAATCTTGCCATCAGAATGATCCTATTCTTCATCAACATACCTATCCATACATAATAGTATATCTTGCTCTATAATAGTGATTCATTAGAAAAATGGATATTGCAGAAGTAATATTTATTTATACTTCTAAGTACTCTTTCTTTTACTATCATGGTTTTGGCAGTATTTAAATATCATTTCATTAAATAAGCATATATATTAATATTAGCAACCCACACTTTCTGGTATTAGTTTTGCATTTTTTTCTTATATATGTGACATCATTTATCTATTTCATATATACTGTGAGTATATAAATTGCTTTTCAGTTTCGGGAACAAAAAATATGCTTGGTTAATTTGAAACTACTGTTTGACAACAATAACAAATATGTCCTTATAACTTTAAGAGAACCATTTATAGAGACCAAAAAATATTTCCCAAATATTATATGAATAATAAATATTTCTTATTTATGCTTTTAGTTCTGAAGTACAGAGAATATTCATTTGGTGTGAAACTAAGACTCAGTCTTTAGCAATGATTTTTTACCAGTGGTCCAACCAGCCATAGATGGAGTAGAAATATTTGTATTAATACTAAAGCATATCACATTGTTTTCTAATAAAATATTATTCTTCATAAACCATGAAATTCCTCTAAAATATTTGTATAAGAGATAGTCAATCTCGCAACTAACTGGTTATGTGAGATTTGGTTTGAGTCTATATTGGTCTACTACCCAAATGACAAAGCCGCTTGCCTTATTTTTTGTCTGAGACCCATTCTTCCCGACTTTCTATTGTTTTCCCACTTCTTGGATTCTTGGAAACTATCTTTAGGAAACATCTCTTTTCCTCTAGCCTAGGCTTAGACTGCAGTTGTAACCACTCCACGAGATGGCTCATAAGTAGCATAACTCAGAGTTGAAGATATAAGAGTAAAGAATCATGAAAGCCTACATGGAAAATGACTGTAGATATTATATTGAATGTAAATGCAAATGAATTTAGCAACTAAAAATGTGCCATTAAAACATCAGTCAAGCTCCATATATTGAAATATATATTTTATAAAAGAGTGAATCCTATCCAACAGAGAAGACATTAGATTACAGTGAGATTTAAATTCATTTGAGTAAATACAAGAACTGAAGAAAAAATATAGGAGGTAATTTTTATTTAAAAAATGTATTGAAACCTTTTTTAAGACTGTCATCAATAGCTAAATTAATTTCTTGAGAAATCTAAAATTCAGGCATGAAAAATAATAAAAAATAAAATTCTTGCTTCCTTTTGCTGAAACCAAGACAGCTTCAATTGTGAATGAACATTTTATATTATATAGGAAAATGGAATTTTAATAGAATATGCCAGCATCATGCATTAGCTTTGTCTGATCACCTATGTGTAAGTTTTAGTGCTGAGTAATTAAGATATCAAAAATTATTAGACCTAAGTAAACTAAATTAGTACCAATATAAAATAACATAAAATAAATGCCAACATCCTAGGAAAGCCAAATATTCTGAGACATTACTGGAAGAAATTCTTATTGACTAGAAAATCAGAGGTCAGAAAAATACATGTCAGGGAGAACATGATAAGCAAAGGATAAAATGATTGGTTTTTTGAAGAAACTTGATCATGGTGACATAGGTATATATGGCAGAGCCAGGATTCTAAAGTACATGCCTTATGTGGATGAAAAAAAAATAATGCATTAAAATATTCAATGATTTTTTTTTAAGTTTGCAAAATGGTGGGTGGTGCATGTAAACAAGAGTCTTATTTTTTCATCAAATTTTATTTGCAGATAATGCAGTTTTAGATGTCTCTAAATCCTATGCTACTATGAAAAACATGACAGGAAAGGTGACCTTTATGCCTTCATGGGGGAGGGAGAGAGAGAATTAAGTAAAAGTAATAGGAAATTGGAAATGATAGAACATAAACACTGTGGGACTGTATGCATTTTCTGGACGTAAGAGACTCCATTTTGAAGCTCCATTTCACTTTCCAACTAATAAACTCTTGAACTAGGCCACAATAGGCAATTGTTTTACAAGCAGTTGCTCATAAAATTTCAACAGAGCAACTGACATTCAGATCATGAGGATGGTAAATTAATTAATGCTTGGAAGGGATAGTTTCATTTGATAGCACCAATAAAATAACAAGATAGCAACCAGAAGCAGCTCAACTGCTCAGCACCAAGTTGGTAGCTATTTTCCCTTCTCTTCTTTAAATCATGTAATTGCCCCTTCTTTCTTTTTCATATGAACCCCTGCTTTCCCCACAGGAGCCAGGACACTTTTCTGGGTATTCCAAAACCTGTGCTTTCCAAATTTTAATTCTGAGACCCCAAATAAAGGCCTTTGCTCTCCTTCAGTTTTACTTCCTTTTCTTGGACGATAACACAAAGATGGAAAGATTCTATGAAAGAGGTGGGAACATCTATTGATAATAATTTAAAATAATTCTTTATTGTTATGAAATCTAGGGACACAAAGGAAAAGGTTGGCTCTTTGAGAGAAACTATGAACATTTTTGTTTTGGAAAGCAACTAGAAAGTAAACAAATGGTCTATAGGAAAAGTAAAAAAAATGTGAAACATACAGTGCCAACAAACTCAGATTAACAGAGATAAAAAGTTGCTTCACTCAACAGGTATGTTTAAATAGTATAAAGAATATTTGCAGAATAATGGCAGTTAATCACTAGAATAATTAATAATGTAAAAAAAAAGTGTGCTAGGATAAGCTACAGCTGAATTTCACTAAACTCCTTGAGTCCAATGGAAAAAAAGTCACTAACAGAAATTTAATCTGCTCTAATAGTATGAGAACAAGATGGAGAAAACCAATGGAGGATAAAAAGTAGGGGCTTAATGAATTATAAAGACAGAATTAAAAATATTATGGATATTCAGAAGGATTTTTTCATCACTCAACACTAGGGGAAGTGTAATAGTAAAACTAAGAAAGTAATTGTATTAAGAAGTATCCTTTTGATGGAGATATTTAATTATAGGAAACATTTTTTTTAAAGCTGGTATATAAATTATAAAAAGTTTCCAAGGGCACGTTTGGCAAGCCCCTGGTTAGGGCAATGGTTTTCACTAGCTTTAAATGCTTTCTTTCTACTTAATCTTATTTGAAAGATTCAGAAGTGTGTTGCTGTGCTCCAATTCTTCCTGTCCTGTCAATATATCAGGGGAAAGAAATCACACAGATGCTTATAAAGATATAAGAGAGAGGCTACTGTTACTAAAACACATTATCTTGAGAGTAGGGAGAACCATGGCAATCCTAGCTTTATGAGAAAGCACTGAGAAAAATGACAGGCACACCACACCAAACACACACACACACACACACACACACACACACACACACACAGAGTTTACTAAGTACATGAGCCAATTCTACATCGATATAGGAGGAAAACATTTTTTTATACACAGAGAACAGAATGAAGGTGTTTAAAATATGCTGCTTATGACTATTGTGTTTATGTAGCAAATTTTCTCTCAATTTTTTTTTGTCCAGCCCAGTTTCCTAATGGGATTTTTGCTTACAAGAATGAAAACTATCTAGATGAAGTATTATAGAACAATCTGGCAAATAAGCAGTTGTTGTTGTTTTTGCTTAGTAGCCTAAAGACTCAGGAAAAATGGGCTAAACTATGGATGAACACATGGAAAAGACTTTCTAACATACTTAAATTTATGAATCCCAAACTCATTCTTAACGATTTAGGAAACATAGGGGTGCCTGGGTAGTGCAGTCGTTAAGCGTCTGCCTTTGGCTCAGGGCGTGATCCTGGCGTTCTGGGATCGAGTCCCACATCGAGCTCCTCCGCTGGGAGCCTGCTTCTTCCTCTCCCACTCCCCTGCTGTGTTCCCTCTCTCACTGGCTGTCTCTCTGTCAAATAAATTAAAAAAATCTTAAAAAAAAAAAGAATTTAGGAAACATAGATGTTAGTATCTCAGTGGTAGAGGCAAATCTATTTTTCTGCATAACTCTCAAATTCTCTAAAATAGAAATATTTATATCTGATGATATTCAGGGTGCTCTATAAATATCACCTTTATTTTATTTCCAGATTACCAGCAGCTGATAAATTAAACAAGCAAAAGACATACTAAATATAAGAAATCAGGTATTGCACATGGACTCACAAAAGAGATATGGGCAAAAAAAAAAAAAATATCACGTTTTCCAAATGTTTGTGTATATATGTTAAGGGCATAGATTTACATCACAGGGAAGACCTGAGAGCAGGAATTGTCTTTCCCCAATTACTTTATGCTGGACATTTTACTTATTTCCCAAATCAGCTTACTCCCATTTTTGTGACATGCAAGCTAAGCAAATTGTATAGTGCTAGGCCAAAAATTATTAATTTTTGGCAAATTTCCCAATGACTGTTCTTTAATTTGATCATTTAAGTTTTCAACCTTAACATATGCTTCATAACTAGTGATAACCTTTGACCTTATAGTCTCTTAATAGTCTCTTCAGAGACTCTTATATATTTTATAAATTTATTATATATATAAATGTTATATATATTTCTCTCTTGCTCTCCCTTTCTCTCTCTCTCTCCTAGACATTTGCAAACTCTAGCTCTCGCTCCATTAGTATACTGTTGTCAACCTTGTACATCAGCACTGTGCAGTAGTTAAGGAAACACAGGCTTGACTGCTTGAATTTAAGCCTTGATTACATCACTTACCATCTGTTGACTCTGGCCAAGTCATTTAAACCCTGTCTGTCTGTTTTCCCATTTGTAAAATGAAGGTAATAACTGTATAGGTGTCATAAGTGTGACAATAATTGATGGAAAAGATAGTCTTTGTCAGAGGATACATATCCTTTTACAGTGATTAAATAATGCAAGAAAATGTCTGCTCACAGATGACTGGATAAGCAGAGGCCATAAAAGAGCATGTTCTATTGACAGGGCTAGATTTCCTGGCTCTCAAGGCATTGTAACAATAGCAGCTTCCTGCCTATGATAAAGACTTTAGTGAAATGGATTCTATTAGATCTCTCTCTCTCTGTCTCTGTCTCTATTTTTTTTTTTTTTTTTGGAGAGAGAGAAAGCTCATGAGAAATGGGGGAGAGGCAGATGGAGAAGGAGAGAGAGAGAGAGACTTTTTTTTTTTTTTTTAAAGATTTTATTCATTTATTTGACAGAGATAGAGACAGCCAGCAAGAGAGGGAACACAAGCAGGGGGAGTGGGAGAGGAAGAAGCAGGCTCATAGCAGAGGAGCCTGATGTGGGGCTTGATCCCATAACGCCGGGATCACGCCCTGAGCCAAAGGCAGACGCTTAACCTCTGTGCCACTCAGGCACCCCTGAGAGAGAGAGACTCTTAAGCAGGCTCCACACCCAGCATGGAGCCCAGTGTGGGGCTGTATCTCATGACCCTGAAATCATGACCTGAGCCGAAGTAAGAGTCAGATGCTTAACTGACTGAGCCATCCAAGTGGCCCCCCCATTAGATCTTTCAAAAACTCACCTCCCTCTTATTCTCCAGGATAATTTATATACTCCTAGCCTCTAGTAATTGCTTTAGATACTGGATTTGTGTGTATCCACTCATCATTTGCAAGAAACTGATATAAAACCTCAGCACTTTCGTTTTTTGAGAGAATGAATGAAACACAATTCATTGACTTTGGGATTCTTAAGCTATAGTTGGACCTGGTCTGAAGCCTAATTAGTTCTATCCCAACAATAACAAAGTCCTTATATAGTCATTGTGAGAGTTTGGTTATGTAACACAAATGAGGTTCCTGACATTTATTAAGAAGTCGGTGAATTTTACCTGTTGATATTATAATTAAAATAATAACTATCTTTCATATTGAATGTCATCAGAGCTTTTGTTCTTTTGTTTTGAGATTCTAATCACTAAGTGACTGCCATAGTCAGAAATTTTTAAAGCAAATCACAAAACTTCAATTAAACATTCATGTCTGACCCAGAGTAAAAAAGATGGTCAATTATTGAATGATTTCCAAATAGTAAGCAATTTACTTAGCAGTTTAAATATTCAATTTTATCATCAAAAGCATATTTAGAGTCAGGTACTTTATTAGTTTGCTAGCTGCCATAGCAAAGTATGGGTGAATGAAATAACAAATTTATTGTCTCATAGCCCTGGAGGCTAGATATCCAAGATCAAGGTCTTGGCTGGGTTGATTTTCTTATAGACTCTCTCCTTGGCTTGTAGATGACCATCTTCTCTATGTGTCTTCACGTTGTCTTTCTCTGTATGTGTCTGTGTCTTAACTCCTTTTCTTATAATGGTATCAGCCATTTTGAATTAGGGCCCACACATATGACCTGCAAATGTAGTCACTTTCTGAGGCATCGAGGGTTAAGACTTCAGCATATGAATTTTGGGAGGATGCAATTCAGCCCATAACAGGCAGTATAATTTCCATTTTACAAACAAGGAAGTTGAGTTACACAGTCAATATCATTCCTCAAAATCACTTAGCAAGTGAATTGAAGAACTGACATTTAAATCTGGGTACCTCTGGTTTTAAATTTCAGGTGCTTTCTCACTATCTCTCTACCAACGTTAACTAGATGGTGTTTTGTACACTGAGGACATTTAAGTACTGGGCCTTGTGTATTATGACTCCACATCTCATATCAATGTAGCTGCCAATACTGCTAGCTTTTCATCAAACTGTTTCTTCTCCTGAGTACCAGCCAGTCTACATTTCGTGTAATCCTGTAATTGAGTTCTGCCTAACGGAATGTGGCTGAAAGTGGTATTACAACTTTTAGACTTGCCCTATAACCATCATACATATAAACATGTTGTACATAATTGTAGTTTTTCTCTCATCTCTATCTTCCAGCATTGGATGTCATGTGTTGACACTGGTAGGGGCCCTATCAGCATGGGCATCTGAATGAATGCACAGATTGGAGTCATTTCCTTGCTACTCATGAAACTTTATGGGAATGAGCAACAAACCACTGTATTACACCACAGAAATATCAGAATTTATCTCTTAAAATACACAGATTTAGCTTAATGAAGACAAAGGAGTGATGTGGGTTATAGATTGTCTCAAGAAAAATAAAGAACCCCAGTAATCATAAGAAATTTCAGTTACAATCTAGGTTGCAGACATCTAGGAACTGGTTAAAAGCTTGGTATCCTTTTGCATTCAGCAGAGGGTGCTACAGACTTGGGGAATTCTTGGGTTTTGCAATATCTTACTTTGCTCCCTGGGTTTGAAAGTAGAAACATAAGCATGGACACTGAGGGATTAATAAAACCCTTGTTACTGTTTGAGTAATTCAATACCAACCTGGTTCAGAATGAGTTAGGAGCCTCCAGACCCTTTGCTGACCATGGTGTTTAAAAGCAAGATGCTTCTCTAGATGGATCACCCAGGTTTATAATAATTATTTCCCTAAATTTGTAAACAAAATTAAAATTTCAAATTTCCTAAAATCTTTAAATATACAGTTGTTCTTTTCATTTACCAGGGCTCCATTGCCTTGTTTTTAATCTCAGATCTCTTTTTAATTTTGTTTGCTTTGTTCTGTCATAAATATTATCACTTGCAAGACATAATACATGCATTTGAAATCATGAGGAGCAGGAAATAAATATATAAAATTATTTTTACTCTTAACATTGAGATATGAAAACATTACAACATCTGAGGATAAAAGAGATGATCAAAGAGATGAAAGATGGTTTAGAGATGCCAATAATGGAATCTGGATCTCTTTATCTCAAGAAGGAAAAAAGAAATTGAGGAACTCTGAATAAAAGCTATAAGAAAGATCTTACCTACAATTTTCAGGTATGATAATATTTTTCAATCAATGGGAAAAAAACCTAAAGATATGCAGCACATACGTAAACAACAGCTAGCATTTTATTTTCTTGTATGGATTTTGTATTAAAATTCACTAATAATTTTTTAATAAAATGAATGTTATATAAATATATTAAATGCAATTACATTTATTAATTAATTTGGAATTGTTACTCTCCTTAGTATCTCTTTTTCCATGTAGGAATTAGATTAACCAAATATTGTCTGATTTGGCATATAACTTTGTTGAAGAGCAAGTCTCAGATGCCCCTAATATTACTAATGGTGTGATTTTCTATTTTAGCTATTAAAAATTGTTGATCTTTACCTCTACAGTGTGGATGTGTGGTAAAGATCCGTGTGCCATTTCTAGGTACAGTGACAGTATTTTTTCCTACAAGTAAAATTAAAAGATCTTTATAGGTTTATGTTCTAGTATCAGAAATAGCTATTTGAGATGTGCCTGGGTGGGTTAGTTGGTTAAGGGTCTGCCTTCAGCTCAGGTCATGATCCTAAGGTCCTGGGATTGAGCCCTACATTGGGCACCCAGCTCAGTGGGGAGTCTGCTTCTCCCTCTCCCTCTGACCCTCCACCCTGCTCATGCTCACACTCTCCATATAGATAGATAGATCTCAAATGAATTTTAAAAATCTTAAAAAAAAAGAAATAGTTATTTGACTTCCAGCAAAGACAGAGTAATGGGAACTAGATTTACCCTTCCAGTTGAAACAACCAAAGGAAAACAAGGAAAAATTAAGAAAGAAAAATATTTGAAATTAAGGTTTTAAGTCTCTGAACATTGGGTAACAACACAGTGATCCCTAAGAGAAAGGAAATAAGTTAGGCTCTATGCCTATGAGACTTTCCAGGCAGTGGTACATAAAGAGGCTACCCAGGTAGAACCTGGCAGACACCCTGAGCTGAGAAGATGTTGCTGGGACTCCAGGGAGAACAAGCTGGCTTGGGTTGGCAAGGCAGAGTATTAGAGAGAGAACTGCATGGATAAAAATCATAAAGACCTGAAGAATATCCAGTCCCATATTTAGCTGAGTACTTGTCAACAATGCAGAAATGGAAACCATCAGAGAAAAAAGAAAGATACATTGGAAAAGATTAAAGCACCAGTACCTGACACCAATAGAGGGCAAGGAAGAATACCTGTTCTATCAGCCAAGAATTGTCCTGCCTCAACAGTAGGGAAAAATTAGCCCTAGACTAAACATGGCTCTGGTCTTGTCTAACAAATCTTAAAAGCAAGACACAAAGGATCAAACTATTTCCAAGTAGCTAAACTGGGACCCAAAACAAAACAGAAAATTTATAGAATAAAAAATGTATTGTACTCAAAAAGGGAATATATATATGTGGCATAAAATCAAAGTTCACCAGAATTCAAAAATGGAAGAATTATTACCCAAAAGGGTGAGAAAAATTAGCCAAAACCAAAATTAAACTGATGTATATATTAGAATTAGCTTACTGCAATATTAAAATTGTTATTATAACTGCACTTCAAGGTTCAAAAAGTTAGGTAGAGACAGTAAATATATCAAAAAGGACAAGTTGAACTAGAAATGAAAACTCCAGTGTGTTATATGAAAAGAGCACTGGGTGGAATTAGATATTGGTAGAGTAGATATTGCAAAACATTAGCGAGCTTGAAGAAAAAGCAAGGAAATCTATCCAAAAAGAAACACAAAAAAGATAAACAATTAAGAAAATTTGAAAGAACATAAGGAACTATGCAGGGATTGAAATCCTCCTTGGAAAAAAGGAGAGCACAAGAACCATATGAAGACATAGTGGACATTTTTTCCCCACATTTGATGAAAACAATAAACCTGCAGACCTAAGAAGCTCATAAACGTCCAACACACAAAACATAAAGACAACTGCACCAAGGCATAACATTATCAAATTGCTCAGAAATAGAAATATAGAGAAAAACTTAAAAGCAGTAAGGGAAAGAAAGACATGATAGGTAGAGAGAAACAAAGATAAGAATGTCAGCAAAGTTTCCATAAAAAATATTAAAGAAGACAGTGGAACAACATCTTTAAAATACTGAGAAAACACAAAGAAACCAACAAAACAACTAGAATTTATATGCAGGAAAGCTATCTTTCACAAACAAAGGAAATATAAAATACCGTTAAACTTACAAAAATTGAAATAATTCATCATGAGCAGGTCTAGAGTATATGAAATATTGAAATGTTGAAATAAAAATGATACCAAATGGAAATATGAATCTATAAAAACAGAGTAAAGAACACCGGCTATGGATAAATATGGCTACAAGTGTAATTATGTAAGAATCTTTTCTTATACAAACTTCTTCAAAGATATCTGTTGAAAATACAATATTAAGAAAATGAAATTTATAGCATATGCATAGGTAGAAGGTATGACAAGAATAGCATAAAGCTGTAATTAAAAATATTGAGGGTATTATTGTAAAGTACTTATCTATATGATGTGGTATCATGCCACTTTAATGTAGACTGCTAAGTTAAATATGTATGCTATGAACTTTAGAACAATAAATTACAAACAAGCTAAATAAATAAGTAAATAAATGAAGCTAATAAACCAGTACTGAGGATAAAATGGAATCACAAAAATTTCTTAATCCAAAGGAAGCCAGAAAAGAAAGAAAAGAAACAAAGAGCTGATTGGAACATATAGAAAACATATGATCTATACACTCCTATAAAAGGCAGAGAAAAATTGGATAAAAAAGCAAGAACTAAGTCTTAAGATCTAAGTCTTAGGATAACAAGAAAACAAAAAATCAAAATCATTAATCATTAAGGAAACACAACTTAAAACTACAGTAAGATTCTATTACACACATATTTGAATGTCTAAAATTTTAAAAGTTAACTATATTATGTATTGGTGACAATGCAGAGGCACCAGAAAACCCAGTACTGGTGAGTATGTAAGTCAGTACATTAGGAAACTGCTTAGTTATTTCTCTAAAAGTTAAATATATCCCCAGCATATATCTGAACGATTTTACTCTTTGGCATTTATCTAAGAGAAAAGAAACTGTATCAATAAAACAATAGAAAGACATGTATGTGAAGAAACATAATTGCTTTATTTGTATGGTTAAAATCTAGAAACAATTCAAACATTCACTGACAGAGGAAAGGATAAACAAATTGTGGTACATTCATACTGAGAAATATTACAGAAATTAAAAAAAGGTGTTAACTAATATTTTTTTGAGAATTTTTGCATGTAAGTTAAAATATATGAATCTATAATTTTCCTTTTTTTTGGTGCTAAGGTGTTATTGGCCTCATAAAATTAAGATGGAAGTGTTCCATTTTCTTCTATTTTCCAGAAGACATTGTATAAATTGGTGTTAATTATTCATAACTATTTGGCATAATTCTCCAGTAAAACCATCTGGGCTTGGAAATTTCTTTTGTGGGAAATTTTTATTACAACTTTGATTTCTTTGATGATTTTAGGAATATTAGGATCATATATTTTATGTTAGTTGAGTTTGGTTGGTTGGTAGTTTGTAGTTTTTGAGAAATTAATCCATTTCTTATAAGTTTTCAGATTTATGGGGTGACAATGCAAGCATGCAAAGAAATTTTCAACATTTTTAGCCCTTAAGAAAATGCAAATTACAACTACAATGGAATATCACTACACGCTTTCAGATGACTGAAACAGAAAATACGTATAACACTAAATGATGGTGAGGATTCAGAAAAACTGTATTTGACATAGCCATAAAATAATGGAAGTTGGTTTTACAATAAAGAAAAAAGGTATATTTTGGGCAAAAACAACTTCATATATAAAAACCTGAAATAGGACAGAACATAGAGTGTTTGAGACATAGAGAAAAAGCAGGGAAGATGGACAGAAAAAACTTTCCTGAGATTATGCTAGAATCATAATAAGTAAAGCCCAAATCATGAATAGCCATGCACTCTTTGGGGACTTTAAGAATACTAGGAAGTGATTAGAAGAGTTTTGATCAGGAAAATTATAACCATATATTTGAATATTATTACACATTATAGTTTACGTATCACATATTATTGCATGTTATATATATATATATATACACACACACATATATATATATTACATATACGCATGTACATTATGGTATAGATATATCATTGAGTAGATTATGTATTATTCAACATGTATATTTTGGCAATTTTGTTAAGAAAGAATCATAAGTGATCAAGAACGGATACACAAGTAACAGTTAAGAGCATGTTGAGATAGTCCAGGTGAAAAATGATGGTAGCTGAGTCTAAAATGATGATAGTTTTGGGGAGAAAATAAACTTAAGAGAGGACCATATTTGATTAACAAAATTTCATCATGCATTAATAGAGATGGAGGGAATTCTGGGAGTTAAGGAGGATCCTTGTGAATTGAAGAGACTGAGGATAGAGGAGAAGGAACAGGTTTAATGGACAGGCTGAAGGATTTGGCTAAACAGTGGGTTCAGTTTGGGGCATATCACCATGAGCTGCCACTTTTTATTCAAGTGAAGATGCCAAGTTGGTAGTTGGACAGACAAGTCTGGACTTTAAAAAAATTGTTGAAGGAGAAGTCTCAGGGAAATTCAAGATTAATGACTGATTAGAAGTAAAAGGATATGCTGTAGCAATTTAACATCTCCTATTGATGAACACTGCAGTGGTTTTCATTTTCGGCTATTAAAAAAATGGTACATGAATTAGCTTTTACATACATTATGTTGCAGGTGTGAAGATAAATCTGCTGGCTAGATTCCCAGAACTGGGATTGCCAAGAAAATATACAAATGCTTTTGTAGTTTTGTTAGATATTGTAAAATTGCTCTCCATATGGAGTTGTATCATTTTGAACCCCCACGAACAATGTGTGAGAAAGACTGCTTCCCCGTAGGCTCACTAAATGAGTACTTTGTCAAGTTTTTGGATCTTTACCAGTATCCTAGGTGAAACATGACATCTCAGTGTAGTTGCATTTTTCATTTATCTTACCATGGGTTAGGTTAAGCATCTTTGCATATGTTTAAGTGTCATTTATAAATCCTCTCATGTGAAATGTTTGTTTATGACCTTTGTCCATTTTTCTTTTGGACTGCTGCCAGGCCCAAAACTATACAAACAGCTTTGGAACTGGGCGATGGGTAGAGGGTGGAGGAGTTTCAAAGTGCATGTTAAAGAAAGCCTAGACTGCCTTAGAGAGATTATTGATAGAAATAGGGACTTTAAAGGTGATTTTGATGAGGTGTCAGATGAAAAGGAGGAATATATTATTGGAAACCAGAGGAAAGGTGACCTTTGTTATAAAGTGGCAAAGAACTTGGCTGAATTGTGTTCTAGTGTTTTGTGGAAGGTACAACTTGTGAGTGACAAACCTAGATATCTAGCAGAAGAGATTTCTAAGTAAAATGTTAAAAATAGTTTTTCCTTGCTGCTTATAGCAAAACAGGAGAGAATTGAGAAAAATTGAAAGAACTGCAAAGCAAAACAAAACAAAACAACCCAGACAAGACTTGAACATTTGGGAAATTGTGAGCCTATCCATATTGCAAAAAAATGAGGAAGCATGTTTTGGAGAGAACACCAACGGTGAGGCTAGAAAATCATTTGTAAAGAGGTTATGTAGCTGTGACTCATGGCTCTAATTAGTCATCTCAGCAGAAGCTAAGGATAGAGATGGGGTTATACCAGCAGGAACTCTGCCAGTTTGGATTAAAGGGAAGAGAGACAAGATAAAATAAATGAAGGCTGTTGTACTTCTGGAATTCTATAGGATGGAATGATAGAGCTATCTAGCTGCAAACATATGTTATCCTTCAAGAAAAGGGAAGACTGACAAAGAAGGCCATGCAGAGATTGACCCAGCTGATCCTGGGTCAGAGGCCCAGAGTGCAGGGCTGTCCATTCCTCAGATCCAAAGGATGAAGCCACCTTTTTGGTCTCAGTGGGCCAGGCTGCTGCCACCCAGGGCCACAGAGTCAGGGCTACTCCTTTCGTTTTCCTAGAAAACAAAATATGGAGCCAAAGTATTATTCTCCAGCTTTACAAGTCTAACGGAATTTGCCTTGCTAAGTTTTAGATTTGCTTGGGACCCACCATTCTTTTCTTCATTCCAATTTCTCCCTTTTAAAATGTGAATGTGTATCCTTTACCTGTCCCAGCATTGTATTTTAGAAGTACATAATTTGTCTGGTTTCACAGATTTACAACTTGAGAGGAATTTTGCCACAGGATGAATCATACCTCACATCTTGTTCATGTATGGCTTAGATGATATTTAGATGAAATCTTGGCTTGATCCTTCTAGAGTTGATGCTAGATAAGTTAAGACTTTTGGGGTGTTATGATAGGGGTGAATGTATTTTGCATTTGAGAAGAACATGAATTTTGGGGGGAGGCAGAGAGCAGAGTGTTATGGACTAAACTGTGTCTCCACAAATTCATACATTGAAATCCTAACCCCCAGGACACCTCAGAATGTGACTGTATTTGGAAATCAAAGCCTTTAAGGCAGAGAGTAAGGTTCATTGAGGTATGACTAATGTTCTTAATCCAAAATGACTGATGTTCTTTACATGAAGAGGGAGAGGCACCAAGGATGTGTGTGTATAGAGAAAAGGTCACATAAGGACACAGTAGGAAGGCAGCCATGCAAGCTGAGGAGAGGTCTCAGGAGAAAACACATTTGCCAGCATATTGATCTTGGCCTTCTAAGCTCCAGAACTGTAAGAAAATTCTGTGATTAAGCCATCTAATCTGTGGTATTTTGTTATGGGAGCTCTAGAAAAATAATACATCCAGGAACTGTCCCTTATTCACTGCTCAATGCAGCATAAGGCAAAGGACATACAACAAAATTTGCTTTTTTCTGGGGACAGTGCTGACCTATTAAATTAGCTGTGTTCAAGTCTACAATGTGTAATATTGTACATAGGGGAACAATTTAATTTCTGATAAAGCAAACAAAAATTTAGCAAGCTGATCTACTGGTCCCAAACATGTTCAAGGTACTTGGCACCTAGCTAAGTTGGAAATCTTAGATATTACCTTTTATTGGCAATTTCTTGGGAACTAACAGTGCAACTTTCCCTTACCAGAAAAGCTGGGAATTAGTTTGGGGTACACAGTAATCAATTACACAAAAGATTAACTTTTCTTTGTCAGTGTGCCCCAGTGTTCTGGTTAATGGGGTTTGTTGCACATTACAACTCTAATTGTCCTGCTCTTACTCTTTCTGAACACACAGTGCATTGCTATGATTTCTTTATTTTTTATGGAAGAAATAATAAAGCCTGTAAAGTATGAGGAACCCAAGGCTGTCATGAGATATCGATCCATAGCCAAGTCTCTATTGGTGACAGTAAACTAAATTTCAGGTCTCTTCATTCTAAGTCTGGGGAAGAGAATAATAAGTAATATCAACCCCTCTGCTCAGCATAGTTTTAGCATTACATCAAAATAAATCCAATGATAGCATAAGCAGTTTTTAATACTCTACCATGAACATTTTTATAGAACATTTTTTTCAAATATAGCTCTTGACTACCATTCTTCTTCTGTTATCTTGCCAGCCACACCATCAATGCCTTAGAAAGAGGACCATTAAGGCATGTAACATTTTCATATCCTTTCTATTTTTCAATTAAATTTTGTAAATAGTGCTATGTCTAAGCACAACGCCCGGTGTGCTGAATTTGACTCTTCTATTTCAGTTACTGCATACAGAAGATTAACACAAATAATCATCTAAAACTGTATGTAAGCATGCATGTGTGTGACTAGGGTGGGGTAGAAGACTAGGGAAGTAAAAAGAATCTAACATTCTTATCTTCCACTCTGCTTAGCATATTTCCATCTCCCCAACAGTACTGTATGCCTATTTTTAAAAGTACCACACAGTAGAACATAAAAGGAATGGTTGAATTCTCATCCTTCCCTAAATAAATGTGCAGATTTCAGTTTATGGGTTAACATAAGACTTCTAAAATTTGATGACTAGGGTGGAGAACTGGAGAACAATTTTCTCCAGGCTCAAATTCTCCTTTCTGAGTGCTTTTAGTTCTCATCCTTCCCTAAATAAATGTGCAGATTTCAGTTTATGGGTTAACATAAGACTTCTAAAATTTGATGACTAGGGTGGAGAACTGGAGACAATTTTCTCCAGGCTCAAATTCTCTTTTCTGAGTGATGCTTTTAGTATTCCTTGCTGGCTCATCTTCTCAAACTGACCTTTTTGTATTGGATTTCCAAACGTGTTTTTTCGGTGGGTGTTGGGGGTGGGGTATGGTGGTGGTGGTGGAATATGCCCTTCTTTAATTTTTTTTATCTAGATAGAAAATTATTTATTACTTGAAATACTGTCTATTTGTAAACAACTCCCAAATCCATGTTTTCATTCTAGATCTCTCTTCTAAGCTCTATTTCAGACACACAGATCTGCCAGCCTACTTGAAATCTCAACTTGGATGTCTCCTAGGAAAAGCCCATTAAACACATCTGATTCTGAAACCTTAATTACTCTCTATAGACTTTTATGTATATTTATATTGTTCATCTAAGTAAATATCATGACTGTTCAGCCCATAGTTCATGATAGAGACTTAAACAAGCATGGACCTCTCCTTCTCATTCCCTGTGCATGCTTAGTGAATCACAGTACCCAACCCGACCTCTAAAAAGACTACTGATCTGCATGCTTTTCTCATTTGCACCATTATCCAACATCATCTTTCCATAGTGTCATTACATATCTAACTCACTGGTCTCTATGATTCTGTTCTTGCACGCTTCTAATGTATTCACACCACAACAACCAAATTTATCTTCTAAGATGAAAATTTGTTAAAAGTATATCCCTACAATAGTACCTACAAAGCATAGTGTAGCCAGTTTCCTGACTCAAACTCCAGCTTCACCTCCTGTTTTTCTCTCCCATTATTATAGTCATTGGTTCTACTGAAGAACTGTTTCAAGTTCTCCTTCTGAACTCATGTTAGGATCACACTTCCTTGTCCCCATAAAGTTAGTCATGGTCACGTGACTGTGTTTGAACTACAAAATGTGATACTTGTCACTTTCAGACACTTTAAAAAGCAACATAGAATGTGTCATTCTTTTATCACTAATGATCTAGATGATGGAGGATATAAGAAATCATGGAGTGTGGGAAATAAATATTTATCATTTTACTGAGATTCAAGGATTATTTGCTTGTCTCTCTATTCTCTAGCATGGCCAATCCACCACAAAGAATGTACCAAATGCCTTTATATTTCTGGACAGTCATACATTTTCCCTTAATCGGAAAAGCTTTCTCCATCTCCTTTTTGACCATTTAAATTTACCCTGTTAATTCTGATTTATCTTCCCCATATCACCCTCAATAAGACCTTCTTTAATAAACTAGATGGTATGCTTTTATAATTACTGTATTTTTAAAAAGATTTTATTTACTATTTGAGAGAGAGAGGGAGAGACAGAGAGAGCACAAGCAGGGGGAGAGGCAGAGAGAGAGGGAAAAGCAGACTCCCACTGAGCTGGGAGCCTGACTTGGGGCTCTATCCCAGGACCTGGAGATCATGACCCAAGCCAAAGACAGATGCCCAACCATCTGAGCCACCCAGGCATCCCTAGTTCCTGTATTTTTAAGTATTTCTGATAATTCCAAGTATATTGTTGTAAAATTATTTAATTATATATTTATTTTAAAATATCTAGACTGTGAGTTCCTTTAGGACAAGGTTCAAGTCTGCCCTATTCACAAGAATGAAAAGGCGAACACAATTCTTTTGATACTGTCTATAGTGAAAAAGTTTGCAGTTAAGTAGACTGTTTTTAATTTGGACTCTGCTATTTAATAGTATACAGCATTTCAAAAATTACTTTTTTTCTTTCAGTTTCCTCTTCTGTAAGAGGAGTTTGTTCATTTCTAAAATATGTTGAAATAATGAAATAAATTAAAGTGCTTAAAATGTCCATCATGCTGTTTGGCATGAAATAGAAACACAAGAATGATAGTTCTTTTTCTTCCCATGGTGATCAGGGAACATGCCGATGTTCATGGTATCAGAGCTATTCAGACCTTCACTGGCCCTAAAAAGGGAACGCTGTTTTTCTATACAAGGTAATATTTCAGAAAGCTTATCAATTCTTTCAGTTTCCTACTTCTGTTGAATAATTATCATCAAATTATAATATTTTAGATCATAAATTATTTGCTGACAAATTCCAAATCTCAGCATGTACCTCTATATATGACTTCTAGGAATGAATATTTTCAAACTGTTAAAATATGTCTGTATGGCACTGCTATGTGTCTTATTATATAGGACCTTTGCAGATCACTGGGGTAGGTTTTGCTCGACATTCTTTGATAATCATTAGGGAGCTGGTCTAACACTCAAGCTCATAGCCATGCGCTCTGCCTTTTATGTGGCTTAGTCTTGATTTTGGATGATTTAATTATAGGATCATATTGACTACCCACCATGGGCAGAGCAATGTGCAATTTACTCTCATTTTCCGCTATTGGGTTTCCAGGGCTGATGGGAGTTTGGAGTATCTGAAAATTGAATAAGTTGTTAAGTAAAAATCAGAATAATAAAGACAGCAAACTTGACCAAACTTTGGACAGGCTCCTCCAAGCCCTCTTTTCAATTAGATCTCATCCTTGGACCTTGTATTTAAGCCTGCCTAGCCTGGTTGTAGCCAGAATTCTGCTGTCTTACTCCATTTAGGCTGCTATAACAAAGTACCATGGACTGGGGAGCTTTAATACAACAAAAATTTATTTCTCACAATTTTGGTGGATGGGAAGTATAAGATGAAGGCACCAGTATGTTTGGTATCTCATGAGTGCCCCCTTTCTGGTTCATGGATGACCATTTTCTTGCTATGTCCTCATATGGTGGAAGAATGCAGGCAGCTCTCTGGGATCTCTCTTAAAAGGACACTAATCCAATTCATGAAGGTTCTGTCCTCGTGACCAAATACCTGCTACAAATACTACCTCCCAAAACTGTCACACTGGAAATTAGGTTTAACATATGAAATTCAGGGTGGAAACAAACTCAGTGTATAGTACTCGATAAGTCAGTTTAGTGAGAACCCTTGATATCTGATCACCTTGCCCTGCCTTCAGCAAGAATGCTGTTAGATCAGTTTAGCAAGAATCTCCCTACCCTTTATTTTCCTCTTAATAATTTGTCCATCCATGATAACTCACTGTTCTCCTTGGCTATAAATTCCTACGTGTCCTTACTGTATTTGGAATCCATCTCAGTTCTATTATGAAGTCTCTTTACTCCTATTATAATAGTTTCTGAATAAAATCTATCTTTACTATTTTAACTACAATCTGATTTTTGTTCTCTTTGACAATAACATTAGAAAGTAAGCTAAGAGCAATACATTTTCAAAAGAGAAGGAAAGAGAATCCAACTTGTTGAAGAGGAAAGAATTAATGAGACATTCCTATAAAGATGTTTAAAATAACAACAACATTAAAAATCATGGTTTTTGGAGTCAGAAAAGAACATATCAGATGCAGAACCTTACACAAATTATTTATACTTTTTGAAACTTTGGTTTCTCATTTGCAAAACAAACTACTATAACAGTTCTATAGGTTTGTATGACATTTAAATTATATATTGTCTATTTTGGTACCTAATGATACTATTATTTACTGGTGTTTTAAGGGTGCAGTTTTTACTTTTTTCTTCCTGAGTTTAAAACCAATTAAGGCAAATGTAGCAGGCAGATAGAAATGAAAACATCAGCTTTTCCCAATAAAGAGTTGATTGAGTGTGATGTGAGCATATTTATATAGCAACAATGAGATTCCCAGTAGAGAACTCCAGCATTAGATAGATTTGCACAGCCAGTCATCATTACAATTATCATGGGAGTGAGGGTAGATGCTTTATAACTAAGTGTAGCACACGGTTTCTAGAAGCAGTTGCATCCCAGAGTGTGAACAGGCTGAAGGTGAACCATGTGTGCTCAGTGTCTTCTCCAAACTCTACACCAAATAAGTTACTACCTTCAGGTGGAGGGATGAAAGAAGACTCAGTACAGACATACACATACATGGAAATATCAAAAGTGATAGAATATCAAAGCATTAGCTCCTAATACTTTCCATCTTATTAGACTCAATATATTGAACTCTTGCCAACCAGCATTGAGGCTATCCCTTAGCAGAAAGAGATCAACAGTGTTATTAGCACAGTCCTGAACTTCACATGGTTGCTCCCCCACACCAACTCCTTTTGCTTTGCTGTTGGTTGAGCCTCCTGGAGGCATTGCCATATATTAGATATTACTGCTCCTAATACTTTCCATCTTATTAGACTCAATATATTGAACTCTTGCCAACCAGCATTGAGGCTATCCCTTAGCAGAAAGAGATCAACAGTGTTATTAGCACAGTCCTGAACTTCACATGGTTGCTCCCCCACACCAACTCCTTTTGCTTTGCTGTTGGTTGAGCCTCCTGGAGGCATTGCCATATATTAGATATTACCCCCCCCCCCAATTCCGAAGGAAGTTGTCAACCATTCAGTCTTACAAAATTCAAAACCTACTCCCAAAAGTAAAAGTCTATGAGACAAAATAGCTATGGATTTGAGATTGTGGCTATCTTTATATAATTGCACTTTTATAAAGAAAACCATATTCAAGAATATATTTATGAAATTTACTAGGCGACATTAAAAACAAATACAAATTTAAAATAAGAGACTTAATTCACCATGTTGAAAATAAGGGAAGAGGGATGCCTGGATGGCTCAGTTGGTTAAGAGTTTGCCTTCCACTCAGGTCATGATCGCAGGGTCCTGGAATCGAACCCACGTTGGGCTTCTTGCTCAGCAGGGAGCCTGCCTCTCCCTCTGTCTGCTTCTTCCTCTGCCTACTGCCCCCCCCCTGCTTGTGCTCCCTTTCTCTCTCTGAAATATAAATAAATAAAATCTTTTTTTAAAAAAGAAAGAAAATAAAGGAAGAGATTTTCCTCTTTTTTCTCAGAGCATTTACATTAGATCACTTGTAATATTAAATACTTTCTTCTTTAAAATGCATATAAATCTTTTTGAAGACTACATAGGTCTTTTATCAATTTTACAACCAAAAATGTCTATCTCAAGGACCCCGAGCCATCTCTTGGAAATGTAAACATTTAGGGAGATAATGCTCCTAACTCACGGTTTCTGTGGGAGAGTAAGAGCCTAATTTCAGTGGTAGACTTGCTCCAAGTTGCAAAACTACCTGTCATAAAGATATGAGAAGTTTATTTTTCCTCTGGATAAAGCCACTTAGCTAACCCAGTTGGTCTCGCATTGGTGGTAACATAATTACCATGTAAAATTAGAATGAATTATATGTGACAAATAGTGCAGTCAGATCCTCTAAGTTGAGAACTAGTACTGTTTTTCCTGAAAGCAAGAATGGGTTATATCTGTTTGGCTATATAAAAAGGTAAAATTTCTTTCTGTGATTTCTTAGTGGACTCTCTGTGATAAGCATCTCATTCTGGTTTAATTGCTTATTCAATGATAGTAAAACTGTTTTCTTCCTTTGCTACCTTTCTGAAGAAATTTTTCTTGGTTAGGAGAAGATTTTAGTTTTAATTATATTTCCTCAACACTAGCCACCTCGTGTTTTAAAACGAAAGTGTTTATCTTATAGTCAAAAATCTGAAAGGGAGAAGGATATAACTTGAAAGTTATATGGGCAGTGGACAGGGTTGATTTTGAGCCTAGAATTTCATGGAATGATTCATGAGTATATTTATTAGACTTCATAGATTCTTTGTATTCAAGGCTCAAAAAATGATTCTCTACTTGCATTCTTATCTCAGATTATCAGCAGCCTCATTGTACAATATGGCCTAATAGAGGTTTTGAAATAAAGTTAAATTACATTAAGCTAATTTAATAATATATTGCTGGTAATAAGATGTCACACATTTGATTACTTACCTTCTTCTACTATCAACTTTCTAGGAGGAGTTAATGTCAAAAATCTAGATTGCTTTATAATTCCAAACCCACAGAAATTAAGTTCAAAGTTTAATTCTTCTGTTTTTTTGAGTTAATATTCAAAGAAATTAAAATCCAAAATTTTTTCCACACAATTTCATATATTACTAAAGTTTTGTTTGAAGATTCTAGATGCTGTAGAAGAGTTGAGGTTCTTTTTGTGGTTGAAGACCCTCACTTGTTCTTCATTGGCTACCTCACACTAGAATGGGTGTAGATTCAACAGGGATCTATGTTAGTCAAGGGTCAGCCTCTGATGGGCCATACTTCAAAACATCCAAGGGTTTATACACAAATATAATATAGCACTGGGCTCACATCCACCAAATTTAGATCAATTTTGCTAGGGGGCTTTATCAGTAAGCTTTATTGCCTGGCCAAGAATAGCCCTGGTATATAATCTCTGCTGGCAGATCCCAGATGGGGGAAAATGGAGGGAGGGGATGGGGAGAATGGAAGAAAGTGGAGAAATCACATTGCTCAGCTCCCCTCTGGAAAAACCCCAGTCTGATGAGTCTGCCCTCATCTATGGGAAGGATTAAGGAGAAAATAAGAAGATAAAGATGGTGAACAAAAGGATGTCCAGTCACATTTAAAAAAAAAAAAGGAGCAACAGTAGGAAACAACTTCTTTTCTATACCATCAGTAACAAAAGATCTTATAGCAGTAGAATCTGTTTAGAACATAGAAATATGAGATAAGTGAGATATTTTGTAGTTTTCTGTCCCAATTTCTCCAATTTAGTAAACTTTTTCTTACCAAAACTGTATTTCAAATTTCTGATGACACTTTTGCTTTAAAGCATAAGCTATTAGTCTAGTAACTGTCTCTTGTACAAAATGTTTTTTAACTCTTGAAAATTTTTTTCTTGTAAAACAGCTATTATGTAGGAATAGCCACAATCTCAAATTCTTTTGCAGCTATTTTGTTCCACAAATTTTAAATTTGGGGAATAAATTTTGAATCATATAAGATTTATGTTTTATGCCCTCCCTTGGAGTGAGTTGAGTTATAAAATCTCATCCACAGGCTCTGGATATTTTATGTCAGTTACAGGATTGTTAAATATGTCATGCTAATGTGCTTGGGCTATCAAGAAACTATTTTAATAATTATAGGATTTTATGCCAATTGTTAGTAGCACTGATGTAAGCAAGTGAGTTTTGGTACTATGAGGCAAAGAGTGATTCTCATGTATTATTTCTTAACTTGTTATATAATAAAAACCTCAACTACTTAAAAAGTGTCATTTATGCACTGATCTTCTAATAGTAAAACAAGACCTTTTATTAGATGAGACTTTTTAGTGCTTAGCCCTGAGTTGAAATAGTTGCATTGGCAAGATAGTATTCTGGGAATTTGAAATTGAGTGCATTTAAATGATAATTTGATTTTTTTCAGGCTTTCCACAAATTTGAAGATTATCCCAGCAAACACAGTTCTATTAGAGTGAGATACAAAGCAGCATAAGAACACTGAATTCAACAACAGATGTTGACATTTAAACATTGTAGCATTTTCATCAATTTAGTATTTCATTTATTCATTTACCCTGTAAAATTCCCTTCAATTCCTTTTGTCACTTCTAACAAATTAGCGTTTAGACCCATAAGAAAAAGACACCTTGGAGTGCTGTGTCATCATGTGCAGTTTTTAGAATGTGCTATCTAAGCACCTCTTCTTTTGTTTCATGATGTGTGTTTGTTGAATAGAATTAACTTCACAGCAAAAATGCCCGATCTAATGTTTACATGTATAGTACCTAAAAATAAAAAAGTAATACCTTTTGTTTTAAAGCTTGTTAGATTTTCCCCCCAATACAACTGAGTTCCAATGACTCCTAATCACCAATAAAAAAACTAAATTTTTTTTTATGTTTTTTTATTATATTATGTTAGTCACCATACAGTACATCCCCGGTTTTTTTTATGTAAAGTTCGATGATTCATTAGTTGCATATAACACCCAGTGCACCATGCAATATGTGCCCTCCTTAATACCCATCACCAGCCTATCCCATTCCCCCACCCCCCTCCTCTCTGAAGCCCTCAGTTTGTTTCCCGAAGTCCATAGTCTCTCATGCTTCATTCCCCCTTCTGATTACCCCCCCCACTTTGTTTATCCCTTTCTTCTCCTACCGATGCTAAGTGAAATAAGTCAAGCAGAGAAAGACAATTATCATATGGTTTCTCTCATCTATGGAAAAACCTAAATAAGCATAATAGTACTAATACTATTTCCACTGGGTTAGTGTTGTAAAATCCTCAATGAGAATTGCAGCAAACTGCTTTTTATAAAACACAACCACACTTTTCTGGAATTGACAGAGATCTTTGTAAGAAAGAACTAAATGTCTGTATGAAGTAAATAAAACAATCTGTGATTAAAATATCTATATCCGAAAAGAATATTTGGAAATAAGGGGGAATTTGAGGCAAACTATTAGTGAAAATTTGCTTGTGTAACAGCAAAGCTGTGCAGATTAAAGTAGCCTAATTATTTCAAGAATACTGAAAAGAAATCTTTAAAGATCTAATTAATTTGGCAAACAAAAGACACTAATTTCAGCATACCAAGATTTATTATACTCTCCTGTGGTTAAAAGAAAAATGAAAATCTACTTGGCTTAGGTAGTATTCAAACTATTTTTTTTTTAAGGAACTTTGTACTCATAGCTTTTTAAAAAATTTTTGGCAAGGGGCACCTGGGTGGCTCAGTCGTTAAGCGTCTGCCTGGCTCAGGATGTGATCCTGGAGTTCTGGGATCAAGCCCCACATCGGGCTCCTCTGCTGGAAGCCTGCTTCTTCCTTTCCCACTCCCCCTGCTTGTGTTCCCTCTCTCACTGACTGTCTCTCTCTCTGTAAAAAAAAAATTTGGCAAAAAGATTTTCTTGAAAACAAACTATTTAAACAAGAAAAGATTTGAGTTTTATTTAATAAAACACTTTTTTTTGTAAAATTTTCATGTCTATTATAAAAGCCAAGTCAATCATATGTTGTCAATTAAGATGAAGCTGACTATAGGAAGATACTTGCTTTTACTCTCATATAAACTGACATATTTTAGCCAATTACAAATAAAATTTATTATTTATAAAAATATTAATATTTTTGATGTTTGTATAAATAGTGCCTAGTATATTTTATATTCTTTTAATAAGTATTTATTGAGGCCTCTTCATAATAAACTATTGTGTAAGATAGTAAACAGTAAAACAGAATCTGTAAAGGAGCTAACAAGTAATTGAACACACATTGATAGTTAGCATTTCTTTCTCATTTTAATTTTGTTATTTGTGACTTTATAAAAATTGTTTCACATTTAGCTTTTTAACAATACATAATTACAAATATAAGGCATGCTTCTGCTTCAAGCCATGACAGGTTAACTTGTACAATAATTGCCTTACTGCATAGATAACTAGAAAACTGAACAAAGTATATGAAACAACTATTTATCGATTTTTGACAACCATTGAGCATAACTGTGATCCCTGAGAGAAGGGAAACAAATGAGGTGAGCTCTATAATTGGCCCTGCTTTCTGTCTTGGGGCACATTCTGCTATGCTCCAATGGGAGAGAAAACCCAAGCAGAATATGAAAGTTTTGCTGAGTTGAAAACACAGAGATCAGAATTTGAGAAAGCTGACACAAAGAAACTAACCAGAGTGTGTCCCAGAGAAGGTGGGGGCTACTTGGTGGAAGAGAACAAGAAATCTATATAGGAAGTGATACGAAGCTTTGCAAAGAAAGTGAAAATCCTCAAGGTTGAGCAAAAACAAAACCAGGGCACTATAAACTGGATAATTCCCAGAAGTCATTCAGTGTGGGGGACACTTGAGATGCATGTAATAGACATTTCATATGGTTTCACCTCGGTAGAGGGCTAAGATATCCTTAGAATAGAGTCTACTCTTGACTCATTCTTTTTTTTTTTAAAGATTTTATTTATTTATTTATTTATTTATTTATTTATTTATTTATTTATTTATTTGTGTGAGAGAGGAGAGAGACTGTTGACTCATTCTAACAAACCTTAAAAATAAGCCTCACAAACCAAGAAACAGACTTTTGACTATAGAGAGCAAACTGATGGTTACTGGAGGGGAGGTGGCCAGGGTGAGGGTTAGACAGGTGCTGGGATTAAGGAGTACACTTGTTGATGAGCGTCCAATGCTGTATATCAGTGATGAATCACTAAGTTCTACACCTAACACTAATATTGCACTGTATGTTAACGAGCTGGAATTTAAATAAAAACTTGGAGAAGTAAAGCCCTCTAAATGATAAAGCTAATTTCTAAGTAACCTGTCTGCAAGAACAAACTTCAGCACTCTACTGTAGGCAAAATATCAAGTTGCTCAAAATTGTAATGCTATAAATTTTCTGTATCTAATCAAATACTGTTAGAAAATCAAAGCAAGAAAATGTGGCTATAACCAGAAGAAAATAACATTCAAACAATAGAAAAAAATTCAGCCGTGACCAACATAATGAAGCTATCAGACACGGACTTAAAACAGCTATGTAAATATATTCATAGATATGAAGAAAAACATGAACATAATGAAAAAACATAAAGGATTAAAAAAACAAATGGTGTTTTAAAAGCTGAAAAATTTAATAGCCCGCATGAAATGCACTGAATTGACCTAATAGTGAATGATTCACTGATAAATGAACTTAAAGACATAGCAATAAAATTTCCGAAATTGAATCACATGAAGAAATATATGTGTAATGCCAAAAATAAATACATAAATAAATAGAGATATACTGACTTGTGGAACAATATCAAGCATTCTTACATATGTATAATTACATTTTCAAAAACAGAGGAAAAAGTCAGGGCTGCAGAAAAATATTTGAAGAATGGTCTTTTTTTTTTTTTAATTTGATGAAAAAAGTAAAGCCAAAGCCTGAGGAAGCTTGCTTAATAGAATCCAAGCAGGTTCAACACAAAGAAAACTACCTCAAGGCACAGTGTAATCATATTGATGAAAGTCAGTTTTAGAGAAAAATCTTAAAGGTAGCAATGGAAAAAGACACATTAGTATAAGGGGACAACAATGAAAGAATAACTGAACATTTCCAGCCAGAAGCAGGTAAAACCAGAAGACAAAGGAGTAGTATTTTATAATACTGCTGGTGGTGGGGAAACAACTGTGGGGTTAGAATTCCTTTTCCATCAAAAATATTGAAAACTAAACATAAAGTCTTTTTTAGCTAAACAAAAGCCCCCAAATTTTGACACCAGCAGAGGTGTGATTACAAAAAGTAGAGGAAATTTTTCTGGCAGTCAATTTGAATAGACTTATGTCAACTTAAAGAATAGACTCATCATTAAAAATTAACCAACAAAGAAATCTCTAGGTTTAGCTGGCTTCACTGGGGAATTCTATGAGATATTTAAGAAAAATTAATAATAATCCTACAGAAACTCATTTAGAAAAATGGAGGAGAGGGAGTAACTCTCAATTCATTTATGAGACCAAGATTTCACTGACACTAAAGTTATACAAATAGAAGAAGACTGCAGACTAATGTCCTTTATGAACATAGATTAAAAACAAATGCTTAATAAAAAGATGCTTAATAAAAGGTTGGCAAATTAAATCCAACAATTTATTAAAAATATAATACCTTATGAATTAATGGGTTTATTCCAGAAATACTGTGCTGACAATATTTAAAAATCAAACAATGTACTTTACATTATCAAGGGCCAAAAACCATATGACCATCTCAATAGTTGCAGAAATCACATTTGATTAAATTCAATACTCATTCATGATTAAGGAATGGGATGTCACATCCTCAACTTGATAAAGGGCATCTGATAAGAACCTAGTGTTTATATATTTAATGGTGAGAAACTGAAAAGTTCTCCCTAAAAACGGAAAAAGCCAGTGATATCCACTCTTTTTACTACTATTTTGTTCTGTTTTATTTTGTTTTAATTCCAGTATAGTTAACATACATTGTTATGTTAGTTATATATGTTATTATATCAGGTGTACAATATAGTGATTCAACAATGCTTATCACCATAAGCGTACTCTTAATCTTCTTTACTTATTACACCCATCTCCCCACCCACCTCTCCTCTGGTAACCATAAGTTTATTCTTTACAGTGAGGAGTCTGTTTCTTGGTTTATCTCTGTTTTCTTTGTTCATTTTTTAAAAATTCCACATAAAAGTGAAATCATATGGTATTTGTCTTTCTCCAACTGTCTAATTTCATTTAGAATTATGAGCTCTAGATTCATCCATGCTGTGGCAAATGATAAGATTTCATTCTTTTTTTTAAGGCTGAGTATTATTTCCTTCCGTGAGTGTGTGTGTGCGAGAGAGAGAGAGAGTATATGTATATATGTATGTATATTCTATCTTCTTTATCCATGCATCCATTGATGGACATAGGCTGCTTCCATAATTTGGCTTTTTTTTTTAAGATTTTATTTATTTATTTGACAGAGAGAGACAGCGAGAGAGGAAACACAAGCAAGGGGGGTGTGAGAGGGAGAAGCAGGCTTCCTGCCAAGCAGGAAGCCCAATGCTGGGCTCCATCCCAGGACCCTGGGATCATGACCTGAGCCAAAGGCAGATGCTTAACGACTGAACCATCCAGGCACCCCAAAATTTGGCTTTTTAAAAAAATGCTGCAATAGGGGCACCTGGGTGGCTCAGTTGTTAAGCGTCTGTCTTCGGCTCAGGGCATGATCCTGGCGTTCTGGAATCGAGCCTCACATCGGACTCCTCTCCTGGGAGCCTGCTTCTTCCTCTCCCACTCCCCCTGCTTGTGTTCCCTCTCTCGCTGGCTGTCAAATAAATAAATAAAATCTTTAAAAAAATGCTGCAATAAACACAGGGTTGCATATACTTTTTGAACCAGTATTTTTGTATTATTTGGGTAAATGCCCAGTAGTAGAATTACTGGGTCATATGTTGTTTCTATTTTTAATTTTTTGAGGAACCTCCATACTGTTTTCCACAGTGGCTACACTAGTTTGCATTCCCACCAACAGCGCATGAGGGTTCCTTTTTCTCTGCATCCTAGACAATACTTGTTCCTTGTGTTTTTGACTTCAGTCATTTTGACAGGTATGAAGTGGTATCTCATTGTAGTTTTTATTTACATTTCCCTGATGTTGAGTGATGGTGAGCATCTTTTCATGTGTCCATTGGCCAGCTAGATGTCTTCTTTGGAGAAATGTATGTTCATGTGTTCTGCCCATTTAGATTGGATAATTTTTTGTGTGTGTTGAGTTGTATAAGTTCTTTATGTATTTTGTATACTAACCCTTTATCAGATCTGTCATTTGCAAATGTCTTCTTCCACTCGGTTGTTTTTTAGTTTTGTTGATAGCTTTCTTTGCTGTGCAGAAGCTTTTTATTTTGATGTAGTCCCAAAGTTTATATTTGCTTTTGTTTTTCTTGCCACAGTAGACGTACCTAGAAAAAAGTTGCTACAGCAGATGTCAGAGAAATCACCGCCTGTGCTCTCTTCTAAGGTTTTATGGTTTCAGGTTTCACATTTAGGTCCTTAATTAATTTTGAGTTTATTTTTGTGTATGGTGTAAGTGGTCCAGTTTCATTCTTTTGCTTATAGCTGTCCAGTTTTCCCAATACCATTTATTGAAGAGACTGTCTTTTTCCCACTGCATATTCTTGCCTCTTTTGTGAAAGGTTAATTGACCATATAGTTGTCAGTTTATTTCTAGCCTCTTTGTTCTGTTCCATTGATCTATGTGTCTGTTTTTGTGCCACTACCATACTGTTTTGATTACTAGAGCTTTGCAGTATGTCTTGAAATCTAGGGTTGTGACACCTCCAGTTTTGTTTTCCTTTTTCAAGATTGCTTTGACTACTCAGGTTCTCTTGTGGTTCAAATACAAATTTGAGTATTATCTGTTCTACTCCTGTGAAAAATGATGTTGGTATTTGGATAGAAATTGCCTTATAGCTATAGATTATTTGGGGTAATATAGACATTATAACAGTATTTGTTTTTCCAATCCATGAGTATGGAATATCTTTCCATTTTTCTGTGTCATCTTCAATTTCTTTCATCATTTCTTTTATAGTTTTCAGAGTATAGCTCTTTTACCTCCTTGGTTAAATTTATTCCTAGGAGCTTTATTCTTTTTGTTGCAATTGAAAATAGAATTGTTTTCTTAATTTCTCTTTCTGTTACTTCATTATTAGTGTATAGAAATGCAATGGATTTCTGTATATTGATTTTGTATCCTGTGACCTTATTGAATTTATTTATCAGTCTAGTAGCTTTTTGGTGGAGTGTTTAGGGTTTTCTATATATAGTAACCTTTCATCTACAAATTTGCCTACAAAATTGCCTTACCGGTTTGCCTGCCTTTATTTCTTTTTGTTGTCTGATTACTATGGCTTGGACTTCAAGTACTATGTTGAATAAAAGTGGTGAGAGTGGACATCATTGTCTTGTTGCTGACCTTAAGGGAAAAACTCCCAGTTTTTCCCCATGGAGGATGATGTTAGGAGTGGGTTTTTCATATATGGCCTTTATTATGTTGAAGTATATTCCCTCTAAAAATACTTTTTGAGTGTTTTTATCATAGACGGATGTTGTACTTGTCAGATGATTTTCCTACACCTATTGAAATGATCATATGATTTTTATCCTTTCTCTTGTTGATAAGATACATCATGTTGATTGATTTGTGAATAATGAAACACCCTTGAAACCCAGGAATGAATCCCACTTAATCATGGTGATTTTTTTAAAATATATTGTTGGATTTGCTTTGCTAATATTTTGTTAAGGATTTTTGCATCTATGTTCATCAGAGATATTGGCCTGTTCTCTCTCTCTCTCTTTTTTCTCTGTAGTGTCTTTATCTGATTTTGTTATCAGGGTAGTGCTGACCTCATAGAATTAATTAAGAAGATTTCCCTCCTCTTCTATTTTTTTGGAACACATTGAGAAGAATAGGCATTCACTCTTCTTTGAATATTTGGTAGAATTCAACTGTGAAACTGTCTGGTCCTGAACTTTTATTTGTTCGAGTTTTTGTTTGTTTGTTTGTTTGTTTTTTGTTCTTGTTTGTTTTATTACTGATTTAATTTCATTGCTGGTAATCAGTTGTTCAAATTTTCTATTTCTTTCTGATTCTATTTGGGAGGTTATATGTTTCTAGGAATTTATACATTTCTTCTAGGTTGTTTAATTTGTTGGTATGTAATTTTTCATAATATTCTCTTGCAATCCTTTGTATTTCTGTGATGTTGGTTGTTATTCCTCCTCTTTCAGTTCTGATTTCAAGTCCTCTTTTTTCTGTTTTTGATGAGTCTGGCTAAAGTTTTATCAATTTTGTTGAATATTTCAACAAACAGCTCCTGGTTTCATTGATCTGTTCTATTACTTATTTTAGTTTCTATTTCATTTATTTCTGCTCTAATCTTTATTATTTCCTTTCTTCTAGTTTTGAGCTTTGTTTTTCTAGTTCCTTTAGGTGTAAGGTTACATTGTTTATTTGAGATTTTTCTTGCCTCTTGAGATAGGCCTGTATTGCTATAAACTTGTCCCTGAGAATAGCTTTTGCTGCATCACAAAGATTTTGGATCACTGTATTTTCATTTTCATTTGTCTTCATGTATTTTTTGACTTCCTCTTTGATTTTTTGTTTGATCCATTCATTGTTTAGTAGCATGTTATTTCACCTCCATGTATTTTCATCATTTCCATATTTTTTTCTTGTCATTGATGTTTAGTTTTATAGTATCATGGTCAGAAAAAAAAATGCATGGTATGACTTCAGTCTTTTTGAATTTATTGAGCCTTGTTTTGTGGCCTAATATGTGATCTACTGTGTAGAATGTTCCATGTGCTCTTGAAAAGAATGTGTATTATGCTGTTTCAGGATGGCATGTTCTGAATATATCTGTTAGATCCATCTGGTCCAATGTGTCATTTAAAATAACTGTTTCCTTACTGATTTTCTGTTTGGATGATCTATCCATTGATGTGAGTGGGATGTTAAATTCCCCTAGTATTATTTTATTATTGATTACTTCCTTTTATTACTATTTATTACTTCCTTTATGTTTCTTATTAGCTGCTCTATGTATTTGAGTGCTCCCATGTTAGGTGCATAAATATTTATAATTGTTATATTTCTTTTTGGATTATTCTCTTTACTATTATAAAGTGTCCTTCACTGTCCGTCTCTTCTTATAGTCTTTACTTTAAAATCAGTTTTGTTCAATGTGAGTATTGCTACCCTGGCTTTATTTTCACTTCCATTTGCATGATAAATGCTTTTCCATCCCCTCACTTTCAGTCTTCAATCTCATATGCCTTCATGTCTGAAATGAGTCTCTTGTTGGCAGCATATAGATGGGTTTTGCTCTTTAATCCATTTTGTCACCCTATGTCTTTTGATTAGACTATTTAGTCCATTTATATTCAAAGTAAGTTTTGATAGGTATGTACTTACTATCATTTTGTTACTTGTTTTATGGTTGTTCTTATAGTTCTCTCTTCCTTTCTTCTCTTGCTCTCTTCTCTCGTGGTTTGGTTACTTTCTTTAGTAATATACTTGGATTCCTTTCTCATTTTTTGTGTATCTATTACTGGTTTGGGATTTGTGGTTACCATTAGGTCCATGTATAACATTTTCCATATTTTGCAGTCTACAGTAAGTTGATGATTGCTTAAGTTTGAACCTATTCTTTACTCTTTC
>NW_024423453.1:54408588-54447277 GCF_017311325.1 Ursus maritimus | reverse complement strand
CCCCTTTAAAATTTCTTATAAGGCTGTTTTGGTGGTCATAAATTCCTTTAACTTTTGTTTGTCTGGGAAGCTCTTTATCACTCCTTCTATTCTGAATGATAGCTTTTTGGATACAGTATTCTTAGCTACAAGGTGTTTTTTTGTTTTTTTTCCTTTCAGCACTTTGAACATGTTATGCCACTGTCTTCTGCCCTGCAAAGTTTCTGCTTTTAAAATTCTCTCTTTATCACTACTTTTTGCCATTTTAATTACTATATGTCTTGGTGTGGACCTCCTTGGGTTGATTCTGTTAGGGACTCTCTGTGCCTCATGGATTTGGATTTCTGTTTCCTTTCCCAGATTCAGGAAGATTTCAGTTATTATTTCTTCAAATATGTTTTCTGCTCCCTTTTCTCTCTCTTCTCCTTCTAGGATCCTTATAATGTGAATGTTATTATGCTTGGTAGTATTGCTGAGTTCCTTAAGTCAATTATCATTATTTTTTCCCCTCTTTCTTCTTCAGCTTGATTGCTTTCCATTACTCTGTTTTCACAGTCACTGTTGCTGAGTTCCTTAAGTCAATTATCATTATTTTTTCCCCTCTTTCTTCTACTCAGCTTGATTGCTTTCCATTACTCTGTTTTCTCAGTCACTGAACCATTTTGCTTCCTGTAGTCCACCATTTATCTCATCCAGTGTATTTTTAATTTCAGTTATTGACTTCATCTCTGATTGTTTCCTTTTTATGTTTTCTATCTCTTTGTTGAAGGTCTCACTGAGGTTCTTTACTCTTCTCAAGTCCTCTGAGTATCTTCATGATCATTACTTTGATTTCTCTATCAGACTTATTACTTATCTCCATTTCTTTTAGGTCTTTTGCTGTGATTTTGTCCTGTTCTTTCATTTGGGACATATTCCTCTGTTTCCTCATTTTGTCTAATTCTCTACTTGTTCCTATGTGTTAGGAAAGGAAAGTCAGTTACATTTCCTGCTCTTGAAGGTGGTGGACTTAAAGAAGAGGTCCTGTAGTGTCTTGGTGTGCAGTGCTCCTAGATCACCAGAACCTGCACTTTAAGGGTGTCTGCCGTGTGTGTGTATGTGCACTTCACTGTTGTGGCTGAGACATGTTTGCCTTTAGTCCAACTGTCTGCAATGGTTCTCTTTGTCTAATGTAGGTGGAGTTTGGTAGCTCTGTGTTAGTGGACCGGTATGAGTCTGCCTTGGGCTTGAATTGTGTCAGACCAGGCATTTACCAGAGATACAGTAGCACTGAACTGCAGGGTACTTTCCCTATTTTGTCCCTTGAAACGATTTCATTGGTGGGTGGGGCCTACAGTTAGGCCAGTTAGGCCACTGTGGGGGCGCCAGTGGGACTGATGTGTATAATTATCGTCCTATCTCTCTGGAGCAGGAGTCACTTTGGAGTGGTGTTGTCGCTACTGGGACTGCTTGCACACTGCCAGGTTTTTGGCACCACTTTAAATGCACTCTGGTCAAGACCATATTAGATGCAGCAGGTCTGAAGGAGAACATAGGGGTGGGGCACATAGTGTTAGCAAGGTTTGCACAGGTCCACTGAGGGAAGGGACCTGGAGCAGAGGCCTGACTGGTGGGGGCATGTCCACAGTAGAACTTGGGGGCAGGGTAGGTGTTAGCAAGTTAGGTATCAAGTGCTGGCACTAAACTTGTTCCTGTAGGTGTCCATGTGTCTAGGCTGTGGGGCAAGGGAGAGAAATGGTGCCTGCCAGCATCTTTATTCATGAGGTCTCCCAAAGGTCCCTGACCCTCCAGCACACACTCTGAGATTAGTTAACAAATCTCTCTTGTATACCCCAGGCATTTTTCAAACTGCTGTTTCTATGCTATATTTCTATGGGGCTGTTTATTGTGCTGTCTCTTTAAGAGTGAGGACTCAGTTTCCTATTGACCCCTTGGCTCTCCCAATGGATTTTTAAAGTTCTAGGTGTTAAGCCCTGATGATTGTAAAAACTCTTGAAATATGGCCCCTCCAGTTTTCCAAGCCAAATGTTATGGAATTCACCTTCCCCTTTGTGGGCCCCCTAGTGTGAGAATGTGTTTTATCCCTTCTCCATGTCTGTGATATCCCTCTCTCCCATGGAGAATCGGGTCTGTTTAGTTCCTGACTGAGTCTCTGTCCTTCCTACCATCTTCAATGTGGCCTCCTCTGTACATTTATCTGTGGAGAGTTTGTTCTGCCAGTCTTTGGGTGACTTTCTGGGTTATTTACATTGATGTGGATGTTATCTAGTTGTATCCACAGGACAAGGTGAGCTTAGGGTCCTCCTACTCTGCCATCTTACCTGGAAATCATTTATTGCTATTTTTATTTTCATGGAAGCCCTGGTTAAATAACAAGGCAAGGATGAGAAATAAAAGGGCTACAATTTGGAGAGGAAAGTTTACAACTTTTTTATTTATACATGATGGAAAATATATGACACAAAAAGTTTAATGAGCACAAAAAAGATTATTGCCATCTTTATTCTTCAAATAACTGTAAAACAAAACAAAGTGAGATACCACTGTATACTACCAGAAAGACTAATTAAAAAGACTAATATGTTAAATATTTGCAAAGATGCAGAACTGACAGTAGAGAAAATAGTACAATGTCTTTGGATATTTGGAGATTTATTTTAAAGGCAAGCATACACTTACAATACAACCAAGCAATTGCACTCCTAGATATTTATCCAAGAAGAATCAAAGTATATACATCCATAAAAGATTTATACAATAATAACTTTATTTACAATATCCAAAAAATGGTAAGTAATGCAAATGTTGATCAAAAGTGGAATAAACAAATTATAATGTATTCATACAATGAAATTCTACTCAGCAATAAAAAGAAATTTACAAAAAATAAACATAATAATGTGGAAGTATTTCAAAACTATTCTGAAAGAAGCCAGAGACAAGTAGTCATTGCATGATTCCATTTATGTGAAAATCTCGAATGGTCAAAATGTTTCTATAGTAGTAGAAAGGGAATTAGTAGCTGCCTGGGATTAAGATTTGGGGAAAGGTGGCTGGGCTGGCTATAAAAAAGCATGGGGGAAAGTAGCTGGAGTTATGGGTATGTTATATATTTTAATGGTTAAATAAAATTCAAAATTCATCAAACTGTAAAATTAAAATGAAAACCACTTACTATTGGGGTCATGGACATGCATCGAAGGATAGTGGGAAGATTGCACAGATAACACTGAATAGACGACATGGCAGGGTATGTTATATATTTTAATGGTTAAATAGTTGTATACATTTCTCAAAATTCATCAAACTGTAAAATTAAAATGAAAACCACTTACTATTGGGGTCATGGACATGCATCGAAGGATAGTGGGAAGATTGCACAGATAACACTGAATAGACAACATGGCAGAAGAGTGCCAGATTAGAATTTCTGATAGGTAAAACCAAAATTCTGTTTGTTTGTTTGCTTGTTTGCTTGTTTTTAGAACATCAAGAAGAAAAGGGGAGTAGTATGAGGAAATTTTGTAGACCCAGGTAACAGAAAGTCAAAAAGAAACTAGAAGGCAGGGTTTAACATGAAAATTTAAAATTTATAATTCCAAATAAAGAGAGTTAGTGCAAGAGGATAGAGGGAAGTCTCAACTGAGCAGCATACTTACAGGGCTGGTCTTGGATGGCTGTGAAAAAAGAAAAGACAAAAATATTTATTGTGCATACATATACATGGTAGCATGAAGGGAATTCTAATTAATCTGAGGTAAGGTCCTCATTCTTAACTGACAAGAACCTTCTGAAGATAGCTGGTCAAGCAAGAACATACATTATTCAATCATAAACAATATTCAAATATTTCCCTCGAAATATGAACAAATGCATAAATGCATATGAAAAACAAGAGGTAGTAGAGGAAAAATTGGCAGGAAAATTTGCTATAGAACAGATGAAAAGTGTGACCAAATGTATTTATTTGAATTCATTCTTTTTTTAATAAAAAATTTATTTTTTTAAAGATTTATTTATTTATTTATTTCACAGAGAGAGAGAGAGGCAGGCAGAGGGAGAGGGAGAAGCAGGCTCCCTGCTGAGCAGGGAGCCCAATGTGGGGCTCAATCCTAGGACACTGGGATCATGACCTGAGCCAAAGGAAGACACTTAACTGACTGAGCCACCCAGGCGCCCCTATTTAAATTTATTCTTTATAAAATGTCATACAATAGTTTTAGAATTAAATTAAAGAACACATTAAAGAACACAAAGAAGCTAGGAAGTGATTTATAAGAAAATTAGAAAGAAATGAAATTTGAAGATCTTTTGAATAAGAAGTGCTAAAACAAAACATGATAATAATGAATATCAAATTTATGACCTCATGAAGATATAATGAAAATAGGAATGAGACAATTGAACAGAATATAGTAGAAATGAACAAAAAGTGAAAAGGGATTTTGGGATTATAATTGATAAAGGTTATCAAAATATAGTTAATATACATATAGCAAATGAACAAAATATGAAAAGGGATTTTGAGATTATAATCAACAAAGATTATCAAAATGTAGTTAATATACACATAGCTGGTGTCCTCAGCTAAGAAATTCATATACTGGTTATCATTAAGAAAAATGATCTGGGTGTCTGGGTGGCTCAGTTGGTTAAGCATCCAGCTCTTGATTTTGGCTCAGGTCATGATCTCAGGGTTGTGAGATTGAGCTCAATATTGGTCTCTGTGCTGATTATGGAACCTGCTTCAGATTCACTCCTTCTCTCTGCCCCTCTCCTTTGCTTGTGCACATGCACACTCTCTCTCTCTCAATAAAGAAAAAGTCCAATAATAAAAGACTTAAATCTATAGGTTAAAAAATTAAATTCCGTCCAAGGAAAGCATTGGCAAAGTACCATTAATTCTTATATATGTGTTGGTAATATTACTAGATTGAAAATTTAAAGACCAAATCTTTATAAATTAGGCAAAGAGATCAAACAGTCTATAAAGGGGAAACAGACTTTTGCTACAGCAATATTTAACACTAGAAGGTAATGAGTATTTTCTATAATAACCATAAGAAACTGATACAATAATTATAAAAACATTTAATTTAAGAGTATCATTTAAGTGTAAGTATAAAATATATATGTACGTATTTTGGCCCTGATTCATAGTGTAATGGCTGTAGAGCTCCAAGTCCCTTATTTCTGCTGCTCATGGCCCATTGCTCTGGGGTCAGGGATTTCTCCTCCAAGGTGTGGATGTGCAGGAGCTCTTTTTTTTTTTTTTAAGATTTTATTTATTTGACAAAGAGAGAGAGAGAGAGAGAGCACAAGCAGGGGAGCAGCAGAGGGAGAGAGTGAAGCAGTCTCCCCACTGAGCAGGGAACCCGATGTGCAGCTCCATCCCAGTACTCTGGGATCATGACCTGAGCCAAAGGCAGATGCCCAACCGACCGAGCCACCCAGGTGCCCCAGCAGGAGCTCTTTTGATAAGTATGTGTTTACCAGCCAGGGCAGCAGCCAGAGTGGAAGAGGCCTAGCTGGAATGGAACCCTAGCCCTGACCCCAGCCCTAAATTCTATTTTCTTAAAGAGATGTTAAGGTGATGATATGAAGCCAAATAAACTAGAAGTGGAACATCTATAGTAAAATGACTGCTGAAAATTCACGGCCTTTGGTACAAAACAAAAATAAATTTTGAGATTGATTATGTTTTGAGAAGAACTATGTAGTAAAGAATTTAACACTGCCCAAAGAGATCTGCCCTTTGCCCTCTACTTTTGGGAGATTATTTCTCAACTTTTGGAAATTCATGCATGATAAAAGTTTCTTTATTTACTTGGGGGTTATGGGAGATACCAACAATGTGGTTTAAGGTAGGGGTTTTGAGTCATGCAGTGTCACTCTATCTCCAGAGAGACTGGAGACTGAGCTCAGCCACCTGGATGGCTAACTGGGCATATGGGATTGAGCTCCAACAAGACTTCTGACACAAAGGCTAGGCTGGGCTTCCCTGTTTGGCAATATTGTCATGGGTATCATCACGTAAATATAAGAAAAGTAATATCATTTATGACTACGAGGAGAGGACAACTGGAAACTCTATGTTTGGAACTTTCCTGGATTCTGGCTTTTCTCTAATTTTCATCTGTGTCCTTTACTTGTAACAAATTATAATAATGTGTATAATAGCATTCAGTGAGTTCAATAAATCTTTGTAGTGGGGGTGCTTGGGTGGCTCAGTCGTTAAGTGTCTGCCTTGGGTTCAGGTCATAATCCCAGGACCCTGGGATAGAGCCCCACATTGGGATCTCTGCTCAGCGGGGAGCCCGCTTCTCCCTCTCCCCCTGCTGCTCCCTCTGCTTGGGCTGCTCTCTCTCTCTCTGTCAAATAAATAAATAAAATCTTTTAAAAATATATTAAAAAATAAAAATAATAAATCCTTGTAGTGAATTATTGAAACTAAGTGTGGTTGTAGGAACCCCTGAACTTAGAATTGTTGTCAGAATTGAAGGCAGTTTGTAACTTGGATATTATAGACCCTGATAATACAGAAATTTTAACTAAGAATAGTTGTGGGGAAAGGTTGAAAGACATTATAGACATATAGGCACAACTTTCTTAAAAAATCTTTAAAAACTGGAAGTAAAAATCTACCACTTGAGCTAATATATCATTTGAGTGCAATCAAGTATACCAATATGCATATATTGAAAAGATAAATAGGGAATACTAAAAATATATAATTTAAAGAAATAAATTTTGAAAATTAATGATGTGAGGTGGAGAAAGTAAATAGATTCTACTTATCATTTTGTAAAATAGGAAATCAATAGTGTCTAAAGAAATAGTGGATTAATATATTATATGAAGTTATAATCTCAAATGTCATGCCTAAAACAAACTAAAAAAGTCCACTCTTACACACACCCATACACATACATACACACTCCCAAATACACACACATACATAAGATTATAGAGATGTATTTGTGAAGGTTACAAAAAAAATGATGTCAAAAATTTGGGGTTTGGTTAATAACTTACTAGGTAATTTGGATCAATCCCTTATTAAGAATGATAGGAAAATAAAAATAAAATTTAAAGAATTTGTTTGAAGGATTCGTAGACTTCCCATGTACTAATGCTACAAAAAGTGGTTGAGAAGATTGAGAGGATGAGAAACTGACCAGAGATTTAGTTAACCTTTAGACAGAATCACAAAGTGAGAAAGACAAAAAATGGAATGAGTCCACTTGGCAGTCTGTGTCCCTGTGTGTGCGTGTGTGTGTGTGTGTGTGTGTGTGTGAGATAGAGTTGGAGTGGTGGTTAGAAAAATGGATTTATTCTAGGACCTCGAGCCTGAGATTTTACCATATTATTAAGAGTATATCTATAATAGATTCTTGCAGAAGCCAAAGCCAAATTTCCAATTTCAATTTCAATTTTCTAATTTCAATTCAATTAGATTGAGGAGAATCTGAAATGCTGATGCTCCTAGATGCCTATTACAGGCAAAGTAAATTCTCTCCGATAGAAAAAAAGATATCAATATCTCTGTGTATTATTTTAAATTGTTTCTACACCATTTCTGACTTCTAAAAATAAAATATCCAAGCACACATGGAGATAAGAAAGAAAAAGCATGATCAAAATAAACAAGAGAAGAAACAGATTATAGAAACAGATTCATAATGGATACAGATAAATTATAACATGCACGACAAAATATAACTATGTCTAATACATTTTAGAAATATTACAGATAATACCGAGAATTTTGGGATAAAACTGGCACTTAAAAAAGAATCAAAGAAAAATGATAAAAACTGAACAGTACAGAATTAAAATTGACAGCATAATGGATGGATTAATAGCTGATTAGCTAGCGGAGAGAGAATCAGGAAACCAGAAGACAGATCTAAAGAACCATTTAAAAAGAGAGGGAGGGAGAGGGAGAGGGGGAGAAAGAGACTGGGCTTTTATACTGACAGTCTCAGAGTTCCACAAATTAGGAAGCAGAAACTGCAGTGCTTCTTAAGGCTGAAGCTCAAAGAAATTCATAGGGACAGCTGAAATTATGGTATTGGAGAAGTAGTCTCCACCTCCTGATGGGAGGTGTCAAAATCATAATCAACAGGGCATGCATGCAATGTTGGAAGAAATCTATCATCTTTTTTATAATAATAATAAAAAACTATTACATAAAATTTAGTAAATCCATACAATTAAATCCCATACAGTAATAAAAATAGATAAAACTACCTTTTCAATAAATTGATAAAGCGTGGATTTCTAAATTACATGTTTGGAATAAAGTGAAGAGCTATGTGTATTATAAGCCACCATTTCTGTAACAAGAAAGAATATAAATCATATAAGCTTTTTTGTTTATAGAATGTTTATTGAAGAATACATAAGAGAAGGAAATGTAATTGACATTTAGAAGGATAACTGGGTTGTGAATATAGCAATTATCTCTATGTTATCTTGTGTAGAGTTTGAACTAACTAAATTATTTAACATAAATTAACAGAGTTAAAAGGAACTAATGGAGATACTCTAATGGAAAGGAATCTGTCAATCAAAGATGTAAAACAAAATATTGAGGCAATGAACTAGACTTTATTGTCAGAAGAAAAATTTTGTATAGAGAATTGAACATGCAGGAAGTAGAATTAAAATCAGAATATGACCTTTTCAAACTGGGCTAAAGGACTTGAACTTCATTCTGTGAGTAATAACAAGTCATCAAATTTTTATGGACAGGAAAGGCACAATGAAAAGAGAACATCAGGGACATTACTTTGACAGTTTTGCCCAGGGTATAATGGAAAGAATAGCTTAGATACAGGCTAGAGGGCATTGTAGTTCAAAAGAGTAAATGCATTAAAAGCTAGCACCAAAATGCTCTAAGTGAATTCAGGTCTCATGAGACAGATGAAGACATCAGAAGAATCAAGGGAAGTTTTGGATGAGATTATTTAATTGCTCTGAGTAATCTTTGAGAAGTCTTGGTGACCTGGTAGGATGCTCAAAGATGCAAAAAATGAGACGGTGCCTCAGTTTTTGTTTTGTATACCTTTCCTTTAGTAAAAAAAAAAAATAAATAAATAAAACTATAGACAGCACGAATGAAATGCCTGCACCCCCCCCCCAAAAAAAACCCCTCTTAATCAGATAGTCAGGTTGTTTCTAAGATCCAGGTGCCAGGAGAGTTTTAATTTTTGCTTAACTTAACATTAATTTGAATTATGTGGAATAAATTTCCAACAGAATTACTGCCAATATGATCCTGTGCTATTGTGACAACACTTTTCATAATAGACTTTTTTATTTTTTAACTAAGTAAAAGGATTTCTGCTTCTGGGAAGATAGAGTACATGTACTTTCTCCAAATTTTCACATTAAGTATAACTAAAAATCTTGGACATTATATATAAAACCAACATATGAAGACTGAAAAGCAAAGAGATTGGCTAGAGTCCTTGGAATTCAAGGAATGACATGGCAGTGGGTTCCTTGTGTTTTCATTTTGCTTCATACATACTTGACTTGATGTTAAAGAAGCTGGCAACCTAGAAATGCCAATGGGTTTACACACACATACACACTACGTGCATGCACACACACACACACCCCTCCAAAAAGTTTGTATTCTATAGCCAAAAGTTCAGGAGAGGGCCAACCTAGCAAGACAGAAATCTTTTGCACAATTATCACTTTACTCCAGTCAAACAACACAGAAAAACTATGGCCTCACTTCAATCCATTCTGATAAAGGTATCCTCATCAAGCTATAGTGAGCCACTGAAATCCCTCTGCCAGGATGGTATCAGGGAAAGCCATGTAGAAAGCTGAGGCTTTTATTACCACCAGTTGAAAAAGACACCCTCATTACCAACAGCATTAGTGGAGACCACATTGAAGCCTGGATTTCTACCCCTACCTGTCAGTAATGAGATTACTTTGTCCCTAGTGGAGCAGATCTGTAGAATTTACCCATCTAGCATAACTAAAACTTTATAACGATTGAATAACAACTCCTCATTTCCTCTGCTTCCTGATCCCTGAAAACCACTATTGCATTCTCTGCTTCTGTGAGTCTAACCATTCTAGATACCTCAAAAAGTGGAATCTTGCAGTATTTGCCCTTCTGTGACTGGTTTATTTCATTTAGCATAATGTTTTCCAGGTTTATCCATGTTTTGCAAATGGCAGGATTTTCTTTCTTTTTTCAAGACTGAATAATATTCTGTATATGGGTTTACCATGTTTTCTTTATTCATCTATTTATGGACACTGAGTTGTTTCCATATTTTGGCTGTTACGAATAGTGCCATAATGAACCAAGGGGATGAAAATATCTCTTCAAGGTCTTCATTTCAATTTCTTCAGATGTATATCTCAAAGTAGGAATCTAGGTCATTTGTAGTTCTATTTTTAATTTTTTGAGGAATCTTCATGCTGTTTTCCATAGTGGCTGCACCATTCTACATTCCCACAGTTTGTAAAGATTCCAATTTCCCTAAATCCTCATGGATATTTGTTGTATTTTTATGATGTGAGAGGTAATAATAATAATGTGAGGTTTTCATATTTCATGTCTATAATTAACCATACATATTGTAAACTTTAAAATTCATTAAGAAGCTAGATCTCATATTAAGTGGTCTTCCCACAAAAAAAAGCAAACAAACAGAAAAAAGGGACACAGAAAACCCTGGAAGGTGTTGGATATGTCATTATCTTAATTGTGGTGATGGTATTATGAGTGTTTCTATATGTGCGAACTCATCAAATCGTACACATTAAATATGTACAGGTTTTGTAGGTCAATTATTCTATTAAAATTAATTATAAAACTTAAAAGAAAAAGACCTAGTGGAGAGTCAGTACTTTTACTATTTCTCAGCAGTGACAAGGATATCCCCTCTGAGGTGTCAGTGGAGGCCACATGGGGATCTAGGATGACACAATGCTGCTTCTCCCACTGAGGTAGCTATCAATGAGGAGCCAAAACTCCCACTGAGTATTGAGGTCTTCCCTCCCTTCATCCTCAGACGTCACCAGCATCTGAGTGAGGAAAATGATGAACCTGGATGTCTATTTCCAACTAGTGATAATAAAGTGGCACCCCCTTCTCCCCTCTCTTGCTAGAATGGTGTCAGGGGAAGCCAGCTAAAATGTATTTAAATATGATCTGGAGTCTCAAAACATAATATCCAAAAGGTCCAAGTTACAATTGAAAGTCACTTGTGATATCAAAGAAGAGGAGACCTCAATTTCAAGAAAAAGGAATAATCAATAGAGTCCAACACTCAGATGAAATAAATATTAAAATTATCTTACAGTGATTTTTTAAGCAGCCATCATAAAAATGCTTCAACTAGTAATTATAAATACACTTGAAAAAATAGAAAGTCTCAATCAAGATATGAAAGTTATAAAGGTGAACCAAATGAACATTTTTGACTTAAAGCATAATATAATCTAAAAACTCAGTGAATGGGCTCAAAGCATAAGAGAGGAGACAGCAGAACAAATCAGTGAACTGAAAGATAGTACAGTAGAAATTACCCAATCTGATCAACATGGAGAAAATAGACTAAGAGAGAGAAAACAAGAACAGGGCCTCAGTGACTTGGAGAAGTAATGGCTCAAAATATCCAAATTTGGCCAAAGATATAAATCTACAGATTCAGGAAGCTAGCTAAAATCCAGAGGATAAACTCAAAGAAATCCACATCGAGATGCATCATCATCAAACTTTGTGAATTAAAGAAGAGAAACAATGAGAGAAAAGATAATTTACCTGGTGGGGAAAATCAATCACAATGACTTTGGATCCCTCAACAGAAATGAAAGAAGCTAGACAGAAGTAGTACAACAATTTTTAAGTACTAAAAGAGATAAACTGTCAACCCAGAAATCTATAACCACCCAAGATATTTTTCAATAATAAAGGGAAAATGAAGACATTGTCAAAAAAAGGAAAAGTAAGAATTTGTCACCAGCAGAGCAAGCCTAAAATAATGACTCAAGGAAGTTCTCTAAACAGAAAGAAAATGACAACACAAGGAAACTTCATAAGTCAGGAAGAAAGAAGAAACATGATCTCTTTCTGAGGTCACTACCAACATTGGGGGATAGTAGTCACTGTTCTTGATCTGAAGATTTAGGTCTGCTGCTGTGTTCACACACAGAAGTTTGTTCAAAGAGCAGGCAGTTTTGCCTCTCTTAAGATATATACAAGCATACCTCATTTTATCACATTTTGTTTTATTGCACTCTTTAGATATTGTGGGTTTTTTCACAAATTAAAGGTTTGTCACAACCCTGGGTAGAAATAGTCTACTAGTGCCATTTTCCCAACAACATTTGCTCACTTCCTGTCTCTGTGATACAGTTGGTAATTCTCACAATATTTCAAACTTTTTTTATGTTATGGTGATCTGTGATCACTGATTATAACTTGCTGAAAGCTCAGATGCTGGTTAGCATTTTTTAGCAATAAGGTGTTTTTTAGTTAAGGTATGGGTATTGCTTTTTAGGCATAATGTTATTGCACACTCATTTGACTATAGTAGAGTATAAACATAACTTTTATATGCACTGGGAAACCAAAACTCTTTTGATTTGCTTTATTGTTATATTCACTTTATTAAGATAGTCTGGAACAAAGCCCGCAATATCTCTAAGGCATGTCTGTATAAGATAAATTACTTAGGCAGGTAAATTAAGTTCATTGGTAAGTTTATATGCTCAGAAGAAGTGAGAAAAGATTTCAATAAAACCAAAAGAACAAAAAATTATAAGTTAATATTTGATAGAATTTTGATTTATGATAATGCCTGAATATTGATTCCATAAAATAAGTTATGGATGACAGTGGATGTAACAAAAAAAAGGAACTATATTATATTTACAATCTGAAAATAGACTACAGTTGAAGCAAAAGTCTGAGATAAAATATAAAATAAATATATAACTTATTTTGAAAATTTCTCTATGAATTTAGTAAGAATCACAGGTCATTTCATATTCTTCTATCTAATGCAGAAATGTTGGCCTCAAGAAGAAAATAGTCTGGTCATGCACTTAAAACAACAAAATATAAATATAGATATGGAACAAGAAAAGAAGAACTTCAGTATAAGTGAGGTTTCAACCTGGAAGAGAGTGTCTAGTTAGAGAAGAGTCCCCAAATGATGTGGATTTGAATTCAGCCCTCAAGAATTGAGAAATATTGATGAATAGAACTTCATCTTAAGGTGTCTCTAGAAATGCAGGATATCTTTAATAATTTTTTTAAATCACGAAATGTAATCATATAGAGATCTTAGTGATTATTAAATTCTTCAGTATTGCTGAAGAAGACAATTATACATGCTGAGCAGTAATATGTATTGCAAATATGTATATTTGTAAACCTTAATGCATTCAATTTTTGTCATTCCTAGAGCAAACAATTTTATATAATCACTAAATCCAAAACAGACTGCTTAAAACACTGACTTTTTTTTTTAAAGATTTTATTTATTTATTTGACAGAGATAGAGACAGCCAGCGAGAGAGGGAACACAAGCAGGGGGAGTGGGAGAGGAAGAAGCAGGCTCATAGCGGAGGAGCCTGATGTGGGGCTCGATCCCGTAATGCCGGGACCACGCCCTGAGCTGAAGGCAGACGCCCAACGGCTGCGCCACCCAGGCGCCCCAAAAACACTGACCTTTTTAATGGAATCTACTTGGACAAGAATCTAACATGATTCTCAGCACATAGTTGGAATTTATTAAAATATATTAGACATATGAAATCATACTTAATTAAATTATTAGGAAAGTGTTCAGTACTCATTTAAAAATTAAAGCAAGGGAATAATTCAAATTGCAATTATAGAAGATTCATGACTTTGGTCATCTGGATATGCTTATTGTGAAACTCTCTGTAATGAGCGAAACTCTTCCAATATCCAAATTCTACATTTGTCCGAGTGTTTAATTGCTTACATGCACAGACATTCCAGATCTATATTTATCACAAGTAAAATTGAATCTGACTTCTCTGATGGATCAGAAAACAGGGATCTTTACTTATCAAAATTAAATTGACAGGAATATAATTTGACCTTGGGAAAGCAATATATTTTCCTCAAACAGCAGTCTTCTGAACTATAAAATGACAGAGATTTTTTTTTATTTCATCAAGGCTCTGTTGTTGCTGTTTCTTAATGAATAATTATACTATATTTTCCTTAAAGCCAGTAATTATTATTTCCACATTCTATATGTCACTAAAATCTTTCATTGGGGAAAAAGAGCTTCATGAAATAATTTACCATGTCTTTAAAGATTTTTGTCTTCCCCTGTGTCTCTTTCATATTTAGTTTCCTTTTTTCTTCTTATTTGAGGAGACACTTGTTTTGGTTAATTGATTATTCTTGAATTTAAGATGATGCCAAAAAAAGGATAAAAACGTCTGCCTTTAACCATTACCTATTCAATCAATTTCCACATTCTTTAGAAAAGACAGTACTGTTTATCATTTCTGTATCTCATAATTAAAATTATTTCTTTTGTTTATCTTAAATATAATCTACCAGTTACAACTCATTTTAGAGTTTATCTTTTCTGAGTTTATCTCCATTTAATTATATGTTTATTCTAATACTCCTTTTTACTGGACTTTTTTTACATTGCTCAATTTGTATTTATCTTTCTATATCCTGTATAATTTAGATTTAGGTAAACTTGACACTTACATGGTTTAGGTCAGTGACCTTTCAATAATTCTAAAGAGATATCAGCGATTTCTACTTAGGTTTCTTTGTCAGAGAAGCTTTATTTTCTCTTTTCTATTTTAAACACTATTTGCAGTTTTAGAAATTTATTTTTCTTAAATTTATTTTATTTATATTGCAAACACCTTACTGGTTTATTGTAAAGATGATGCTCAATTATTTGTCTCTCTTGGCAAAATGAAGTGAAGATTATAGAATGACATTATTATTAGTATTGGTATTAGTATTTTGTCTAGATTCATAAATAACAATAAAGAGGAAGAAGTCTCAGTTTGCCTTCTACCCATCCTAATGGCACTGAGCTATCCCTCAGTTGTGAATCACAGGGCAGCCAGTGCTGATTCTCAGTAGAAGTGATAGGAAATTTTAATTGTTTCTCAGTATCCAGGGCTTCTGGAAGTACTCTGCTAATATTGGGATTAGTTGGGTGCAAAAGGAGTTATGGGGGTTTAAATACAGGGCAATATGAGCAACCATTGATAATGGAGAAATCTTGAGGGAAAAACATTAATTTATTTAACAAATATTTATTGAGCTCATACTGTGGACCAAATATGGTGCGAGGCATTAGGGAGATACTTGTGGTTAACAACACACCTTAATTCATGGAATTTTCATTGATGTAAGGGGAGACAAACTAATAAAACAAATAAGCCCTTTAAAGAAAAAAAATACAATGCCGTGTGGAGGTTATCAAAAGGTATTGGTCCTGAGTTGAGCTCAAGCACAGCTTGCTCTATGGACGTAAGTCTGGAGATGAAAACCAAAGGATGATTCAGGCTGAACCAGGTGAGGGGAATGAAGAGGGAATAGGATTCCAAGTAGTGGGAACAGTCCACAGAAATGAAAGAGGGTAGGAACTCAAAGAGCGTCCATGTGACCACAGTGCAGTGAGAAGCCAAGAGAAATGCTCACCTTCAGGCATGTAAACCCCAATAGGATTGAGTTTTCATCTTAAGAACAACAGGGCAGCATTCAATGGTGTTAAACCTGGGTAATAATTAAAATGATCAAATTTCAATTTTGAAATGATCACTTTGGTTACAATATGAAGAGTGTATTGGAGAGGGGTCAGAGAGGATTGAGGGAAAACAGTACATTGGCATTGATAAGAAATGATGGTAGCTTGGACTGTGATGGTGGCAGTAAAAATGATGACTTACAGAAAGATGCAAGGGGATAAGAGATAAAATATTAGCAGGACTTGGTGATAAGAGTTTATATGCTGAAAAGACACCATTGTTAGATAATGAGGCCTGCATTTACAGAGATAGGCAACAAAAGGACAGCAAGTCAAGTTCATGGTGCATTTGAGATGCAACACGTAGTTATGAAATAAGTTATTGCCTTCACTAGTCTGGAGCTTGTAGGGAGACAGTGATTTATCTAGAACTAGATTCAAGCAAGCAAATGGGGCCTCTGATAGAACCTTGAAGTCAAAGATGTAGGGAAATTATTGAGAAGCTTCTCTGACTTTCACATAAAAAAGCTAATTCATCCAATCACCAGGTAGAAATTTATAATCCACCTTTGTTCAGGAAATGAGAAAAACAGAAATTTAACTATTTTAAGTCTCCTTTAAATCATCTTAAGAACAAGCCTGGACATGGAGACCTGGCCTAAAGAGTTACACAAAATTAATTTCTCATCTACTTCCTGACGATAAGAAAATGTTCACATATTTGTTATCCTAGAAGACATTTCAAAAGCAGTATTTTTTTTTCTTTTGCGGTGACTCAAAACCCAACCTTAAAACTGATTATAGAAAAAGAGAGACTACTAGTCTTGGTTTCAGAGAGAAGAGCTAAAATATTGAAATTTCTAAACAGTTACAAGAAAACATAAGTTTAAAAACAATGGTATTAAAAGAAATGCTTCCCTCTCCATGAAGAAAGACACAATTTACCAAGGGTTCTCATAACACGGGTATGCACAGCTCATCCTGGGGGAGGACAGAGGTTCTGAGCAGTCAGCCACCTGGATCAGCCTCACCTATTTGGGCGTGATTCAGTTATACATCACTTTCTTTGTGTGGCCTCTCTGTCCCTCAAAAGGAGATGATGACTTTCTTAATGTGTCTTTCTATGATCCTCTATTTCCTTGACAACCCAGATCTCAATTTGTAATTGTGTATTGGTGTGATTGTATAATATTTATCACCCACAACAGGATATATATTCTAAGAAAGGCAGGATTACATCAGTCTAGTATATGGATGGATACATAATAAACACTCAAACTTCTTCCAACAGAGGAGGTAATGTGATGTTAGAAATATGCCCCTGGCCAGTGAATTATAATCATTCTCCTGGTTGATTAGTGTTGTTTTAAAAGTCTTACCATGGAGTGCCTGGGGGGCTCAGTCAGTTAAGTGTCTGACTCTTGATTTCCGTTCAGGCCTGATCTCAGGGTCCTGGGATCAAGCCCCACATCAGGCTCCCTGCTCAGTGAGGGAGTCAGCTTGTCTCCCTCTCCCTCTGCCCCTCCCCTTGCTTTCACTCTCTCTCTCTCTTTCTCAATAAATAAATAAGTAAATAAATCTTTTAAAAAATGTCTCACAGTAGCCATTTAGATAAAGCTGGGCTCTCCATAATTGTAAGCTGAACAACAACAAAAAAAAGTATCTTAAAATAATTTAGTACAAACATTCCTAATTAAAAGTTTTGAAGTTATTTCCTTTAATGACAAGGCTACCATATTCTATATTAAATTAAAAGTATTTTGAAAGTGTGATATATACAAATTAATATTATGCTGCATATCCCCCAAATATGTAAAAACATAACAATTTTCCTTTGGTTTGTCATTTATTCTACTTTAACATATCAACTTCCCTATCAGCAATACATTTTATTTTGAATCAGAAACATATATGACTTCCAGAAATATCTTAAACTAAAACAACTCCTTGTGCAAAATAAATATGCTCTGAAATTTTAAAAGGAAAAATGAAGTGTTGCCAAAATTGTTATAAAATTATGTTAAAAGGTACCACCAAAAAACTCAATGTCTTTTAAAAAGAAACTAATAAAAAGTAGAATGTAGCCATAAAAAGGACATACAGACAGTAAACCTGCTTAGTAATTCATCAGGGTCAATATTTTCCATCTGATCAATGCAGAAATGAAGGCATAGATTCCTTGCATAAACTAACTGCCAAAGGTCAAGAACGTATCCAAAAAGACTATCATTATAGACTGAAGTTGTAGAGTTTTTAGTAAACATCAGAATCTGGTTTCTTTATTGAATAAAAAGTGGAATTTGAAAGAGAAATACTTTGGGATGACAGTGCATTGCATTAGGTGCTAAGAATTATGTATGAACTCATATACATGTTAATATTTTTTCACAGAAATCTTCCAATTAAAAAGTTAAATAAGTATAATCTTTGGGGTCCCAACTCTGCAACTTACTTTCTATATGACCTTGAGAGAACCATTTGAGGTATTTGATCCACATTATTTTATGTATAAATAAAAAAAAAAACAATGCCACTCATACATGAAAATATGATGGGATAATTCAAGTCAAACATCTAGCCTAGTACTGTCTGCATGGCAGATATTTTAACATTAGGCTTCTTTTCTTCCTTTACCCAACTGTACACATTTCTTCCACAAAATCATGATAAATTATATCCACCCTTTTCTTCTATCCTTTCAGAGTCTAAATACTCATTCTTTTTTTGTGTGTGTATGGCAGCCTGTTTCCAAATTTGAGCATATATAAATGTTAGCAAGCACTTTCTTCTATGAGATAAAATTTGCTTCTTACAACCTATTTCTAAAGCAAGAGCAAAAGAACAGAAGGGAGGCAATAATAGGAATTAGTGGGAAAGAAGTGTTGGAAAATTAGATATCTGTTAGTCATGGTAATAAAATAAAGAGGACATAGTTTTTAATTGAAAGAAAGATTATTTTTAGCATGTAAAACATACTTTTAAAAAGTATGCTAAAAATAATAATACATCTATGTTTAGATGTTTAAATATATGTACCTCATTGCTAGAATAAACTTAGTTTGTGTCCTTTTTATAGAATAGCATGTAGATAGCCTGAAAAATACATTGAAAAATACAATGTTAAAAAGCAGTATCACCACAGATGGGAACATATCTTCTTAGGGCAGTTAATCCTTAATTCAAATCATAAGGAGAGGACTGTAGTTTTATGAATATGTTTTTCTTTTTTTTTAAAGGACTATTTTTGAGAGAATTTTAAGTTTACAACAAAATTGAAAGAAAAGCACAGAGATTTCCCGTATACTTTCCACCCCCACATGAATATCCTCCTCCATCATCAGCTTCACTCACCAGAATGGTAGAGAGCATTTTTTACCAAGACTGAACCTAGATTAACACATTATAATCACCCAAGGTCCATAGTTCACCTCAGGGTTAACTCTAGGTGTTGTACCTGCTATGAGTTTGGAGAAAATCTTCTGCGCTCTGCCTATTCACTACTCCCATTCCCAGACAACCATTGATCTTTTTACTCTTTCCATAGCTTTGCCTTTTCTAGCACATCATGTAGTTGGAATCAAACTGTATGTAGCCTTTTTAGACTGGCTTTGTTTGCTTAGTAATATGCGTTTAAAGTTTCTCCACATCTTTTCATAGTATGATAGCTCAATTCTTTTTAGTGCTGAATAAATATTTCATCGTCTGGATGTACCACAGTTTATCCATTTACCCACTGAAGGATATCTTGGTTGTTTTCAAATGTTGGCAATTATGCATGAAGCTCCTATTAACATCAATGTCCAAGTTTTTGTGAGTACGTGTTTTCACTTCCTTGGGGGAAATACCAAGGAGTGTGATAGTTGTATCATATGGTGAAAGTATGCTTAATTTTTTAAGAAACCACCAAACTGCCTTCTGAAGTGGCTATGTAATTTTACATTCCTACCAGCAATGTATGGAAGTTCCTAGTGTTTCTCGTCCTCAGTAGCATTTAGTATTTTCAGTGTTCTAGATTTGGCCCATCCTAATAAGCATCTGCTGGCATCTTCTTGTTTTTGCAATTTGCATTTCTTTGACAATGTATGATGTGGAGTGTCTTTTCATGTGCTTATTTGTCATCTGTATATCTTCTTTGGTAAGGTGTCTGTGAAGGTATTTGGTCCATCTTCTGATCAAGCTGTTTTTCTTACTGTTGAATTTTAAGAGTTCTTTGTATATTTTGGATGACAATTCTTTATCAGAAGTGCCTTTTGCAAATATTTCCTCCCAGTGTGTTGCTTCTCTTCTCATTCTCTTGATAGTGTCTTTTGTAAAGCAGAGGTTTTTATTATTGATGAAATCCAGCTTGTCAATTATAATTCTTATCTTTGTTCTTTTATAGGTAAGGAGTATTTTCCCCTCTGTTTTCTCTCAGGATCTTTTACTTTATCTTTGATTTTCTGTAGTTTAAAAATGACATGCTTGTGTGTATTTTTCTTTGACATTTGTCTTGCTTGTTGTTTTCTGAACTTCCTGGACTAAGTCTGATATCTGACATTAATTTGGGAAAACTCTCAGTCATTTTTGCTTCAAATATTTCTCCTATTTCTTTCTCTCTTTCTTGTCCTTCTGGTATTCCCATTTTATACATGTTACACCTTTTGCAGTTGTCCCACAGACCTTGGATATTCTTTTAAGTTTTTTCCACTCTTTGTTCTATTTGCTTTTCAGTCTTTGAGGATTCGATTGATATATTTATAGCTCAGGGATTCTTCTTTCAGCTGTGTTCAGTCTACTAATAAGACCATCAAAAGCATTCTTGGTTTTTGTTAAACAGGGTTTTTTCCTTAGCATTTCTTCTTTTTGTTCTTTCTTAGGATTTCCATCTCTGCTTACATTGCTCATCTGTTTTTTCATGCTGTCTAATTTATCCATTAGAGCCCTTAGCATATTAATGTATATATTTAAATTCCTGATCTGATCATTCCAACATCCCTGCCATGTCAGGTTCTGATGCTTGCTCTGTCTTTTCAAATTATGTTTTTGTCTTTTGGTATGCCTTGTAATTTTTTCTTGATAGCCAGACATAATGTACTAGATAAAAGGAACTGTTATAAATGAACTTTAGTAATGTGGTAATGAGGTGTGGGGGGAGGGGAAGCATTCTCTACTCCTAGGATTAGGTCTCAGTCTTTTAATGAGCCTATGCTTCTGGATTATGAACACTACAAGTGTTTCTGAGTTTTTTTTCTCCCCCTCTGGGTGGGACAGGATGGCTAGATTAGACTGGTTTTGAGTATTTCCCATCTCCCATGAGGAAGGCTAGAGCTGACTGGGGTTACATATTTCTTTTCTCCTGATCAGTTAGGTTCTAATTAACTCCAGCCGGTTAGGCTCTGGTTAATTAGTTTCACTTGAAGGCAGACCTTTTTAAGAAGCACAGAGGGCTGGGAAGTATTTTCAAATTGTTCCGTTTTCCCTGCCACTGCTGGAAGCAGGAGAGGATTTTTCTGCAATATTTTTTTGTGAAAAGGTGGTTGAACTCCTGGAGATAAATCTGACAATATTGTGCCACCCTCCCACTCATAACTGGATCCTCCTGAAGTCTAACTCTGTGCTGTTTCCAGCACTTTATCAATTACAGTCCAGATTTTCTTACTCCAGAACTGGTTCCCTTGGCAACTTCCTGATACTGCTCTGGTAAGACACAACCCCTTGTGCTGGTTTCTCCAGTCTCAGGGCCAGCAGCGTTTTGCTCTGTGTGTTCTCCTCCCTTATGGATCCAAGACTTGATTTTTCACCCGCTGTTTTTTTACCTCCTGTTAGGATGGAGTGGTGACTTCCAAGCTCCTTATACGAAGAAACAGAAACTCTGAATGTACTTTTCTAGGGAACTAAATTCAGAATGCCTTTGGTCTTTCTGGTAGCTTGATTTATGTTGTACAGAATTTACATGAGGGGATCAGGGTAGAAGGAGACTTATTAGCCTGTTCTTCAGACAAATTCCTCCAGAAACCATTGCCTTAAGTGAGTTTTGCAGGAACTGATAATTTGAATCTTATAGTTACTTTTTTAGGGTCTGAATTCTAGCTATTTTAGAATTAATTGAAAGATTATTGAAAGAGTATCTACAGAGATACCAGCTGGCTGGAGATACACTTGACATAAATGTTAAAATTAAATAATCTTGATTGTAACTTTATTTTTGTAAAGTATCTATTCATAGAGAATCACTACAGTATTAGGCAAGTTAAAAATATTTTGTAGGAAGAAAATTTGGACTTGATAAAAAGCTTAGAGAAAGAATTAATTGAAGCAAGAGATTTCTCTTCCATCACAATGAAAGACTGGTACATACCTTGGTTTAGCTATAATAAAGGTAGAAGTTACCAGTTATGGGACCTCAATTATTTTTAAAAAAGGTTTTGAGAGGCATTGTATTGATAAGGTTCAATGGACACACTAAACTCTATACAGGTCAACCCATTATGTAGAGTAGCTGGGGAGAGTCATTTGAAAATTATGATGAAAATGACAGGATATTGCAGAATATTGATATTGAGCTCCCCTTTCTGAAAATATGTGAACAATAATTTTGTTGTATTGCTCCTCACGTTTATTATGAGTATGAGAAAGCATTCATAAACAAAAGGGAGTAGTGGTCAAATTATCCAAATTCACTTTACCTGTGAGTGGAACAAATAGTAAGGGAGGATTTCAAAAACAAAGATTGAGGATGTCTGTGTCTCTTAAATTTCTGTAATTTTTTTGGTGTTTCTTTTACATCAGAACTACAGAAAATTATCATTCCTGCCTATTCTGAACTCTATACATATTAGGGTAATACACTTTTGTCTTTTGTTTTTGTTTTAGCATGTCCTAATGCTGCCTCTGCTCAACTGAAATCTGGTGTTTTTAACTTGAATTGGTACTTTAGTGTGTGTTCCTCTGGAAGCAGAACACAAGGACTTGGGCATGAGTAGTTGATTTGAAATGTGATCCAGGGAGGAGGGATGACAACAGAGAAAGACAGGAAAAGAGGAAAAGCCCATACAAGTACATGATTAATTTACTGTTCTAAGCCATGGGGACTCTCTTCTCCTGGACCCTATTAGAAAGTAACTCCCCCACATTCCCTGACTAGGCTCAAATGAGGGCTGACCATACCACACTTCAAAGTCTTCATTCCAGACAACTGTCATCACAGTCGAACAGAGGGGAGGGGATATGAGACACAAAAGTTTTTTCTGTCTTTTTTTTTTTTTTTTTTCGGTATCAAGGCTTTTTTTTCCTCCCACCTATGAGATTGACTTTTTAAAACTTTAAAGTCTTCAAATGTATTTTTGTTAAATTTTATATTTTCTCATCATTCTACGGTATAGATACCCGTAAAGGAGTTTTACTTAGTAATTCCAAAATTTTGCCACTTACAGGTAAAATATACATTTGTTTTTTGTCTTCTTATATTTCCTTATTAACATTCCATCACTCGGGTTATTTGATACTTTACAGATTTCTCTTGTACTCTTTTAGCTGTGGCCAGTCTTTGAGAGAGACTAATCCAATGGAAACTTAAATGTCCATGGTAAAAAGTGACATTGTAAAAACTGAATGATATTTAATAATTGAAGAATGCAGCATTCTAAAACATGGAAGTTAATTTTTTTTACAAAGTTTTAAAAATTACAACTACTTTGCAATGGTTTTAGAAATATACATCAGGCATGCTTGATCGTACTTCCTCTTAAACTCTGATAATCTATGCCTACAAAAGGGGAAATCCTGGCTTTGATTTTTTTTTTTTTCTTGGTTTCTGTAGTTGTGGCTTTCTGTTCCAAATCACAAGTTGATTTAGACACAGAGAAGGTAGTAAAATTATATGTTTTCTACTCAAGTTTTGTTGTTTATGTTACAATTTTATGTTACAATATAGCAGAATTCTGACAAAATGTTTTGTCGTGGTACAGAACTTTCTGGCTTCAATTAAGTTTTCCACCAGTCTGAAAAGTCTTCCCCTGAAGTAACTGTGTAAGACACTAACTTTGTTGGGTGCCGTTTAATACCAAGTATTAAGGTTGTTCAGTTTTTTACTTCCATATCCAGAAATAGAAAGATCAGGAATCTGTTTACCAGTCTGGCCTTTTCATCCCCTGGGGAATGGGGCGGGAGGTAGACAATTCCATGAGAACAGGGACTCAGTAATTCTTATTCTGTTTTATAATCCATCATGTAGCATAACGTCTCATACACAGAATTCAGAATTCAATAACAAAATTTCAAAAGAAAGATAGTATTTGGGCATATGTTTGTGTGTGCATGTGTGTGTATGTTTATATGTAGGTATTTATAAACCTAAAATATATGTCAGAAAATGCAGTATGTAGAACTTGTTTGGATTCTTATCCAACAAACCAATGTTAAAATTTTTAAAAAATTCAGCATTTTAATACCTAGATATTTATTATTAAGTGATTATTTTTAAAGATTTTTAAAGTTAAAATAATATTGTGGTTATGTTAAAATAAGTCCTTGTATTTTAGAGATGCAGATTGAAATATTCATAAATATAATTATATTACATCTGAGATTTGTTTCAAAATAACCAATTTAGAAGTTAAGGATATAAATGACACAAGAATGGTCTTGAATTTGATTGTTGTAGCCATGTGATGAGTACATGATAGTTAATATAATATTCTCTTTTTTTATGTACTTGAAACTTTCCATGACCAGAGTTTTTAAAAATGTATGCACAAATATGACCAGTAGTATATTAAAAAACAACAAAAACTGTGCAATGTCCTTGTCTTATACAAATAAAATCGATTTAAATAACAGATAGGGACTTAAATAATCAAGTTCCTCACTACCTCTTCACTCCAACACTTCTTAACTTTCTTATTCCATTCCACCCGTCTTCTATCTCACGGTCTTCAGGCAGTCTCCTGCATTCAAACACTTGCATCAGACAGCACTCCTGTCTGCAGTGTGTTTCTTTAGACATCTGCATGGCTTACACCTTTTAAATAGCTAAACAAATCTTTTCTCCATGAAGTGTTCCTATGTACTCTATTTCAAACAGCAACTCTTCTAACATATCTCCGACCTTCATCTCCCATCATAAGCTTTTTTCCATTTTATGTAACACTGTTTATATATATATATATATACACAATTATATGTACAATATATTTTTATATACACACACATAAATATAAATATATACTTTTATCTGTCTATTGACAATCTTCCCCTGATGTAATGTAAACTCAATGGTATTTTTATTCTATTTTATTCATTGCTGGCTCCCTGGTGTCTTTAAGTACTTCAACAAATACTCGTTGAGGGAATAAATTAATCAAATTGTCACTAAGTACCAAGTTAGTGTATCTGTATATTTACTTTTTTTGTAATTTGTGTATTTACTTTTTTGCTATATTCTTTGTCTATAGTTCTAAAATATTGTCAAAAATACTTTATTTGCTCTTTTCATTTAAAGTTATATAGGATATCAGTCTATATAGGATATTGATTTTTTATGTGTTAAAAATTATATTTTTCTGTGGTTATTACTTTACATTTAGACTCTATTTTTTGTGTTTGTGAACAAAAATATGTGAGTTTCTCCTGAAATTTATCTTCACCAGGCTAGACTATACTACCAGATGTATGTAATATGCTCTAATTTTAGATTTCATAGCACATCTACTCTACTAGATATTCAAATTTAAAATAAGGCTCCCTAGTAAATTCTTCACTTAGATTTTTAAGATTATTTTTTTTTTCTTATACTTACTTAATGTTATCCTACCTGAATATGGGAATAAGATAAATTCTCCTATGAAAGCTTATGGGAAGCCCCTCTCTATAATATGGTCTTTCTCTATGTGTAGGATATTGCACAAATTAAGTTTGGGGCCCTGAAATATGAAGGAGCAGACAAAGATTATCTGGGAATGTGAGAAATAAAGCCTTAATACATGTTGGAAAGTACAAGTCTCTTTGGAAAGCAGTTCAGTGTAGAAATTGAGTTCTCAATTGCCTTGGTCATGTCTATTTTATTATTTTCTCTCCATGAATTTGTAATCAAACAGTACCTGTTCAATATGGCCTTAGTCAATTTTTTACAAGAAAGTGGGATTTGGATTCTGAGCTATTGGTTACATTAATGAATGTATATGCTGAAGTTTCGTTCGAGGCAGTACTTGGAGAATAATAAGCATTTTTAAAAAGATTTATTTATTTATTTTAGAGAGCATAAGTGAGCCGGGGAAGGGCAGAGGGAGAGAGAGAATCCTGAAGCAGACTCAGCGTTGAACTTGGAGCTGGATGCGGGGTTTCATCCGAGGGCCCTGAGAGCATGACCTGAGCTGAAACAAAGAGCTGCTGCTTAACTGACAGTGCCACCCAGACACCCCCAAAGAATAATACCCATTTTGAGTCTCCCTTTGGAGCTCTTGTTTTCATCTTTCACATGTATACAGAGTAGATTCACTTAGCAAAAGTAATGATTATCGTATTTCTTTTTTAGTAGATGGTAACATGCGTAAAAGTAAGTAATCTCTATTCTGTTTAGAGAACAAAGAGTATATGCAGTAAGGTTATACTCCATCTATCCATGTGATCTGCAATATAAGTTACCTTCAAATTTTTATTTATCTGTGATGCTGGATTCAAATATCAACATTTAAAATTAAGAAAGAGGACTGAAAACCCAGAGATTTCTATACTGAAATGTCTGTAATCACAGAAATAATTTCTTATAGAAATGTTGAATTTTACAATACAGTGAAAAACTGGCAAAATGATTGATGCCAATATCAATAACATACTACCAGACACAATGTGCATTTCTTTGGACAAAAATGATTTGCCTTGCTCTAATTTTTCTGTATGTTAATTTTTACCTCAATGGAGTTGCAAACTAGCCTAATCAAAGATGAACAAAAAGTGGGAATAACCTAGATGGATGAGCTACCAGGACATCCATAAAATTGCAATATCTGACAATTTTTCTTTACTTCCTTTACCCATCTGGCTCGTTCTTCAGATACATTACATAGAAAGGATAAAAATGTAGAAGGAACTGTGGAGTTGTGACCTGACTGATACTGTTTTCAGTTAATGGCGCATTCTCTAACCCAGAAAGACATTTAAATACTCTCTTAAGGGCATCTGGGAGGCCCAGTTAGCCAAGTGGCTGCCTTCAGCTCTGGTCATGATCCCAGGGTCCTGGGATCGAACCCACATGGGGCGGCTGTGGGGGGGGGGGTCCTTGCTCAGCAGGGAGCCTGTTTCTCCCTCTGCCTGCCATTCCCCCTGCTTGTGCTTGCTTCTCCCCCCCACCCCCATGTCAAATAAATACATAAATCTTAAAAACAAAAACAAAACTGTCTTGAGAGCACCTTTGTGAATACTCTGGAGGCTCTAATTTTGAGCAATTTCTTTAATGGGGTGATATATTATTCTCTGGATCATAACTTTCTCTTTGGTCTATCTCCAGATACCAGGAAATAACCTCAACTTGTCTTTGTTGAGATTTTTACCACCATGTCTCTTGAACAGGTTCTGGAACAACTCCTGCTGTCTCTTTCATAGGGGCCCACATCTGATTCATGGAAAACACAACTCAGCCTTTTGCTTTGACAAACTTTGGGAATGCAGCCCTCCCTGTGACACTGCCTTAATTTAAGTGTTTGTAAAAGTAGCTTGCAATCTGATTTCTCAGCCTTTATGTTACTCAGATGGGGTTCAGACATGTGCATGTCCATACTGCAGGAGTCACAAGCCAATATGAACTAATATTCCTGTTTAAGTCCTACTCCTAAGAAAGGTGTTCTGTGGTGTGTTTGGGGGATGAAGAGGTGGAATGGGAGGGAGGGAGACTCAGAACACCAACAATCCCCCCCCCCCAAAAAAAGTCTATCATTCTTCACTTTCCCCTTCCTTGGCCTTTGTAATCTTTATTAGCTGGAGATGGGTGCTTAGGGTTACAAATCTGGTCTTCTGTCTGCATGTTAATGTGACATAAATACATATTCTATGGTTTTAATACATTATGGAAACTGAGACTGGAAGAGCTCCACATTCACATCTTAGTTATGGGGAAAACATAATATAACTTTAATCTCCATGTTTTCGTATGTGCCCCATGAACAAATAACAGACATCTGTACTTAGAAAAGGAGAGCTTCATTCAAAGGGTTGCTGCAATAAGTACAGGGGGTTATTGCAATAGGGAGAATGTTCTGACAATAAGATCTACAAACTTCACTAAGGTCAGGCAGAGGAAATTTTCTTTTACTGGCAGGAGTAAATAAGACATGGGGGGTGGGGGATTGGGGTAGGCTGGTGATGGGTAGTAAGGAGGGCACGTATTGCATGGTGCACTGGGTGTTACATGCAGGTAATGAATCATGGAACTTTACATCAAAAACTAGGGATGTACTGTATGGTGACTAACATAACATAATAAAAAATTATTATCAAAAAAAAAAAGGAGTAAATAAGACTAGAAAGAACCCAGTAGGTGTGTGTGCCAACAGGTAGAGTGATCTGACATTTGAGCAGGAAATGATCTCTGGTGGGGAGGGTCTGTTAAGGAAGGGTAACTCCACATCAGATGTTGATGCTGGCTTTGGCTGAGAGTGAGCCAGAGTTCAGGGGCCTGTGGGAAAGAAAGCGATTAACTTAAGTTTAGCAAGTCCTATGTGTAAGTATTTTGTCCAGATTGGGCAATGGTTACAAAGAAGGGGGATCTGGAGGGTCTGTATCTGGCCTTGTCATAGGTAAACAAAAGGGGTATCCATGAATCTTACTTAGTTTGAATGAGAAAGGGTCATTCTTAGTAGTTAAGCTGTCTGGAGAACACAAAAGGGTGAGGAGATTTCTTCACCATCACTATTTCCCACGTGGCACATGGCTCAGGAAAAGTTTGACAATTTCACTTAACATCTTTTACATATTCTGACCAGCTTTTTTCTATTAAAAAAGCATCCTTAGAGCAACTTCTCCAGTTGCATCCTCCAAGAGAAAGTGATTTTATTTTTTTTTGAGAGTAACAAAAAAGGCAGGATGTTTTTTTCTTTTTGCAAAGGATACTAGAAGAAAAATTGTCTTTGGCAGTCTATTTCTGAAGAGGTACAAAGCTTTAGGCCCTTAAAATGAGGCCATGTACGTGGAAACTTTATTACATCTTTTCTAAGAGTCCCCATGTGAATAATTCTAGGCAATTCTAAACCTTGAGAAGAATATATTTGCTTTAAGGGAAACTGGAATACTCCTCTATAAGAGGAAGCAAGTCTATCCTATTAGTCTGAGCACTGGACTGGAAGATAGAACTCTAGTTTCTATTTACAGCTTCAATGGAGATTTGCTATGGTCTCATGGGACTTCCCCTTCCTCAGTCTCCATGTTTCCACCAGTTACTTGAAAAAACATTTCACAAGTTTCTTTAATAGAGTCATAGACAAAACAGTACTCATGCTGGACTTTGCTTGTATTTACACACAAATAAACATCGATCAATGGAAGAGTTGTAAAAAGGCTAATATGTTTATTAAAACTTGTATGATTTATGAAATAAAACTTCAGTTTTATCAGGCTTTGTTCTAAGCTCTTTATAGAATTCCTTTGTTTAAAACTTGTAACAACACTTTGAAGTTGATGCCATCATTACTTAATACTGGAAAAGTGAGGTTTTGTATCCTGGTGGCTTGACTTCATTAACTTACTGTTGATAGGTACCTCAAAAGCCTAATGCAATTAGTCTCAGTCAGCTTGCTATATCAACAATTGGTCCATCCAGTAGGAAATCTTTAGTAAGTTAAAGTTTTACTCGTATCAATATCTGGACCAAAAAAAAAATGATACAGATTTCTTAGATTTGAAGGATAACACTTGCATGTAGAACATTAATGACTGAGCGCATCTCTAGATGATTTGCAAAAAAACAAAAACAAAAACCCTGAATAGATGTACATCTTTTTAGTATTTGTAGTAATTTTATAGTGAGAAGCATTATTTTACAAGCTGTTCTTTGGAGGGTTAATGAGAATAGTTCTGGCCTAAATTCAGTCTCAAGATAATTCCAGAGTAAATAGGAACTTTATGTGTTTAAGAGAGTCACTTATCACAGCACTCTAAAGCCTTATAGACCATACAGTCCCCCATCTTGCCTACTTGCTTACCCCTCCCCAAGCATGGAACCTGTAGCATCTGTGAAATTCTATTGAAGTTTATCAATGAAGTATCAGTTAAGTATTGGGTATTTTTCTACACATAACAGTTATATAATTAGGTAGCTCTGTTTCCTAGAAAATAAAAAAAATTGACTTCTCTTTTCTGGAAATTTCAAATATGATTTGAAAACTTGAACTTGTCCAGATAATCACTTGCTTCCCATCTTCCAAATATAAGTCAAAATGCATCAAAGCCTGAAAAATAGAAAACGTGTCCCTAGAATTTATATCACCATTTTAGCCTATATAACGGATCATTCTTGAGTTTTCAAGCTATTTGTTGATTAAGAAATAAACCTTTCTAAAAATTACCGTCACATTTACCTCACAGCAGGCAACAGCTTTTAAATTCCATAAGAGCTGATTATCCCAGAGCAAAATTTGGCCCTAAAAGTGATGTAAGAGAGCATAGAAAGTGAAAATGAATTTCCTATGCTAGGCCATATGCTCAGCTTTCCAGAATTTGTTTTCTGGTAGCTCAGAGCCACCATCGTTGTTACAGAAGTTTAGAAATCCCTGGACTCAAAGAGGGAAGAACATGCAAAGCTGTACCGGGTGAACCGTTAATACATTTGACTTTTATATGTCCTTTGTGATGGCCAGCTACGCCAAGTTATCTTCTGAATGTAGAGCATTTAGTTAGTTTATTGACAAACAGGAAGAAAATCTTCAGTTCTATAGTTAAATCTTAATTCTCTCATGGAGGGGGGAAGGGAGGATGCAATTAGAATGCAGCAATGGAAAATATTTGTTCATAATATAACACCAGTCAGGAAAAGATGTATTCATGTGGCTAAAGTTCTGCTATAATCATTTAGTGATTAGCTAATTTACTGAGAGCAAATTTCCTTGGAAGTTAAAAAGAAAAACAGGAATTTTTGATATTTAACACATTTCACATTTAATGTCAGATAGCGTTGAGGTTCATGGTTCATTTTTCCCACTTGCTGTCACCTAAACATTTGCCAAGAAATACTTTGTGGTCTCTATGAGGGTTAATATACACATATAAATTATTTTTACTGCATTTAGAGTTTTCCTATTCTTCATTAGATAATCAAGATATACCAGAAATGGTTCAAGCTGAAATTAATTTGATAAAGTAGACAATTGTCCTCTGGATCAGCAGTTCTTAGTAAGCACACCGAAGACTCCAACTGCTAACTGTTCCCAGATGTATTTGGAATTTTAGAGTCCTCTGTATTTGTATTTATTTCTGTAAGTTAAATTCCTATTCTTGTTTTATGGTACAGAGCAGATGACCCTCCTCCATGCCTCTCTACTCGTTCTATTATTTTCTGTGTTCAGTAAGCATTGTGTTCTTTTATTTCTCTAACCACATACTGCTGAAGTTTTTGTTTTCATGCCAAAAAAAACTTTGAACATGATTTTAGAGAACACACAATGCAGACTTACTATCATAATAGAAGCAAGATTTAAATTAGACAGAAGCCATCTGCCAATATTGCCACATTTTCTTAGCAGTCTCCTTTCCTTTAAACTCCAAGGAAAATTCTAGGAATTCATTATCGTTTCTGACACATGTATGAATTACATAGAAGCTATCCTTTTCAGGGGCTCTAAGTTTTTTTCCGTGGCCCTTTAAGCCTAAAGATGCTAAAGGCTTCTCAATGCTGATAGTGCTATCAGTACCCTCTGTATAAAGTGTCTTTATTAATTCTCTTGAACAACTTTTGTTGGATTCCCTTTTCAGCCAGGATCTTGACTGACTCAGAGAGGAAGACACCAGTCTTTCTGTGTGTTTATTTTTAGTATGAGAAGGCCTAGTTTGGAGCTTTATAAGTCACAGAACTTTAGTATATTTTACACATCAAAGATCATTCTAGACCATTTGGTCTCTCATACTCCTTTAAATTTCTTAAATTATTTGACTTCCTGTTTTCAAATGGATTTATTTTTATACTCACTTTCTTCATTTCTATGAATTTCTAGGTGAATTTTAAAGAAGTTTTCTTCTTGATTACCACACCATCAAGTTTGGGTTTGATTTGATAGGGAGTGGTTGTGAATTGGACTGGTGCAGCTGTGCCCTATTTTTCTCTTCCCCATGTTGCCTTTAGTGGACCATTTTCCCCTTCCCAACTATGAGGAAGAAGGACAACCTGCAGGATCAGTTCAGCATTATCCCTTGATGGAGACTGAACTCTTCTGAGGGAGAAATGTGCACATTCCAATAGCTCTTCATGCTTCTGAGGAGTCCGCTGGCCTCTGCTGCGGAACTCAGCCCAAGGGTGTTCCATGTGGGGGTTTCTGGGAAAAGGTAGATTCTGTAGTAGCTGTGACAACCGTCAGACAACAGGATAAATTTCTTGCAAACACTTCCCATCTGCTTCTCCGCTCCCAGAGGGAGGAATCCTGGGGAAGCAGACATAAACACAAATATTACATAGAGGGCAGCAGCATAGTTTTCCCCTGTTGTAATATAGTTTAACGTTCTCACAGTGTTTCCCAGAATGTTCCTGCAACATAGCATGTTTCAGCTCCAAAATTCCAACACTGGAGACTTTAGTGACATGGGAAGTTTCTTGCAGGATAGTAAGGGGAATGTGTCTTTCTCTCCACCAGTTAGTGTCCATGCAAAGAAATTTAATTATTAGAAATTGCTTGATAATAGTTACTTACATAGTTCCATGGCCACTTATTAGGATGAAGATAGTTGATCTTTAACAAGTATTGCTCGAATCAGAGAATTAAGCATGCAAGAGTAATTGCTGGTGTTTGAAGTGTTCTAAGCTAAGCAAATTATATAATGTTGTCAAATTTCTTATTTCCAAATAGTTTCTGGTCATGTGATAATATGACCTGCAGGAGATTTAATTTGGTGATGCTGCAGGAAAGTTATTAGGTACTATGACTTCCACAAATGCATCATACTATACTTTTAGCCTGTATGAATTATTTGTGCAATAATTATGAAGAAAATCTTTGACAGTCTTCAAGGCTATACATTTAAAATAGAGAGTTTAAATATCTAACTTAACAATGCAATTGTACATTTCTAATAAAATCATGTAGGCTTAGGTATATTACCTCTAAATTGAAATATAATCTGAAGATCAAAAGAAAATAATGAACTATAAATCATCTAACCAGGTATTCCTGAGAGTAGTTATATTATCCTTAACACAAATTTTCAAACAGTAATTTTCTAATTGTAGGCATCTGTAATTAGCTAAATTTTCTTCTTTCACTCTCTATAAAGGTGTTTTGTTTCCCAGTTCAGCTTTCAATATATATTTGTTTCTCTAGCAAAGTAAGAAATACTCTGCCTAATGTAAACTGGTGATTTTATAACCACATAACTCCATGGAATGAGGGGAAAAAAAACTTAATTTACCCCATATAATGGCTCCTTATATACTTTATGAGATAACATCACAGAACATAAGAAGATAGTCATTGGCATTCTAGAAACAATTTTAAAAATAAATCTTAAGCTACAGAATCAGGGCAAATCAAATTGGCACAGGGAAAGCAAGAATATTCAGATGGTGCAGAATAATTATTTACAGCAATATCAAATCAGTGGAGAATTCTAGTTTCTATATTTCTGAATGCAGGCTAGCATAAAACTTTCCAGGAAAAATAATGGAATACATAATCAACCCAAACAAGATTGCTTGCTAAAATTCCAGAACAAGAGAAAAAAGTTCTATTTTTACACTTCCATACTTAATTCTCTCCTCATTCTAGATACAATGGAAGTGCTAACCTCATCTTTCCTACATATTTTGAAACTACTTAATGCAATAAACATTAGTGTTAGAGAAGGCTTTTTAGGAAAGTTTTCTTTAAAATTTTTTTTTAATTATGTTCAGTTAACTAACATATAAATTAGTTTTTGATGTAGGGAAAGTTTTCTTTCGCACACAAGAATATCAAGGCACATTTCATGGGCAATAGGTCTTCATGATATAAATATCTGTGAAAAGTAAAAGCTCAAACAACTTTTAATTTTTTTTTAGTATTTTTATTTATTTTTATTATGTTAGTCACCATACAGTACATCATTAGTTTTTGATGTAGTGTTCAACAATTCATTAGTTGTGTATAACACCCAGTGCTCATCACAACACATGCCCTCTTTAATACCTGTCATCTGATTACCCCATGCCCCCACCCCCCTCCCTTCTGTAACCCTCTGTTTGTTTCCCAGGATCCAGAGCATCATGGTGTATCTCCCTCTCTGATTTATTCCCATTCAGTTTCCCTCCCTTCCCCTATGGTCCTCCATGCTATTCCTTATGTTCCATATGAGTGAAACCATATGATAATTGTCTTTCTCTGCTTGACTTGTTACACTTAACATAATCCCTTCCAGTTCCATCCATGTCGATGCAAATGGTGGGTATTCATCCTTTCTGATGGCTGGGTAATATTCCATTGTATATATGGACCACATCTTCTTTATCCATTCATCTGTTGAAGGGCATCTCGGCTCCTTCCACAGTTTGGCTATTGTGGACATTGCTGCTATGAACATTGGGGTGCACGTGCCCCTTCTTTTCACTATGTCTGTATCTTTGGGGTAAATAGTAGTGTAATTACTGCGTCATAGGGTAGCTCTATTTTTAACGTCTTGAGAAACCTCCATACTGTTTTCCAGAGTGGCTACACCAGCTTGCATTCCTGCCAACAGTGTAAGAGTGTTCCCCTTTCTCCACATCCTTGCAAACACTTGTCTCCTGTCTTGTTAATTTTGGCCATTCTAACTGGTGTAAGGTGGTATCTCATTATTGACTATATTTCCTATATGGTATTTTTATGTCTGTGACTTATTTATTTTTTAACCAGAATTTATTACTTCTTAATCCCCTTTCACTTATTTTACCCACCCCCCCCACCACCCGTCTGGTAACCACAAGTTTGTTCTGTGTATTTGAGTCTGTTCATTTGTTTTGGCTTTTAGGTTCCACATATAAGTGAAATCATATGGTATTTGTCTTTCTCTGTCTGACCTATTTCACTTAGCATAATACTCTCAAGATCCATCCATGTTGTTGCAAATGGCACAATTTCATTCTTTTTTTTATGGCTGAGTAATACACTGTCTATTTATTTATATATACATACCATTTATCCATTCATCTATCAGTGGATACTTGGACTGCATATGTTTTCTCTTGGATATCAGCCTTAGCAACATATGTATAGATATGTCTCTCAGACAAAGGAAACACAGACAAAAATAAACTACTGGGGCAACACCAAAATAAAAAGTCATTTCACAGCAAAGGAAACCATCAACAAAACAAAAAGGCAATCTACTGAACGGAAGATATTTGCAAATGATATAGCTGATGAATGGATAATATCCAAAATATGTAAATAACTTCTACACCTCAACACACACAAAAAAAGTCTGTTTTAAAAATGGCAGAGCATCTGAGTAGAAATTTTTCCAAAGAAGACATAGAGATGGCCAACAGACACGTGAAAAGATTCTCAACATTACTAATCATTAGGAAAATGCAAATCAAAACCACAGTGAAGTATTACCTCACATCAGTCAGCACTGCTAATATCAAAAAGACCAGAAATAAATGTTGGTAAGGATGTGGAGAAAAGGAAATTTTGTAATGTTGGTGGGTATATAAAGTAGTGCAACCCCTGTGGAAACAGTATATAGAGTCAAATTAAAAGTATAAAAAAATTAAAACTATAAATGCCATATGATCCAGTAATTCCACTACTGGGTATTTATCCCACAAAATATAAAAATTAATTTGAAAAATATATGCATCTCTGTGTTTACAGAATTGTATACAATAGCTAAGATATGGAAGGAAATCTATGTTTTTATTTTTCATTGGGCCGTTATTTTTTAACAATATACACTGTGTTATCAGTGGAAATAAAGTGAAAAATGAGCTAGATTCATAGCATGCTTTGAAAACTGTGCAGGAAAGGACATAAAATCACTGCAAATTCCACTGGCATTAAAAGGGTAAAGGAATCTCATGTACTCGATGACCACAAGAAAACTATACACCAATATTTCTCATTAAGATAGAGCAAAAATCTTCAAAATATTAGCAAATCCAATCTAACCATAAAAATAATTATATACCATAACCAAGTGAACTTTATCTCATGTATACAAGACTGATTTAATATTTGGTATCAATTAATGTAATTTCTCACATCAACAGGCTAAAGAAAAAATATTAATACAGGAAGAAAAAACATTTGACAAAATCTACCATTCACACATTAAAAACTCAGTAAGTTTGGAATAGAGGGGACTTCTCAACATGATAAAGGCTATCTACTGAAAGTCCACAGCTAACATCATACTTACCAGTGAAAACCTTGAAGGTTTCTTATTAAGATAAAGAACAAGGCAGGATATCCCTTCTCACCACCACTTTTCAACATCATACTGGAAGTCTTAGCTAACATAGTAAGACAAAAGAAAATAAAAAGCTTATAGATGGGAAAGAAGGAAATAAAATTGTCTTTTTTTCCCCTCAGATGATTTGATCATCTATTTAGAAAATCCAAAAGAATTGACAAAAAAACCACCAACAAAACAAAACATCCTTGGGTACATACTAGAAATCTTTGCAAACTATCTGTACTCTTTTAGGTTTATTTAATGGATAGTAATCAAAATGTCAGTAGCCATGCTGGAATGTAGGGTCCACCCTGATTTGTGCTTCCATTAGAGCACTAGGCCACCTCTCCTGTGGACTCCCTCAGGAGACTATGTACCTCTTGACCTTATCCTGCCACTTTGCCATCCAAACTGATACTCCCATGACTCTAGTGATGTTGTCTTTTTTTTTCTTATAATAATATTTTTTTATTATATTATGTTAGTCACCATACTAGTGGTGTTGTCTTATTTCTGTTCTCAAACTCACCAAACTCATTTTGCCCTAAGGGTTGTTTATAGATATTCAAATGTCCCTTGTTCTTGTCATTTGGGTCTTGTTCAGATATCCTCTTCCAAGACCACCCCAGTAATTTTCAGTAATGTAATTATTGATCACTCACTCCAGGGAGTGTCTGTCTCCTATCATCCTGTTTAATTTTCCTTACTATATATCTAAAACGATTGAGTTCCTTTGAGTCCTCACTTATTGCCTATGTAATAAGTGAGTGGATAGGTGACTATAAGCCACAGGAACTTCTTGTTCACTGCTGTATTCTTGGGACTGAATCAGTGACTGGCATATTTAAGTGATTATTAAATATTTATCAATGAAGGCTTTATATCTGTGGAATTAAAAAGCCTCATTCTATATTAAACTATAAACTATAAAAGATGTGGAATAACACCAGCTCTCATATTCTAATAATCCAGTAATTCAAAGACTAAAGCTAAATACAATGGGTTCAGCAATGGCCCTCCCACAACCCCCCACAAACACATTCTAAAGAAAGTCCAGAAGTCTGTCAATTATATCTTCCAAGAGATGGGGGAGGGGAGATAAGTATGGAATCTTCAAACCATAATTAATTTCTAGTCTTTATAAAGATATTGGAAATTTGAAAAATGAATTTGTAAGTTCTTGGTCTGAATATTTTGCTTCTTTCCATCCTATTTCTTAGAAAATTATCATGATGATATCCATTCACGCAAAGGTAGGAGGACTTTAAGAGAAGAATTTGTAGAAATTAGAGTACTTACAATTAAGGGAGACTAGTATTTTGTTTCTCAACTTGAAATTGAGTTGCAGTGCAACTCCGGTTGAGGCTTACTCTAGTCCCACAGAGGCAATGTAGTAAGAGCATGAGGATAGCCCCCTTGAGTTTGGGGAACTTAAAGTAGCATTGAGCGCATTGATTATTTGAGAATTCTATAAGCAAGAAGCTGTCTAGAATGGTTCAGGATGGCAGAACAAAAAGAGAAATAGCATCAATAAGATAGTTTAGATTCCTGCCATTTGGTATTAGAAGGATATATGAATTTTCTGTAGCTTAATAAATGCCTAAGAAATTGTCTAGGTTCAATATGACTTGATATAATCTGGACAAGAGATTGACATATTTTGGCACAGAGACACCAGACCAGTAGAATATACCTAAAGCAGAGGAATTGAAAGTGTGTAAGATAAAAAACTGATGCAACAGTTGTAACTCAGGAAAACCTACAATGTGATGGGTTCTCTGGGCCTTCCAAAAAACTAAGATATGTTTCCCTGAAGGGATTGCATTTGATTGTAGCATGGAGGACATCAAGAATTGTCCAGAAGATAATTAAGCATCAGTTAACATTTATTGACATCCCTGACTATGTGGAAGCAAGGTTGGGAAAGGTTTTTTATTTTATTGGTGTGTTAGTGGACTAGTGTTAATACTTCCTATGTTTGGCGGATTTTAAAGCTGAGCTTTTTTCTTCTGGTTTCTTTGAATGCATTCTTTTTTTTTTTTTTTAATGATTTTTTACTATATTGTGTTAGTCACCATACAGTACATCCCCGGATTCTGATGTAAAGTTCGATGCTTCATTAGTTGTGTATAACACCCAGTGCACCATGCAATAAGTGCCCTCCTTACTACCCATCACCAGTCTATCCCATTCCCCCAACCCCCTCCCCTCTGAGGCCCTCAGTTTGTTTCTCATAGTCCATAGTCTCTCATGTTTCATTCCCCCTTCTGATTACCCCCCTTCTTTATCGCTTTCTTCCCTTACCGATCATCCTAGTTCTTATGTTCCATAGATGAGAGAAATCATATGATAATTGTCTTTCCCATTTACAATAGCACCAAAAA
>NW_024423453.1:54403272-54404766 GCF_017311325.1 Ursus maritimus | reverse complement strand
TTAAGAATAATATAGTGTCCTTCTGTATCTCTAACTACAGTCTTTAGTTTAAAATCCAATCCTTCTGATATGAGAATTGCTACCCCAGCTTTCTTCTGAGGTTCATTGGCATGAAAGATGGTGTTCCATCCCTTTACTCTCAGTCTGAATGCATCTTTGGGTTCAAAATGAGTCTCTTGTAGACAGCAAATGGATGGGTCATTTCTTTTTATCCAATCTGCAACCCTGTGGCATTATGGGAGCGTTTAAACCATTTACATTGACACTAAGAACTGAGAGATAGAATTTATGATGCCATGTTGCCAGTAAAGTCTTTGTTTGAATCGGTTGTGACTTTCTGTTCTGTATCACTCTTGGGGCCTTTTTACCTTTATAGAACCCCCCTTAATATCTCTTGTAGGGCTGGTTTCGTGGTTACGAAATTGGTTAATGACTGTCGATTCTGAAATGTCTTTATTTCTCCATCAATTCTGAATGACAGCCTTGTGGATAAAGGATCCTTGGCTGCATGTTTTTCTCTGAAAGAGCTTTAAAAATGCTCCCCCAACCCTTTCTCTCATTCCAGGTCTGTGTAGACAGGTCAGACGTAATTCTGATGCCTTTGCCTTGGTATGTGAGAAATTTCTTTGCCCTGGCCACTTTCAATACTGTATCCTTGGATCTAATATTTGCAAATTGCACTATGATGTGACGTGGCGTAGGTTTGTCGTGGTTGAGCTTGGGAGAGGTCCTCTCTGCCTCTTGGACATGAATGTTTGTTTCCCTCGCTATATTAGGGAAGTTTTCAGCTACAATTTGTTCAAATATCTCTTCTAGACCTCTGTTTTTCTCCACCCCCTCGGGGATGCCGATGATTCTAACATTGGATCTTTCATTGAGTCAGTAATCTCCCTGAATACTTTTCTCAAGTCTACTCATTATCTTGACCATCGTTACTCTGAATTCCATTTCTGATAATTTGGTTACATCCATATCCATTATTTCTGTGGCAGAGGTCACAGATTCACTGTCTTTTCTTTGCTGGGGAGGGGGCTTCTCCTTCTTGTCATTCTGATGAGGAGAGGTTGCGGGGTTGTCCAGAGCCCAAATTATTGATTGGGTCCCAGGCCATGCCCCTTGTTTTATAGGGATCTGGGGATGGGGCTTCTTCTTTAAAGATTTTATTTATTTATATGTGGCAGAGAGCCAACCAGCGAAAGAGGGAACACAAGCAGGGGATTGGGAGAGGAAGAAGCAGGCTCCCAGTGGAGGAGCCCGATGAGGGACTCCTTTCCGGAATGCCGGGATCACGCCCTAAGCCGAAGATAGGCGCTCAATGACTGCGCCACCCAGGCGCCCGGGTTGTGGGCTTCTTGATTTTTCAGCCTGCCTTCTGTGTTCTGGGGGAGGGGCCTGCTGCGCCGATACTCAGGCAGCCCTGTTTGGGTAGAGTCTCCGTGTCCCCTGCGAGGGGGGATGGGGATGGACACGCTGTGAGCCGGTATTTCCAGGCTT
>NW_024423453.1:54366016-54403262 GCF_017311325.1 Ursus maritimus | reverse complement strand
AATAAATAAAAATCTTAAAAAAAAAGAAAAGAGTTGGCTTGTGTATCTTGCTACTCCCCTGTTGGGGGCATATATATTTATAATTGTCATATCCACTTGTTGAATACTTCCTTTAAGAATAATATAGTGCCCTTCTGCATCTCTAACTATAGTCTCTAGTTTAAAATCCAATCTGTCTGATATGAGAATTGCTACCCCAGCTTTCTTTTGAGGTCCATTTGCGTGAATGATGGTACTCCATCCCTTTACTCTCAGTCTGAATGCATCTTTGGGTTCAAAATGAGTCTCTTGTAGACAGCAAATGGATGGGTCATTTCTTTTTATCCAATCTGCAACCCTGTGGCATTATGGGAGCGTTTAAACCATTTACATTGACACTAAGAACTGAGAGATAGAATTTATGATGCCATGTTGCCAGTAAAGTCTTTGTTTGAATCGGTTGTGACTTTCTGTTCTGTATCACTCTTGGGGCCTTTTTACCTTTATAGAACCCCCCTTAATATCTCTTGTAGGGCTGGTTTCGTGGTTACGAAATTGGTTAATGACTGTCGATTCTGAAATGTCTTTATTTCTCCATCAATTCTGAATGACAGCCTTGTGGATAAAGGATCCTTGGCTGCATGTTTTTCTCTGAAAGAGCTTTAAAAATGCTCCCCCAACCCTTTCTCTCATTCCAGGTCTGTGTAGACAGGTCAGACGTAATTCTGATGCCTTTGCCTTGGTATGTGAGAAATTTCTTTGCCCTGGCCACTTTCAATACTGTATCCTTGGATCTAATATTTGCAAATTGCACTATGATGTGACGTGGCGTAGGTTTGTCGTGGTTGAGCTTGGGAGAGGTCCTCTCTGCCTCTTGGACATGAATGTTTGTTTCCCTCGCTATATTAGGGAAGTTTTCAGCTACAATTTGTTCAAATATCTCTTCTAGACCTCTGTTTTTCTCCACCCCCTCGGGGATGCCGATGATTCTAACATTGGATCTTTCATTGAGTCAGTAATCTCCCTGAATACTTTTCTCAAGTCTACTCATTATCTTGACCATCGTTACTCTGAATTCCATTTCTGATAATTTGGTTACATCCATATCCATTATTTCTGTGGCAGAGGTCACAGATTCACTGTCTTTTCTTTGCTGGGGAGGGGGCTTCTCCTTCTTGTCATTCTGATGAGGAGAGGTTGCGGGGTTGTCCAGAGCCCAAATTATTGATTGGGTCCCAGGCCATGCCCCTTGTTTTATAGGGATCTGGGGATGGGGCTTCTTCTTTAAAGATTTTATTTATTTATATGTGGCAGAGAGCCAACCAGCGAAAGAGGGAACACAAGCAGGGGATTGGGAGAGGAAGAAGCAGGCTCCCAGTGGAGGAGCCCGATGAGGGACTCCTTTCCGGAATGCCGGGATCACGCCCTAAGCCGAAGATAGGCGCTCAATGACTGCGCCACCCAGGCGCCCGGGTTGTGGGCTTCTTGATTTTTCAGCCTGCCTTCTGTGTTCTGGGGGAGGGGCCTGCTGCGCCGATACTCAGGCAGCCCTGTTTGGGTAGAGTCTCCGTGTCCCCTGCGAGGGGGGATGGGGATGGACACGCTGTGAGCCGGTATTTCCAGGCTTTTGTTCTCTGGCGGCTTTCCCTGGCGGTTTGCTATGCCTCTTCTGAGATTCAGAGCAGCAGCAGCCAAATTTCAGCCTCTGTCACAGAACAGAGGGATTGCGGCCCGTTCTCCACTGATGTTCTGGCCACTTTAACTCTGTTACTGTTGGTGCTGCTCAACCCTGCAGAGTCCGGGGATGTGCGCCCCACACCCGGCATCCCAGCCCTCACTTCCAGGGCCGGCGCGTCTCTGTCCTTTGTGTTTCTAACGCCGCCAGCCGCCAGCTGCCCCCGTGCGCTCCCGGATCTCCAGGTCTCAGTCTATTTCCGGTGAGCGCACTGGGATTCCGGAGTTCCGTGAGAAGCTTCGTGGCGCCCGCTCCCGGTTCACAGTCTCAGTCTGCTGTTTCTTGGGTGCCGTCCTGGAGTCCACCCGCTCCCCCATGCAGGTGGCCCACCAGCCACCCGGCGCGTGATCCGGGAGCTCCCGGTCAGTCTGGATCCAGTGAGCACACCGGGATTCCAGAGTTCCTCGAGATGCCTGGTGGCACGAGCTCCGGCTCACCGGTCTCAGTCTGCTCTCTCGAGGGTGCCGTAGGTGAGTCCACCGGCTCCCCTGTGCAGGTGGCTACCGCTTCCCAGCGCCCAAAGCAGCGGCTCCCTCCCCCTTCCGTTTATCTTCCGATATCTGTGCGTGGTTTCAGGGCTCTCCACTTCATACCTCAATACTCAGCACTGGAGATATTCATTTGTAGAGATCCAGATGTATGTTCCCGTGTCTCAGGCTGATTCCGTGGATGTTCAGGCTGGTCTGGTACCTATCCAGCTCGACTGAGGGGACCAGCTGAAAAAGGGGTCCCCTACTCCTCCGCCATCTTAACCTCTTTGGGCTTCTGGGTGGCTCAGTCAGTTAAGTGTCTGACTTGGGCTCAGGTCATGATCTCGGGTCCTGGTGATGCAGTTTTAGAATGGAGGTGAGGTGCCCTGGGGTGAGGTCCGGAGCCTACAGTTGAGAAAACTTGGACAAGTTCATTAACATCACAGAATTTCCAGTTCTTTCATCTGCCCAGGGCGAGCTGCGCCTTCCAGGTGGACGAGGAGCTTCTCTGAATGCATTCTTAATGAATACATCTCTCATGGTTACAGGGGTTCTCTCACTGCAGCTTCTTGGTGCAAATTTGTTATCTTTCCAGTAGGTTGTTTATGATTCTACCTTTTATACCTAGGCATTGTGTAGATACTTCCAGATTCTTTATGCTAAGTTTCCCTTGTACACCAGACAGTCTATTGGAAAGGATCTAAGACAGTTCTGCAAAAGCATTCTTTTGCAGGTAGCTCACACCTGGTCTGGAAAAAAAAAAAGGCACTCTAATATTCTTTGCTCAAAGCCCAAGGAATGCATGCCCAACCAGGGTAGAACCTTTCACTTTTTGCTTAGAAAATCTCACAAACCGGTCTCCTGATCTGTCAGTTTCTCAAGCTTAAGTGAGATATCAGTTCAGACTATGTTCCAAGATCCTTGAGACTTACATCAGTTTTTCAGGTGAGCCCATTACAACCCCTTTCTACTGTGTCTGAGCCTGAGTGGGATCATATGAATTGAGTATGTGAGTATGTGATCCTGCAATTTTAATATGCAAGTCCAGGCCAGTTCCATTTCATCTATTCTTGTTTTCTTCAGTGAAGTGAGAAAAGAACAGAAATAGTTTTAAAACTAATTAATTTTAAAGTTTTCAGGGGAGGTTGCGGTTGGGAGTATAGGAGTGGTTGGCAACTGTTGGCCTGGGGTTTCAGATCAGGTCAGTTTCCTATAATTTATTTTCTAAGGTGACACACATGCATTCACATACAAATATATACATTCTGGAAGTACACGTAAACAGTTTTGGGGGGAGGTAGTAGTCTGAAGTTTGGTGGAACCTATCAAGGAATTATGCTTTTATCTTTATCATGTATAATGTTATTTGAATGTTTTTATAGTATATATGTATAAATCCCTCCTATGATTTAGTATGTATGTAAATGTACATATGTGCATACGATACAATACACAAAGGAATGCACAGTCTTCTTTTTATTTTTTTAATTCTCCAATTTCCAGCTCCCCCCATCACGCTTCTGTCTCTTATAGATTTCCCTGGACTTTTGTGTAAATGGAATCAGAAAATCCATGATCTTTAAGAATTGTTTTTTCACTTAGCATTCTATTTTGGAGGCTCATAAATATGGTAGCATGAATCGGTACTTCATTCCTTTTTGTGGCCAAATACTTCATTTTAGAGATAGATATACCACATTCTATTTATTCATTCATTGATGGACCTGTGGGTTTTGGCTGTTATAAATAATGAAACTATGAACATTCAGGTGCAAACTTTTATGTGGGCATATATTTTTATTTCTCTTGGAGCATTCTTTTCTGGCTATGTTTTATTTATTTTGAAATTTTAAATCATATTAGAACATGAAATAGGTAAGTGTATGTAGAATAGGCATGGGTTTCACAAAGCATTAAGAAATACTTCTTTATGTAATAAAATATCTTCCTGACAGGGCAATAACCCTCTTTTTTTTTTTTTTAATTGAAAACTTACTTATTTTACAGCTGGAAGTTTGTAACCCTTAATCCTCTATCTATTTTGCCTAACTCCCACTACCCTCTCCTCTGGCAACCACCAATTTGTTCTCTGTATTTTGGTCTGTTTCTATTTTTTTCTTGTTAATTCATTTGTTTTTTCAATTTCACATATAAATGGAATTATAGTATTTCTTCTTTGACTTGTTTCACTTAGTATAATGCCTTCTAGGTCCATCCATGTTGTCACAAATGACAAGATTTCTTTTTATGGCTGAGTAGTATTCCATTGTGAATATATATCACATACTTTTAATTCATTCATCTATTGATGGACATGGAGGTTGCTCCCATATTGTGGTTATTATAGGTGATCATTTTCTTTGGGTAAACAGCCATAGTGGAATTACTGGATCATATGGTACTTTCATTTTTTGAAGAACCTCTATACTGTTTTCCAGAGTGACTTCACCAATTTACATTCCCACCAGCAGTACACAAGAGTTCCCTTTTCTCCACATGCTCACCAACACTCATAATTCCTTCTCTTTTTTGATACTAGTTATTCTGACTGCTGTGAGGTGATATCCCATTGTGGTTTTGATTTGTATTTCTCTAGTGATTTGTTATGTTATTCATATTTTCATGTGTCTGTTGGCCATCTATCTGTCTTCTTGGAAAAATATCTATTTAGGTCCTCCATACATTGTTTTAAATGGATTTTTTTTTTGGTGTTGTATGAATTATTTATATATTGGAAGTTAACTCCTTATTGGATGTATCATTTATAAATGATATATTCCATTCAGTAGGTTGACTTTTCATTTTGTTGATGGTTTCTTTTGCTATGCAAAAGCTTTTTAGTTTGATGTAGTTCCAATTGTTTGTTTCACTTTTGTTGCCCTTGCATGAGGAAACATATCTCGAAAAATATTGCTGAGGCCAATGCCAGCTAACACCTATGTTTTCTTCCAAGAGTTTTATGGTTTCGGGTCTTATTTAGGTCTTTAATCAATCTTGAGTTTATTTTTGTATGTGGTTTGAGAAAGTGGTCCAGTTTCAGTCTTTTCATGCAACTTGTCTAGTTTTTCCAGCACCATTTATTGAAGAGATCATCTTTTCCCTGTTATATATTTTTGCCTCCTTTGTCATAGATTAATTGACCATATAAGTATGGTTTTATTTTTGGGCTTCTTGTTCTGTTCCATTGATCTATGTGTCTATTTTTGTGCCAGCACCACACTGTTTTGAATACTATAGCTTTGTAGTATAGTTTAAAATATGAATTGTGATGATACCAGGTTTGTTCGTTCTCAAGATTGCTTTGGCTATTGAAGGTCTTTTGTGGTTCCATACAAATTTTAGTATTTATTCTGGTTTTGTGAAAGATACTATTAGCATTTTGATAGAGATTTCATTGGACCTGGAGATTACCTTGGGCGATATAGACATTTCAAAAATACTAATTCTTCCAATCCACGACTATTGTGTATCTTTTGATTTACTTATATTCAACTTCATTTATCGATGTCATCATTTTCAGAGTGTAAGTCTTTTATGTCCTTGGTTAAATTTATTTCCACAAATGTTATTTTTTCATATAATTATAAATCGGATCATTTTCTTAATATTCCTTTCTGCAGTTTTATTATTGGTGTATAAAAATGCAACAGATTTTATGTGTATTGATTTTGCATCCTGCAACGTTACTGAGTTCATTTATTCTTACAGTTTTTAGGTGGAGTCTTGGGTGTTCTGTATGTAGTACCATGTTATTTCCAAATGGTTATAGTTTTACTTCTCTCTGACACATTTGCATGTTTTTATTTCTTCTTCTTGTCTGATTGCTGAAGCTAGAACTTCCAGGACTATGCTGAGTATAAATGGAGAAAGTGGACATTCTCTTCTTATTTCTGATCTTAGAGGAGAAGTTCTCAGTTTCACCACTGAGCACGATGTTAGCTGTGGGTTTTTCATGTATGGACTTTATTACATTATGTTTCTACTATATGAACGGATGTTAAATTTTGTCAAATGTTTTTTCTGCATCTACTGGGATAATCATAGGATTTTCTTTCATTTTTGTTAGAAATGAAAATGGTTGATTTGCTGATACTGAACTGTCCTTGCAATCCTGAAATACCCACTTAATTGTGGTAAGTGATCATTTTAATGTATTTTTTAAGTACAGTTTGATGAATATTTGTTAAAGATTTTTGCATCTATGTTCATCAGGGATACTGGCCACTAATTTTTCATTTCTGTAGCATATTTGTCTGGTTTTGTTATCAGGGTAATGCTGTCCTCATAGAATGAATTGGGAAGAATTCCTTTTCTATTTTTCAGAAGCATTTGAAATTCATAGGTATTAACTCTTCTTTAAATGTTTGGTAGAATTCATCTGTGAATATATATGGTCCTGGACTTACGTTTGTTGGAAGTATTTTGATTACCAGTTCAATTTTGTTTCAAGTATTGTTCTAGGGAGCCTGTGTAGCTCAGTCAATTAAGCATCTGCCTTTGGCTAAGGTCATGATCCTAGGGTCCTAGGATTGAGTTCCACATCGGGCTCCCTGCTCAGAGGGGTGTATGCTTCTCCCGCTACCCTACCCACCTGCTTGTGATCTCTCAAGTCCCCCCTCTCTCTCTCAAAAAATAAATAAATAAAATCTTTAAAACAACAACAAAGTAATTGTTCTATGCAATTTTTCTATTTCTTCCTGATTTAGTTTAGGAAGATTATATGTTTCTAGGAATTTATCCATTTCTTCTAGGTTGTCTAATTTATTGACATATATGATTTATTTGTTTATTTTAGAAAGAGAGAGGAGAGTGCAGGGGGTGGGTAGAGGGAGCGAGAGACTCTCAAGCAGACTTCCCACTGAGTGGGGAGCCTGACATAGGGCTTTATCTAACGAAACCAAGATCATGATCTGAGCTGAAATTGAGTTGGCCACTTAACCAGCTGAGCCACCCAGGTGCCCTGACACATAATTTTTGGTAGTAGTCTCATTTTTTTAAATATATTTCTGTGGTGTCAGTTATAACTTCTTTCATTTCTGATTTTATTTGAGTCCTCTCTTGATTAGTCTGGCTAAAAGTTAACCAATTTTTTTTTTTCAAAGAACCAGTTTTAGTTTTCTTTCTCTCTTTAGTGTTTATTCTATTTATTTTTTGTTTTGATCTTGAGTATTTTCTTCCTTCTACAAACTTTTTTGGGCTTTATTCATTTCCTAGTTCCTTTAGGTATAAGGTTAGACTGTTTGAGATTTTTCTTCTTTCTTTAGGTAGGCCTGAATAGTTACAAAACTTACCTCTTAGAACTGTTTTTCCTATGTCCCAAAGATTTTGAACTGTTGTGTTTCCATTTACATTTGTCTCCATACCTTTTTGTATTTCCTCTTTGATTTCTTATTGATCCATGGTAGTTTAATAACATGCTTTTTTCTTCTCATTTTTGTGTTCTTTCAAGTTTTTTTTTTCTTTTAATTGATTTCTAGTTTCATACTGTTGTGGTTGACAAAGATGCTTGATATGATTGCAGTCTTCTTAAATTTGTTAAGACTTATTTGTGGTCTGGGATAGATCATGTGTTGGAGAATGCTTTAAGTACCCTTGAAAGCAATGTATATGGCTGTTTAGGGATGGAATGTTCTGTTTATACCTGTTAGGTCCATCTGGTTTAATGTGTTATTCAAAACCACTGTTTCCTTAATGATTTTTTTTTTTCAGTGTGGGTAGTCTATCCATTGATTTAAGTAGTGTGTTAAAGTCCCCTAGAATTACTATGTTACTGTTAATTGGTCCCTTTTCCTCTGTTAGTATTTGCTTTATATATTTAGGTGTTCCTATAATGGGTGTAAAATAAGTATTTACAATTATTATATCCTCTTGTTGGATTGTTACTTTTATCATTATGTAATGCCCTTTTCTTTGTCTCTTGTTAGAGTCTTTAAAGTCTATTTTGTCTGATACAAGTACTGCTCACCTCTTCTCTCTCCCTCTTTTTTTTCCCCCTTTCATTTGCATGTATTTTCTTTTTCCATCCTTTCACTTTCAGTCTGCATGTTTCTTTTGGTCTACAAGTCTCTTATAGACAGCATATAAATGGATATTTCATCCATTCAATCATCCTATGTCCATTGATTGGGGCATTTACTCCATTTACATTTATAATAATTACTGATAGGTATCTACTTATCATTTTGTTCATTGTTTTCTGGTCGTTTTTGTAGTTATTCCCGGTTCCTTCCTTCTTCCTTTCTCATCATTTTGTGTTATGCTTGGATTCCTTTCTCTTTATTTTTGTTTATCTATTATAGGTTTTTGGTCTGTGACTACCTTGAGGTTTATATAAAACATCCTTCTTACGTTTATATCAGTCTATATTAAGTTGATGGTCACTTAAGTTCAAACACATTTTTAAAGCTTTACGTTTTAACTCTCCTTTTTTATGTATATAATGTCACATTTTACATATTTTTTTGCACTTTTCTTAATTTCTGTAAAGGTAATTGATTTTACTTCTTTGGTGTTTTAACCCTCATAATTTGTAAGTGATATATTTGATTTTACTGATAAATTTTTTTTCCTTTCGTAATTTTCTTCTAGTTATAGTCTTTTCTTTTCCACTTGGAGAAGTCCCTTTAATATTTTTGGTAAGGTCAGTTTAGTGGTAATGAACTCCTTTAAATTCCTATTCACCATTAATTTTGTATATATTGAATCAGAACGTAATCGATATAAATTATTTAAGGAAAAAAAATAAAGACTAATCTTTTCTGTGTCTTATTTTTTTTTTTTTAATGTGCAAAGTATAAGATTACCGTCTAGGTAAAATTTGGAAAGACTACCAAAGAGAATAAGGCATAAGAAAGATAAAGTTTATTAGGGGTAAGAATTTGATAAGATCTGGATTATGGTGACTATGGTCAATTGGAAAAGTAACATTTAGTTGCTGATATGTTGATCCATGATGGCAATAAATATCTAAAACAAAATTGAAATGTAGAAAAGCAATGACTACTTTTTAGACCTCATCATTTTGCCTAATGTCAGATCTAGTTGCAAATGTATTCTATTCTTAATTTCATTGTTATGTAACAAAGAAAGCAACACATTTTATTTTTGTCCAGAATAGAAACCATGACTATATCTATATTCTTTAAGTGAATAAACATAAAAAACTTATGAATATTAAACAACAACAAAAAGAACTTGGGCTTTTCTTTGTTTCACAAACACAGATTGGAAAACTGGAAATTCTGATTATAGAAGTGTTACTTTAGCTCTGTCATTCAAATTCTGTGAGTAAAGATCTACGGAAGACTTTAGGAAAAGCGTAAGTACTTCCTTGGGACAGGTCTGATGAACTAAATCTATGTTTCTCATTAAACTTAGCAGAGAAATTCAAGTCATCACGATGGAGAGTATAAATTGCCTTACATCTATTTCTCTAATTAATATCAATATTTATACTTTATTCCTTCACAGCCCTCCCTGCTTGTAGAAATGCTGTGCGTAGAAAAAATGTTATATGCATAGAAGTGTGTGTGTGTATGTATGTATGTGTGGATGTGTGTGTGTATATATACACACACACACACACACACACACAAAGTTTGTAAGTCAGTTGAAAGCGAGTAGCTTTCCATGCTTTGAAATACACACACTTAACTACTCAAACCAATCCTACCCATATCATGTTTAGTTTTCAGCCACAAACCTGTTAACTCAAGTAACTCATTTGTCTCTCGTTCACAAAGAGTGAATGACTTCTAAAGAACAGAGAGAAAAGTTCAAGATAGTAAAAGGAAGAGACTAGTTTTTCAGGCTGAAAATAAAACTCAAGAGTGGAGTGTCCCAGTGGTGTACTAGTTCTTACAGATCAGCTGTCCAATAAACTCTTACACTTGAGAATCTTGAGAGAGTAGTATAAAAACACATTTAAAATTTATGTAGGTCCAAATTGAAGGCCATTGATATGAAAATAGTCTCCCCAAAACCTTAGAATTCAAAATAAAACATGAAACGTGAATAGAGACAGTACGGCAATTACATTGGTCTGGAATTGGGAGCCATATAAATTTTGACTCATTTACCCATTAGAGTGAATTTGTGAAAATTACTTATTATTGGAGTCTCTATCCATGTATCTGTTAAATACATGGAGTAGATTATAACACAGCTGTGATCTTTAACACTCTTTGCTCCTGTAATCCTCTGTCAAAAGCTTGCCAGGTCTCAAATGGCTGTGACAAATCTGCAATAACATGTGGGAACATTCATAAATGAAAGTAAACATAGGATCATAAACTGAAGATAAAAATGCAGTGCTTTTCATAATACGCTCGTAGGTCTGATGAATTGAAAACATCCCTTAAAAAGCAGAGAATCTCAAAAAGGCCAAACCATGTTTTTTTATTTTTTTATTTTTAACTTTTTTAATTCAAATGGAAAGAAATGATCATCCAGTTTTCCTCTCTTCTTCATGTTGACTACAGTAATGAGGGCCCAGGGAATTCTTAGTCTCTCCAGAAAGGTTTCTTCTTATTTCAGGCAGTATATATTATTCATAATAAATATGTTGTTTCTATTTTTGCTGTGAATTCTCTGTAGAGCCTCTGCTATTTCATTATTCAATTGAAGAAGCCAACATTCACTTGTGGTCAGTAGTAGCACCAGTACTTGCTGTTGATTTTCTATTTGCTATCATCACTTAGCTTATTTATTAAATCCATTGCAAACCCCATAAAGGAAATATATTTTTTTCTCACTTTTCCTTTACTCCTCATTCCTCTCTCTCATTCTCTGTGGTGCTGACCTTGCAGAGGCAGTTAGTTTAGGGATCTTGAATTTTCTTTATTATCGGTTTTCAATTTGAAGATTACCTCTCCTTATCATGCATAGATCTTTATTTCATTTGGACCACAATAAATGTATTTTTGTTTTATGTAAGATGTTTGCTTCATGTTATTAATGTTTTTCTGAAGAACTTTGCCCAAAACATTACATTTTTCTGTTTAATTTTCATTATAAAATGAATGGGGAGTTTTAAGTTGGGGAATGATGAAACAATGAGAGAGGGGTGCTAGTTCTGTAGTAAAGAGCAAATTTCATGATTTGTAAGAGAATGGAAATAGCATACTTCTTTAATTTACTATACACATAGCAGTAGTTGCCATTAGGAAAAACAGAAACAAAAACAGACCATCCTGATCACAGCTTGAAAACAGTATTTCTAGTCCTTCACAAACATTTGGAGTAGGCTTACAGCCCAAAAGCCAAGGACTGACAGTTATAAGCAGCAGGCAAAATTACCTCCTGCTATTCTGTCTGCCTCTAGTGACAAGAGATCTGTGTCTCCCCATATGCACAACTGAAAAAAACATTAATCAATACATTATAAAAAGTGTTTTGCCTTTCAGAATTCTGATACTATAGAAGGCTTAAAATGATTCTCAAATTTACAATCTACCTCTTGTTACTCTATTTCCATTTTTAGTGAATTTTGACACAAAACCCCAAGTAGTTAGAATTAAGATGTGTTTCCAGGATGTTCAAATTAGATTTAGGATACTTGAAACTTATTACTTATTAAAAAGTAACATTACAAGTCAGAGGAAAATCTCTTTAGAGTAATAACACAAGTCTTGAGATAAGTTACAAGTCTTGCTTTTACTATTATTAAGTCATTTACCTATATAGCATACTTAGGGGCACCTGGGTGGCTCAGTCTGTTGAGTGTCCAACTCTTAATTTTGACTCAGGTTGTCTTGGAGTTGTGGGATCAAGCCCTGCATCCAGCTCAGTGCTCAGTCTGCTTGTCCCTTTTCCTTTGCTCCTCCCCCTGCTCATGCTGACTTCCTCTCTTTCTCAAATAAGTAAATCTTAAAAACAACCAAACAAAAAACAAAACTAAACATACTTAGTTGCTTTAATGCCACAGAAGAGAATCCAAAATTAATTGTAAATGTTAAAATACATATAAGATAATAATATTAAAATAAATGGGATGAACTGATAATGAAAGTAAAAATATAATTTTATTGATCATAATTAAGAGGCCAGATAAAGAGGAAATGCAAGAAAATTTTTGAGGACAATGTGGACATATTGACCACAAGGAGAAAAGTTATTCCAGGTTTTCTCCCAATTTAATTTAGCATTACTTGACAGGTAATTCCTCTACCCTTAACACTGAACTGATTCAAAGTAGGGAGAACATTTAATACTTTTTCTTGCTCTTTGCAATAATGAGATTTCCCCCTGAGTTTATAAAAACAGACACAGATATTCTGGAGATCATTTAAAAATTTTTAGAGTAGTAAACAAAAGTCTAAATACTAGACTAGGAAGGAAGCAAACTTACTTGAAAGATAACTGGGGAAGTATGAAATACATTAAAGGAAATTTGCCATCTTACAGTGTATTGTCAAATTACAAATTTTGGGAGGATTCCAAGTGAAATTCATTTTTAATAAAATCTGAATTGACAGTATCTCAAAAATCTAGAGAGCACTTGACTACTTAACAGGCACTTAGAATCACAAAATAATCAAGACTTTGACATTGGGTTGCTCCCAATTTACTGCAAAAGTTCAGCATCATCATATTCACCTAGTCATCAGAGAGCTCAATTAAGATATTGCAAACAGCATCCTATAAGGTTTCGCAGAAAGATGGGCAGTGGGGCTGGAATTTCCCTAGATCATCATTTGGGCTTATTCGAGGTAAAATGGGCAAGTCTGACCAAATGGATATACTCTTTTTAGTGCCTCATAAGTGAGTGGTAGAGCCAGACAGTCTGAATCTAAGTAGAATTAGGCCCATTCTTTTATTTTTTAACAATGGTCTTTTAGAGGGTAGGACTCAGTCATTGCTTTACACATTGCTGAACTGAGAGCTTCCAAGTTGATTGAGGAGAGAATTCTGCTTTTAGTGAATCAATGGAATAAATAACTTGGAGCATGCCCTTGAATATATATTGTGAAGGTACATAAATAGAGAAGATATATGTTACCTTCATGGAAAGGAAATATCAAACTGAGGATGTTAGTTTTTTCCTAAATAGATATACCCATTTGGTAAAGTTCTAACTATAATTGCAGTAGAAATTTTGTGGAACTTACAAAGTCATTCTAAAATGTACATAGAAAAACAAAGGACAAAGAAAAGATTATACCCTTCTGAATAAAAAAATAAGAAGAAATCAAGGAATCATAAAGCCATTAAATTTCATGTCCCAGCAATTCCTCTGTAAGGTATATAGACTAAATACACTTATACTGGAGAACATGGAGACTTGTTTTTAAAATGTGCATACTAGCATTGCTCATAAAACCAAATATAAGAAATATCCAAATGTCCTCTCTAAGAAGAATGGATAATAACTAACATATACATAAAATTGAATGATCATAGAATGATCTACAGCAACAGGCATTAACATGAATGCATACTAAAAACAAAATATTGAAAAAGTATTCTGCAAGTTGCTTTTTAACAGAATAACTGTTGAATACAATGGAAACTTCTTGTCACATTTTTTTAGGAATGCATACACACCTATGCCTGTTTTAGCAATTCATACATATATGTTAAAATATATAAAGGGAAAGGAATGATAAACATATTCAAGATGGTGATTATATCTCAGAGTGAAGATATGTGACCAAGGAGAGAGATTCAGAAATCTTCAATGGCATTGGTAATTATCCATTACTTATTTTTGTTGGTGGATTCATTCACATTCATCTTATTTTTATATTTCTTGGAAGTATATGCAACTATTGTATATAAATACATATTTATATATACTGCTAATAGTAATGACATAGAAGTATTCTCTTGTATGTAAGACCCTGGGCAGATGAAATATATTTTCTATATATTAGTTCAAGGTTCTTAGAATACGGTAGCTAGCAAGTTATAGATGAGGTTAAAAAGCCAATTCTTCTGATGTTCCTTGGCTTTTCTATTCCAGATTTGCCTTTTCAGGTGATTTGAAGAAATTAACATTAGAATGTTAGTTTTCTTATGTCTAATATGAAGTTTTCACTGGATAAAATACAAATTTGATTTTATGTACTTTTGCCAGGTTACTGTGTTGAAAATTGGGAGAGCAAAATTAATTTCGAATGACAAAATTTAGACATTCCAGCATTGCAAAAACAGAGTATCTCATTTATTCTTTTCTGAAGACCAATTTCATCTTGCCCACTCTATTGCTATTTGTTTTTATTACATTCCTTTTTTTATAGCATATCTTAATTGTATTGTATACTTATTACACCTTAAGTGTTATAATCTCTACTAAATTCATTATCTCATTTTGTCAAAAGTGCTCACTTTCTTTATCTGAGAAAAAAAAACACTGCTTTAGTCTTAAACTCCATCTAATTAAAATTCTACTTTCCTCAATTATTCCTTATAAGATTCTTAAATGAATAAATGGTCTGTATTATCTACATTTTCTCTCTTATGCTTATAACAAATCCTTTCAAAATGGTGAAATTAACTCCAGTACTTTTTCTTAATACACAATCTGTAAGTTTTTCTTAGTCTTAGTTATACTTGCCTTTCTGTAACTGGTAACTTTTTCACATTTATTAAAATCTTTTCCTTGCTTTCAATAAATGACTTAATAATATCTTAATTCAATCTTCAGTATAATGTGGGCAGACCCATGTAAGCCTGTTTTCCTCTCTCCATTCATCCTTGTCTTTTCCCTTGGACAAATTAACCACTCTCCTGCTTATGATTATCCCTCCATTGTAGCCATAATCTATTTCTCTGACCCCCTTGAATTTTCCTCATGTCTCTATATCATCTGTTTTTGTCTGAATGTTCATGTGGGAGTATTAGTGATCAAAACAAAACATTCTGTAGTAGTGATCTTATAAAGGAGCAAACAAGAGACTTTATTGGCAGAGGCAATCTTATTTCTAAACTCTTGGAACCTTCAAAATGAGAATATGTTTAAATAAAGTTGGAGTATATAAATCAGCATATAGGCTGACAACAACAACAAAAAATTAACCCAGGTGTCCCTCTAAACTGTGCCAAATCTCTGTTAGAGTTTCAAATATGCATTAATGACTTTTTAAAACTGCCATTTGCCTATGTCAGTAAAGAAGAGAGGAAATACATAATTCATATGCCTCCGAAGAGAACCCATAGTTAAATATCTGACTATGACTATAGCATTTGACTGTTGGTCAGTACTGTGGTATGAAGGCTAAGTGGATGGGACAAATTAATATCCAGAAGAAGGCTAAACAGTGTTTTGGAATAAGTTGTGGGAATAATGTCATCACAGCACCTGGATTTCAATCAGAAACCAAAGATATAATCATCATGGTTGCATACTGGTGGGAATTACAAGGTATTAAGGATGTTGAGTGTAATTAATTAAAAAATTAAGAGCCAAAATCAATGAAATAAACCAGACATAAAACTACTTTTAAAATATGGTAGCAGAGTTTAAGAAGGAACGTATCATGTTTGGGGAAATAATTATTAAATTATTTATAAATTCACACAAGCCATCTGTTCATAAATGTGTAGACAGATCAAAAATTTCATTGGGTAATTATATTTTTGTACTAGACAGGATTCCGAAAATGCAATTCCTGCAGTCTAAAGAGTAATATGTATAAGCCTTTGTCACTTCTAAATTCATTCATATTCATTATTAATACATATAAAAATGTTACTAATAATCAACTTGAAAATTTTAACTATAGATTTCATAGGCAGAAAAAATTTTTCGTGAGCAGTTATAGTCCTAAACTAGATAATAAACTAGCAAGATACTCTAAGAAAAATGCTTATTTTATAAAATGTCTTAAAAGTCAAATAAGGAAACAAAAAATTAAATGTGAAAAATGATGACTTAATACAAGGATAATAATATTGAAATCTGTATTTCATTTTTCTTAAGTTGACACTAACCAAATTCAGGATAATTAATTTTCAGAAATGAAAGTTTACCTTACTACTTCCCAGAAAACTAAGTCAAGGACCTAGTCACTAAATCAAAATATTAAAGTCTTACATTTAAAATTTTCCTGTGATCTCAGTTGTGACTTGATCTTTTAAGGCAATGACTACATTATTTAAACCTGTAAGCAGTAACAGATTTCCTCCCTTACGTCATCCAAAGAACAAATATAATTGGCGGATTTAAAAACCTTTTCTGATGTTATGTTTTCATCTTTAAGTTATTATCTTCCTTTCTTAAACAATTTTAGCTATGTTTGCTGATTTTTATTCCCACTAAGAGTACCTCAAACTTCATACATATATCGGAGTTACTTAATGCATAAAAACATGTCTATGTAAAAGATAGATGATGAATAATCTTTGTGGACCAGCAAGTGAAATCTGAGGAATAGAATTATGCCCACCACATTCAACACATTTCTGAAAGATAATAAATACGGCTACTTGGAGAAATATGGTTGAATTATAATGATAAAAGTTGTTCAAAATATTCCCCCTTAATATAAAGGGAAATGAAATAAAACTCAAAATTAGAGTGGTTAAGAGAGTGTGTCACATTTTTTTTTTTCAGTTAGGTTCAAGATTTTCTATGTTGCAGTTTCATTAGAAACTCCTCAAGATTCAAGATAAAAAATAGGAACATGTTAGATATTGTAAATTAATGTCTGTCATTATTTTCAACACAAATGGGCTTGTATCCAAGGTCACTAAGAGCATTTCAAGACAATGTTAAATTTACATAGCATTGTAAGATTTTGATCGATATATACCACATGGAATTTATTTCATAGCTTTTATACGTCTGACCTTAAAGTAGTGGCCCTAAAGAGAAAAAAGAAAGGAGAAAATGTATCCATAAAATAAAATATAAAAATATGAAGAATTACATCTAATAAGCTATTATGAAATTTATCTACCTATATGGCATGATATAAGGGACTGAGTGAAGAAGAAAATCAAGAATGATGGAAAACTAATCATGGCTCATGAGATTTGGTTGTAAAACTTTCATAGATTTATTTCTAATAACTGATAAGGAAATATGTTACCATGTTGGTGCAAAGAAACACATGACAAAGAGTAAACTACAATTTACTGCTAGAAGAGATCACTGTATAATGCAATTTATTACCCTCTCATAAATTTCACAATCAGTTGAGTTTTTACTGCTAACGTTCTTTTGGTTAATATATAGCCTCAGTATACAAGAAAAACATGTGGACTTAAGATACAACTGGCCCACTCTAACGTCATAGGGACTACATGTGGGTTATGGTGAGGACTCACTGCTAAACCATTTCTTTGCTCAAAAGGATAATTTTGGCATCGTAAGTAAAATTAGAACCTGCTTTAGTTCCTAGTTTTCTGGATGTTCCATTTTTGCCTGCTATGCAATTACAGAGGTTAAGTGACAGCGAGAACTTTAGACATACCTTACAGGCAGGCGAGGTTTACTTACACATTCATTATGAAGAAATTAGCACAACTGGTGGTGGTCACACAAAGAAAATGTAGAGATCACTATTGATATGTTTGTCTTACTTTTATTATACCTTATTCGTCATGGATAGAAAACAAGAGGAAATGCATAACATTTTCTAATAATAAAATTGTATTTTCCTCCCAGTCATAAGTTTATATGCCAGGTAGATTGCTTCACTTCTTGCTATTTTTAAATCAATTTTATGTTCACAATAAATTTAGGAGGAAGGCACAGAGATTCCGATATACCCCTTGCCCGTACACACGCATAGCCACCCTCATTATTAGCATCCCCTAACAGACTGATAACATTCCTTACAACTGATGGACCTGCACTGATATATTATAATCAACTGAAGTTCATAGTTTACCTTATGGTTCACTCTTGGTGCTGTATATTTTATGGGTTTGGACAAATGTATGATATGTAACCATCATTACAGTATCATAGAGAATAGTTTCACTGCCCTAAAAATCCTCTGTGCTTTGCCTTCTTATCCCCCCCCACCCCTCTAGCCCCTGCTAAGCTATTACTCTTTTCATTATCTCTATATTTTATTATTTTAAAAATACCATATAGTTGGAATCACAGAGTGTGTAGACTTCTCAGACTGGCTTTTTTCACTAAGTAATATGACTTATCCATTCACCTAGCGAAGGACATTTGGTTGATTCCTAGTTTGGGCAATTACAAATATATGTATATTATTTGGGTAGTATGGACATGTTAACAGTAATAATTATTTGAGTCCATGAACGTGGAATATCTTTCCATTGTTTGTGTCTTATTCAGTTTCTTTCACCAGTGTTTTATAGTTTTCAGAGTAGAAGTCTTGTACCTTTTCAGTTAAATGTATTCCTATGTATCTTATTCTTTTTGGTGCAGTTATGAATGGGATTGTTTTCCTAATCTTTCTGCTACTTCATTATTAGTGTATAGAAATGAAACACATTTTTATATTTTGATGTATACACAAGTTTACTGAGTTTGCTCATTACTTTTTTTTAAAGATTTTATTTATTTATTTTGAGAGAGAGAGAGAGAGAGTACATGAGTGGAGGGGAGGGCCAGAAGGACAAGCAGACTCCCCACTGAGTGCAGAGCCTAATGTGGGGCTCAGCCCCAGGACCCTGAGATCTTGACCTGAGCTGAAGTCAGGTGCTTAACTGACTTAGTCACCCAGGCACCCTGAGTTCACTCATTACCTCTAATAGTTTTTGAGTGGAGGCTTAGGGTTTTCTGCATATAGTATCATGTCATCTGTGACTATTGGCTGTTCTACTTCTTCCTTTCCAATTTGGATTGCTGTGGCTAGGACTTTTAATACTATATTGAATAAAAGTGGCAAGAGTTGGCATCCTTGTTTTCTTCCTTATCTTACAGGAAAAGCTTTCAACTTTTCACCATTAAGTATGATTTTAACTCTGGGTCTGTCATATATGTTCTTTACTATGTTATGCTTCCTCTCTACCTACTTTGCTGAGTTTAAATCATAAATGGATGTTGAATTTTGTCAAATGCTTTTTCTGCATCTGATGAGATGATCATGTAATTTGTATCCTTTTTTTTTTTTTTGTCAATGTGGTGTATCACGTTGATTTCAAGATGTTGAACCATCCTTACAACCCTTGAATAGATCCCATTTGATCATGTGTATGATTTTTTTTTGTGTGTATTATTGAGTTTGGCTTGCTAATATTTTGTTGAGTATTTTAACAACTATATTCTTGAGTGTTATTGGCCTATAATCTTTTTTTTTCTAATGTCTTCATGTGGTTTCGATATCAAAGTATAGCTGGACTTGAGATCATTTCTTTCTCTTCTATTTTTTGAAATAGTTTGATAAGAATGAGTAACTCTACTTGAGATATTTGGAAGAATTCACCTGTGAAGTCTGTTCAAGGACTTTTGTTTGTTGGCAAGTTTTTCATTACTAATTCAATTTCACTACTAGTAATTGGTCTCTTCAGATTTTCTATTTCTTCTTGGTTCAGTTTTGGAAGATTGTATGCTTTTTAGAAATCTGTCAGTTTCTCCTAGGTTGTCCAATTTGGTGTGTAATTTTTCATAGTAGTTTCTTATAATCCTTTGTTTTTCTGTAGGGTTGGTTGTAATTTCTCTTTTGATTTTATTTGGGCCCTCCTCTTTTTCTTAATGAGTCTTGCTAAAGGTTTACCAATTTTATCTTTCAAAGAACCAGCTTTTTATTTTATTGATCTTTTCTATTGTTTCTGTCTCTATTTAATTTATTTCCATTCTAATCTTTATTGTTTCCTTCCTTCTACTAACTTTGAGCTGTATTTACTCGTTTTCTACTTCCTATAGATGTAAGGTTAGATTGTGTATTTGAGATTTGTGTTTTGAAGTAGGCCTGTATTGCTTTATATTTTCCCTTATTACTACTTTTACTGCATCTCATAGGCTTTCAAGTGTTGTTTTCATTTTCATTTTTTCTTAAGGTATTCTTTGATTTCTTCTTGGATTTCTTCATTGACCCAGTGGTTCTTTTGTAGTTGTTTAGACTTGTGTGTTTTTTTCCCCCAGATTTATTGTAATTGATTTCTAGTTTCATATCATTGTGTGCAGAAAAGATGCTTGATTTGATTTCAGTCTTCTTAAATTTATTGAGACTTGCTTTCTGACCTAACAAATGATCTATCCTGGAGAGTGTTTCATGTGCACTTGAGAAGAATGTGTAATCTGCTGGGGGTTTTTTGTTTGTTTTGTTGGTTTTTTGTTTGTTTGTTTTATAAAAGTGCTGTTATATCTCAAGTTGATTAGGTCTAGTGTTTGTTAAGGTCTAGGTTTCCTTTTTCTATCTGGATAATTTATCCATTGCTTTAAGTGGAATGTTAAAGTGCTCTACTATTGTTTTTGTATCTGTTAATATTTTCTTTATATAGAGGTGCTCCTATGTTGGGTGCATAAATATTTACAGGTGTTACATTTTCTTGTTGGATTTATCCTTTTATTATTATGTAATCCCCTTGTCTCTTCTTATAACTTTTGTTTTAAAGTCTATTTTGTCTCATGTAAGTATTGCTATCTCATCTTTCTCTTGTTTTTTTTTTTTTTGTTTGTATTTGCGTTTAATATATTTTTCCATCCCTTCACATTCTATCTGCATGTATCTTAAATCTAAAGTGAGTCTCTCATAGGCAGCATATGGATGGGCCTTGTTTTTTATCCATTCAGCCACCCTATGTTCTTCTTTTTCTTTCTTTCTTTCTTTCTTTCTTTCTTTCTTTCTTTCTTTCTTTCTTTCTTTCGAGTATTTTGTTCATTTACTTCTAAAGTAATTATCAGTTGGGATTTATTCATTGCCATTTTGTTAATTGTTTTCTGGTTGTTTGAAAGTCTTTGATACCCACTGCCATTTATATTTTCTTCAATGTTATCTTTTAGAAGTTACATAGTTGTTTTTTTATTTTATTTTTTTAATTTTAATGTTTTTTTATTATATTATGTTAGTCACCATACAGTACATCCCTGGTTTCTGATGTAAAGTTTGATGATTCATTAGTTGCGTATAACACCCAGTGCACCATGCAATATGTGCCCTCCTTACTACCCATCACCAGTCTATCCCATTCCCCCACACTCCCTCCCCTCTGAAGCCCTCAGTTTGTTTCTCAGAGTCCATAGCCTCTCATGCTTCATTCCCCCTTCTGATAACCTCCCTTTCTTTATCCCTTTCTTCCCCTACCGATCTTCCTAGTTCTTATGTTCCATAGATGAGAGAAATCATATGATAATTGTCTTTCTCTGCTTGACTTATTTCACTTAGCATTATCTCCTCCAGTGCCATCCATGTTGCAGCAAATGTTGAGAAATCGTTCTTTCTGATAGCTGAGTAATATTCCATTGTATATATGGACCACAACTTCTTAATCCAGTCATCTTTTGAAGGGCATCTCGGTATTTACCCCAAAGATACAGAAGTTACATAGTTTTGAATGTTATATTTAGGTCTTTGATCCTTTCTTAGTTTATTTTTATGAAGGAAATAAGATCTGTGTCTAGATTTTTTTTTTAACGTAGTGAACTGTTGTTTCAACACCTTTTGTTGAGGAGACACTTTTTGTTCCATTGTATTGCATTTTTTGTTCCATTGTATTGCATTTATTCCTTTGTCAATGTTTAGTTAGCTATATTAGCATGGGTTAATTTGGGGTTCTCTATTCTGTTCCATTAATTCATTTTCCTATTTTTGTACTGTCTTGACTACTGTAGCTTTACAGTATGTCTTCAAGTGAGTAGTGTTAATCCTTAAACTTTGTTCTTCTGCTTCAATATTTGGTTGCCCATTTTGGGTATTTTGCCTCTCCATAAGAACTTTAGAATCAATTTGCTGACATCCACAAAAATTTGTATTTTGACTGGAATTGTAATAAATCTAGAGATCAAGTTGTAAACAGTCAACATATTGTCAATATCAAATCTTTCTATCCATTACCTTGTAATATCTCTCCATTTATTTAGCTCTTTATTTTTTTTTCATCAGAGTTCTGTAGGTTTCCTCATATAGATCTTAAAGTGGTTGTTTTTTTTTTTAGATTTATACCTAAATATTTCATTTTTGGGGTTCTAATGTAAATGGCACTATGTTTTTCACATTAAATTCCACTCAATTGTTGCTACTATATATAGTATATAGGGGAGTGGCTCTCTTTATATGTTAACCTTGTATCTTGCAATCTTGCTATAATCACTTGTTAGATCCAGGATTTTTTGGTGGAGGGGGGAGGGTCAGTTCTTTTAGATTTTCTACATGGGTGATTATGTTATCCATGAATAAGTTCAGTTTTATTTCTGACTCTCCAATATGTATATCTCTTATTTTCTTTTTTCTTTATAATAATTTTTTATTATGTTATGTTAGTCACCATACAGTACATCCCTAGTTCTCTTATTTTCTTATTGTATTAGGTAGGTCTTCCAGTACAATGTTGAAAAGGAGTGGTGAGTGGTGGTATGCTTCTCTTGTTCCTGATTTTAGTGAGAAAGCTTCTTGTGTGATAGCTTTAGATTTTTTTGTAGATATTTTTATCAAGTTGAGAATGTTCCCCTTCTATATCTAGTTTGCTGAGAATATTTATGGATGTTAGATTATATCAATGGTCTTTCTGTATCTATTGCTATAATGTGATTTTTCTTCTTTATTAATATGATGTATTAAGCTATGTACTTAATTTAACTTATTTGATTTTTGGATTTTGAATCAGCCTTGTATAATCTTATAAGTCTCACTTGGTCATGGTTTATAATTTTTTATACATTGTTGGATTTTAATTTATTAAATTTTTTGAGAATATGCATTTATGTACATCAGAAATATTAATATTTGGTTTTGTTGTAACATCTTGGTCTGGTTTTGATATTAGAGTAATGCCAGCCTCATAGAATTAGTTATGAGGTTTATCCTTTGCATCTATCTTCTGGAAGAGATTATAGAAAATTGTATAATTCTTTGAATGTTTGGTAGGATTCATCAATGAACCCATCTCGACCTGGTGCTTTCTATTTTTAAAGGTTATTAATTATTGATTCAATTTTTTAATATTCTAATATTGTCTATTATTGTGTGAGTTTTGGCAGAATGTGTCTTTTAAAGAACTGATCCATTTCAACTGGTTTATAAAGTTTATGGGCATAGAGTTGATTATATTATTCTCTTGTTTGCTTTTTAATGTCCATGTGATCTGTAGTGATATCCTCTCTTTAAATTCTGGTATTATCAACTTCTTTCATCTTTTTTTCCTAGTTAGCCTTTGGTTTTATTCTCTATTGATTTTCTATCTGCAGTTTCATTTATTTCCACTCTAGCTTTATTTCCTTTATTATCCTCAGTTTTTATTTAATTTTGTCATTTATTTTCCAAGATGCAAGCTTAAATGTTTAATTTTATATCTGTCTTCTTTTCTAATGTATGTATTCAATACTATAAGTTTCCCTCTATGCACTACATTCACTACATCCCATAAATTTTGATAAGTTGTATTTTAATTTTCATTTAGTTTCTGTTATTGATTTATATTTTAATTACAATGTGGCTTGAAAAGAAACAATATATGACTTTTATTCTTTTAAATTTGTTACGGTATGTTTTGGGGCCTTGAATATGACTCATCTTACGTAATGTGCCATGTGAGCTTGAGGAGAATGTGTAATCTGCTCTTGTTGGATGAAGTAGTTGATAATTATATCCAGTTGATTGATGGTGCTGTTGAATTCATTGATGTCCTTACTGATTTTTTGCCTTCTGAATCTGTCCCTTTCTGATAGAGGAGTGTTGAAATAAACTATGAATAACTCGGTCATATGAGTTTCATTCTTAATTTTTTGAGGGAACTTCATACTGTTTTCCAAAGTGGTTGTATCAATTTACAATTCTATCAACAATGTACAAGGCTTCCCTCTCCTCCACATCCTCTCCAACACTTGTTATTTCTTGTATTTTTGATAATAACCATTCTAATAGATGATAAATGATAACTCATTGTGGGTTTGATTTGCATTTCCTTAGTAATTACTGATGTGGAACATCTTTTCACATGCCTTTTGACCAGCCGTATGTCTTCTTTGGAGAAATGTCTATTCATATCCTCAGTTTATTATTATTATTTTAATCAGGTTGGTTGTTTTGCTGTTGAGTTGTATGAGTTCCTTCTATATTTTGGATATTGACCTATATTGAACATATGGTTTGTAAATATCTTCACCCATTCAATAGGTTCCCTTTTCATTTTGATGATGGTTTCCTCTTCCATACAGAAGCTTTTTAGTTTGATGTAGTCACATTTGTTTCTTTTGCTTTTGTTTATTTTGCCTTTGGAGTCAGATCCACAAAGACCTTACTAAGACAGATGTCAAGGAGTTTATCACCCTTGTTTTCTTCTAGGAATTTTATGGTTTCATTTTGCAAGTCTTTAATTCATTTTGAGTTAATTTTTGAGTATGGTGTAATATAGTGTTCTAGTTTTATCTTTTTGTATGTGGCTGCCCAGTTTTTCTAATACCATTTATTGAGGAGACTGTCCTTTTTCCATTCTATGTTCTTAGTTCCTTTGTTGTACATTAATTTTCCATATTTGAGTATATTTATTTCTGGGATCTCAATTCTGTTCCATTTATCTGTATTTTTCCATTGATTTACATAATATTGCACCAAAATCATACTGTTTTGATTACTATAGCTTTAGGTATAGGTAGATATAGGCATAGTTTGAAATCAACTTTGTTTTTTTTAAGATTGCTTTGGATATTTGAGAACTTTCATGATTTCACACAAGTTTTAGATTATTTGTTCTAGTTCTATAAAGTATGCCACTGAAATTTTATAGGAATTACATTGAATCTGTAAATTTTTCAGGCTAGTATGAACATGTTAACAATATTCTTCCAATTCTCAAGCACAGAATATTTTGCCATTTATTTGCATTTTCTTCACATTCTTTCACAGTGTTTTGTAGTTTTCAGTGTATAGGTCTTTCACCTTTTTGGTTAAATTTATTCATATGTATTTTATTCTTTTTGGTGAATTTGTAAAACGGACTGTTTTCTTATTTCTTTTTCTGATATTTTATTATTAGTGTATAGAAATGTCACACATTTCTGTATATTGATTTTGTATCCTGTCACTTTGGAATTTATTTCAACAGTTTATTGGTGGATTTTTAGAGTTTTCTATATACAGTATCCTGTCATCTTCAAATAGTGACAGCTCTAGTTCTTCCTTTCCAATTTGGATGCCCTCCCTTCCTTTCTTCCTCTCTCCCTCCCTCCCTCTTCTAATTGCTGTGGCTAGGGTTTCTAATACTAATTGAATTAAAGTGGCAAGAATGGTCATCCTTGTCTTATTTCTGTTCTGAAAAGAAAAACTTTCATTTTTTCATCACTGAGTATGATGTTAGCTTGTAGGATTTCCTATATGGCCTTAATTATATTGAGATATGTTTCTTTACCATTTTATTGAGAGTTTTATCCTAAATGAATGTTAAATTTTATCAAGTGCTTTTTCTGCACCAAGATGACTATATGATTTTTATCTTTGTTAATGTCATGTATCATGTTAATTGATTTGCAGATGTTGTACCATCCTTGCATTCCTGGTATAAATCCTTAATTGTGGTATATAATCATTTTAATATATTGGATTTTATTGTTGGATTCAATTTGCTATATACTTTTTTGAAGTTTTGGCATCTATGTTTCTCAAGAATATTGGCCTGTATTATTATTATTATTTTTTTTGCATATGTCTGGTGTCCTAGTCTGGTTTTTGCATCAGGGTAATGCTGGCCTCATAAAATGTGTTTGAAAGCTTTTGCTCCTCTTTAATAATTTGGGAGAGTTTGAGAAGTGTGGCTTGGCATTATCTATGTTCTAATTGGTGTAGTTAGACTTCTTGATATGTAATGTGGTTAATGATATAGCTTGATTAATATCAATTTCTATTAGTACTTTCTCCTCATTACCTATGTTCTTTGTTCCTACTTTTGTCTTATACTGGGATTTTTATTTTTTTGCCTTTTTTTGGTTTTAATTATTTATATAATTCAATTTTCTCTCCTTAAAATTAGGTAGACATTTTCAATGCCTTTAGTAGTTTCAACAGAATTTGCAAGTTATATTTATAGCTTATCCAAATTCACTTTCAAATAACAGTATGCCCAATACTCCTTCACAGGTGGTGTGAATACATGATAATAATAAAAATAATCCTATTCCTTCCTTCCTTTGCATAATTTCTGGCACTCATTTAAGTTATACATAAGGATACATAGGAATGCGTGTGCATATATTATATATATGCCAATGTTGTTGAATACAGTGTTGCTATTTTGAACAAACTGTTACACCTGAAATCAATTAAGAATAATATAAAGAATAAAATGATTCTACCTTTACTTATTATTTCTCTGTACTTCATCCTGTCTTTACGTAGACTTAGATTTCTGATCCATATCACTTTTATCTTCTAAAAAAAATTAACATTTGTTAACATTTTGACAAGACATGTCTTATGTCTACTGGCAACAAATTCCCTTAATTTTTGTCTATGAAAGTCTTTATTTCTTATTCCTTTATAATTTTTAAAATTTTGTAAAAATTTTAGTATACTTAACATACAGTGTTATTTTTTTTAAAGATTTTTACTTATTTATTTGACAGAGAGAGAGAAAGAGAGAGAGTGAGTGAGTACAAGCAGGGGGAGCAGAAGGCAGAGGGAGGAACAGGCTCCCTGCTGAGAAAGGAGCCCAATGAAGGGCTCAATTCCAGGACCCTGGGATCATTACCTGAACCAAAGGCAGATGCTTAACTGACTGAGCCACCCAGGTGCCCCCATACAACATTATTTTAATTTCAGGTGTAAAATATAGTGATTCAATAATCTATACATTACTTAGTGCTCATCACAATAAGTGCACTTTTCATCCCCTTCACCTATTTCACCTATCTCTCCACTAAACTCTTCTCTGGCAACCACCAGTTTGTTCTCTGTATTTAAGAGTCTGTTTTTTGTCTCTTTGGTTGTTTGCTTTATTCCTTAAATGATACATACGAGTGAAATTATATGGTATTTTTCTTTCTCTAACTGACTTATTTCACTTAACTTTATACCCTCTAAATCTGTCCCTGTTGTTGCAAACAGCAAGATTTCATTATTCTTTTTTTTCTAAAGATTTTATTTATTTGTCAGAGAGAGAGAGAGACGGAATGCACAAGCATGGGGAGCAGCAGGCAGAGGGAGAGGCAGGCTCCCCACTGAGCAAGGAGCCTGTTGTGGGTATTGATCCCAGGACCATGAGATCATGATTGATCCCAGGACCCTGAGATCATGACTTGAGCCAAAGACAAACACTTAACCAGCAGAGCCATCAGATGTCCTAGCAAGATTTCATTCTTTTTTATGGCTGAATAATATTTCATTGTGCATTATACACACACAAGCATCACATCTTTATCCCTTGATCTATCAGTGGACACTTGGGTTGTTTCCATATCTTGGTTATTATAAATAAAGCTGCCATAAACATAGAAATTTTATTTTTTTCTTTTGAAGGACAATTATGTGGAGTACAGAATTCTAGGGTAGAGTTTTGGTGGTTTTTTTTTTTTTGTTTTTCTCACAACACTTTAAACATTTGCCCATTTTTTTCTTGTTTGCATGGTTTCTGAGGAATAGTTGAATGTAATTCTTACATTTGTTTCTCTATAGGAGAGGTGTTTTTTTCCCTCTGGCTTCTTTCAGGATTTTTTTCTTAATCTGACTTTCTAGAATTTTAATATAATATGCTTAGGTGTATTTTAGTAAGCTTGGTGTTTTCTTATCTTCTTTAATCTGTGGTTTGGTATCTGACATTTATTTGGGAAATTTCTCATTACTTCAAATATTTTTTTTCTTCTTTTTCTGTTTAACTTCCCCTTCTAATATTCCCATTTTGAATATGTTATACCTTTTGTAGTTGTAACAACTGGATATTCCAGTTCCTGGATATTGTTTCTTTTCTTTTCTCTTTGCTTTACAGATTTGAAAGTTTCTAGTGAGATATCATCAAGCTCAGAGATTATTTCCTTAAGTACTTTTAGTCTACTGATGAACCCATAGAAAGTGTTCTGCATTTCTGTTACAGTATTTTTTGATCTCTGGCATTTTTTGGTTCCTTTTTCAGCATTTTTATCTCTTTGCTTATGTTGCCCATCTGTTCTTGCATGCTAATTTATCCATAAGAGACCTTAGCATATTAATCATAGTTGTTTTGGATTCCTAGTCTGATAGTTCCAACATCTCTGGTATATCTAGTACCTGTGTTTTTTCTGCCTCTTCAAGCTGTTTTTTTACCTTCTAGTGTACCTTGGAATTTGTTTTATGAAAACTGGACATGATGTAGTGGGTAAAAGAAACTGCTATAAAGGTGTTTGGTAATGTGATGATGAGGTGTGGAGACAGAGGAAACATTCTATAGTTCTGTGATTAGGTCTCAATCTCAGTGAGTTGTACCTCTAGGCTGTAAAGTTCACAAGTGTTTCTCATTTTGTTTTCCCTTGCCATAGTGGGAGAGGGTCCTAGTATGGGCTGGCGAGTTTGGTATTTTCCTTTGACCAGACTGGTTAGAGTCTGAAGAAAAATTCCAATCATTTATCCTCTGATAAAATACTTTATCTTGAGGGAAGGCCTTGTTAAGAATAGAATGATCTGGCATGCTTCTAAATGTTTACTTTTGCCAGAAGCCCAAGAGAATTTTTCTCCAATATTTACTCTGAGAACCCATTCAAGGTGGAGAGTAAAAGTAACAATGATGAGTACCCCAACCACCATGTTTCATTTTTGGGGGGCAGCAGTTTTTCCTGTGACATCCCTTCTTTGATGAATCTAAGAAGAGTTGACTTTTCAGTTCATTCGGCTTTTTCTTGTTAGGTTGGATTGACAACTTCTAAACTCCTTTACATGCTGACCAGAAACCAAAAGTCAATAGTGTTGTTTTGAGGATAAAAAACCCCCCACAATGTGTTAAGTGATTTAAAAGTGTCTCAATGTTGGTAATTTTTCAATATCATATTTATTGCCAACACTTTTTAAGTTACATGTACACAAGCTATAAATATTTTTATTTTACAATATTATAAATTTTATAATTTGGGAATTCTTCTAAACTATACAATGGTAAAGATAAATAGGAACTTTAATAATTTTAGCATAATTCCCATCATAATGGTTTGTCACTGTAAAATAGCATTATTTTCTTTAAAAGTTTATTATAGCATGCATATCATTGCATTTAGAGACCCTTATTCAAACCTAAGATATATATTACAGAGGTGGCTATATTTTTAATAGTAATTAATGTTGTTCTTCACACATTTATATATTAAACTATTTACATACAATCTTAAATTGTATGTTTTATTATGTTTCAGGTATGAACTGATGTCTTCTCAAAATAGAAATACCTGCTGTAAACTAAAGGGAAAAATACATGTTAACAATACATTTGTGTAAGGAAAAAGAGAGGGAATTCAGGACCAATATTGATATTAATATTGCACTCAAATCCTAGTGAAAACAGATCAAGGCTTCTCATTGTTTAAAATGTGTCCGCCTCCTATCTCCTTATTACCCATAACTGAAATCTTCCCATACTGTATCAAATTCCTTTGGATATATAACTTTCAATACTTCAGAAAAAATATTACCATAGGAAGAGCACAATAGAAGTCCTGAAAATAATGAAATACTGGTTACTTTAATTTTCTTGATGTCACTCAAAATTTTAAAAGTCATAAGGGAATATGCCTTTTCTGCATTACTTTATAGCTAATGCAGGTGTAGAAGAGTTTCCTGAAATCTTTTACTTATATATTCTAGGTAATTTGTAAACACGAATTTTTCAGACTATATTAGTAAAGATCAATTCAGTTTACTTCAACTTGATCAATCATCAGTGACTGGATAAACCATTGAGTGATTATTTCAAGAAAACATCTGACTATATCATTTTAGCAAATAAGTCATTTATCTGGTACTTCAAAAAGACTATATTCTTCTGGAAGATTGTTCCAGATAATCCTCTTACAGTGATAATTCTAATTATTAATGTGATATACAATATCTTTTAGTATATTCTATCCTGAAGTGCTTGATTAAGTACTAAGCATTTTCTTCACTCAGTCTGAATGAATTAAAATAAAGTTAAATGTAATAGGGGAAATTAATGCAATAGGATTCAGAAAATTTGAAAATTTCCTCCTCTTTGATGTTGATTAATTAGATCACCTTAATTAAGCTTCTAAGTCACCTCTTCCTTTAGGAGCTGTTAAGCAAGTAGAAGGCTTATTTCCATCACCAAGTCCCAGAAATATGAGATTTCTACATTGTACCCAAGAAGCCTCTGGTAGTAAAGAAGAGGAAAGTTCTGAAGAGATTACTTTGATTTTGTGCTGATTTTATTTTTCTATTAGAGTGATAAAAAAAGTAATACTCTATGAACAAAATGATTTTTGAAAGTGTTCTAATTTGATACAAGCAAAATATGATTCATAACTCTGAGATACAGAAGAAAGGAAGAGGTGGACTGGAAATTCAGGAGAACCCTCTAAAAATTGTTTGGCTTTAGAGGAGGATCAAGCAAAGTTATTTACTAGTGGAAAAAAAATAGAAATCATACAGTGCAAGGGAATGGTATTTTCTCTGTTGTTATTTTAAGGAATGGTGAAAATAAAGAATAGTATTGATCAATATGCCAAGGAAAAAGCATTATGTAATCTTATTGCATCATTGACAGCAAGATTTGATCAGTTTTTTAAATGAACATTTATTAAATAATAGTTTTAATTAAAAGCCATTTTTTTATTGCATTCGATCTTTTCAATTACCTGTAAAGTAACAAGCCAAGAGACTTATTAAGTAGGCAGTAACATGTGGCAGAACTGGAAGAAGCTAAAGATCAGTCTAAAGGGTATGTAGTAGAAAGTAATGTTATGCTTTTTACTTTTATAATTGGGAAAGTGCTGAATATAAAACTAATAACAATCATAGTCTGTCCATTTGTAGAACAAGGATATATAGTCACAATGAAAAAGAATAGGCTTCATGCACTTTATGAATTTTGTTTTTAAATTTAAAAAATAATCCTGAATAACAAGATTTTTTCAATTATCTTTTGTTCTTATTACAAGTGACTCCATTTGAATAATTATTTGCCCTATTTTTTTCCCTCCATTCTCAATGTTTAGACCTATTTTTTGAGCATTATAGATGAGAGGAAGTAGTACATTCTTTCTCTATAATATTCTATTTTATGTTGATCCTTTACCTAGTGTAATTACTCACTTTTTCTCAGAAAGCTTTAGTAATTTTGGGTTCATTAAAGAGGTTTTTCAATAATACCTAAATTTTATATTACTATTATTACAGAGAATATGTGGTTACTCTGATATATTTGATATTTCTTTTCCATATTCTATCTTAAGTTTAATTGCTTCTTATTTTGAGCATCAGTTATTTCTATTGTCTTTTTTCCTTTTCTCCTTTTTTTTTAACCCATTTAACACTAGAAAGATCAGTGCAAGGAACTTATTTTTTAAATAGTACAAAAATTGAAGGGTACCTGGGTGGCTTAGTTGGTTAAGGGTCTGACTCTTGATTTTGACTCAGGTCATGATCTCAGGGTTGTGGGAACAAGCCCTGCATCGGGCTCTGTGGAGCCTGCTTAAGATTCTTTCTCTCCCACCCCTTCCGCCCCTTCCCCCCTTTCTAAAAAAAAATAATAAAAATTTAAAAAGTACAAAAATTGATATTTATCTTTGAAATATTTATCTTTCTTCATGGATTTTTTTTATTGCACACAATTTTATATTAATACTCTTGTGGTGCACTGTTAGTATCCACAACATTACCGAAATTAAAAGTCAGTTCAACTCTAGGTTTACTTAACTCCCAATACTAATCTCCTAAAAATAAAAGGATCCTTATTTTCAGGGTGATACAGTTTACCTTAGTCTCTGCTGTGGCACAATGTCTGGTATCTGATTAAAAATTTCAAGGCACACGTCTCCAAACAACAAAAACAGGAATGCCCAGAAAAAATACCCATTACCGAGAAATCATTCAAAAAATTTCGGCTGTAAATGATCAGATAAGGATTTTATAATGATATTAATTAACATGATAAAGATTTAACGGAAAAGATGGACAACATGCATAAGCAAATGGGGAATTTCAGTAACAAGAGCCAAGTGGAAATACTGAAATATAAAATATGTCAAAGATATCTTTATTTGATACTTATGACTCAACTTTACACAGCTGAAGAAAGAATTAATGAACTTGAACATGGTTCAATAAATATTACTCAAACTAAAACACAAAATGTAAAAGAAATAAATATACATATATTTTATAAAATAAATATTTAAAAATATATAAATATTTTATAAAAAATTTTATAAAAATAAATATATTTTATAAAATAAAATAAACATATAAATAAGATAATTGAGAATCTAAAATTTGTGGAGTCATATTGGCAATATCAAACAGTTCGAAATGCATACAACTGAAATCCTAGAGAAAGTTAAGAAAAAAAGAAAATGAAAAATAACAAGGGACAAAAAACATTTGAAGTAACAATGGCTGACAAATTTTATAAAAGACATCAAATTACAGATACAAAAATGTCAAAGGATCCCTAACTGGATAAATCAATAAATACACTTAGAAGTCCTCATCAGTCATTAGAATACCAAAAACAGACAATCTTGTAGGCAGCCAGAGAAAAAGGACACAGTACAGAAGGGGAGGGGGAAAAAAAAGAGTGGGATAAGAATTACAGCAGCAGATGTTTCTTCAGAAGACAGTGCAGGTCCATCTTTAAAGTACTGGAGAAAAATGAGCCAATATACAAAAAAAAAATGCTATAATTATTAAGAGATGAAGAAAAATAATTGGAAAAATTCAATACTCATTCTCATAAATATTCTCAGTACACTGTCAATAGAAGAAAACATCCTCACTTTGACAAAGCTATTTATGACAAATGTAAAGCTTATATCAAAACGATAATGAAAGACTTAATGTTTTCCTCCTAAGTCTAGAAACAAGAAAAACTTGCTCTCATCACATTTATTCCATACTTTACTGAATGTATTGGTCAGGGTAATAGGGGGAGGGGAAAAAAAAGGCCTAAAGATTAGAAAGAAGTAATTCCGTCCACAGATGACAATGTTTATATAAAATGTATTGAATCTAAAAATAAAAAACAACTAAAATGAATAAACTTTACAATGTTGCAGTATAAAAGGTCAATAGAAATAAAAGGCAGAATTTTTTAACTTAAAGATCTTTTTCTTACACAAGTGGCCAATGAACATACAAAAAAGATGTTCAGCATATTAACCATGGAAAAGCAAATAAAAACAAAATGAGTTCACATTTTATATCCACTACAATGACTAAAATTAACATAACTAATAATACCAAATAGTGGTGAAGAAGTGGATTAAATAAAATTTTTACCCTTACCTGGTAGGATTGCAAAATAATAAACCATGTTGAAAAGAGTTTGGCAGTTTCCCATAAGGTTCACCATATGATCCTGTAATTCTGACTGGCAGATCCAGTGAGGCTTATGAGAAATGATGAATTGACTACGAATGGTCACAGGGGATTTTTCTGGGGTGATAATGTTCTCTATCTTGTCTGAAGGATAGAGATATGGCTAAATAAATGTGTCATAACTCATAGACTTGTATACTCAAATTAGGTACAATTTAAATTTTACCTCTACAAATTTGATTTAAAATGCCAGCATAGAAATTTTCTTAATCTTTTACATTTATTAAATTTCTTTCATCTTTGAGAAATAATGCATATGTTAATATTCACTTACACAATGAAAATTTTCTTTGAAAAATATAGTTGGACTAAAACTTTTTTCTTGAAAATCAATTTCTTCCTTTTCCTCTTAAATCTGATTGGGAGAGTTTTTTAGTTCTTCACATTATTTCAAATTCAGAAATAATATTATATACCCTATTTTCCAGCCATCTATGTACCTTAAATAATTATATTAAATTGTCAGTCCATATCTGAGCTATCAAACCCATAACTTGGGTGAAAGGAAATATCATTAGTGTCTTTTTACAAACCATTTCACATGCTGAATACCCAGAAGAAACTATCAATTTTATTGAGGTCTGCAGTATAAACGGCAGGGGCCTAGAAAATAGAATATGTGAGAACATATGGCAATACTTACACAAGTGAATTGCAGCCTATACAGATGCTTTCCTTAGGGAATAGAGTGGCATGCGTGGTTTGTTCTTTGTAGTCAGTCTGCTCTAAGATGGAGTGTGGTATAAACGGAGAGTTGACAGTAGTAACTTAGTGGTAGAAGACAAATCTATAAAACCCATATGGGTACTTTGTATTTTCCTTCTAGTTGGAATTCTCATGTATAGCTAGCTCCTCCCAACAGATTTTCTGATAATGGTAAAAGAAAAAAAAAATCCACAGAAATTCTAAATGATGTCAGGAAGTGTAGAGAAGTTTTCAAAAACTGACAAAATCACAAATTAGCAAAAGAATAAAGCCATAAGCAAATTTACAGAAGTTTGAAATAAAGCCAAACAAAATTACTATTCTGCATAAGGAAAATATAGCCTTGGTTGTTTGTGATCTGTCCTCAAAACTCACCTTCACAGGGAAGCTTTCTGGAGTCACCTGCAAACCTCTGTGTCAAGGCTTTTTCTTGATGGCAGGAGCAGTCTTAGCACAAGAGGCAATCTGAAATTGCCTTGGAGTCCATGCCCCTAGAAGTAGTCCTCCAGCAGCGATGAATGAGGATTTGGCATTTAAATACCCAGTCCCTTGCCTTTTATGGGATTAATTCAGTGGAAGTTTCTCTATGATCTCTTAGAATTCCCAGTGGAATCAGGGTACTCCTTTGTCCACAGTTGGTAACTTAATAACATGCTCTTTAATGGTTTCCTTTCTTTTCTGTCTCACTTTCCCACTCTATTAACAGTGTTTACTGAAATCTTTTCCCAACTAACTAATCACACTCATATCCTTATCTTGATAACTGCTTCTGAGGGAAGACAAACTAAGATAGGCAACCAAAAGACAGTTACTTAGAGAAAAGGAAAAATACTAAAACTTACATATATTTTTATAATTGAATTTTTTTCCTTTTTAAAAAAGATTTTATTTATTTTGAGAGAGAGCATGTGGGGGGAGGGGCAGAGGCAGACGGAGAGAGAGAATCTCAAGCAAACTCCATGCTGAGTGTGAAGCCCATGCTAAGCGTGAAGCCCAACATGGGGCTTGATCCCACAGCCATGAGATCACGACCTGAGCTGAAATCAAGAGTAGAATGTTTAACCTACTGGGCCACCCAGGCGCCCTTGTAACTGAAGTATTTTTAATTGCAAAGAGGGTAATATAAAATTGCAAAGAAGGATAATTTTATGCCCCTGACTTCTAAGTCAAAGACACATAATCAGTATTTCCTAAGAAATGTAGTTGAAGGGGAGGGAGCGCCTGAGTGGCTCAGTTGGTTAAGCATCTGCCTTAAGGTCAGGTCATGATCTTGTGGTGCTGGGATGGAGCCCCTTGCTCAGTGGGGAGCTTCTCCTTCTCCTTCTGCTCCTCCTGCTTGTGTGCTCACGCTCATGCTCTCTCTCTCTCTCTGTCAAATAAATAAAATCTTAAACCAAAAAAGGAAATGTAATTGAAGGGAAGATATTTTAAGGTAAAATGTATCCCATTTGAAAGTTTAGGCAAAGTTGGGGAGTCACTTTAATTGACAGTTCTATAAACATAAATGGATCATTCTCTTCATCCTCCCACCATTTCCTTCTCCTCCTCCTCCTGTTTCTCTTCCTCTTCTTCCTCTTTTCCTTCCTCTCCTTTCTCTCCTTCTTCCTCTTCCTCTTCCTCCTCCTCTTCTCCTCCTCTCCTCCTCCTCCTCCTTCTTCTTTTCCTTCTCTTCTCCTTCTTCTCTTTTCTCCTTCTCCTTTTCCTTCTGGCTTGAACATTAAGTCAGTTCCCTGGGTCTCTCTTCTCTTTTACCTCCAGTGTGGCTTGAGGGACCATGTGGTATGCACCTTCTCACCAGCCCCTCCCCACTCAACTTCCTGCCTCTTCCTCCCAGCTGTTCTTTTCCAGGGATCAGGTAAGACTTAAGATTCCACCTGCTGAACTCACTGTAGGCATGAGGGTCAAATGGGCTGTTACTCCATTTCCTTTGTTATTGATTGGATGATCATTGTGATGGCCTTTCCTTACCAAGTGCTAACAACTAGGATTTTATTTTAAGTCTATTAGCTAGGTCATACGGTCCAATTTAGTTTACCAAAATTTTACAGTGTAATTTTTAGCTAAAAGTGCAGGTAGCAATTGGGTTTTGTTTATTTTTTACCTTTGATAATTTTTGTTCTGTACAGGCATAGAAAAATAAGGGAAATGGGAAATATAGGATCAAGTATAAATGCTTGTTTGCTTATGAAGTACGGAAGAAATTGGAAAGGGAAAATATTTCTCTCAAGATGAGGGCAGTTGACCAAGTATTATATGTAAATGTGATTCACTAAATTCTACACCTGAAACTAATACTACACTGTATGTTAACTAACTGGAAGTTAAGTAAAAACTGAAAAAATCAAAACAAAAAAGATGAGGCCAGGTCGGCAAAGGGGAAAGAGTATTGAGCAGTCTGGAGAAAAATGTTCTGTACTCTATTTTTTCTGTTGAATGTCTGTGGAAGTAAAATATGTTACGTAAGTTTTCAAGGCCAGAAAGAAAAATCAGAGTGATTGCAAGACCCCATCAAAGGTATGGCTTACAGTGAATCTGAGTAATAGGCCTCTGGGTGTCATACAGAAATTTTGATAAGTAGGAATCAACAGAATAATTTCTGCCTCCCAGAAAACACATAAGAGGGAAAGTAATTCTGGACTTGAAAGACAGGCAGAAAAGAAAAAGAAACCTCTCATTAGGGATCAAAAATAATGGTGACTATTTCAGTGAATATTTCATTAAGTCATCAAATATTAATTGAGCAGCTACGATGCAGTAATATTCTTTTTTTTTTT
>NW_024423453.1:54022123-54366006 GCF_017311325.1 Ursus maritimus | reverse complement strand
TTTTTTTTTTTAAAGATTTTATTTATTTATTTGACTGAGAGAGAGAGAGACAGCTAGTGAGAGAGGGAACTCAAGCAGGGGGAGTGGGAGAGGAAGAAGCAGGCTCCCAGCAGAGCAGGGAGCCCCAATGCAGGGCTCAATCCCAAGACCCTGGGATCACACCCTGGGCTGAAGGCAGATGCTTAACGAGTGAGCCATCCAGGTGCCCCTGATGCAGTAATATTATTCTAGGTGCTAAGTGTGTAGCAATGAGTAAAATATAGGACATTACATAATGATGGAAATAATTGGGGAAAAAAGGCAGGGAAGGGGAATAGGGAAAGCTGGACTTGGGATGAACAATATTAAGTAACAGTAGTCAGGAAATGTCTCAATGAGAAAGGTAAATTTAAGAAAAGATGAAAAGAAAGTGTTCATAAAGGAAAATGACTAGCAAAGGCTTTAAGAAAGCATGCATAGAATGTTCTATGAACAACAAGGCAGTTAGTGTGGCTGCATGAAAGGCGGAATTGAGGTTAGTGAAATACTGTAGGTCATTATAAGGACTTTACATACTGTTTTGTGTTAAAACAGACATCATTAGAGATATCAAAGCCAAAGGATTAGAATATACTGATTTCAAATACATAGAGATCAATTTGGCTCTTGTTTTAAGAACAATCTGGAGAAGCAAGGTGAAAGTAGAGTGAAAAATTTATAGGTTATTGCAATAATTCAGGTGTAAGAAGACAATAATTTGGAATACATAGTAGCAGTAAGGAGTGGTAAACAATGGCATTCTAGTTACTTTTGGAAGTAGAGTCCACAGGGTTTGCTAATATGGAAGTGGAATGTGAAAGAAATAAGTAAAAGATGATTTTTATCCATTTAGGACCGAGGAATTGAAAGTAGATTAAATTAGGGTAAAGAAGACTATGGTTATAAGAGGTTGGAATGGGTAGGTAAGATCAGGAGTTTGGTATTGACACCCACTTTAGCTGGGCAACCCTCCCCTTACCTCTAAGTTTGGGTGATAAGGAAAATTCTCTTGCCCTTCCCAAATCATGGTAGTTGATTCTCAAACAATGTCTCTAAATTAATGTAAGAAGGCTTAAGTTGGGAATAAGTTGTTTGGTGGAGGAGGGGTTACGTTTAGTGTAAAAGGGAAATAAGTTATTATTTATTTATCTTTATTTCATAAAGAATAAAGCATTCTTTATGAAAAATATTTTTATTGGGTGTAGCTGAACAAACCAATTCTTACTAAGTTCCCTGATGACCTTAACATCATAAATCCAATAGGCAGGACATCTTTCAGTCTTTGCCTTAACTTGACATCTCAGCAAAATTTTTGACAAGTTTGTTCATATTCCTGAAGCACTCTTATTTCTGTGACCCATTCTTCAGATCTTTGACCATTCCTTTTAGTTTATATCACATGCTTACCACCTCCCATTTGATCATTAAATGTAGACATTTCTCAAGCAGTAGTCCTATTTTATTTAAAAAAAATAAGCTCTGAGTATCTCATTTATCTCAATAGCTTCTGACATTGTTATAGCTTGATTGCCATTGAAATTAAATCTATAACCCTTATTTTTCATTTGAGATCAAACTGGAATTTGAGCCAATTAGAATGAGACCTTTTGGCAAATTCTTCAGCCATCTCTATCACTTTTTTCCTTCCAGATAATTTCCCAAGTTATATTGCTCAGATGAATTGTGCATAAAATGTTGAATTCCCTCTAAAATGTATCAATTTACAGTTTCACCAGTGATACAAATTGAAGTCTTATTTGTCTTATTTTTCCCAATCTAGACTATTATCACTTTTAATATTGAACAATTTGATCAACTAAACGTATCTTATTTTCATCTGTTTCTGTTACCAGCTTGCATTTAATTTTTGTGAGTTACTTGTTCTTATGTTTTGGCCTTTCCCCTGTCTCCCCCGGCCTTATTTATTTATTTATTTATTTATTTATTTTTATTTATTTATTATTTTACAAACCCTTGTGTCAAGGGCGGACTTTCAATAGATCGCAGCAAGGGAGCTACTCTGCTATGTACGAAACCCCAACCCAGAAGCAGATTGTCTATGAATGGTTTAGCACCAGGTTCCCCATGAATGTGCATTGCCTGATGGGCGAGGGGGCGGCCTCCTTGAATATTTATATTTTCTGATTATAAAAAAATCAGTGCATTGTAAGTAGATAATCTAGTCTCTATTGAAACTATATTTCTTTCTTCCTTTTTTTTTTTTTTTTTTTTTTTTTTTTTTAGAGAGAGCGGGAGAGAGAGAGCATGAGCAGGGAGAGAGAGCATGAGCAGGGGGAGAAAGGAAAGAGAGGATCTTAAGCAGACTCCATGCCCCTTGTTAAGCCTCAATCAGGACTCAATCTCAACGACCCTGAGATCATGACCTGACCTGAAATCAAGAGTCAGACACTTAATCGACTGAGCCACCCAGCTGCCTCGAAACTGTATTTCTTTTGATTAATTATTTACATTGACCTGAGAAATGAAAATAACTATATCTGGATTCTTCCTGTAAGTTCAATTTCAGATATTACTAGTGTCTTGCTAGATAAAGTTTAGCTGAACAAGAGAGAATCTTCAAGTAGAAATTGGGTAGGAGAGAAAGTAAGAAAGAGAAATACTGGGGCGCCTGGGTGGCTCAGTCAGTTAAGCGTCTGCCTTTGGCTCAGGTCAACAAATTTAGTACTATTAAATTGAAATTGTTATGTATAATATCCACAGTTAGATGTTGATTATAAGTTTCCTACATTTATTACCTGAGTTATTTTGGTTCTCTATAATTTTAAAATTCTGTTTAATGGAATCAATTGTTTCATTATAGAGATATTTAGAACTTATTTTCTTATTATCCAAACTATGCAGGAAATGTGATATTCTTAACTATTTATAAAAATAACAGTATGATTCTAATTGTCTTAAAAAATTGGTTTCGTCTTAAATAAAATCTCTTTCAGGAAAGATATTGTGTAGGACTATAAGCAATTTCTTCATATGGAAAAGCACAGACACTTGTTACATATTTATAAATTGGAAAGTAATTGGGAATGAATAACTTTGTTCTTTTACTAGTTTACATTCCTAGATAATGTGATGACTGTTGCAGTTTATAATTAGTTCTTGAATGAACACATGTGATAAGTTATCTTAAATACTGAAAATACCAGAAAATAATAATTGCTGTTTTATTGCTCAAAATGCCATTTTCATACCCACTTTACTCTTATTTTATTAAAAGAAAGCAATCATCACAATTCAGATACTGCCCTTTTATATTTGGAATTATATTACTATTTACTTTGATTTGCATAAATATGGTTTTGTTATATTTGTAAGTGAATATTTTTGCTAATTATAATCTTTCCCAATGGTAATCTAGACATCAGATAATAGAAGAATAGCATTTAGCTGCTAATGGGGAATTTGGCTCTTGAGCTCTACATTCATCAGTACATTCCTTGCAGTATTGCATGTTCTCTTTTGTGGTGAGATATTTGTATACAAACCATACATTCTCTATAGTGTACATTTGACCCTTGAACAAAGCAAGGGTTAGGGGTGCCAACCCCCCATACATTTGAAAATCTGCATATAACTTTTGACTCTCCCAAAACTTAACTACCTACTACCTATCTAATAGCCTACTCTTGACTGGGAACCTTACCAATAACATATACAGTTGATCAACATACATTTTTCTGTTGTGTGCATTATATTTACTGTATTCTTAAAATGCGCTAGAGAAAAGAAAATGTTAAAATCATAAGAAAAAAATGCATTTACAGAACTAAACTGTAAAAAAATCTGTGTATAAGTGGACATGCACAGTTCAAACCTGTATTTTACAAGGATCAACTGTATTTCTCTTTACCCTTTTACCTCCTGTACTTTGCATGTCCCCTACAGGGCCACCACCCTTCACCCAATGCCCAGCCCAGTGCTTAAATCATATAAGGTGCTCAATAATTTTGAGTGGATTGGTATAAAACCCAAGGTAGAATCAAGAAGCTAAACTATTAGCGAACTCTCTGTGGGGAAGGCAGATATCCTGTTACTGTTAAATACTATAAGTAGAAGATTATTAAGCAACTTAGTATTCTGCTGACTCAAATCTAAGGGACTGTGGAGGTTGTAATAAATATCCAATAACAGGGTTAAAAGAAATTTCTGCTTTATTAGACTCTAAGCTTCTCAAAAATAGAGAAATGTATTGTTCGTAATTGTGTTCTCAATACTTTGTATGGTGAGTGACTTGTACATTCTTGTCCTAAATAAATGTTTGTGGAGGAAAGAAATGGGGAAGTATGGGGAATAAGGGAAGTAAGCAGGGAAAGAAGGAAGGAACCCTATACATTAGCAGTTGGTTTTCATTCTCCCCTTCCTTTCCAAATTCTTAACAACAACTAGTATGCATTCTGTCTCTATGGATTTTTCTGTTCTGGACATTTTATATAAATGAAATTATACAGTATGTAATCTTCTGTGTCTGACTTCTTTCACTTAGTATAATGTTTCAAGGTTCATCCATGTTGTAATTCATATTATCTTTTTTTTTATGACTGAATATTCCATCAAATGGCTATGAAACATTGTTTATCCATTGAGCAATTGATAGATACTTTGAGTTGTTTCCACTTTGAGGATATTATGAATAATGTTATAAATATTAATTTATAAGATTTTATGGGAAAATGTTTTTATTTCTCTTTGATACATACTTAGGAATGGAATTTCTGGTTATACGGTAGCAGTGTATTCAACTTTTTAGAACAATTTTCAAAAGTGGCTACATCTTTTACATTCTCACCAGCAATGTCTGACAATTTCCCCACATCCTTGCCAAAACTTATTACTGTCGGTCTTTTTTATTATCCAAGTGGGTGTAAAGTGGTATCTTATTGTCTTTTTGGATGGCATTTTCCTAATGACTACTTGAGCATCTTTTCATGTGCCTGTTGGTAATTTCTATATCCTCACTAAACAAATGTTTATTCCCTTCAACTGTATTTTTTAAAGAGTTATTTCTCTTTTATTGTTAGTTGTAAAAGTTCTTTATATATTATGGATACCAATTGCTTATCAGATACATAATTTGGAAACATTTTCTCCTATTCTGTGGGTGGTATTTTTATTTTCTTGATCATTTCCTTTGAAGCACAGATGTTTTTAAATTTAATAAAGTTTGATTAACCTATGTGTTTTTTCTTCTTCCACCTGTGTTTTTGGTATTATATGTAAAAAAATAACTGCCAAATATGAAGTCATGATGGTTTACTCCTATTTTTTTCCTTAAATTTTACAGTTTTGATTCTTACATTTCATTTTTAATCCATTTTGAATTACTTTTTGTGTCTGGTGTGAGCTAGGGTTCCAGGCTTTTACCATTGACTGTTTTGACACTCTTGCCAAAAATTTTTTACTATAAAATTGACCATGAATGTAAATTTAAGTGTCTCAATTCCATCAATCTCTCTTTATATTATACAAAATATATAGTAGCACATAGCCTTGATTACTGCAGCTTTGATGTAAATCTTGAAATTGGAAGTGTGAGTTCTCTAACTTTGCTCTTCCTTTCCAAGATTATTTTGATTGTTCTGGGTCCCTTGGATTTCCATATAAATTTTAGGATTTGTTTTCAATTTATATTCAAAGAAGTTAGAAATTTGATAAGGATTGGATAGAATCTGTAGCTCAATTTGAGGGACTATTGATATCTTAACAATATTTAATCTATCAATCTAAAAAAAAGGAAATCTTTCCACTTCTTTAAGTTACCTGTTATTAATTTCAATAACATTTTGTAGTTTCCAGTATAAAATTTCTGCATTTCATTGACTTTATTCCTATTTTATTCTTTTAGACCCTATTATAAATACTTTAATTTCATTTTAAGAAATAAAATTGGTTTTTGTGTATTAATCTTGTATCCTGAACCTTGCTTATCTTTTCATTAGTTTTAATAGGATTTTTATATATGGATTCCTTAGGATTTTCTATATAAAAGATTATGTTATTTGCAAAGAGAGATAATTTTACTTCTTTTTCATTCTAGATGTCTTTTATGTCTTTGTTATACAATGGACAAAGAATTGTCAAGAACAGACAGTTTGTCTTATTTATGATCCTGGGGTAAGTTCTCATTTTTTAAGTCTTTCAGTTATTAAGTATAACTTTAGCTGAATTTTTGTTATTGGTTTTATTTTGTTTTATAAATAGCCTTTATAAAGTATAGGAAGTTCCTTCCCATTTCTAGCTTGAGTTGTCATAAAAAGATGTTGGGTTTTGTCATTTTTTTTTCTGAATGTGTTGCATTTCCCAACCTAACCCATATTGTTAAGTTCCCATCTTGCCTAACCCTGATCCTATCCTTGCATTGTGTTTTACAGTATCCAGTCACTGCTGAAGCAGCCATCACTGAAAGGGCCCTCCCTGATAGATAAGGTCAGCACAATTACATAGTGCCTACAACCATTCTTGTAAAGAGCCCTTCTTTTATCCAAATTTGAGGTTTTTCTGCTATTACTAAGACATGAAACACTGCAGACCCTCCAGGCACCAAAGTATGTATGAGCCAGAAATACAGAGTAGATCTCTGACTAATAAGCATTCCTTTTTCTTCCTCACTGCCACTACACTTCCACTCAGGTAGATAATATCTGAAGTGCAGTAGATCATATGACCTCTTGCAGGCAATCGTCTAAAATTAAACATCACCCCTTCTGGTAAAATAACTTTGTATTAGCTGTCTCTCCTTGCCTTCATCATGCCTTTCCCCCCATCATAATGGAAGTTATATTTCCTTATAAAACAGTAACAGATAAGCCTTAGCTTCCTACTCTTTTTTCCTGAAGAATACAATCTAAGACAAAGGAATATTCAAACAAGGCCTACTAGAAGCACTACGTACTTTGGAAAAGTTTTTATTTATATGTATTGTAGGAAATAGTATTTTAATAAAGAAATTCGTAATTGTGCAAATATATTCATTTCCTATAACTTACGATGCCAAAAATTCTAATTTTGAAAATGTAAAGAGATTCCATTTTTCCTTCAAACATAAACCCAACCCTTCATTAAGAACTTGCAGACTGCAGGGGTGCCTGGTGGCTCAGTTGGTTAAGCGACTGCCTTTGGCTCAGGTCATGATCCCAGAGTCCCGGAATCGAGTCCTGCATCGGCGGGGGGGGGGGGTCCCCACCCAGTGGGGAGTCTGCTTCTCCCTCTGACCCTCTCCCCCTCATGCTCTCTCTCACTCTTTCAAATAAATAAATAAAATCTTTAAATTAAAAAAAAAAAGAACTTGCAGACTGCTTAAGAATAGAATGAAATTTAGTTGATGCCCTAAATATATTTTTTATGGATAGTATTGTATAAAAGTCTATAGAAATAATTAAGGTACTAAATATATGAAAGATCTGATATAATTCTGAATATAGGAAAGAGTATTAAAAGTTAACAAATGAAGAATAAATTTTATTTGGCTATTGTCATTTAGATATATTGCCAAAATATTAACTAATATGACAGTAGCGAGTCCTACATCTGGCTCCTTGCTCGATGGGGAGCCTACTTCTCCCTCTGCCTGCTGCTCCCCCTGCTTGTGGTCTCTCTGTCTCTCTCTGGCATATAAATAAATAAAATCTATAAAAAATATTTTAAAAATGTAAATAGGTAAATCTCAGCAACCACAAAATAATACTTAGAACTGAAGTGAAAGAAAAATAAAAACACATAGATGACATCTTTAATCTTCTGAGAAGTATTAGGAATTATGTGGTAGGCAATTTCCAGGAGCAAATAAATGAGAAGATAAGGAAATCCAATATAAACATAAATTTTCGTTCCTCTGTTCACAATGTTTTATTTAAATATTTGCCACCTCCCTATTCACTGTCTTACAGTTTTTAATAATCCTTAAAATAATTTGCATTCCTATAAAGATTCTCTGTAAAACAAATGGTATTAATGATAATGTGATTTATTTCTAATATTCTGAAATAATAAATGAACTGATTGTTTTGGGAAAGAAATAATCAAGATTAAATATGAACTAATTTAATGTATAAAAATTTCATGAATATTAATTTGAAAAGTTTTATTTTAATGAAAAGGGCAAATGCCATTTAAATTATTTTAGAAGGGGAGAAATTGTGCTTTTTTTATGCTAAAGTTTGAATTCTATAGCAGAAACTGTAGAACTATTTTTCAAGATTAAAATATATTTTTAGCCCATTTTATAACAAAGAGAACAAACATCTTGTGGCAAGAGACTGGACTAGGGGACTCAATAAGTCTCTAATTTCTTCACAATCAAAATTTCTTTTTTTTTTTTTTTAAAGATTTTATTTATTTATTTGACAGAGATAGAGACAGCCAGCGAGAGAGGGAACACAAGCAGGGGGAGTGGGAGAGGAAGAAGCAGGCTCATAGCAAATGAGCCTGATGTGGGGCTCGATCCCATAACGCCAGGATCACGCCCTGAGCCGAAGGCAGACGCTTAACCGCTGTGCCACCCAGGCGCCCCCACAATCAAAATTTCTAATCTACTTTATTAACAACAAAAAGATACATGAAGAATCCTTAGATATAGCTTGTTATTATATCACAATGTCAAGATACAGCTACCTTCACTGTACAATTTTCGTCAGGTAAAGCCACATACATTATCCTACATAGATTATACATGAAGATTAGTCTTAGCATCTGGAAAGGCAATTCAAAGACCTCAAGAACATCTTTTTGTGATATTTATAACTCTGAAGTTTCAGGAAATTATTTCTAATTTGATCCTCATGTTGTACTCCTTCCCCCCCCCCTCAATTTAGTCCTTAGAGAAAATAAATATCAACTGGTCCCCTGTTAAAAACTCATTTTTTAAGTTGATCTGTTAACATATTTATCTGGTCTAAATTAACTAGGTCTAAAGGTAAAAGTTAATCAGTCTTGGGGGTTTGCTCAACTTTTTTTCAATTTGTCAGTCTTTTTTAAACTGTGGAAGACAAATGCAGGCTTTTTTTTTCTGATTTGGGATTTTGTTCAAATGTGATTAATTTTGAATTAGGAATTAAGTTTGTACTCATACAAATACAAGAAACCATTAGTGTAATAATAAGTGAATCTTCATGTCAAAAATAATTTTCAAAAATACCTTTGTACCCTAGTTGTTTAATATAGAAAATGAATGCAAAGGTTATCGAAATAAGCTCTTCAGTGTGTTCATTTTAAGATTCCCAAGGAGTGCTTTCAGAAATATGGCTAAATGCTTGAAGTTTTTATGATCTTAGTAAATTACATATTAGTAAAATTATTAAAGGTTTTGCAGAACTTTATGTGCATATACACAAACACACATCTTTGAAAGTTTTTCAATTATAAAGAAGCAGATGCTTATTATGTAAGAGACTCTCTACACTAATTTCTTGAGTCCCTGGTTTCTTCCAAAGATCATAATTTCCTAGGAGGAAGAAATATTTTAATATTCTTATGGCCATGCAGAATGGAGTACTTTAAAAAAAATACAACTTTACCCATTTAAAACAATAAAAGCTTGCAGTGCTGTGAAATAAATATTAAAAGTTTCCATTAACAATTGCACATGTATTAGAATAAGTTTGTCGTTTCAGTATTGAAGTGAAATGTAAAAAGAAACCACTAATATTTCTTTCATAATGACTACTGAATAAGCTGGCAGAAAATAATTAAATCATTTTTGTTGCTATTGTGATGAAGAATGATTACTCCATTTGCATGTAATCCAGATACTAGCTTGGGGCCCCTTGTGATCTGGAAATTTGGTTATACTTGGTTCAACTCTAATTCTATTAGCTATGATACTCCAAAACCAGACTTATTTTTGTTGTTGTTGTTGTTTTGTTTTTTTAAGATTTTATGTATTTGAGAGAGAAAACATGAGTGGGGTAAGGGACAGAGAGATAAGCTGACTCCCCACTGAGCAGGAAGCCTGATGTGGGGCTCCATTCCGGGACTCTGGGATCATGACCTGATCTGAAGGCATATGTTTAACCCACTGAGCCACCCAGGTGCCCCCAGACTTGTTTTTAAAGGGATTCTATTTATTAGAGGTTTAGATCAGTCTATTTCTTCCATTTTCCTTTGACTCCTTGCATCTGTCTCATCATATTTACATTTCTTCGTTCCAGTAACCAGGATGAAACATTATTTTTCCTCTGTTTTCAGAGAGCCAAAATTTATTATTTATACATATTTTTGATGATTTGGGACATTGATGAGGAGTCATATTGCATCACATGTGAGTTTTCATTTTTTTTCCCTAATTCCTCCTTTTCTTTTCCCTTCATTCATTTTCTTCTCTCTGCTTTCTTTGTTGTAACATATCATATTCCACAATTTAGATTTGCGATATTTTTTGTAATTTATCTCTGTTGATTATGAACAGAAAAACAAGTAATAACAAATATCTGGAAATAAAAGGCTTTAACATGAAAGATATGAGCTAAACTGGGGAAATAGAAAACTGAATGAAATAAATCAACAAAGGAGAAGGGTATTAAATCATTAATATCACCACGAAGAAGAATATATTGTAAAAATGAAACAACAAAACACTATGCAAAGGAATATGCAGGGAACAAAAACATCTTGGAGTTAAAACTATAACAACAAAACTACAATTTTCTAAAATTTTGGAATAAAAGATTAAGAAAATTTCTTAGTAGAACATAAAAGAGGGAAAGTAGAAAAATTAAATTAGGGTGCCAGTCCAGCCAATTAGCTACCTAAATGATTTCGGATAGATTGGACAGAGAAACTAGAGAAGAAATAGTAGTCAATAAAATAATTTTTTAAAGTCCAAGAAATGAAGGACCTGAATTTCAGAAGTGATATATTAAAATCTGATAAGGTTAAACTGTTAAACCCAGTTTTTATGAATAGGAATTATATCATTCATATATAAGATAGAAGAAAATCATTTTCAGACATGTAAGTCCTCAAAAAGTTCTCATTCGCTTCATAATAAATGGAGTAATGTAAAAAAAAAAAAGGGAAATATGGGGTCCTGAAAATAGGAATGAGAAAAAAAGGAAGAGGAAGTTCCATTCCAAGATGATGGTTATGCATCAAGCATAGAACACAATATAGATTGAAGTCCAAAGACATCCACATAAACTTATTCAGAAAAATACATAGAATATGGTAAATCATGACTGAATATACTAAAAAGAAATGTCTGACATATATATGTATATGGTTGTGAGTATATGTACTATATATGTGTATATGTAGTTATAAATATAACATACTAATATCTCTATTTTGCATGTAAGGAAACCTAAGATGGATTAAATAAATGAGATTCATTTAGATTCACAATAGATCTTTGTGTCATGTGTTTCAACATGATAAATTTGGAATGAAAAAAAGAGATGAGCTTTTCAAGTTACATATGCCTTTACAGAAACATTTGAGCAAAGACAAATTATCTGCAGAATAAAAAGTGAAAATGTTATGAGGATAAAACACTATTTCTATTGTAACTATACAATATATTGCTGTTTAAAATGTGTGTGCGATAAAGTAGCACATTTGTGGGATGGAGGATTCATGTAGATGTAGTTTCATTGAAATTCCTAGAAAGCTATAACTTTCCATTTATCTTCTGAATGAGATAATGTAACCTTCTAAAATATGAATATTTATATTTAATGACAATGGTATTTACTTTTTGACCTATCTTGTAGGTTAAAAAAAAAATGTCAAGCTATCAAAATCAATTTCATTAGTTTTAATAGAGATTTTTTATTTTGGATATGGACTTCATTTAACAAGAAATAATATTAACTGCCCTGCACTAAGAGATGATATAGTTTCATTTATACAGTTAACAGTAGTAACCAAGAATTTTTACTAGAGGCCTTTAAAACACAAATAATACATGTTCTATTGTTTCTTTTGTCATTTTAATAGTCATGCTTGAAAAAATTTTAATAGATTTTCTCTTGATTCAAACTATTTTAAAAAATCTCGCTTATGAGTTGGCTTTCAAAAAAATAGGTCCTTATACTTATCTATTATATTCTTTTATATATTCATGTATTTATTTTTCTATGATACATATATAACATGGATTTGAATTTTGGATATTTATTTTATAATTATAGATTTTGAAAAATTAAAACCTTAATACCATGTAACTTATTGGATATATTATTTGAAAATGTTTTCTCCCATTTAGTAGGTTTCCTTCTCATTTTAATTTTTTTCTGTGCAAAAATTTAATTTTGGTGTAGTCTCAATAGTTTATTTTTGCTTTTGTTTTCCTTACCTGAGGAGACATATCCATAAATATGTAACCAAGGTTGATCGCTAAAAGATTACTGCCTGCATTTTCTTTTAGGAGTTTTATAGTTTCAAGTCCCACGTTTAGGACTTTAATTCATTTTGCGTTTATTTTTGTGTATGGTGTAAGAAAGTGGTCCAGTGTCATTCTTTCACATGCAGCTGTGCAGTTTTCCCAACATTGTTTATTGAAAAGATTTTTCTTCCCATTGTATGTTCTTGTCTTCTTTGTCATAGATTAATTAACCATGTAGACATGGGTTTATTTCTGGGCTCTCTATCCTGTTGCACTGATCTGTGTGTGTGTTACTATGCCAGCACTATACTGTTTTGATTATTATAGTATTATAGTATATTTCAAATTTTGAAATTTTCTATCTCTAGCTTTGTTCTTACTCAACATTGCTTTGGACATTTGAGATCTGTGATTCCATACAAATTTTGGGATTTTTTTGTTCTAGTTCTATGAAAAATATTATTGGTATTTTGATAGGACTTGCATTGAGTCTGGAGATAGTTTTGACATTTTAACAATATTCTTCCGATATATGAGCATTGTATATCTTTTGATTTGTTTGTATCATTTACAATTGTTTTCATCAGTGTCTTAGTTTTCAGAGTATTTCACCTCCTTGGTTAAATTTATTCCTAGGTATATTTTTTTCTTTTTGGTGCTCTTGCAAATAGGATTGTTTCCTTAGTGTCTCTTTCTCTTACCTCATTATTAGTGTAAAGAAATGCAACAGATTTCTGTATGTTAGTTTTGAATCCTGCAACTTTAGGAATTCATTTATTCTAATAGGCTTTTTGGTGGCGTTTTTCCATATATAGTATCGTGTTATCTGCAAATAGTGATAGTTTTACTTTCTCTTTACCCATTTGGATGCATTTTCTTTTCTTTTCTTTCTTTTTTTTTCTCTTTCTTTCTTTCTTTCTTTCATCATTTTGCTACATTTTTAATTTTTTTATTTAAATTCAATTAACTAACATATAGTACATCATTAGTTTTTGAAGTAGTGTTCAATGATTCACTAGTTGTGTATAACATCCAGTGTTCATCACGTCTCGTGTCCTCCTTAATGCTCATCACCTGGCTACCCCATCCCCTCACCCTACCTCCCTTTCCACAACCCTCAGTTTGTTTCTCAGAGTCGAGTCTGTCATGGTTTATCTCCCTGTCTGATTTCTTCCCATTCAGTTTTTCCTCCCTTCCCCTATGATCCTCTGCACTCTTTCTTATATTCCACATATGATTTTTCTTTCTTTTCTCATTGCTGGTGCTAGGACTTTCACCGGTAGTTGAATACAAGTGGTGAGAGTGGATGTCTTTGTCTTATTCCTGATTTTAGAGAAAAAGATTTTAGTTTTCACTATTGAGTATGATGTTAGCTCTGTGTTTTTCATATGTGGCCTTTGTTTCATTGAGGCGTGGTTCTCTAAACCCTCTTTGTTGATTGAGAGTTTTTGTCATGCATAGATGTTATGTATTGTCAAATGCTTTCTCTGCATGTGTTGAGATGATTATATGTTTTTCATCATTCCTCTTATTTTTTAAAATATTTATTTATTTGAGAGAGAGAGAGAGAGAGAGAGAGAGAGAGCACCAGAGAGAGAGCATGAATGGAGGGGAGGGGAGGGGCAGAGGCAGAAGCAGACTCCCCTCTAAGCAGGGAGCTCGATGTGAGGCTCGATCCCATTCGTGACCTGGGCGGAAAGCAGACGCTTAACCGACTGGGCTACTCAGATGCCCCATCATCGTTCCTCTTATTAATGTGATGTATCAGATTGGTTGACTTGTGAATATTGAATCATCATTGCATCCCTGGAATAAATCCTACTTGATTGTGGTGAATGACCCTTTAAAGCATTCATGAATTCTGTTCGTTAATATTTTGTTGGGGATTTTTGCATCTATGTTCATCAAGGATATTGGTCTGTAGTATTTTTTTCCTTCAGTTGTTTCTTTGGTTTTGGTATCAGGGTAATGCCAGCCTTGTAGAATGAAATTGGGAATTTTCTTTCCTCTTTTAATTTTTGGAGTAGTTTGAACAATAGTTTGACAATAAGTATAAACTCTTTTTTTTTTTAATGTTTGGTAGAATTCACCTGTGAAACCATCTGAAAAGGACTTTTTAATTAAAAAACTTCGGGAGCTTTTTTTTATTAGCAATTCAATTTTCTTATTAGTAATAGGTCTGTTCAAATTTTCTACTTTTTCCTAATTCAGTTTGGAAGAGTCTATGTTTCTAGGAATTTATTCATTTCTTCTAAGTTGTCCAATTTGCATATAATTTTTCATAATTTCTTATAATTCTTGTATTTCTGCGGTGGTTGTTTCTCTTTCATTTCTGAATATTTGAGTCCTCCTTTTTCCTTGATGAGTCTGGCTTAATGTTTATCAATTTTGCTTATCTTTTCATGGAACCAGCTCTTGGTTTCACTGGTTTTTTTCCATTGTTTTTTGTTGTTGTTGCTTTTGTCTTTTATTTCCACTGTAATTTCTATTTCCTTTTTTTAACTCATTTTGAACTTTTTCTTTTTCTAGTTCCTTTAGTGTAACATTACGTTGTTTGAGATTTTTCTTTTTTCTTGAGGTGGACTTGCATCACTATAAACTTCCCTCTTACAGCTGCTTTTGCTGCATCCCAAAGGTCTCAGACCATTGTGTTTTCATTTTCATTTACCTTCATTTTTAAAAAATTTTCTTTTTGATTTCTTCATTGGCCCATTGTTTAACAGCATGTTTTATAGCCTCTACATGTTTGTGTTTTTTTCCCATTTTTTTTCTTATAATTGATTTCTAGTTTCATATTGTTATGGTCAGGAAAAATACTTGATTTGATTTTATTTTCTTAAATTTATTAAGATTTGTTGTGTGGCTTAATATATGATCTATCCTGGAAAATGTTTTATATACATTTGAAAACAATAGTATTCTGCTGGTTTGAGGTGACATATTCTGTATAAATCTGTTAATTCCATCTGGTCTAGTGTGTCACACTGTTTCCTTGTTGATTTTCTGTCTGGATGATCTATCCATTGGTGTATGTAAGGTGTCAAAATCCTTTATTATAGATTACTGTCAATTTCTTCTGTTAATATTTGCTTTATGTATTTAGGTGCTCCAATATTGAGTGCATGGATATTTGTAATTGTTATATCCTCTTGCTGGATTGATCCCTTTATCATTATATAACACACTTCTTTGTCTCTTCCTGGTCTGTTTTAAAGTCTATTGTGTTCGATGTAAGTGTTGCTATCTCAGCATTTTTTTTTTTTCCATTTGCATGGAACACCTTTTATTTCCATTCCTCAATTTCAGCATGTGTGTTTCTTTAGGTCTGAAGTGAGTCTTGTAGGCAGCAGACAGATGGGTTTTTGTTTTAATCCATTCAGTCACCTGTTTATTTTCATTGGAGCATTTAGTTAATTTACCTTTAAAGTAATTACTGTTATGTATGTATTTATTGCCATTTTGTTTTTTTTTTTTTTTGTAGTTTTTCTGTTTCTTATTGTTCTTTTGTGGCTTAATGCCTTTCTTTACCATTATGCTTTGATTCCTTTCTCTTATTTTATGTATATCTGTAATAGTTTTTAGATTTGTGGTTACCATGGGGTTTAATATATCACATTCTATGCATATAGCAGTCCATATTAAGTTGATGGTTGCTTAAGTTTGACCACATTCTAAAGGCACTAAATTTTTACCCTCACCTCCACATTTTATGTATATTATGTCATATTTTATGTATTTTTTATCTTGTGTATTACTTAACTAATTTTTGTAGATATTATTGATTTTACTACTTTTGTGTTTTAACCTCTATACTGGCTTTATAAGTGATTACTACTTTTACTATATGTTTGCTTTTACCAGTGAAATTTTTCCTCTTTCATAATTTTCTTCTAATTATGGATTTTTTCCCCTGCTTAAAGAATTTCTTTAACATTTCTGGTAAGACTGGTTTAGTGGTGATGGATTTCTTTATCCTTCAGCTTTTCTGGGAAACTCTCTTCAATTCTGAATAACATTTTAGAATGGAATATTCTTGGTTGTAGGTGTTTTTTGTTTTTTATTTTTTGTTTTTTTGTTTTTTCCTCCCATTACTTTGAATATATCATGCCGCTTTCTTCTGGCCTTCAAAGTTCCTGCTAAAAAATCACCTGATAGCCTTAAGGCATTTCCCTTATATATACCTGTTTTCATTTTTCTTGCTGCCTTTAAAATTCTCTCTAAACCATTACATTTTGCCAACACATTATGTGTCTTGGTCTGGATTTTGCTGTGTTTTTCTTGTTAGGTGCTCTTAATGCTTCCTGGACCTGGATGTTTTCTTTCCCAGATTAGGGAAGTTTTCAGGTATTATTTCTTCAGATAAGTTTACTGCCCCCTTGTCTCTTTCTGGTGAATATTATTATGTTTGATGGTGTCACAGAGTTTCCTTAGCCTATTCTAATATATTTTTTCTTTTTGTTATTCAACTTGGTTCCTTTCCATTACCCTGTCTTCCAGATCACTGATCCATTCTTCTGTATCATGTGTTCTGCTATTGATTCTAGTATATTTTTTATTTCAGTTATTACATTCTTCAGCTCTCTCTCTCTCTTTTTTTTTTACTTTTCTATCTCTTGTTGAAGTTCTCACTGAGTTTATCCACTCCTCTCAAGTGCAGTTGAGTATCTTAATAACTGTTACTTTGATATCTTCATTAGATATATTGTTTATTTTCATTTCATTTAGCTTTTTCTGCAACTTTGTCTTGTTCTTTCATTTGGGTTATATTCTCATTTTGTTTAACTTTGTGTGTGTTTCTATGTAGGTAACTTAGCTAAGTGTCCTAGACTTAAAAACAGTGGCCTGGTGTAGAAGAGTCACTGTGACACCCTATAGCAGAATCCCCTGGTCACCAGAACCAGGTGTTTAGGGGTGTCCCCTGGGTCAGCTATGTATTCCCTCCTTTTTTGCCTGAGCTGCTTTGCTGTGGACATGTTGGTTGATGGGGCTTACTTTTCAGCCCAGACAGCTGCAATGACTACTTTGTTGCTGTAGACACACTGGGCATAGTTTGCTCCTCATGGTATTGAGAGGCCTGGCTGTAGTCCATGGGCTCTCTAGTGGGTAGGACCAGCAGTTGGCCTAGCTGTCTGCAGTCTGTCTCTGCCACAGCCACAGTAGCACTGAAAAGAGGACTTGCTTCCTGAGCAGCCAGCTAAGAGGTCCAGTGAAAGCACACTGGTATATGGTATTATCTGCTCCTCTTCTTGGGGCAGGTGTGACTTTGGAGTGGCATTGGTTCCAGCTAGGACTACCTGCCAGGTGGTAAAGTGTGGCAGGAGCACCTTGAGATGCATGCTTGCTGAGACAGGCAGTTTGGGTGGGATGGGTCCTGCAGGAAAATCTCAGGATAGTGCACATGGTGCTAGCAAGGTACAGGTAAAGTTTTAGAATTGGCTACCAAAACCATTCAGCAATCTAGGCTGGGAGAGGGGAAGCTAAATGGTGCCTGCCAGGAATTTTTTTTTCTCAGAGAAATCTCCTGTAGACCCCTGCCCCTCTAGCACATATTCTAAGATTAGTCAATAAATCTTAGATGCCTTTCAAACGGCTGCTTCTGTTTTGTGTCTTCTGTTGAGTTATTTATTATGCTGGCTCTTTATGGTTGGGGACTTGGCTTCCTATAACCTTCCAGCTCTCCTGGAGTTAAGCCCTGTTGGTTTTCAAAGCCAGAGTTTATAGGGACTTGTCTTCCTAGTGCCGGGTTGGCCAATGTGGAGTCTGATCCTCTTGCTGCTCTGTGCTTGTGATGTCCTTCATATTTGTGGTTAATTACAGCAGAGGTTTGATTCCAAACCATGTCTTCATCTCTCCTACCCTTTGGAATGTGGTCTTCTCTTTAGGACTAGCTGTGGATGATGTTTTGCCAGGTTTCACATCATTTTCAGAGTTGATTTAAAAGGTGTAAAGACAAAGGAAAGTGCATCAGAGGCATGTATCATAGTCAAGTTATATGTATAATTAGAGTTTCATAAAGAGAGTAGAGAATGGGCCAAAAGGACTATTTGAAGAGATATGACTGATAATTTTACAAAAATTATGAAAGACATGATCCTGTTGATTCAAATATCTCAGTGAAGTCCAAACAGAATAAGCATAAAGAAACCAAGTTAGGTATATCATCCTTGAATGTAGAAACTACAAACAGAAAATATTTAAAAAAAAATATTCAAGAGGTGGGTGACATTACCTTGAAAGGAGAAACAATGAGAATGACCAATGGAAACTAGAAAAAAATGAAATCATACCTACCGGCATACCCAACACAAAACAAAAAATGCTATCTTAAAATTCTAAACCCAGTGAGAATATCCCCCACAAATTAAGATGAAATGAATTATTCAAGCAGTTACTAGTAAAATATATCACAGATATAACTGTGTTAGAAAATATTAAAGAGTTTTTCAGGTAGAAGAATGATCCCAGAAGGAAACACAGAAATATATGAAATAAAGAGCATAGCATGGTTAAAAATAGGATATTTTTTTAAGAATTGGCATTCTCTGAAAATACTTGCCAAAGCGAAACTGGGATAAGCCTTACAAACATCAGACACTGCTTTTTAGACAAGAAGCTTTGCTAGAGATAAAGAGGGATATGTTCTAAAGGATAAAGGCGTCAAAACACTAGGAAAATATCACATTTCTAAATTTCTATATAACAAGTAACCTCTTAATAAGCACTATGTCTGTTTAAATAACTGATAAAGTAGGCAGAAACAATTTTCAGTAAGGTTTAGAAATTCTAAGCACCATAATTAAGCTCAACCTTATAGGTATAGATATAATAGCACCTGAAAATGACAGAATTCACATTCTTTCAAATGCACATAAAATATTTATTGAAAGTGACCATCAAAAAAGGCCACAATGCTTTTTAAAGGATTGGAATTACTTAGGGTATGTATACTGGCTTCAGAGGCATTTAGTTAGAAATTAATTAAAGAATGACAACTAGATATTCCATAAGTGCCTAGAAATTAAACCACTTGTAACTAATATGAGTTAAAGCAAAGAAATACAAAAGAAAATTAAAAAATTAAATAATGGAAACAAAATATCTGGTATTCAACAACATATACTCAAAGGGAAATGTAGAGCATTTAATTTACATATTTGCCAATGATCTATGTTCATATTTTTAAGCACATAGGAAAAAATGGAATATCAGTCTCCCCAAGAAACAAAAATAGAAAACATTAACAAAAGAGCCATAGTTGATGAAAAAAAGTAAACACGTAGCAAAAGAAATCAACAAAGATAAAAGCTATGTGATGAAAATATTAATAACAATCTAAAACAATAAATTAATCTAATCATAGAAAATAAAAGTAGAAAACATACATTACTATTATCAGTAACAGAAAAAAAACACTACAGATCTAAAATATTGTGATTCAGTATAATTAGAATAAGCACATTTCTCAATAATTGCAACTTGAAATAAATTTGACAAAAAGTAAAATCTGAATAATTTAATTGCTATTAAAGTATTTAACCATTTATAGCATATATTTCCACAAGGAAAATCTCAGATATAAATGACTTTAGCTGTGACCTTTCCAAATCTTAGAGAGAAATTATTGAAGTGATATATAGTTGAAACCATTATGGTTATACATGTAACAAATTAGCTTTCTTGAATATCCACTTATGAGAAAATCGACTTTTGAGAGAAGGGATACAAGACATTTGAGGAGAGTGTTGTGTATAACCTACATTTGATTGATAGAAGAGTTCTTTGAAGCCCTAAGGTTAGATGTGGATTGATTTTATGAGGGTGCCCTTCCTTGGCAATCCTCCTCCCTTAGTTGGTGACCTCATTCACAGTTGCCTAGGTGTAGTGATAAGATGGGTCTCAGGGTGATTGGTTGAAAATTGAAACAAGGATGATGATCTGGCAAACAATGGTCAGATCTTTGCAAAAACCCTTCCTTGCATGGTCACCATGGTTCAATTAATCATATATGATTTATGAATAAGTGTTTACAGGAAATGAAAGTGAAAAGGACATGATTTATTTTCAATGACAAAGTAGATTGGATTTCTCATGGATTGCCCTCACCAACTGTGTTTTCTAGCTCTTGCTTCTACAGGACTAATTGGGGTTCACAGACCCTAGACCTTCCTGCAGCAACCAAAAAATTTAATGTTGCGAATCCTGTCAAGTTGATCTATTTCTGATACCATTTTTCCTTTCAGATCCTCTTTTGGCTTCTGGCCTTGGAGAGGTTTGAATGTCCTGACAGATAAATGAAGCAATTTCAGCATTTTTTAGTCTAGGCTTTTGATCAGTTCTCAAAAGGAGATAAAATGTCTTTCTGACAGAATATCACCATGAAAGGCAGGTTACACAAAATCTTACAGAAAGGGACAGAGGGATGCTGAGAGAGGAAAGACAAACTATTTTCTTGAATTTCACTAAAGATCAGTCATGCATGCTAGGAGAAATATAAACCCAAATGCTGATCACTTAAATATTAGATCATATTAACTTGTATGTGAATATGTTAACTGTGTGAGCTACCTAGACAGGATCTAAAGGAAAAAAAAAAAAGGAGGAGGAGTAAAGGATTAAACATAGTATAAAAATCAATTATTTTAGTGATGAAACACAATAGTCATTCATCCCTTTATCCTTTCTTCCATCCTGGTCAAGGATAAATTTACCTTAAAAATGTTATTTTTTCTAAAGTTATTAAGAAATAGGTATATGAAATTTCATGCATTCTCCTACATTTCTGATTGAAATTAGAACCTTGCAGAGAATTAACTAGTTTCCATGGAGCTTAACAGAATGAATGGAACCTATTCACTTATTCAAACTTACACTAAATACACTATAATATGGGGCACTGAGAGGCTCAGTTGATTAAGCCTCTGCCTTCAGCTCAGGTCATGACCCCAGGGTCCTGAGATTTTGAGTCTTCCATCAGCGGGCTCCCTGCTTAGTGGGGAGCCTGCTTCTCCCTTTCCTCCCCGCTCTTGCTGTCTATCGTTATCTCTGTCACTGTCTCTCTCAAATAAATAAATAAAATCTTCAAAAAAAGAAAAAAAAAAGAAAAGAAACTATTAAAAAAAAATGGGCTATAATAGATACTATTCCAGGCTATGGAAAGAAACCACCAAACAGAATTTGACTCTTTATGCACAAGGGAACTTATAGTAGGGGGAGATTTGTTGGTCAGGGATGGGTTATACATGAACAGTGGTAGCAGTGGAAGAATCTCTTTTTCCTTGATACCAAGTTTAGCAGAGAAGTAAAGTGAGGGAATGAAAGAGCGTGAGCTTTATTATCAAATAAAACTATATTTGATCCCTTTCTCTGCCACTAATTTGCTGTGCAATTCTAGGCAAAATTATTTGTCATCTATGAAAATATGTAATGATAATACCCACTATTTAGAATTGTAATGATGATTTTGGGAGACTTATATGAAATTTCTGACATGGAGTTAGTTCCAATAAAGAGAAAGAGTCACTAGTTGTTAATTTCAATATTTCTGCATCTAGGTATCACTTATATCACCAATTAAATCAAACCTTGTGCATCCTCTGTCTTTTACACAGGGATTCCTGAGGAAAATGCTAAATTGCTTCTATTTATGTATTTTATTTTAAAAATGTTGCCATTATTCCCAAAATTCTAGAATTATCACTATTAAGGAATAAGAAATATAGAATTAAAGTTAGCAAGATATCTTGTCTAATTTTTTTTTAACATTTTCAAGTATAGACAATGAAAAGTAGTCAGATTAATAATAGGGGAAAAAAAGCCCAAGTGTCCATGACTCATACTCTCCTTGTATAGATTATAACCAGTAGAAGCCATTGTATTGGGTATAGAATAGAATACATCTATGTGAATAGAATATAGCTACATTGTCTACACAGGGACCTTATTTATGATAAGGACTTAATTAGTTTTATTTTTTTTCACTTTTTTTAAATTTTGTTATATTAGTCACCATAAAGTACAACCCAGTTTTTGATGCGATGTTCCATGATTCATTATTTGCATATAACACCCAGTGCACCATGCAATATGTGCCCTCCTTAATACCCATCACCGGCCTATCCCAATGCCCCACCCCCTCCCCTCTGAAGCCCTCAGTTTGTTTCCCAGAGTCCACAGTCTCTCATGGTTCATTCCCCCTTCTGTTTACCTCCCCCTTCATTCTTTCCTTCCTTCTCCTATCTTCCTATTTCTTATGTTCCATAAATGAGTGAACCCAAATGATAATTGTCTTTCTCTGCTTGACTTATTTCACTTAGCATAATCTCCTCCAGTCCCGTCCAAGTTGCTGCAAATGTTGGGTAATCGTTCTTTCTGATGGCTGAGTAATATTCCGTGGATATATGGACCACATCTTCTTAATCCAGTCATCTGTTGAAGGGCATCTCGGCTCCTTCCACAATTTAGCTATTGTGGGCAATGCTGCTATGAACATTGGGGTGCATATGGCCCTTCTCTTCACTACGTTTGTGTCTTTGGAGTAAATACCCAATAGTGCAATGGCTGGATCAGAGGGTAGCTCAATTTTTAACTTTTTAAGGGACCTCCACACTGTTTTCCAAAGTAGCTGTATCAAATGCATTCCCACCAACAGTGTAAGAGGGATCCCCTTTCTCCACATCCTCTCCAACATTTGTTGTTTCCTGCCTTGTCAATTTTTGCCATTCTAACTGGTGTAAGGTGATATCTCAAGGTGGTTTCAATTTGAATTTCCCTGATGGCTAATGTTTTTGAACATTTTTTCATGTGTCTGTTAGTCATTTGTATGTCTTCATTGGCAAAGTGTCTGTTCATATCTTCTGCCCATTTTTTAATTTGGTTATTTTTTTCCCATGTATTGAGTTTGAGAAGTTCTTTGTAGATCTTGGATACTAGTCTTTTACCTGTGGTGTCATTTGCAAATATCTTCTCCAATTCTGTGGGCTGCCTCTTAGTTTTTTTGACTGTTTCCTTGGCTGTGCAGAAGCTTTTTATCTTGATGAAGTCCCAAAAGTTCATGTTTTCTTTTGTTTCTCTTGCCTTTGGAGATGTGTCATGAAAAAAGTTGCTGTGGCCGATGTCAAAGAGATTGCAGCCTATGTTCTCCTCTATGGTTTTGATGGATTCCTGTCTCACATCAAGGTCTTTCATCCATTTGGAGTTTATCTTTATGTATGGTGTGAGAGAGTGGTCAAGTTTCATTCTTTTGCATGTAGCTGCCCAATTTTCCCAGCACCATTTATTGAAGAGACTGTCTTTTTTCCACTGGATGTTTTTCCAGCTTTGTCAAAGATTAGTTGCCCAAAGAGCCGAGGGTCCATTTCTGAGTTCTCTCTTCTGTTCCATTGGTCTATGTGTCTGTTTTTGTGCCAGTACCATGCTGTCTTTGTGATCACAGCTTTGTAGTATATCTTGAAATCAGGCAACATGATGCCCCCAGCTTTGTTTTTCCTTTTCAACAATTCCTTTTCGATTCAGGGCTTTTCTGGTTCCATACATTTTTAAGGGCTGTTTGTTCCAGCTCTTTGAAAAATGTCATTGGTATTTTGATTGGGATGGCATTGAAAGTGTAGATTGCTCTGGGTAGCATAGACATTTTAACTATGTTTATTTGTCCGATCATTGAGCATGGAGTATTTTTCCATCTTTTTGTGTCTTCTTCAATGTCTTTCAAGAGTGATTTATAGTTTCTAGAATATAGATCCTTATGTCTCCAGTTAAGCTAATTCCGAGATAACATGATTTTTGGTGCTATTGTAAATGGGATGGATTCCCTAATTTCTCTTTCTTCAGATTCATTGTTCATATGTAGAAATGCAACTGATTTCTGACCATTGATTTTGTATCCTTCCACGTTACTGAATTGCTATATAAGTTCTAGTAGTTTGGGGGTGAAGTCTCTTGGATTTTCTATATAGAGTATCATGTCATCTGCGAAGAGAGACTGTGACTTCTTTGACAATTTGAATACCTTTTATCCCTTTTTGTTGTCTGATTGCTGTTTCAAGGACTTCTAGTATTATGTTGAATAATAATGGTGAGAGTGGGCATCCTTGTCGTGTTCCTGATCTTAAGGGAAAGGCTTCCAGCTTTTCCCCATTGAGAATGATATTCACTGTAGGCTTTTCATAGATGGTTTTTATGAAATTGAGGAATGTACCCTCTATCCCTACACTCTGAAGGGTTTTAATCAGGAAAGGATGCTGTATTTTGTCAAATGCTTTTTCTGCATCAATTGAGAGGATCATATGGTTCTTGACACTTTTCTTGTTGATATGATCTATCACACTGATCGATTTGCAAATGTTGAACCACCCTTGCATCCCAGGGATGAATCCCACTTGGTCATGATGGATAATCCTTTTAATGTACTTTTGGATCCTATTAGCTAGGATCTTGTTGAGAATTTTGGCGTCAAAATTCATCAGAGATATCAGTCTGTAATTCTCCTTTTTGATGGGGTCTTTGCCTGGTTTGGGGATCAAGGTAATACTTGCCTCATAGAATGAGTTTGGTAGTTTTCCTTCTGTTTCTATTTTTTGAAACAGCTTCAGGAGAATAGGTGTTATTTCTTCTTTGAATGTTTGGTAGAATTCCCCGGGGAATCATTCAGGCCCTGGACTCTTGTTTTTGGGGAGGTTTTTGATCACTGCCTCAATCTCTTCATAATTAATCAGTCTGTTTAAATAATCAATTTCTTCCTGTTTCAGTCTTGGTAGTTTATAGGTTTCCAGGAAGGCATCCATTTCTTCCAGGTTGTTTAATTTATTGGCATAAAGCTGTTGATAAAAGTTTCTAATGATCCTTCCTATTTCATTGGTGTTGGTTGTGATCTCTCCCCTTTCATTCATAATTTTATTAATTTGGGTCCTTTCTCTATTCTTTTGAATAAGTCTGGCCAGTGGCTTATCGATCTTATTTATTCTTTCAAAGAACCAGCTTCTAGTTCTGTTGATCTGCTCTACTGTGCTCCTGGTTTCTAATTCATTGATCTCTGCTCTAATCTTGATCACCTGCCTTCTTGTGCATGGGTTAGGCCTGTTCTTCTGTTCCAGCTCCAGCTTCTTGAGGTGAGAATATAAAAATTGCATTTTAGATTTTTCTATTCTTTTGAGTGAGGCTTGGATGGCTATGTATTTTCCCCTTAGGACTGCCTATGCAGTGTCCCATGGGTTTTGGACCAATGTGATTTCATTCTCATTGGTCTCCAAAAATTGTTTAAACTGATTTTTAATTTTCTGGTTTACCCAATTATTCTTGAGCAGGATGGTTCTTAGTTTCCAAGTGTTTGATTTTCTTCTAAATTTTTCCTTGTGATTGAGTTCCAGTTTCAAAGCATTGTCGTCTGAGAATATGCAGGGAATAATTTCAGTGTTTTGGTATCAGTTGAGACCTGTGACTCAGTATATGGTCTATTCTGGAGAAAGTTCCATGTGCATTTGAAAAGAATGAGTATTCTGTTGTTCTGGGGTGTAGTGTTCTGTATATATCTATGAGGTCCATCTGGTCTAGTATGTCATTCAAAGCTCTTGTTTCTTTGTTGATTTTCTGCAAAGGTGATCTATTCCTGAGAGTGGAGTGTTGAGGTCCCCTACTATTAACGTATTATTATCTCTATGTCCCTTTATTCTGGTTAAGAGTTGGCTTGTGTATCTAGCTGCTCCCCTGTCGGGGGCAGAGATATTTATAATTGTCATATCCACTTGTTGGATATATCCTTTAAGAATAATATATTGTCCTTCTGTATCTCTAACTACAGTCTTTAGTTTAAAATCTAATCTGTCTGATATGAGAATTGCTACCCCAGCTTTCTTTTGAGGTCCATTGGCATGAAAAATGGTTTTCCATCCCTTCACTTTCAGTCTGGATGTATCTTTAGGTTCAAAATGAGTCTCTTGTAGACAGCAAATGGATGGGTCATGTCTTTTTATCCAATCTGCAACCTTGTGGCATTTATGGGAGCATTTAGGCCATTCACATTGAGAGTGATTATTGAGAGATATGATTTTAATAATGTTGCCTATGAAGTCTTTGTTTCTATAGATTGTATATTTCTGTTCTGTATCACTCCTGGGGCCTTTTTACTTCTACAGAACCCCTCCCCTTAATATCTCATGTAGGGCTGGTTTCGTGGTTACGAATTTCTTCAGTTTCTGCCAGTCCTGGAAGGTCCTTATCTCTCCATCAATTCTGAATGAGAGACTTGCTGGATAAAAGATCCTTGGCTGCATGTTCTTCTCAACTAGAGCTTTGAAAATACCCTGCCAACCCTTCCTGGCCTGCCAGGTCTCTGTAGACAGGTCTGACATTATTCTGATATTTTTCCCATTGTACAAAAGAGTTTTCTTCCCCCGGCCACTTTCAATACTGGATCTTGATCTAATATTTACGAATTGCACTATGAGGTGTCGTGGTGTAGGTCTGTTCTCAATGACCTTGGGAGGGTTCCTCTCTGCCTGTTGGACACGAATGCTTGTTTCCTTTGCCAGATTAGGGAAGTTCTCAGCTACAATTTGTTCAAATATCTCTTCTAGACCTCTCTCTTTCTCCACCCCCTCAGGGATGCCAATGATTCTGACATTGGAACGTTTCATTGGGTCAGTAATCTCCTGTAATCTACATTCTTGAGATTGGATTTTTTTGAGGCAAGTTTCTGTTTTAACCTTCTCTTCTACCATCTCATCCTTCAATTCACTAATTTGTTCTTCTGCCTCATTTACCCTTGCTGTCAGAGCATCTGGTTTAGACTGCATTTGATTCATAGCATTTTTAATTTCTTCCAGATTCTTTCTCATTTCCGCCCTTAGAGATTCTATATTCTTATTAATATTTTCGTTAATATTTTTTTCAAGCCTACACATCATCTTGACCATTGTTACTCTGAACTCCATTTCTGACAATTTGGTTATATCCATATCCATCAGTTCTGTGGCAGAGGCCACAGACTATTTATCTTTTCTTTGCTGGGGGGGATTTCTCCTTCTTGTCATTCTGATGGGGAGAGGTTGTGGGGATGCCCAGAGCCCAAATTATTGACCAGGACCCAGGAGTGTGCACTTGTTTTATAGGGACCTTAGGGATGTGGGCTTCTTGATTTTTCAGCCTGTCTTCTGGGGGAGGGGCCTGCCACACTGATACTCAGGCAACCCTGTTTTGGTAGAGTCGCCCTGTGCCCTGTAGGAGGGGATGGGGATGGGTACAATGTGAGCTGGTATTTCTGGACTTTTGTTCTCTGGCGGCTTTCCCTGGCGGTTTTCTGTGACTCTTCTGAGAGTCAGAGCAGTAGTAGCCATATCCTAGCCTGTGTCTCAGAATGGAGAGATCACAGTCCGCTCTCCACTGAGCTCTCTTGGCCACTTTAACTCTGTTTCTGTCGGTGCTTCTAAAAACCCTGCAGCGTCCTGGGATGTGCGCCCCACAGCTGGTCTCCCAGCCCTCACTTCCAGGGCTGGCTCATCTCTGTCCTTTGTGCTTCTAACACCGCCAGCCCTGCTGGTTCCCACGCGCACTCCTGAACTTCCTGTTTCAGTGCGGTTCCCGCGTGCTCCAGGGCTCTGGTTTTCAGTCTATTCGAGCGCTTCCCAAGCTCTCGGTTTTAGTCTAGTTCAAGTGCGTGCTCCGGAGGTCTGGTTTTCAGTTTGGACATGCGTGTGCTCCCGAGCTCCCATTTCAATCCGGTTCCAATGAGCACTCTGGAGCTCTGGTTGTCAGTCTGGTGGCACACACGTTCCCAGGCTCACGGTCTCAGTCTTCTCTCTTGCAGGTGCCCGGTCCGTGAGTCCGCCCGCTCCCCAGTGCAGGTGGCTACTGTTTCCCGGTGCCCGAGAGCGTTGGCTCCCTCCCCCTTCCGTTTACTTCCGATATCTGTGCACGGATTCACAGCTCCTCGTTTCATACCTCAATACTCAGCGCTGGAGATGTTTGTTTGTAGAGATCCAAATGTATCTTCCTGTGTCTCAGGCTGATTCCGTGGGTTTTCAGGATGGTCTGATAGATATCCAGCTCGATTCAGGGGACCAGCTGAGAAAGCGGTCCCCTACTCCTCTGCCATCTGTTCTCCTCCTTGCCGAAAGTGGTCGCTTTTCTGTTCATAGATTTTCTGCTACTTTTTTCTTCATTGTCCAGTTGCATTCATAGGTATTCAGAATGGTTTGGTAGCTCTCTAGCTGAATTCCTGGGATCAGACAAACTTTAGGTCTTCTGCTCCTCCGCCATCTTGGAACCGCTAATTAGTTTTATATTCTAATTGTTTTAATTGACTAGTGATTCCCATTTTATACTTTGATTTCAATTCTCAGCACAGCTGAAGTAGATTGTTTCTATTTCATTTTTGAGCAATGAATGTCAAAATTCTATTCATATACCAAATAAACTATATTACTTTGGGCTGACACAGCTTGGGACAAAGTATTACACAAACTTGACTTAGTTGTCAAATTCTGTCCTGTTGGTGTTAAGATCATGATGTATAGCTTGATGAGAATCTTTGACTAAAAGAAAGCAGCATGCATTTTCGAATCAAACACAGATGTATTTTACAGAGGCGTTTTCCAAGATTGATGTGTTACTGTGGCAAATGAAACATGCCATTGAAGGAACATATCCAACATTGTATTATTTTAAAAGTAATTTAAAAATATTACTTTCATCCAATTAAAAAAAATCTTATTCAGCACCATGAATTTTCTATCAGTTTTTTTTAAAGTAGTTGCTTAAAATTTATTTCAAATGATCATTCTGATAATAGGATTTTAATAGAGAAAGTATTCTGTCCATAAATGTTTCTCCTTTGTGGTTTTGTAAATACTCTTTCTGTGACTATCTAACATTAAACAAAATGAAAAGAACTTTAGATATTACCAGGCTAGAAATGTTATTCATATAACCATGGAATAATGATGAATGCATTTTGGTTTAGAGAACTTTAAAGAATTTATTTTTGGTTCAGTATGAAGGAAGTGGCAGGAAATGAAACTGGAAATTTAAATTCAAGTTAGTTAACCCACTAGAATTTAGGTTATGAGTTTCATGTCACAGTGGTAAAGCTATATGACAGATTTTATTTGGGATATATATTGCTACCTTATATGGCTCCCCCTCCCCATTTGGCTTTTAAAAAAAAAAGGTGGGTTAGGAAAACAGATGTCTGTGCTCAGAGAGGACACCCGACAACATGAAGATGTGGGGCAGAAGATTAGTCTGAGGGTAAAGTGGTACATAAAGTGAGACAATTTGAAGTGGTTCTTTATAGAGACATTTGCAACAGCAAAGTGTTAAGTCTCTAGATTTATTGAATGTCATCTTCAGTTAGCACTTTATTATTTTGACAATTTGGCCATCACCATTAGGATGATGTAGGCTTCATTGTTATAGTAAGCTAGCTCATCAGGTAAGCCACAACCAAGGAAGTCATCCTTAATATCACTCTATGCATTAAGTTCCTTATAACATTAAAACTTAATGCTACCTACATAGTTAATCTTAAGCAGACTATTCATTTTTGTCTTTATGCTGCTTTATTTTTGGACACCCTCAAATTTTTCTAAGTCTAGACATCTAACCCCTTATACCATTAATTTTCTTCCTCATTTTTCAATTCATCTGTTTTGCTTAAACTCTCTCAATGGCCTTACAGAGCATAACAACTCATCTTCTGCTGGTTTTCTCTCCACTGTTCAATTAAGTAATTTCAAATTAGATTCTCAAAAACAGCATGTTGATATATATATGACATATATATGTGACATATTTGATATATATATCAACATGCTGTTATATATATATATAAATCTGTTATATATATATATAAATCTGTTATATATATATATAAAAATCTGTACCTTTTTAGAATCCTCCCAGTGCCTAGAATGCCCTCGGCCCCTTATCATTCTGGCAAACTAAAGGCATCTGTCAAGACTTACCCAGAAATTTCCCTCTTCTAAGAAGCTGCCTTTGCTGTGCTCACACCAAATTAATTGCTTCCAGTAATTTAACCATTGTGCTCATTTGAGAGCTTTCTTACAGCTGTTATCATAGGAGAAGATTTGCTTACACACCTTTTCTCCTTACTTGACTATGAACTCTTTGAGGTTAGTGACTGTCATTTTTATATCTCCATTTTTCAGCACAGTACCTACTTGACAGGAGGCACTTAAGCAAGAAGTTGATAACTGTTTTTGAAATGAGTGGAAATTAATTAAATGTAGTCAGAGCCCAATCATTGAAAAGAGTTTATAATAACTAAGATCACAAACCTACCCTGAAATATTTTAATAAGTTAGTTGCAAAATATAATTTTTAGGGTACCAAATAGCTATTCTTCCCCAGTAATATCTTTTAATGGTCATTTTAGTACAAGAGGTCATTTTAATATTAGTAACTCCTTGGGTGTGGACATTAAGTCTTCTTTAAAAAGTTAATGCTTGTGTGTATTAGTGCTACACATTAATGTTTTAGAATAGCCTACAAAAGCTAGACAGCCACTAATTGTCTCCATTTCAAAGAATATTAGACTGAGGAAGGCAAAAAGAGTTTGGTGTTAGAGAAGTTAGATTCTCATTTGATATTACAGTAGGGAGCCATGATCGCAACAGCATAATATTAAGACTAATACACACAGGAAAGAGCATGGGGCTCAAAGAAAATTATGAAAACAATTAACACCCCTTGAACAATTCCTAGGTGCCATGTATTAACTCATTTAAATGCTAAATGAAGTCTCAATATTATTTCATGCAGTAAATGCTATTCCAATTGTTAATAAAAATTCAACTGAGTAAACTTTAAAGATCTAATTGGCTTTATTAATTTATGAACTGTGCAGCATCCCATCTGGCAAGTAGAGGGGAACTCTGAGGAGTTGTACAAAATTTATGAAGTTTATAGGGAGAAATGAGGAGGACAATTAGCAAAAGAAAATAAAGGATTGAAGCACCTGGGTGGCTCAGTTCGTTAAGTGTCTGACTCTTGATTTCAGCTCAGGCCATGATCTCAGGGCTGTGGGATCCAGCCCCACATCAGGCTCCAGGCTAAGTGTGGAGCCTCCTTGAGATTCTCCACTCTCCCCCTGGCTTGCATGTGCATGCTCTCTCAGAGAAAGAAAAAAAAAAAAAGGATTGTTTGAGGAAAGGTCACCTTCTCTTAGAGGAAAGAGCAAAAGAGATCTTGCTAGGTGGATTACCTAATTTTCCGTTGTGGGATGGAGAGGTCTCACGTAACAGATAACTCATTGCTGCTGACCAGAAAATTCCCGACTGGCTAAAGCCACATCTCTGGGGGAGGTTGAAACTGCAATTAGATTAGATATAAACCCTGGTTCAGTGACTTGGCCTAGCATACATGACTCCATTTTGGGCCTTTGTTTTTCTTTTTAATAACTTCCCCCATATGATCAGACTCTCAGATTAACTGAAAGATGTGATCAAAATTTAAGTAATTAGTGGTACTTTCAGCTACTGCTCTGAAGTTTTTAGTTTTTTGTTGTTCCTTTTGTGTAGTGTCCGTTTGTCATGACAGTTTTACTTAACCCCTGTGATATTACCAGGTTATGGCTTCAGGTTATGAAGTGAGACAATTTGAGTCATTATTCTCTTGCATCTTTTTTGACATTCCAGTCTTAGGAAGACCATTTGCTTGGTGGTTAGTGGCTGTGAACATGCATTTCGAGCTTTTGAGAGAATACAACATACCAGGGTATCATTATGATTATTATAAGCAGGGTAATTCCCAGATGTTTGGAGTGTATTTCAAAGTCATGGTTCCCAATACCCAACCAATCAAAAGTCTCATTGAAAGAGTCACTCTTTTAACCCAAATGGCTTGCCCAGTGATCCTACCTGCGTTTCAGCTTCCCCAGAAGTATGAATCCAGGTGCAGCAGGTGGTTTTAGCCATAACACAGACACTTCCTTGCCCAGCTAAAAGATAATCAAGAGCTATCCTGTTATCAAGAACTACTTTGAACAGAAAGCCTAAGAATCTTTGTTGGGCAGCTATTGTTAAAATATTCAGTATCTTCAAGAGTTATGAGGTTCTTGATCATATTTTCATTGACATTTACTCCTAACTAAAGGAATATGGTTCTGAGAATCCTGAGTCACAAAAACCTCCTGGTTGGTCCTTTATAACTCAGTGCTGTAAATTCAGAGTTGATTAGGGAGGTATTTCTGTCTGAACAGTTAGGGGCACAGTTTGGCAACCTAAGAGTCATAGTCTCCTTATGTGCCAGCTATCTAGGCATTCATAAGCCCAAGGAGAATGACGACCACCACAGACAAAGCTAAATCCTGTCAGAACAAAAACTACTTCCACAAAGTGGCACTATTAATGGATTCATTTGCAGGGATGGCTGCATTTTCCTTTTCAGAAGCACTTTTATAAAAGCATCAAAGTAAAACAATAACTGTGAAAAGGCTTAAAGATTCTCATTGCTAAAGATCTAATGACAATTTATTATAATGGAACTGACAAGGAAATTTGGTTATTTCTATAGCATGTAACATTTTAAGATAATAACTAGAATTATGCCTAATAATTCTACAACAAATGCCTAATAACTCTACAACAAATGGTGTTGGAAAAACTAGACAGCTACGCACAAAGAATGAAATTAGACCGCTTTCTTACACCATACAGATGAACACAAAACATTTTCAAGAGCTCAGTGTGAGACCTGAAACCATAAAAATCCTCCTTATACAAGGACGGAACAAAATTTTAGGAATTTTATACAATTTCTAAAATACATATTAGTATTTATCCAAACAATATAACCTAAGGTTTATCATCACTTATTTGACAGTGCTTCCCACGTAATTTAACATACCAAATGAGGCTATTAATTATTTCTCTTTTATAAGAAGAAAAAACAAATTTTTTGAGATGGTCCAGGAGCCCTCTGTAAAATTTTATATTTAAGTTAGTCTAAGTAAAAAAAAAAATATATTTAGAATTTAAATTTTGTGAAGTTAGTAAAAAATATCAAAATGTTTGAACATATGATTAAATAGATTACAGATCATTATGAAACAGTACTTATTTAACCAAAGTAATAAGATATTTGAAAGGCAAATGCGGAAGATTATTTGTTAGAAATACTTGGCTCTTTTAATATTGAGAAGATTCAGTTTTCTTAAGTGATCAAAGACCTGATTAAGACAACAAAGGACAAGACGACATTTTAGTAAAACACAGTATTTGTTTAGGCAGATTATTTTAAGGGCAGAGAAAAGCCATTCACAACCTCTTATTATCAAAAGCAGATCAATAGTCCGAGAAAACTTCACCTTTTTAACAGACGGAAACCAAATTTTAATTTTGCACCAGCGTACTTTTGATGTTAAAGCTCACTCACTTAATTGAATGTATTCCAGTCTTAGCCAGCCCTGATATCTCTCTTTCTGTCTGTCTGTCTGTCTGTCTGTCTCTCTCTCTCTCTCTCACACACACACACACACACACACAAATTCCTTTCCAAAGATTTGTTTTCCACAAACCTACAACATGATTTTGCTTTTCTTTCATGTGGAGATGTTTCCTTTATTATTTCTAGTTTTAATTACATGTACTAATTAGAAACCTCAATTTCTAGTAAAAATGAAGTACACAATTATTTACACTGCTTGTTATACCATCATCATTCCCTAGATTGGCAAATCCATAAATACATTTCAAAATTTCTAGACACATATGCCTTTTTTCAGTTTTCCAATGTAGTGCTAACGAATTCATCAAATACCTTTTAGTTTCTCTGAAATAGGAAAAAAAAATAAGAAAATAGATAAACCAGTGTTCTAGTAATTAATGTTTCAGAATTTTATCTTATTTGGAAATGATCTAGATATTTAATAACTAACTTAGCAAAACTCAAAGGTTTGAAGGCACTAACAAGACTTGGGGAAACTATTTAAGTAGACATAAATACTGTTGAAAAGTTTATATATTTTTTTCTTACAGCTTTTTAATTTACATTTTCTTAATTGTTTATATTAGTCAGAAAAATTTCATGATACATTACAGAGCTAACCATCATCTTAAGTTATCTTTTTGCTGACATACTTTGTAAATGATGACATGAACTCCATTTGACCTTTAGTAAAAGCCTAGGTAGAATAAAAGTATTATATTTAATGCTAATAATTCTAAAGACATGCCTATTTTAATTAAGCCAACAAACTTCACCTAGTTTTAATACTGAATATTTTTCCAAATTATGTGAATTTCAAATTCATTTGGATTAGTTTCTATTATATTTCTGAGAGTTTTAGAATATTCAATCTTTATATAAACATTTTAAGCCAACTAAAAAGAGCACTTCATAAATAAATAAGCTTTGGCAATATCATCTGGAAGTAAAAAATACCACACATCTACAACTCGTGTGTGTGTGTGTGTGTGTGTGTGTGTGTGTGTGTGTGTGTGTGGAGAGAGAGAGAGAGAGAGAGAGAGACATAAACAGACACAACAAGAGACCTTACAGATTCTATTTTTTAAATTACTGAATTGAAATGGGTGTGATAATACAAAACTCACTAGTTTGTATAAGTTGGTTCTAAGTTTTGTTTTGTGGATGAAATAAGGTTATGTGTTCCCATGACTAAAGCTGTTTCTAATAGTTGTAGAAAAGAACATTTATAGATTTGTATTCGTGCTTGACAAGTCAAATTCCAAATGACTTTTTCCTGTTTTGTCTTTTGAAAAGATTACTTTCCTGAAGTTTGTATATCCAAAAGATCATCTAGATAAAAGATCTGGAGAAGACCAAAGGTCGAATATTTATATTTCTAATGCACAGAAAAAGAGTGCAAGCTCTTCCTAGCATGACTTTTATTCTCTCAAGGCCAGAAAAAGCTTACAAGTCTTTTGAGAAAAATAAGGGAGATTTGGGGACTAGTAAAAAGGTTTGGAGGACTTTGAATTGTTTCTAAAGCCATGCCTCTCTGGTCCTATAAAAACTAGATTTACAAAACAAGGATGGCTACTTTTAATTCCTCAAGAATTATGTTGCCTCCTAAATGATATAAAGGATTGACCCACACATCCACCTACTTTGGAATGCTTTTTCTTTTCCCCTAGGTACTTCCAGCTTAGGGGAGAAAGGCCCAAAATATCCCATCAGGCTTCAAATATCAGCTTCCAGTTTAGCCAAGTTTCTGATCATAAAGTTATTAAATCCTTTCAAATATCATGTCAGGTTTCAGCAGGGACAAACAGTATTTCTGGCAATATTAAACAACCTTTTGGACCCAAGAGGTGTCCTCAAAGAGGGTGTAAGAGATACTATGTTCACAAGATCTAGAGTTACTTTCAAAGATAGCAAAAAGACGACAGGCAGAAAGCCAAGCCAAGTTCTTAGGACATAAAAAGAGACAAGCAAGAAGTCAATAGCTGTCCATGGGAGATAAAGGATCATTAACCAATTGGTCTGGATTTGGAATGGAAGGGAGAACATGAAATTTTATATCTCTCTCTTGGTGGAGTTCAGGAGGTAATCAATATACCAAAAAATTTGAGGCTCCTCCCTGAGTTTAGGAAATTCTTTAAACTATGGCCCTTAGTTTGGCCTTTGACTAAGAAGTGAATGGTGCCTGAAGAGGTTTGCCTATAGCTTTGGATGGTCTTATTTTAAAAGGTAACTGTTAATAGGCTTTTCGGAATGGAAAGGCAATTCAGTCAAAAGGTGACTAGAATGAGTACCCAAAATAAGGGAGGATAGAGGGGAGCAGTAAGAGTTATGTCAGTCTTACAGTCTTTTCATTCAGGTACCTTTTATCTCTTTTTTTATTAGCCTTTTGTGATGAATCTTTAAATGAAGCTATTTTAGAATTTTGAAGACTTTTAGAGGCTTTTTCATTACAATTAAAATAAGTATTCCATTCTTTTTGGTTAATTTGGAAACTCTTGCTTTTCAAGTGTACTTCTTAAATGATCTTATCTGGGATGTAGTGAACTGGGATGTTCCCTACAATGGCCATTGCAATTCTAGGTTGCTTTTAGTAAGACTTTTCCATCTTGCTAGATATATGCAACATTCAGGACTATAGTTCTTACACATAAAATAAGCAGGTATGCTGAAATGTGGCATGCTCAGCTCTGGATATAAAAGATCTTCTCCTTCTCCTTCCTTCTTCTTCCTTCTCCTCCTCCTTTTTCTTCTTCTGTCTTCTTATTTCTTCTTCCTTTCTTCTTTCTTCTTCCTTTTTCCCCCCCTTTCAGTAGGCTTTTGTATTTTCAGAGCCAAACTAATACCTAAGAGAGGTGTGCCATGGGGTTGGCAATGGCAGAGAGTTTTACAGTACACCTCACTACATGAAAATGTTCTTGAAGCTGGTGACAAAGTGTCAATTTAACCCATTCTTTGACCAATTTATCACAGGAGTATTCTTGAAATGGCAAGTGATTTTAAATGTTCAACCTTTAAATGCTTGACCCATGCTTAGCAATATTTATGACTTTTTGCTTTAACTTATGAGATTCCCATTAACAACTTGCCTTTATTTAAAACAAAATTTTATTCACTCAAGGCCTCATGTTAGAACCAGCCCAGCTTAAATCAGACCCAGTCTGATCCTGAACACAAACTGGTTCTTTTTTTTTTTTTTAAGATTTTATTTATTTGGGGGGGAGAGAGAGAGAGCGAGAGAGAGAGAGCACAAGCAGGGGGAAGGGGCAGAGGGAGACTCAGACTCCCTGCTGAGCCAACCAAGTAAATTTTAAAGTTCGAATTGATTCATAAGTTGAGTGCCATCCCCTCTAGCAAGTGGAGGGAAGCTGAGGAGCTGTACAAAATGAGTGGATTTTATAGGCAGAAATGGGGTGGGACAATTTGCAAAAGAAAAGAAAGTATTGTTCCAGCCAAAGTCACTTCCTTTTAGTGAAAATCAGGGGTTTCTATTAGTTGGATTACCCCATCTTCCTTTTGGGGAATAGAGAAGGCCAGTGTGACAGATTATCTCATTGGTGCTGACTAGAAAACTCCTGATGAGTTAAGACTACATCTCTGGGGCAGGTTGAAACTATAATTAGATTAGGTATTAAACTCTGTTTGCTGGCTTGGCCCAGCATAGGTGACTCCATTAGCATAAATGACTCCATTTTGGGCCTTTGGTTTTCTTTTCACACAATTTTCAATTCTAATTTTGTGGTTTGCCTCGCAAATGTGCTTAGTTAGTTCTGCCTCCATTATAACCTATTAGCAAAGTTGTCAGTGACTAGTTAACTACCATGATGGCAATATACAAGGTCCTTTTAACTTTGATGATGATGATGATGTAATTCAGTTTCAGAAAAACAAAAGTGTGGATTGCCTAAGGGATCCCTCAATAGCACACACTATCACAAATCTGTGGAAGGCTAACTTCCATATTTTTCCTCAGTCCCCAATAAGTGAAGACAAAACAAGACTATAAAAGACTCTACAGAGCTCCTATTTGACTTGAAAACCTGGACTTAAAGCAAAGGGATGGAAAGAAAGAAAAACCTACTTCTTTTTTACCATTCTAACACTTTCTCCAAACCACTAAGTCATAGGAGATAGTTGCTATAGAAATGTACTGACGGATGGATGAAATATCAGTGATCTGCATTAACCAAACCAAGGAAAAATGTTGAATGAAAAGTATTCAAGAAAGACCAGGAATTTATGTAGGTTTAGCACATACATCTTAAGTCAGTATTCATCAGAATCTAAATTTACAAGAGACTAATTGAATAATTTTATGGGCATTTGTCTAGGGTAAAGATGCTCTTAGATATATTGTGATGTTCAAAAGAGACATCATAAGTTATTAAATTATTCTTCATTTTAAATTTTGAATTTTCTTTTATAGCTTGTTATATTTTAAGATAATTTTTCATTAGAATTTTAGTATTGTAAAATTATAATCACATAGTTTTGGAAAATTTGCGTTCTAAAGATGATGTTTTAAGACATTATTTTGGGTTAGAATATTGAGATGCATATTTCCTTTTTTAAAAAATTATATTTCTGATTTTTTTATTATATTATATTAGTCACCATACAGTACATCCCTAGTTTTTGATGTAAAGCTCGATGATTCATTAGTTGCATATAACACCCAGTGCACCATGCAATACGTGCTCTCCTCACCACCCATCACCAGCTCATCCCATTCCCCTACCCCCCTCCCCTCTGGAGCCCTCAGTTTGTTTCTCAGAGTCCATAGTCTCTCATGCTTCATTCCCCCTTCTGATTACCCCCCCTTTCTTTATCCCTTTCTTCTCCTACCGATCTTCCTAGTTCTTATGTTCCATAGATGAGAGAAACCATATGATAATTGTCTTTCTCTGCTTGACTTATTTCACTTAGCATTATCTCCTCCAGTGCCATCCTGAGAGTACTAGGACAAAAATTTGATACTTCATACCACTTGGTATGTTTGCTGGAGAAGTAGGCTATATGGTATTTCTCAAAATTTTAGACATAATTGTTTTGATATTTTTCTTCCTGTTTCTGAATTGTATTTTTAAGGGGAAAAATAGGTTAAAAGGATATTATAAGAAAAAATATAAGCATGGAAAGGTGAATGTGAAGTAGAAGGAAACAGGTTGACACAAAACTGAAACAGGAAAAGAGTATAAAATTCTCTGCACTCAATATTATGCCTATCCCAATAAAAATGAGCTCAGCTGGGCATAAGGGCATTGGTAGGTGCACATCACATGTAAATTGCCTTTACAGCTTTTTTCCTTCACAGATAATGCATAGGTAGAGCCTGAGTTCTAATTTGAAGCAGAGTGGCACTCTTAATGACTATCACCTATATTGATTTGGAAATAGTGGGAATTCTTCCTATTGCAGAGTGGTCTTGATTAGTTAAATAAATCATTACTATGTTCTGCATTTCTCTACATAAAAATATGACGTAATTTGACTTGTCTTCTTCTTAAAAAGATTTTGGATTACACGTGCTTGCTTTAGGTGTTTGACTTTGACAATATAGAGACTCTGCATGTTAGAATATTTTGATATTAGTTAATTTAAATTGGCTAAATACAGGGAATGACATTTGACTGTGTCTAAGTCTCTTAGAGTAGACACTTTATAGTTTCTGAAATAATCTAAAAATTCAAATAATTTTGCTAGTACTTCCCTTGAATATCAGTTATTTTATGTTACAACATTCTTATGTAGACTTATTTCCCAAATGAGAGGTTAATTTAAAATAATTCTGTATGACAACTCTTTATATCCTGTAATTGAGTAGTATAAAACCTATTTCAAAAGAGTAGCAAGTTCTCCCACTGAAGGCTGGTGGTAGTAGTGTCTGGAAAGGAGTCTGCATTGGATGGGGATCGATGTGCTAATTGAATGAAGGATGCTAACAGGGAATGGATGTTGTACACTTGATGGTATGGTTGTTGAGCATGAAGGTGCAGGATGAATTATTTGAGCAGCTGATTTTAGTTAAGAATATATAGCTTAATGAAAATCAAGTTGAACTATATGCTAAGAAAACAAAAAAAAGGAAACTTTAAGAATCATGTAAAGTGAAATAAGTCAAGCAGAGAAAGACAATTATCGTATGGTTTCACTCATCTATGGAGCATAAGAAGTAGGAAGATCGGTAGGAGAAGAAAGGGATAAAGAAAGGGGGGGTAATCAGAAGGGGGAATGAAGCATGAGAGACTATGGACTCTGGGCAACAAACTGAGAGCTTCATAGGGGAGGGGGGTGGGGGACTGGGATAGGCTGGTGATGGGTAGTAAGGAGGGCATGTATCGCATGGTGCACTGGGTGTTGTACGCAAGTAATGAATTGTGGAACTTTACATCAAAAACTAGGGATGTACTGTATGGTGACTAACATAATATAATAAAAATATTATAAAAAATAAAAAAATAAATCAACTTCTGCTAAGAAAAAAAATCATGAAAAAAGATTTGAAGTCCTCTTACTTTATGTGAAGATGTCCATGGTCAATGTAATGATCTTGTGGAACTCTGAAATTGGTGGAAAATTGCCAGGTGCTTATTATCTATCCATAGATAATGGTATAGGCAGACGCTATTAATCATTGTACACTATGACTTGCAGGAGTAGAGGGGCCTTTTCTAGAAAGCATCACAACATTTAGAAAACTGAAAAAGATGAAAAATACTCAACTATGTGGCTTTCATGAAAAATGTCTATGAAGGTATGCAAATGATAGTATTTGGAAATATTTCATAGATCTATTTGATTATCTTCTCCTTGTGGCACCATAGTGGCTTCTCTTTTTCCAAAGATACGATCAATGCACTTAATCATATAAGAGTCCTGGACTGCAAGAAAGGGCCATTGTGTGATCTGTTATGGTCACATATAGATAATATGTCTTCTCATGGTCAAAATGTTTGGATAACAACTTTTTGAAACATATTCTCATTCTGGTTTCTTACGTTCACCAATTTATAATAGATGTACATAAATTATGTCTTAGTTTGCCATATTATCATGTCCAGAACCAGACAACTATCACAGAACTAGGAAACACATTAAATAATTTTAATTTTGGCACAATATGTAATGTGTGAAGAACCTCATGTGATTCAGTGGACCCCCAGACTACTTCCTGTAATTAACTGCTGGAAAAATAAGACTTTGTGGAAACACAAATGTCTTTTCAAATACATATTAAAAACAATACAGTCTATACATTTCTGTGAGAAATTGATATGTCTGTTGGCATTAAAATCCTATCATGGACCAAAATATACTCTGCTGATGATTAGAATTTGCCAATTTTGAGGATTAAATTTGGTACAGGACTCTGAAGATCAGTCTATTTGATGATTAGTTTATGTGCTTTATTTATAGTAACTGTGTTCTTCTATAATACTAAAATGGAATCAACTATTTCACTTCTATTGGCTCTCTTTGGAATTTTAGTTTTAGTATTTCACTGACATGGGCTTTAGAGTTGGGTTTTATTTTTAAAAAAAATTTGGTCCATGTGTCATGATATTTGTATCTATGATAAGCAAGTGAACTATTCAATGTAAACAAAAAGGTATACATTTCTGCACTTTTAAAATTAGCAACAGCTATCAAATTTTGGACCTGAAGTAGCCTATTAAAACGAAATTTAATTCACAAACATTTTCAGTTTTCAGGGTATTTGTAATTGTTCTCAGAGAACAGATTATTATGTCTGGTAATTTTGTTCTCAACTCAATTCAATTAAGCTAAACAATTTGGTGAAATATTTTCCAAATACAGTATGCAACAAAGCTGGGAATAAATAAACACACATCATGAAATCGTGTCAACTGCCTGTTCTGTACAAGTCACTGTGCTGGTGATGCAAGGAGGAAAAGGTTACTAATACAGTTGCTCCTGTCAAGGCTTTACAAGCTATTAGAAACCTATGGAATAAAACCCATGCTGATACCACTTTATGTGACTACAAAGAAGTAGACAATGATAAGAAGTATAAAGTTTGGTGGTAATTTAGTAAAGTGAGACAACAAAGGTTAATAAAGAAATCAGGAAAGACTTTATGAAGAAGGAGGAATTTTTGATGTCTTAAAGATGGGTAGGTTTAGATGTATAGAAATGGAAATTAATGTAGGAGGCATAACAATTTTGAGAAAGTATATAAATAAAGTAATGTGGAACATTGTGGGGCATGTTAGGAGAATGATAAATAGTTAAAAATGAGAAAATGCGACATGAGATGGAAAAAGTAAGCAAATTTAGAATCAGTAGACACTAGTTACATGAAAATAAACAGCTACCACATTTAAAAATTCATATAAAAATATTTGGCTTATTTTTAAATTCACATTAATATATATGTGTGTGTGTATAAAATTTATTTAGTTCCTAAAATATTATGATAGATATTGACTTTTTAAAGTTTGGATTTTATTAATGTATTTTAATGTGTATTGTTAAACTAGTGTTACATGCATGAAGTTAATTCCCATGCATACACCCCACTCTTTACCAATTATTAACTCGGTAATATTTTAATTTTTAATTAACTTGTGATTTAGAATAAATATTAACAAATATTTATTGGTGACTTTACATGTCTCAGACCCTAGAATAAGCTCTTGGGTAACAATGAGCAACGGGACTAGATCCCACCACTAGATCTGATGTTCCAGCTGAAATAGAACCTCATGTGATTCAGTGGACCCCCCAGACTACTTCCTGTAGTTGCTATATTGCTATATTGCTTGAAATTCAGCTGACCTATTTATTAGAATGGAGTTTGCCCTTCTTTTTATTTTAGGTTAACATACTTGAAATTGGAAAAGAATTTTGAGCATGAAACTTTCTGTGACAATGGTAATGATCTGTTTAACTTATTGTAAATAAGAAACTGAGACACTTTTTTTTTTTTGAAGTGGATTGTGGTGGGTAATCAGGGTGAGTGTGTGCAATGACTAAATATTCCAAAAATGAAATTTCTCATATTCAACATAAAATTGATGTGTTTTCTGATTCAGTTTCCAAATTGTGAGTTCAATACAATATTGATTAAACAATATCACTCAGGGGCTCCTGGGTGGCTCAGTCAGTTAAGCATCTGCCTTCATTCAGCTCAGGTCATGACCCCAGGGTCCTGGGATTGAGTCCCACATCAAGCTCCTTGCTCAGCAGGGAGCCTGCTTCTCCCCCTGCTTGCTGTTCCCCCGCTTGTGCTCTCTTTCTCTCTCTGACAAATAAATAAAAATTTTAAACAACATCACTCAAAGAAGCTATTGAATAAGAATTCCCATGGTCCAGAAAGACTGCCAAGTGCATTTCTGAGTCCACTGTGGGACTTAAGTATACTTGTGGTATAATTGGTTGTCTCTGAAGCTTCGGAATAGAATATATTTCCAGATCTTTCATTAAAAATGTCCAAATGTCCTCCCTATTTTCAGACCATTAAACTAGAAATGTGTGTGTGTGTGTGTGTGTGTGTGTGTAAACAAGCAAAGGTCACTCTCTCCAGATAAAGACCAAATAATCAGAGTGCAGTGATTGTAGTAATAATAGGAGAAGGTTGTTGATATCTGTGTGAGGATCTGAAAAAAACATTAGCAAATTAAGTCTGTAGGGTTCAGATCTGCAAGTGAGTGTCTAACAACCCAGTTATATGGATCAATCCTGACTATCTAAAGGCTGAAGGTTTACTTCTTACTTCTTTCATCATACCATTTGCCCCAGTCTAGACTGGTTAATTCCCAAGAGGCCTGGCTTTAGGCACTCATTAGTATATTGATCTTTCTGTTAAGATGTCAAACTTAGAGAAAGAAACACCACATTTGACTTTTTTTTTTGTCTGATGCACAGATAATTTTTTTGTATTATTTCCACATGCTACTGAAATATTTGAACCTATATGAAATATTTGCTTACCGTTCTATACTTCATCTTCATATAGACTTGACTGACATTTTCTTTCCCACCTCTCAAGGCTCTGCATATTATATATTGTGCTGTATTTTATAGACTTTATGCAGTTAGTTGTTCTCTACCTGTATGGGATTATATACCTAAAATATTTAGGAATTTTGTTTTAGCAATCTGTGTAAATCTGTACATGGGACAGAATAGATTAATAAATAAGTACATGGTTTATGACAGAAATTTTTGTCACAAAATACTTTTGGTTTCTTATAAAATTCTCATATTTTCATATATACAATTGTCCTTTAAAACACTTAAATTGGGGCACCTGGGTGGCTCAGTTGGCTAAGCATCTGCCTTCGGCTTAGGTCATGATCCCAGGGTCCTGAGATCGAGCCCTAAGTCAGGCTCCTTGCTTAGTGGGGAGTCTGCTTCTTCTTCTCCCTCTGCCCCTCCCTCCACCACTCATGCTCTCTCTCTAACAAGTAAATAAATAAAATCTTAAAACACTTAAATTGTTGCTAACAGTACACGAATGCAGAATTTCCTCTTCTTGAGGCCATAACCCTTATCTTGTAGGATCCCATAAGTACTTACTAATGATTAATATAAAGCCTTTCTGATTGTAGCTACAAAGTAAATATTTATTATTTGACCCCCAAATCTATAAGAAATGATAATATTAAAGGTGGAAATGTACTTCCCATCTCTTAATTTTCACTAGTGGAAAGAGCAGATCTCTAAACTAATACCAGTCCCATCTAGAGTGATAAAGTTGCTAGATAATTTGAAGTACCGGAGGTCACAATTTTTGTGAATTAAACTTGTGGGACAACCCATTCAGAGTAATATGGGTATTTTTTTCCTTTTTAACAGTACATTTCTATAATTTCTTAGGTGAATTGTCTTCAAAGTTGTGTGTGTGTTAAATTAATATTTGTGTACAGCAATGGATTTTAGATTTGGTTATTAACTCATGTGGTACTATATCTTCTTACTGGATGTAAAACAATAACTACAGGGGCACCTGAGTGGCTCAGTCGGTTAAGCTTCTGACTCTTGATTTTGGCTCAGGTCATGATCTCAGCAATGTGAGACTGAGCCCCACTTTGGGCTCTGTCTGGACATGGAGCCTGATTAAGATTTTCTCTGTCCCTCTCCCTCTCCCTCTGCCCCTCCCCCCTCTCTAAAAACAGCAAAACCCAATAACAACAAACACATATATAGTAAGTATAAAAATTTCTACTATCCTGTGACATGTTCTTGGCAGCTGCTATGAATTTTGAAATCGAACTTGGCTTTAGATACTTTATTTTCAATTCTCTTGAGTATTTCTTGCCTTTTACTGCTTCTGCGTTGTATGTTGTCATTTAAATTTGCCTGCATTTTTAACTCCTGTCAGTAAACTTAAGCAAAAGAAGGTTGAATATTTCTTGTGTGTTCATATTTGTGGAGGAAAGATCACACAAAAAGATTCAAATATGTTTATTCAGTAAATCCCCTGAGTTTCTGATTCAGCAGGTATAGGACAAAGCCCCCAAATTACATCTTTAACAAGTTTCCAGGTAATTCAGAAGCCACTAATTCAGAGATCACACCTTGGGAATCATTTACAGGAGTTCTCATTATTTTACTGACACATCTGTTTACTTCATTTTGTTTTTCTTCTTCATTAGAATTTAATCTCCATGAGGACAAGGTCATGATGGCTGTTTTATTGTATCCTTTCCACAAAAATAATAAGTTAAATATTTACACAGTGAGTGAAAAATGACAAAGAACAATCTTTTTACCATACAAAGTGTCACTGTCAGAGAATCCAGTGAGTGGAATATTTCTATTTTCTTAGAGTCTGTAGATGGGGTGAGTGACCTTGAGTGCCAGAATGGGAAGGGCATAGAGAAAACCTGCCATCACCTCCACCTCCTTGGGTTCTAAAGCCCAGAAGTGGCACTATGGTTGGAACACATATGCAGCTTAAGTTCATATATCAGTGGCAGAACATCTGTGGCCTAGAGTCTTGTTTTCTAGGAGTCTAAGTGTAACTAATATGAAGACAGAGATATGGCAGGCAATGAGAGTAGGAATAAAAAGATAACATTCTTCCTAAAGGCCATCTTTAAGGTGTGGGGTCCTCTGACAAATATTTTTGTGTACTCCCTCTCTACATAACAAATTTGATTAAGTATGTGTATAAAATTTGAATTAATGTGATTATTTAGAATTATTAGCATAAAAGAAGAACTTACAAATATGTTTACTGTCAGTGCATGTGAAGAATTGATAATAACATAAGACATTAACGACTCCACAGGTTAAATTTGGAAACTCAGAAAATCCAGAGTTCAAATTATATATAAATGTTGCCAAATGTAGGTCCAAGAAGAAAGACTGAATATAAAATTAGAATAATGTTACAGGAAAATACTAGGAGGAAGAAGAAAACTTTCAGTGGCAGATCTCACCAATGTCCAACAAACATTTACTTTCAGAAGGAAAGACCCCTCCCCCCAAAGAGAGATAGAGAGAAGATAAATTCCTACATAATTAAAAATTTAAAAGAAAAAAAAGATAAATTCCTATAAGGTTGAACTAGATTCTAGTGTTAGGTTAATGAAAAGAGAAAGCTGAAGGAAAGAACATGGAGCTGAGGAGGCTCAGTGGAAGTAGATCCCATGGATTATTATTATAAATTATTTCAGTAATTTATTTTAAAAATTAAGATGGCATTTCCTACTCAGGAAAAATTGTCAAAGAAGAAAAGAATCACAAACCTTAGCACTCTGAAATGGTTTTGAAGAAAAAGAAAGTTGGAAGGGTATGATATGAATGATTTAGGATGAGGAGTAATGGCAGTAATGATGTATGAATAACCTCATGGATGTGATGTACAGATTCAGGAATAAGAACAACAACAACAACAACAACAGCAACAACAACAAAACACAACAAAACCCAGCAAAACCCTGATCTAAAACAGTACAACATTGCCCCAGCAAATGCCTATTTGCTTATGTCTTTACACGGGCCATAGCAATATTAAGGCTTTATTTAGGAAATTACACACACATGGACACACAGTTCTGAAAAAACACAAATATTAACATAATAGAGGGAAGACTACATGATTTTCATTTGGTAGAGATTTTGCATATCTAATCTAAGACAGGGCAAGAAGCTTTCCAATCCAGTTCTAGAAAACCAAAATTGTTTATGGGCTATGAATGGTAATGGTTCAATCTAGTCTAATTAGTTGTGTACCATAAGAATCTTTAGTAATTCTTGAAGTCGTTTTACTGTCCTCATTGCTGTTGCAATTACCTTTAGTATTTCTGTGGTATTTACGGCATTTTAGAGGATTTGTGATACCATTTTATTTACTTATTAGAATAGTTTCACATTAGTAGACATGAATAAGTAAAAAGATACAATCGTAGAAAAATATAAAAGCAATATAAAAACAGATTTAGGTACAGAGTCATTTTAATGAGTCAAAGTCATTCTTGTTTATATTATACTTATTTTCTGTGCATGACCTTACAGATTGCTTAGAGAGCAAAGATCCTTAATCCCAAGGAGAAAGGAAAGAACCTCTCACAGATATATAGTAATTATTTCAGTGTCAATAATCATTGGAAAGCTTTTCTTTTTCACAGTTGATTTTTTGGCTTGTAATAGAGAGGCAGACTAATGAAAATATGTTCCTAAAAGATTCAGTCCCTTAGATGGCTATGGCAGCCTTAGTTGTTTACCTTTTTCTCTCAAACATGAGGAGGATAACATTGTCAGGATGGGGGTGGTGGTGGTTAGAGATTATAATTTCCTTCATGTGTCTCCTTGCTCTAGTGCCAAGATTTGAAAAGGGAATAGCATAAAGACATAGATCTTTTACAGGTTCTCTGAGTCACTACTTTTAAATTAGGAAAATTAGAGCTCATAAGGTTGAGTTACTTTAATTTTCTTAAAGTACTTATCCCCTGAGCTGTGTGAATTTGTATTGAAGTTTATAATTTGTCATCAGTTTTCTAAACAAAGCTATATTTATAATCTGTATTCACTGTGAAGTTTTTATATCCCTATCAGAGAAAGAAGGTTTTATCATTAAGATGTTCAGATGATTGCATGGTGCACTGGGCGTTATATGCAATTAATGAATCATCGACTTTACATCAAAAAGAAAAAGAAAATTAAAAATTAAAAAAAAAGATGTTCAGATGAGATTCACTGTTGAATATTATGCACATAGCAGGCATTCAATAAATGGTTTTTGTGACCAGAAATGTATAATGAGAAAAAAAATTACAGATCATGGACTTTGTCTATTTTTACACTGGTATATCTCTAATACCCAAAACACTGCTTAGCACATAGTAAATGCTCAATAAACAATTGTGGGCAAAAGGAGAGAAAAGAGGAAAAATGGAGAATTGACTGGAACTGAGCAGTAAACTTTTTTTTTTAATGATTTTTTATTATGTTAGTCATAATACAGTACATCGCCGGTTTCCGATGTAAGGCTGGATGATTCATTAGTTGTGTATAACACCCAGTGCACCATGCAATACGTGCCCTCCTTACTACCCATCACAAGCCTATCCCATTCCGCCACCCCCCTCCCCTCTGAGGCCCTCAGTTTGTTTCTCATAGTCCATAGTCTCTCATGTTTCATTCCCCCTTCTGATTACCCCCCCATTTCTTTATCCCTTTCTTCCCCTACTGATCATCCTAGTTCTTATGTTCCATAGATGAGGGAAATCATATGATAGTTGTCTTTCTCTGCTTGACTTATTTCGCTTAGCATTATCTCCTCCAGTGCCGTCCATGTTGCAGTAAATGTTGAGAATTCGTTCTTTCTGATAGCTGAGTAATATTCCATTGTATATATGGACCACAACTTCTTAATCCAGTCATCTGTTGAAGGGCATCTCGACTCTTTCCATGATTTAGCTACTGTGGACATTGCTGCTATGAACATTGGGGTGCATATGGCCCTTCTCTTCACTACGTCTGTATCTTTGGGGTAAACACCCAGTAGTGCAATGGCTGGATCATAGGGTAGCTCAATTTTTAACTTTTTAAGGGACCTCCACACTGTTTTCCAGAGTGGCTGTACCAACTTGCATTCCCACCAACAATGTAGGAGGGATCCCCTTTCTCCACATCCTCTCCAACAATTGTTGTCTCTTGCCTTGTCTATTTTTGCCATTCTAACTGGCGTAAGGTGGTATCTCAGTGTGGTTTTGATTTGAATTTCCCTGATGGCTAATGATTTTGAACATTTTTTCATGTGTCTGTTAGCCATTTGTATGTCTTCATTGGAAAAGTGTCTGTTCATATCTTCTGCCCATTTTTTGATTTGTTTATTTGTTTCTCGTGTATTGAGTTTGAGAAGTTCTTTGTAGATCTTGGATACCAGTCCTTTATCTGTAGTGTCATTTGCAAATATATTCTCCCATTCCGTGGGCTGCCTCTTAGTTTTTCTGACTGTTTCCTTGGCTGTGCAGAAACTTTTAATCTTGATGAAGTCCCATAAATTCATTTTATCTTTTGTTTCTCTTGCCTTTGGGGATGTGTCATGAAAAAGGTTGCTTTGGCCGATGTCGTAGAGGTTGCTGCCTATGTTCTCCTCTAGAATTTTGATGGATTCCTGTCTCACATCGAGGTCTTTCATCCATTTGGAGTTTATTTTTGTGTATGGTGTGAGAGAGTGGTCAAGTTTCATTCTTTTGCATGTAGCTGTCCAATTTTCCCAGCACCATTTATTGAAGAGACTGTCTTTTTCCCACCGGATGTTTTTTCCTGCTTTATCAAATATTAGTTGCCCAAAGAGCCGAGGGTCCATTTCTTGGCTCTCTATTCTGTTCCATTGGTCTATGTGTCTGTTTTTGTGCCAGTACCATGCTGTCTTTGTGATCACAGCTTTGTAGTACAGCTTGAAATCTGGCATTGTGATGCCCCCAGCTTTGTTTTTCCTTTTCAACAGTTCCTTGGAGATTCGGGGCCTTTTCTGTTTCCATACAAATTTAAGGACTATTTGTTCCAGTTCTTTGAAAAATGTCCTCGGTATTTTGATCGGGATAGCATTGAAAGTGTAGATTGCTCTGGGTAGCATGGACATTTTAACTATGTTAATTCTTCCGATCCATGAGCATGGAATATCTTTCCATCTTTTTATGTCTTCCTCAATGTCTTTCAAGAGTGATTTATAGTTTCTAGAATATAGGTCCTTTTCGTCTCTGGTTAAGTTAATTCCAAGGTAACGTATGGTTTTTGGTGCTATTATAAATGGGATGGATTCCCTAATTTCTCTTTCCTCGTTCTCGTGCATTTCTATTCGTGTATAGAAATGCAACTGATTTCTGAGCATTGATTTTGTATCCCGCCACGTTACTGAATTGCTCTATAACTTCTAATAGTTTCGGAGTGGCTTCTTTTGGGTTTTCCATATACAGTATCATGTCATCTGCGAAGAGAGACATTTTGACTTCTTCTTTGCCGATTTGAATACCTTTGATCCCTTTTTGTCGTCTGATTGCTGTTGCAAGGACTTCTAGTACTATGTTGAATAATAGTGGCGAGAGTGGGCATCCTTTTCGAGTTCCTGATCTTAAGGGAAAGGCTTCCAGCTTTTCCCCATTGAGAATAATATTTGCAGTAGGCTTTTCATAGATGGCTTTTATGAGATTGAGAAATGTACCTTCTATTCCTACACTCTGAAGGGTTTTAATCAGGAAAGGATGCTGTATTTTGTCAAATGCTTTTTTCGGCATCGATTGAGAGGATCATATGGTTCCTGAGTCTTTTCTTGTTGATATGACGTATCACGCTGATTGATTTGCGAATATTGAACCACGCTTGCATCCCAGGTATGAATCCCACTTGATCGTGATGGATAATCCCCTTAATGTACTGTTGGATTCTAATAGCAAGTATCTTGTTGAGGATTTTGGCGTCCATATTCATTAGGGAAATCGGTCTGTAATTCTCCTTTCTGAGGGGTCTTTGCCTGGTTTGGGGATCAAGGTAATATTGGCCTCATAGAATGAGTTTGGTAGCTTTCCTTCTGTTTCTATTTTTTGAAATAGCTTTAGGAGAATAGGTATTATTTCTTCTTTGAATGTTTGGTAGAATTCCCCAGGAAAACCGTCCGGGCCTGGAGTTTTGTTATTTGGAAGGTTGTTTATCACTGACTCAATTTCTTCATAATTAATTGGCCTGTTTAAGGAATCAATTTCTTCCGGTTTCAATCTTGGTAGTTTATAGGTTTCCAGGAAGGATTCCATCTCTTCCAGATTGCTTAGTTTATTGGCATATAGCTGTTGATAAAAATTTCTAATAATCCTTCCAATTTCAATGGTGTTCGTCGTGACCTCTCCTTTTTCATTCATAATTTTAATAATCTGGGTCCTTTCTCTTTTCTTTTGGATAAGTCTTGCCAGTGGTCTGTCAATTTTATTGATTCTCTCAAAGAACCAGCTTCTAGTCCTGTTGATCTGCTCTACTGTACTTCTGGTTTCTGCTTGATTGATTTCAGCTCTAATTTTGGTCAACTGCTTCCTCGTGCGTGGATTAGGCCTGTCCCTCTGTTGCTGTTCCAGCTTCTTGAGGTGAGAATATAAAAACTGCATTTTAGATTTTTCTATTCTTTTGAGTGAGGCTTGGATGGCTATGTATTTCCCCCTTAGGACTGCCTTTGCAGTATCCCATAGGTTTTGGACTGTTGTATTTTCATTCTCATTGGTCTCCATAAATTGTTTAATTTGATTTTTGATTTCCTGGTTTATCGAGTCATTCCTGAGCAGGATGGTTCTTAGTCTCCAAGTGTTTGAGTTTCTTCCAAATTTTTCCTTGTGGTTGAGTTCCAATTTCAGAGCGTTGTGGTCTGAGAATATGCAGGGGATAATTTCAATCTTTTGGTATCGGTTGAGACCTGTTTTGTGTCCCAGAACATGGTCTATTCTTGAGAATGTTCCATGGGCATTAGAATAGAATGAGTATTCTTTGGTTCTGGGGTGTAGTGTTCTATATATATCTATGAGGTCCAACTCGTCGAGTATGGCATTCAAAGCCTTTGATTCTTTGCTTAGTTTTTGCCAGGGTGTTCTGTCTATTTCTGAGAGTGGAGTGTTGAGGTCCCCTACTATTAATGTATTTTTATTTATATGTCTCTTTATTCTGGTTAAGAGTTGGCTTGTGTATCTTGCTGCTCCCCTGTTGGGGGCATATATATTTATAATTGTCATATCCACTTGTTGAATACTTCCCTTAAGAATAATATAGTGCCCTTCTGCATCTCTAACTATAGTCTGTAGTTTAAAATCCAATTTATCTGATATGAGAATTGCTACCCCAGCTTTCTTTTGAGGTCCATTTGCGTGAAAGATGGTACTCCATCCCCTTACTCTCAGTCTGAATGCATCTTTGGGTTCGAAATGAGTCTCTTGTAGACAGCAAATGGATGGGTCATTTCTTTTTATCCAATCTGCAACCCTGTGGCGTTTTATGGGATGGTTCAAACCATTTACATTAAGACTGATTACTGAGAGATATGATTTTAATGTTGCCATGTTGCCAGTAAAGTCTTTGTTTGTATTGGCTGTGACTTTCTGTTCTGTATCACTCTTGGGGCCTTTTTACTTTTATAGAACCCCCCGTAATATCTCCTGTAGGGCTGGTTTCGTGGTTACAAAATTGGTTAGTGACTGGCGATTCTGAAATGTCTTTATTTCTCCATCAATTCTGAATGACAGCCTTGCTGGATAAAGGATCCTTGGCTGCATGTTTTTCTCTGAAAGAGCTTTAAATATGCTCCCCCAACCCTTTCTCTCATTCCAGGTCTGTGTAGACAGGTCTGACGTAATTCTGATGCTTTTGCCTTGGTACGTGAGAAATTTCTTTGCCCTGGCCGCTTTCAATACTGTATCCTTGCATCTAATATTTGCGAATTGCACTATGACGTGACGTGGCGTAGGTTTGTCGTGGTTGAGCTTGGGAGGGGTCCTCTCTGCCTCTTGGACACGAATGTTTGTTTCCCTTGCTAGATTAGGGAAGTTTTCAGCTACAATTTGTTCAAATATCTCTTCTAGACCTCTGTTTTTCTCCACCCCCTCGGGGATGCCGATGATTCTAACATTGGATCGTTTCATTGAGTCAGTAATCTCCCGTAACCTACATTCGTGGGCGTGGATTTTTTTAAGACCATCTTCTATTTTCATTTTTTCCTCTATTAACCCATCCTCCAATTCACTAACCCGTTCCTCTGCTTCTGCGACCCTGGCCGTCAGAGCCTCTAGTTTTGCCTGCATTTGGCTCATAGAATTTTTAATTTCTGTCAGATTCGCTCTCATTTCTGTCCTTAGGGATTCTATATTCTCAGTAACCTTTTCGTTAATAGTTTTTTCAATTCTACTCATCATTTTGACCATCGTTACTCTGAATTCCATTTCTGATAATTTGGTTACATCCATATCCATTATTTCTGTGGCAGAGGCCACAGACTCACTGTCTTTTCTTTGCTGGGGGGGGCTTCTCCTTCTTGTCATTCTGATGAAGAGAGGTTGCGGGGTTTCCAGAGCCCAAATTATTGACTGGGTCCCAGGCCGTGCCCCTTGTTTTATAGGGATCTTAGGGACCTTCGGTGTTCGGGGGGAGGGCCCTGCCGCGCCCATACTCAGGCAACCCTGTTTGGGTAGAGTCTCCGTGTCCCCTGCGAGGGGTATGGAGGATGGGCACTCTGTGAGCCGGTATTTCCAGGCTTTTGTTCTCTGGCGGCTTTCCCTGGCGGTTTGCTGTGCCTCTTCTGAGAGTCAGAGCAGCAGCGGCCGAATTTCAGCCTCTGTCACAGAACAGAGGGATTGCAGCCCGTTCTCTACTAATGTTCTGGCCACTTTACTCTGTTTCTGTTGGTGCTGCTCAACCCTGCAGCGTCCCGGGATGTGCGCCCACCCCGGCGTCCCAGCCCTCACTTCCAGGGCCGGCGCTCTCAGTCCTTTGTGTCTTTCCTCGCCACCAGCCGCCAGCGCCGCCCGCGCGTGCTCCGGAGCTCCTGTCTCAGTCTGCTGGATCCAGTAGAGCGCACCGGGATTCCGATGTTCCGCGAGATGCCTGGTGGCGCGCACCCAGCTCCAGGTCTCAGTCTGCTGTTTTGCGAGGTGCGTTCACGAGCCCCGCCTGCTCTCCGGTAGCAAGTGGCTACGCTTCCGGTGCCCGGCTTGTGGCGACTCCCTCCCCCTTCCGTTTATCTTCCGATATCTGTGCACAGTTTCATGGCTCCCCGCTTCGTACCTCAATACTCAGCGCTGGAGATGTTCATTTGTAGAGATCATGATGCGTCTTCCTGTGTCTCAGGCTGGTTCCGTGGTTGTTTACGCTGGTCTGGTACCTATCCAGCTGGATTTGGGGGACTGGCTGAAAAAGGTGTCTCCTACTCCTCCGCCATCTTAACTCCTGAGCAGTAAACTTTTTATATATTTGTACTGAACTTCCTATGAGGTTCTTTTTTATGGTATATTTCTTTATGGGAATTTGATTATGTTATGTGTCTCTATCTGTATGGAGTACATGTAGGAAGGGTCACATATAGATTTTATAACGGGCGATCTGGAGATAATGACTTGTGGCTGCAATAACGAGAGGTAATGTGCAATATACCCCGTGTGAAGTCTGGTGACAGGAATTAAATTAACTCATGTCACTATTGTGAAGCAAGGTTAACTTGAACTGAACTGTATCACATCCCTGCATCCACTTAATAATGGCCCTGCCACAGGATGGTTAGAAGATAAATTAACTGAATTGCGATATAAAGATAGCTTGTAATGATGCCAACGAGTGAGACAATCAATAGGATAGTAATATTCCAAAACAAAATCCATCTTGAATCTAGGTAGAAAATAATTTTGAATTAAACCTTGTAAAAATAATCTCAGTAAAAGGTTTTTGGGGATAAAACCTATCTTTCCTCCTGTTTCTTCAATTCTTAATGCAAGTTGCATAACTCAAGTTTACAATTCTTTATACATCAAACATATTAGCTATTCTAAAATAATTAGTCTTTATATTTTTAGGAAGAATGAAGTTCAGGAAAATGCTAGCTAATGCTACATGGATTTTTTTCTTGTATTGGCTTGGGTTTCTCCTATAAAATATTTAATATCATGGTTAAATTTATTCGTGACATTTTAAGTAACAATGTTTCTTTTTCAGTCATGGTTAGGTCAGGAGGAAACCATTTTCTAGAACATAAATAAAACTCAGAAAAATGTGCCACAGTTGTTAATTTTTTTCCTGACAAACTGTGTAGCAATTTGATTAAATTTCATACCCTTTTATGTGATTACATTCTAAAATTCAGTGGAAGATGTTGAGCTCTTTTACCAAACAGTGATCACTAAGGGAATTGGTAGCAGGTGGTGGGAAAGACAGTATACATATCCACACAGGAATTGCCAGTGATGAGGAAAAGGGAAGTATACAATCAAAAGAAATGATAATGCTACAGTCCAATATCAGAAATTTATTAATGGATTTATTCATTCCACAAATATAACCTCAAATATCTTTTCTGTACCAGAAATTATGCTAATAATTAAAAATGAAAATATGAATAGTACACAGCCCCACCTTTGAGGTGCCCACACTCCTATAAGAAATAAGTTATGTAAGCAAATTAAGTACAGCAATGCTATAAATTCCAAAATAGAGATAAAATGAATTATTTTATGAAAACAGAAAAGAAGATGTTTACATTTGCTGGGAGAGGATAGAAAAGACTCCCTAGAGGAGAAGAATTGGAGCTAAATTTAAGTATTGATGAAGTTACCTATATACCATGGATGAAAGAAATTACCAATACAACTTTTCCAGAAGAGAAAAAAACTATGCAAAGTTGGGAAATGCAAGTATTGCAGCTCAAATTGCCTCAGTAAGGGGTGCAGGTGGGAGGCAAAATGGAAAAGAAATCCAGGTCACTGACATGACATGCAGGGAGCTTAGAAATATCATTTAGAGCAATAAGAGCCACTGAAGATTTCTATAATGGGTAATGGCATGATACAATTTGCATCCCAGGAAGGTCACTTTGACCACAAGGTGAAGAAAGAATTGAGTGGGAGGCAGGAATAAACACACAACGGATGTTAGAACATGAGTCTAAGCAAGAAAGTCATATAGCTGGAAGAATGGCAAAATATTTAAGAAATAACCTTACTTTTTTTTTTTTTTTTTTTTTACATTCCGACTAACAGGTACATAATTCCATAGTGAGCCCTGTAGGTACCACCTGGTATTTGAGAAATAATTTCTTCTAATGAAGGTTTTATTAAAATATTTTAATCAAATAAGAAAACAGTAATATAGCAAATTAAAGTTTAGCAAATCATTCAAATTTTGTTCAACCTGACACCAGAAATTTCGTAATTAGTTTCCCTTTAAAGAGATGAATTCTCTCCACAGCTTCAGTATGCCACTACATCACTTGGGGTATTCCTAGTTGCTAGGAGTTTCAATTCCCATTGTGAAAAAAGGTGGAGAAGAGTAATATTTCATATTTTTATTAAATTATTTAATCTATATTAGAGTCCTTTATATGTACAATTTCTATAATACATATATATATACACAATTATGTATATTTATATGTGTGTGTGTATATATGTATATATATGTGTGAAGTTACCAGGTTTGAATAATATCAAAAAGAAAGCTGTAAAGCATTTACTGTCAGGGTTTCAGAGATGTTTACTTTCTTCCCATATCAAGAATCAGAACTTGAACTTGCTTATATACTCTTCTAAAATTATATTGTGTGTTCTGGATCAAAACTTCATACAATAAAATTAACTGTAATGATTCTGCTCACCGACTTCACATTAAAATTCAACAACATCAGCAAACTAAACCTCTGGCAAATGTTGATTATGGTGGCAAATTCATAAGCATTCACAGACTGATGAATCTTAGAATGATCAGTGTCCTTTTTGATATTTTCTTCATTACTATAAGAAGATTATCTGTTAAAATAGATGTTCTAATACTTGGTGTATTTTCATTAGATAAACCTAAAGATTAGATGTGTTTTGTTAGAAGCATAACACAGTTCTGGCAATGAGTACGTTTTTGTTGTTCTCTCATTGTTTTTGTGTTTTAATCAAATGTCCTGTTGATGGCCTTTCTGATGTGAAACATTCCTAACCACTCTCTAGCAAAATCTTTCTTATGTGGGGATGGAGAGCCTGGCACAAACCTTGAACATATTGTTTACCTGGTTTTACTGTAGCTACATTTTACTTGTTCTGTTTCTTCTAACACACTGTGAACTTTCAAGTGGGAGCACCACTAGTGACTTTTTCTCTGCTCCCAGCCCTTGGCATTGAGACTTTCCCATAGAAAAATAAACATTTGCTGAATAATCATATGGATAGAATGTATCCATACTTTCAAAAATCCTTGGGCAATAAATCATTAGGAAACAAGTAATCTGAAAAAGTAATTCTATGAACGGCAAAATGCAATTATCAGAATGACTAAGCTTTAAGTTACAATGCTAAGATCTTCTGGGCAATTAAATATTAAGTGAAGTGAAAGTTATTTCATTAACTATATTGTAGAAGATGTGAGCTATAATGTATGAATCATGATTCGTAAAAGAGATCTAGGAATAGTTTCCTAAAGATAATAGCTGTTATAAACTAAAGATCAAAACAAACAAGAAATTCTTATCTTACTTTCATACAATTCCATGGTACAACATTTGCACCATTAATTATAAATCTCATTGTCATAACACAAGCAAGGTCTAGTGGAGCTTGAGCAAACCAGAGATGAATTCCTAATCTGAATCAAAAGACAACTCTTTTGTAATTTTTGATAATTAAAAGTTAAAATTACTGGGAAAATAATGGCTAGAAATTGATATAATCAAATTATTTAACACTATAAAGAAAGTGGACAAAACATTCATTTTTTTTCTTAAAAAATTGGGTTATTTGCAAGTCCCTGAAAGCTTGAAAGAGGTAGTTTTTAATATAAATTGAAAAAGGTTTACCAATTAGAATAAGAAAAACTCATGAATCCAATAAAAATCCAGTGAAGTTCAGACAAACAAGTAAGTAGTTTTAAGATGTTTTTAAACTGTTCACCGAGACTGAGTAACTGTTAAATGAAGGCACATTGATTTAATGATACATTTTAAACTTTTTAGGAAGAGAGATTCACCCAGCCTGCTTCCATAAAATCCTTTTGTGCCACCATATGAAATGGCACACTGCGTAGATAGACTGTGGCTTTATCAATATAGTGTGTCTTATATATTTATGTGGCAGTGTTCTGGAAATAAAATAGCTCATAAGTCATGGTTCATTTGAACTTTGGGTGGACTAGAGGTGAACAGTGATGCTCTCTGTTCAGCTCTGTGCAGAGGAAAATGTCATTTTCAATTTCTGGAATGTGTGCATCCCCAAACACAATATCATCACACTCATCTTGCCATTCAAAGTAATTTCTCATCTTCTGTAAAGTAATGAAAGCTGACAGGTTAAGGGGATCATAGGACTGACAATGCACAGTCGGTGCTCATTTCAGAGACAGTTCTCTCCTTTGATTTAATGATGGGGCACGAGGTGGCTGTGAAACTCTCTAATTTGCACAAGAGAAATGTCCACTCACTCCCATAGCACCTTGTACCTCGTAATAGCCAATTTAAGCTAGAAAAGCATTTCTGTTGTTATAAAAGCTGTTGAAACATAGGAAAATAAAAGGGAAAAAAATCAAATCTTTTAGAAAAATCCCAATATTAATAAGCCAACAGAATGCCATTGCTTCTCTGGAGATCATCTAGAGAATGAGATAAGAACAGGGATAAAGTAGTCAAAACAACGAATATATATAGTGATAGCAGAAATGTATCATTCACAAGTAACATAAAATGATCAAGTTGATATAAACAATAAAGAGAAAAGTTGGAAACTGGGGTTGACACTACACATTTTAGAGGTGGAAAAATAACCTAAAAATGATTTAGAGATTGCAAACAATAAATTTAACTTTCCTAATTAAAGAAGAAATATTTTCTGGACTGTGAAACTACTGTCCTCAAAAACCAGTCTCTACTGTGCATTTATGCACACTCCTGGCATGAGGCTCTAAATACACCTGGACAGCAGCCATTTTCATGCACAGTTTTAAGTTGAGGTCTCACTGAAGCAAGACCTAAAACTGCTACCTTCTGTCTTTTCCCCCAAATTTTTATTTAAATTCCATTTACTTAACATACAGTGTAATATTAGATGTTGAATTTAGTGATTCAACACTTACATACAACACCCGGTACTCATCACAAGTGCCCTCTGAATACCCAACACCCATTTAACCCAACCCCCCACTCTGCCCACCTCTCCTCCAGTAACCCTCAGTTTGTTCTCTACCCTTAATAGTTTCTTTTTTTTTCTTTCATTTTCCTCCCATGTTCTTTTTTTTTTTTCCTCTTAAATTCCACATATGAGTGAAATCATGGTATTTGTCTTTCTCTGACTAATTTCACTTAGGGTAATACTCTCTAGCTCCATCCACATAGTAGCAAACAGCAAGATTTCATTCTTCTCTATGGCCAGGTAACATTCCATTGTGTGTGTGTGTGTGTGGATATATATATAGATATATATATAGATATATAGATATATAGATATAGATATATATATATCTATATATATATATATAAAATCACATTTTCTTTATTCATTCATCATCCATCGACAGTTGAGCTCTTTCCATAATTTGGATATTGTTCAAAATCCTGCTATAAACATCAGGGTGCGTGTATCCCTTCAGGTTAGTATTTTTGTAGTCCTTGGGTAAATACCTAGTAGTGCAATTGCTGTATCATAGGGTAGTTCTATTTTTAACTTTTTGAGGAATCTCCTTACTGTTTCCAGAGTGGCTGCACCAGTTTGCATTCCCAATAGTTCAAGAGAGTTCCTTTTTTCTACATCCACACCAATACCCACTTTCCTTGTGTTTTTGTTAGCCATTCTGTTAGATGTGAGGTGGTATCTCGTAGTTTTAATTTGCATTTCCCTGATGATGAATGATGTTGAGCATCTTTTCATGTGTCTGTTAGCCATCTGGATGTCTTCTTTGAAAAAATGTCTATTCATGTCTTCTGCCCATTTTTGGAGTATTTGTTTTTTGGGTGTTGAGATTGGTAAATTCTTTATAGATTATGGATACTAATCCTTTATCAGATCTGTCTTTTGCAAATATCTTCTCCCATTCTGTAGGTTGCCTTTTAGTTTTGTTTACTGTTTCCTTCACTGTGCAAGTTTTATCTTGATGAAGTCCCAATAGTTTATCTTTGCTTTTGTTTCCATTGCCTCAAGAAACTGACATAGTAAGACATTGCTATGGCCAAGGTCAAAGAGGTTACTGCCTGTGTTCTCCCTAGGATCTTAATGATTTCCTTTCTCACATTTAGCTCTTTCATCAATTTTGAATTTATTGTTGTGTATGATGTAAGAAGGTGGTCCAATTTCATTCTTTTAGGTGTTTCTGTCCAGTTTTCCCAGCACCATTTGTTGAAGAGACTGTCTTTTTTCCATTGGATATTCTTTCTTGCTTTGTTGAAAATTAATTGACCATATAGTTATGGGTTCATTTCTGGTTCTCTATTCTGTTCTATTGATCTGTATGTCTATTTTTATGCCAGTACCATACTGTTTTGGTCACCTCAGCTTTGTAATATAACTTAAGTCTGTAATTGCGATGCCACCAGCTTTGCTTTTCTTTTTCAAGGTTGTTTTGGCTATTCACAGTCCTTTGTGATTCCATACAAATTGTTTGTTCTAGCTCTGTGAAAAAAAATGCTGTTGGCGTTTTGATAAGGATTGCATTTAATGTATAGATTGTTTTGGGTAGTATGGACATTGTAACAATATTTGTTCTTCCAATCCATTAGCATGGAATGTGTTTCCATTTCTTTGTGTCAATCTTCAGTTTCTTTCATCAGCGTTTTCTAGTTTCAGAGTACAGATCATTCACCTCTGGTTAGGCTTATTCCTAGGTATCTTAAGGTTTTTGGTGTAATTGTAAATGGGATTGATTCCTTGATTTCTCTTCCTGCTGCTTCATTATCGATGTATAGAAATGCAACAGATTTCTGTACATCGATTTTGTATCCCACAACCTTACTGAATTCGTGTATCAGTTCTAATAATTTTTTGATGGGAGTCTTTTGGGGTTTCTATATAGAGTATCATGTCATCTGCAAATAGTGAAAGTTTTACTTCTTCCTTACTAATTTGGATGCCTTTTATTTCTTTCTGTTGCTGAAGCTAGGACTTCCAGCACTATGTTAAATAACAGCAGTGAGGGTGGACATTCCTGGCTTATTCCTGAATGTAGAGGGAAAGATCTCGTTTTTTTCCACATTGAGGATGATATTAGCTATGGATTTTTTTGTATATGGCCTTTATTTTGTTGAGGTATGTTCCCTCCAACCCTACATTGTTGAGGGTTTTATCATAAATGAATTTTCTACTTTGTCAAATGCTTTTTCTGCGTATATTGAGAGGATCACATGGCTCTTATGCTTTCTTTTATTAATGTGGTATATTACATTGATTTGTGAATATTTAACCATCCTTGCAGCCCAGGAATAAATCCCACTTGATCATGGTGAATGATTCTTTTAATGTACTGTTGAATTTGATTTGCTAGTATTTTGTTGAGAATTGTTGCATCCACGTTTATCAACGATGTTGGCCTGTATTTCTTTTTTTAGTGGAGTCTTTTTTCTGGTTTTGTCATCAGGGTAATGCTAGTCTCATAGAACGAATTTGGATATTATCCTTCCTTTCCTGTTTTTTTTTTTTTTTTTTTTTTTTTTTTTTTTTTTTTTTTTATTTCCAGAAGAATGGGTATTAACTCTTCTTTAAATGTTTGGTAGAATTCCCCTATGAAGCCATCTGGTCCTGGATTTTCATTTGTTGGGAGATTTTTGATTCCTGATTTAATTTCTTTGCTGATTATCAGTTTGTCCAAATTTTCTATTTTTTCTGCTTCGGTTTTGATAGGTTATATGTTTCTAGAAAGTTATCCATTTCTTTCAGGTTGTCCAATTTGTTGGCATATAGTTTTCGTGATGTTCTCTTATAATTGTATTTCTATGGTGTTGGTTGTGATCTCTTCTCTCTTAATCATGATTTTATTTATTTGTGTCCTTTCCCTTTTCTTTTTGATATCTAGCTAGGGGTTTTTCAATTTTATTAGTTTTTTCAAAGAACCAGCTCGTGGTGTCATTGGTCCATTTCATTGGCTTTTTAGTTTCTATATCATTTGTTTTTGCTCTAATGTTTATTATTTCCCTTCTTCTGATAGCCTGAGGCTTCATTTGTTGTTCTTTTTCTAGCTCCTTTAGCTGTAAGGTTAGATTGTTTATTTGAGGTTTTTCTTGCTTCTTAAGGTAAGCCTGTGTTGCTATACACTTCCCTCATAGGACTGCTTTCGCTGTATCCCAAAGGTTTTAGGCCATTGTGTTTTCATTTTCATTTGTTTTCATGTATTTTTTTTAAAAAAATCTTTGATTTCCTGGTTGATACATTCATTGTTTGGTAGGGTGTTCTTTAATCTCCATGTATTTGTGGTCTTTCCAATTTTTTTCTTGTGGTTGACTTCAAGTTTCATAGTTGTGTTCAGAAACTATGCATAGTATGATATCAATCTTTTTGTGCTTGTTGAGGCCTGATTTGTGATCCAGTGCTTAATCTCTTCTGGAGAATGCCACATGTGCACTTGAAAGAATTTACGTTCTGCTTTAGGATGGAATGTTCTGAATTTATTTGTTAAGTCCATCTGGTCCCTGTGTCACTCAAAGCCATTGTTTCCTTATTGACTTTTTGCTTAGATAATCTGTCCATTGATGTAAGAGGGTGTTAAAGTTTTCTATCATTTTTGTTGTTATTATTGATTAGTTCCTTTATGTTTGTTATTGATTGTTTTATATATTTGGGTGCTCTCAAGTTGGGGTCATAAATATTTACAATTTTTTTATCTTCTTGTTAAATAGCCACCTTTACTATGACATAGGGCCTTTCTTCATCTCTTACTAGTTTTTGGTTTAAAATCTAGTTTGATATAAATATTGCTACTCTGACTTTGTTTGATGTCCATTTGCATGATAAGCGTTTCTTCATCCCCTCACCTTAAATCTGCAGGTGTCTTTAGATCTAAAATGAGTCCCTTGTTGGCAGCACATAGATGGGTCTTGTTTTTTTTTTTTTTTATCTATCTGACACCTTATGTCTTTTGTTTGGAGTGGCTAACCTACTGTCTTAAGAAAGGCATTGCTGGCCTCTGAAAACTTAATATACAAGGCTATAGTCAATAATGAAGCAGATAGAATTCACTATTTTAGTTGTGTTGTTTTGCAAATTCACAGGAAGAAAATATTGACCTGAAAGCCTGGGTGTGGGGGATGTTAGTCTCCACATAAACTTATGTATCTTCTCTTTGCTCCCACACAGTACTCTGGGTGTTGTTGTTCTTGTTGTTGTTGTTATTGTTTTAGACATCATTTATCACATTCTTATAATCACCATTTTAGTTCTTTTTAAACAACATGTAAAATATTAAAAAATAAAACAGCACATGTATTTAAAATTGTTATATTTATTTGATTCTTGTCTCACTAGATTGTAAGAACTGTGTTTCATCTATCTATTTTTTCAGCACCTGACATAGTTATTGTCATACACTTGACACTGTATAAATAATTATTGAATAAGTACATGCATATTTTGGATTTAGGTTGATTTTCAAACTTATGTAGAGCCTCAGAAATCATTACTCTTAGGAATTATAAACAAATGTCATATATATATATTCATACATATATGAAATGTGGAACAAATATATGTATTAAAAATGATTGTTTACAATATTATTTTGTAGATAAGAGAATTTTAAGAGAATTTCTAAATTAATACTTGATTTCATAGACTTGGATAAATAAGGTGTTCATTCTGAATCACTGAGTATTACATCCAGCAATTTTCAAAAAGGTGATTTCTGAAAGTACAATAGGGTCATTGTGAAAGAATTTTCTTTTGAGAGGAGTCCAGATCTCTCAACCTGGTTTTCAGTGGTAATAGTTATGTTCAATGTCCAATGAATCCAAAAATGGTACTACCATCTCTCATATGCATTCTAATAATGATGATTTCTGGAATATCCCATAGAAGAATGGGTATAAAACAGGCAGCCCATTAACTCAATGAAATTTTATGCAAACTTTTTAATGATTTTGACATGCATAATTTTTAACAAAGAGTGTTCCTGGTTTTCATTAGATTCTCCAAGGGACCCGTGACCCCCTGAATTGTTAACACTATTTTTAGGAATTAAAAATTTATTTCAAAATCAAACACTTCAAGGTGTTTAAATTCAGATACCAGGGGCGCCTGGGTGGCACAGCGGTTAAGCGTCTGCCTTCGGCTCACGGCGTGATCCCAGTGTTATGGGATCGAGCCCCACATCAGGCTCTTCTGCTATGAGCCTGCTTCTTCCTCTCCCACTCCCCCTGCTTGTGTTCCCTCTCTCACTGGCTGTCTCTATCTCTGTCGAATAAATAAATAAAATCTTTAAAAAAAAAAGAAATTCAGATACCAACTCTTCCACTGCAGATAATTAGCCATGTGACATTAGAAGGTCAATGCCTGCTTTGGCTAACAAGGCCTCTGTGGAGGAAACCATCTTCCACCTGCATATCATTCTTATCTTCTACCTATATGGAGTAAGATGTTGAAATAAAGTGCCCACCTTCCTTTATTTCTTTCTAGGCATCAAGATTTTATCTGAAAACCTTAGACCAGAGATGATGGTACCAATGGCTTAACATGATTTCAGTAATACTTTTTAGAAATAGCCTATTTCCTGATTTGCTTTGCAACCTTGTGCTAGGATGTGAAAGCTACATCTGCAGTATAAAGGAATAACACCTCTGTTTCTGTAAGCTTTGAGCATCCAAGAGGACAGGCACCTGAAAATTCCCCTTTGCAATTAAAGGTTTTCCTGATGTCCTAAAGAATATAATATGGAACTCCTCAAAAGCCTACATTAATGAGGGCACTGAGACTAAAAGGCTAACATCCTATGCAGTCTGTCTGTTGGAAATAGAAAGAGGGGCTCCTAGAAGCTTGTCACATGAATCTACCATATTAATAATGACATTGAAAAATATGTATCAAATGATTAATGAAAATATATGTTCTTCATGTCTTTTAGCTCAAATTTTGCCTTATTAGGAAAGAATAAATTAAACAAATATTAGTATATAATACTATTTCTCCAACATGAATTAATTTTTTTGCCCTTGAAGAAAGTTGTTTGATAGATGATTCCTGTTAAGGGTTAAATTGTGGCCCTCAAAAAGATGTCGAAGTCCTAACTCTCAGAATTGTATAGAGCGGCATTGAATACAAACTTCAGAATGCAACCTTATTTGGAAATAGGGTCACTGTAAATGTAATTAGTTAAAATGAAGTCCTACTGGAATAGATGAGGTCACATTTAACCCAATGTGGCTGGTGTCCTTATAAGAAAAGACACAGAGACACAAAAATATGCAAGGGAGAAAGCCATATAAATACCAAGGCAGACACTGGAGGGCTTCAGCTGCAAGCCAAAGAATGTCAAGAATTATCCACAACTATCAGAAACTAGAAAGAAGCATAGGATTGTCCCTTGAAAGTTTCAGAGGAAACATAGCCCTGCCTACACCTTGATTTCTAACTTTTCATCTCTGCAACAGTGAAACAATACATTTCTGAATTTTTCTTTCATTCCTGTTTTTTCTAAGCTGCCCAGGTTGTCCTACTTTGTTACAGCATCCATAGGAAACAAGTAGAACTACTAAAAACTTCTAATTCAGATATCCTGTAAGTCTTTAAAAATAATCACTTGTTGCTGTTATTTTTTGTATTACAGAGCTATGCAATCACAAAATAAGTCCACCCTATTTTCTTGATTAACTTAATACTGCTATTATTTACATTACAGCAGTACTATTATATATCAGCAAAATAGTCTTATATCTCATGGCTCTCTATATTAAGAAAAATATGCAATAGACAGTTGTGTGATACTCAGAAAATAAAAAGAACAAGGAAGCAAAAATTCAAATGTCAAATATCAGTTTTGACTTGGGTACAGAAACATGAATAAGAAATCCATTATATTCTTTATCATATTCATTTTGACTTTTAAATGGTATTTAGTTTCTAATTGCAAATATTTGCAGGAAACTTAAAATGTTGCATAAAAATATCGAAGTCATAAAACTGGCAATGTGCAAAGGTGCATCATAAATATTGCAGAAAGTGTTAAGAAACTCTGAAAATCCAATCTGTATTTAATAAAGTTCTCTTAGCTTTTTAAAGGGTTAGAATTATGTTCAAATTTTTTTATTAATTGAAAATCTTAGCTTGGAATTTTCAGGGTATAAAACGCATTGCACTTCTCAAGATACCTCTGAAAAGAAAACCAAAAGAACACCATAAACAGGGTAGTTTTAAAATAAGTGCACTTTCTTATGACTGGCTTTGGTGGAGAAGAAATAATTGGGTCATCATAAATCATCCATCCATGTTGGGCTTACCACTGAATGGGTCATGGACCTTGTAAACCTTCTGTTCTTTCTCTTTTCTACTTTAAGCAGTTAAAGATCAAGGTGATTATCGCTAGTAAAACCCACTCTCCTACTACAAATATATTATTGATTCGTAGTTTCCCACAAAGTTTTAAGGATAAAGAATGATTGAGGCTAAGGTGCCTTTGCTAGTTTGAGTGCCTACCCTGTGACAATTAAATGTGTGAAAGGATATTGACAGAGAGCTCTGGGGCCTCTGATGAAATACAGCAGTCAGGGTGAAAAAACCATTTTTCATTTAATAAACACTTCTGAAAGGCTTGTCGCTGCACACTATATTTATAGGCACAGCTCAGATAGTCCCATTTTCTTCTGGTTCTGCTTCTATAAAACTTCTTTAATCAGCTGGAATTGGATGTGATTCTGATGTCATAAATCTCATAAAGGGGTCAGGTAAATGAGCCCCGTTTCAGGGGCATCTACAGTATGTTTTATAGATGTTTTAATGAGAGATAGTACTAGAGGGTTTTACATACTTTCCAAACTGAGGATATAGAGACATTCATTAGCTGAGCAAACTAGGACTCAAGGATAGATTTTATAAAGAATCTGAAATATTAAAAATAAGATGTTTTAATTTCCTTAACTGCCTCACTATACATTATATTTTGAATATTATTTAAATTGCTTATTTTCTGGGCAGTTTATTCATGTTTCTTCTTCACTACATTCCTTTCATAGGAGCCACACTTGTGAAAGTTCTTCTGGGATATTTTGGGAGGAAAACTAGACATAATTCCTTTTGGTTTAAATAAACTCTGAAATCAGAAAAGCACTGATCTCCCTAATAGCTTTTTACATATTTAAGCCTAATTTCTCTAGTTTTTATCTCAGCAGTGAAACAATACAAGATGTAGGACAATTTTTCTTTTAGTAGAAACAATAGCTTTGTAAAATGTCTCAATACAGACATTTTACTTTGTGTAATCTATTATAATGAATATGGATTATTCTAGGAGAGAAATGACTTCATAGAAAATTCTTCATGACTCACTTGTATGAAGCCAGCTCATTTTAGGCTGGGTCAGTCAGTGAACAAGACTGTATTGTATGTAGGCTGTGGCATCAGATAGAGAAAATGCTTTCCCAGAGGAAGAAATGGGGGCACTTTATTTAGCTCATCTGATCCTTTTTATTTCACTACACAAAATGGGGATAATGCTTTCTCATCAGGGTAGTGTAAGGGATACATCAACTATCTATCATCAATCTATCTATCTATCTATCTATCATCATCTATCATCTATCATCTATCTATCTATCATCTATCATCTATTTATCAACAATCATCCTCATCTATATCATAGCATAGACTATAACATTTACTACAGTTAAAAATTTTGTACCCAAAAATGTTAACTATGCTATATTTGAAAGTTAATACCAGATCCCAATTCTCATCACTAGGAGAAAAAAAACATTTTTTTTTGTAACTACATGGGATGATGGATTTTTTATTGATGTATAATTAGCATGCAGTGTTATATTAGTTTCAGGTGTGCAACATAATGATTCAACAATTCTATACATTACTCAGTGCTCATCATGTTAAGTGTAGCCCCCATCTGTCACCAAACATTATTATAATTTTATTGACTTTATTCCCTTTGCTGCACTTTTCACCTCTCTGATTTATTTTGGAAATGGAAATTTCTACCTCTTAATCACCTTTATTGATTTCACCTGTCTCCCTACCTACTTCTCCTCTGGAAACCGTCTGTTCTCTGTATTTAAGAGTCTGTTTTTGTTTGTCTCTTTTTTCTTTATTTGTGTTGTTTCTTAAGTATAAAGATGAGTGAAATCATGCTGTATTTGCCTTTCTCTGTCTGACTTACTGTGCTCAATATAATACCTTCTAGGTCCACCCATGTTATTGGAGTTGGCAAGATCTTATATGTATACACACACATTTCTCTCTCTCCCTCTCTCTCTCTCTCTCTCTCACACACACACACACACACACACACACACACACACACACACACCATGTCTTATCCTCTTTCTTCATCTGTTGGTGTACATGTGGGTTGCTTTCATATCTTTGCTATTATAAATAATGTTGCAATAAACATAGGGGAGCATGTCTTTTCAAATTAGTCTTTTCATTTTCTTTGGGTAAATACCCAGTAGTGGAATTATTGGATCATATGGTATTTCTATTTTTGACTTTTTGAGGAAACTCCATACTGTTGTCCACAGTGGCTGCACCAATTTGCATTCCCTCCAATAGTGCACTGGGTTTTCTTTTTCTCTATATTCTTTCCAATAGCTTTTATTCTTTGCGTTTTTGATTCTATGTTGTGGTTTTGATTCACATTTCCCTGGATTAATGATGTTGAGCATCTTTTCATGTATCTGTTGGCCATCTGCATGTTTTCTTTAAAAAAATGTATTCAGATTCTCTGCCTGTGTTTTAATTGGATTATTTTGTTGGTGGTGGTTTTTTTTTTCTTTTGGTATTATCTAAGTTCTTACAAAATTTTAGATATTAACCCCTTATCAGATATATCAATTACAAGTATTTTTTCCCATTCAGTAGGTTGCTTTTTATTTTGTTGATGATTTCCTATGCTATGCAAAATCTCTTATTTTGATGTAGTCCTAATCATACATTTTTGCTTTTGTTTCTCTTCCCTCAGGAGGCATATCTAGAAAAATATTACTATGGTTCATGTCCAAGAGATTACTGCCTATTTTCTTCTAGGAATTGTATGGTTTCCGGTCTCACATTTAGGCCTTTAATCCATTTTGAGTTTATTTTTATGTATGGTGTTAAAAAGTGGTCCAATTTCATTCTTTTGTGTATAGCTGTCCAGTTTTCTCAGCACCATTTGTTGAAGAGACTCTTCCCCATTGTAGATTCTTGTTCCCTGTCATAAATTAATTGACCATATAATTGTGGGTCTATTTGAGGCTCTCTCTTTTGTTCTACTGAGCTATGTGTCTGTTTTTGTGGCAGTACCATACTATTTTGATTACTACAGTTTTGTAGTATATGTAGAAATCTGGGCTTGTTATACCTCTAGCTTTGTTCTTTCTCAAGATTGCTTTGGCTATTTGGGGTCTTTTGTGGTCCCATTAAATTTAATATTGTTTGTTCTAGTTCTGTGAAAAATGCTGTGGTGTATTGATAGAGATTGCTTTAAATCTGTAGATTGATTTTGGTAGTATGGACATTTTAACAATATTGGTTCTTCCAACCTACAGGCATGGAATATTTTTCCATTTGTTTGTGTTGTCTTCAGTTACTTTCATGGATGTTTTATGGTTTCCAGTGTACAAGTCTTTCACTTCCTTGGTTAAGTTTATTCCTAAGTATTTTATTCTTTTTGGTGTGATTATAAATGGGATTGTTTCTTATTTCTCTTTCTGCTATTTCATTATTACTCTATAGAAATGCAACAGATTCTTGTATATTAATTTTGCATCCTGTGACTTTATTGAATTTATTTATCAATTCTAGTAGTATTTTGGTGGAGTCTTTAGGGTTTTCAATATATGATATCATTTTCTCTGCAAATAGTTAAAGCTTTACTTCTTCTGTACCAATTTGGGTATATTTTATTTCTTTTTCTTGTCTGAGTGCTGCAGCTAGGACTTTCAGTACTATGTTGAATAAGTTTTTCACCATCAGGTCTGAGGCTAGCTGCAGGTTTGCCATATATGGCCTTTATTATGTTGAGGTATGTTTCTTTAAAACCACTTTTTGATAGTTTTTATCATGAATTAATATATTTTATCTAGTGCTTTTTCTGCATCTATTGAGATGGTCATATTTTTATTCTTTCTCTTGTTAATGTGATGTATTACTTTCATTGATTTGTGACTACTGAAACTTCTTTGCATCCCTGGAATAAATCCCATGTGATTGTGGTGAATGATTTTAATGTATTGTTGAATTCAGTTTGCTAATATTATGTTGAGGAATTTTGCATCTATGTTCATCAGAGATTTTGACCTACAGCTTCCTTTTTTTGTAATGTTTTGTCCAGTTTTGGTCAAGGCTATGCTGGCTTTGGAGAATAAATGTGGAGACTTTCCTTCCTCTTCTATTTTTTGGAATAGTTTGAGAGGAATAGGTACTTAATCTTCTTGAAATGTTTGGTGGAATCCACCTGTGAACCCATCTGGTCCTAAACTTTTGTTTGTTGGGAAGGCTTTTTGTTTTTGTTTTCTGATTCAATTTTATTGTAGTAATCGGTCTATTCAGATTTTCTATTTCTTCCTGATTTAGTTTTAGAAGGTCATATGTTTTTAGGAATTTGTCCATTTCTTCAAGGTCATCCAGTTTATTGGCATATGATTTTTCATAATATTCTCTTATAATCCTTTGTGTTTCTTGTGGTGTCAGTTGCTATCTCTCCTCCTTCATTTCTGATTTTGAGTACTCTCTTTTTCTTGATGAGTCCAGCTTAAGGTTTATCAATTTTATCTTTTCATAGAGCCACAGTCTGGTTTCATTGATCTTTTCTATTTTTTAAGTCTCTATTTCTACCCTTTTACTTCCCTCCAATTATATTTTTGATATTACAATTTATCTCTTATATGTTTGATAACAAATTATAGTAACTATAGTTATTTTCAATAAACTCTTCCTTTATTTTTATACTATAATTAAGTGGTTAACACACCAACATATTACAGAATTAGAATTTTCTGACTATATGATTATCTTTATCATTGTGTTTTATATTATTATATGTTTTCATGTTAATAATTAGCATCTTTTCATTTCAGTTTGAGCAACTCCTATCAGTCTTTCTCCTAAAGAAGTTCTAGTGGTAATGAAATCCTCCATTTTTATTTATCTGTGAAGATCTTTATTTCTCCTTTATTTCTGAAGGATAACTTTACTAGAGTATTCTGAGTTGGAATTTTTTTTCTTTCAATAGTTATGCTTTCTTTTGAGAAATTCACTGTTAGCCTGAAAAAGTTTCCTTTGTAGGTTACACTCATTTTTCACTTGCTGCTTTTAGTATTTTTTCTTCATCTTTGATTTTTAACAGTTTCATTATCATGTATCTTGGAGAAGTTCATTTTGAATTGAGATAATGGAGTGATCTATTAGCTTTATGAATTTGGATATCAAGGTCTCTCCAAGCTTTAAGAAGTTCTCAACAATTATTTCTTTAAATAAACTCTCTGCTCTTTTCTCCTTTTCCTCTGGAACTCTAATGATTCTGATGGTTGATCACTTGACTCTGTCCCATAGAATACATAGGCTTTCTTCACTACTTCTTAATTTTTATTCATTTGTTTATTATCTATTATCTTTTTTCCCCCCTGCAGACAGGGTTATTTCAAATTTCTCTCTTCTAGCTCACTAATTCCATCTTCTGTTTGTTCTTTTCTGCTATTGAAGCTCTCTAGTCTATTTGTCATTGCACTCATTGAGTTCTTCAACTTCAGAATTTCTGTTCGTCTATTTTATGATTGACTACCTCTTGTTAAATATCTCATTTTGTTCATATATTGTTTTCCTGACTTCATGAATTATCTTTCTGTGTTTCACAGTAGCTTGTTGAGTTTCTCCAAAATAGCTATTTTGAATTCTTTATCAAGTAAATGACAGGATTTTACGTATTTGAGTTTGATTACTTGAGTACTACTGAGATTTCGTTGGTGATGTCATGTGTGGTTTTTTATTTTTTTAATTCAAGTTAGTTAACGTATAGTGTAGTATTGGTTTCAGGAATAAAATTTACTGATTTATCGTTTACATATAGCACCCAGTGTTCATCCCACGTGCTCTCCTTAATGCCCATCACCCATTTAGCCCACCCTTCCCTCCAGCAGCCCTCAGTTTGTTCTCTATACTTAAGAGTCTTTTAAGGTTTTCCTCCCTTTCTGTTTTTGTCTTATTTTTCCTTCCCTTCCCTTATGTTCAACTGTTTTGCTTCTTAAATTCTACATATGAAATTAATGAAATCACATATTTGTCTTGCTCTGACTTATTTTGCTTAGCATAATATGTTTTAATTTCGATGTCATGTGTTCTTGATTCTTCATGTTTGTTGGGATTTTGTGTTGCTGTATCCATATTTGAAGTAGTCACCTCTTCCAATCAGTACAAGCTGTCTTCAGGCCAGGGTTACTTTTAGTTGGCACTGTTTATATCTGGGGCTTTCTTCAACCTTGTATGAATACAATTGCTCCACACCACTTCCTCAGTCTTTTGAGAATTCTTAAGTTTGTATGTCTTCTCTAGATCTTACAACTTACCAAGCTGCCTGCTGGGAACCTCTTTTTTGGTTTTTATAAGGTGGACCTACAGCTCAAGGCTGTGGTTTCTCCTTTGCCTATAGACCCTGACCTGTTAACTGCATGAAATTCTTGTATTCTGGAGATCACTCCTATCACTACATTCAGGAGGATGCGCAATATGCCAGCCACCTTGTGGCTGGCAGTATGTATTTAATATTTATGGCATTGGGGAGCCCACACACTGGATCTGGGAGATACTTGGGTGAGGTTTTTGCAGTGGTTCTTGGGTGGGCTTCCTCCATTCCCGAATGCAATCACCAGGAATCAGTTCTCTTTAATGTCCTTTGATAGTCTTATCAACCTCTTTTTTAATCTTTTTCCTTCCCCAGTGATGGAGTTCCTGCCTCAATACTCTGGATGTTGAGTAAGAGGAATAGGTTTCTCCATCAGGATCCTTCACACCTGGGGAAGCTGGGCACTCACTCACCACTTTCCCTTTTCCTTTCCCTCATGGGAGTTGTGCTGGCTAATTCAGCCCTGTTCTCTGCCACCTTGGGGTGGACATGGCACTGGCAAAGTTCCTCTTACTCTCTAAGTGCATCCAAAATCATATTTCCTTTTTCTCCAGTGGATTACTAGAATCTCTCCTCAGGAAACCTGGACTTCTACAAAGGCTCTGTCATCTGTCGGGGTCTGCCTAAGTCAGCACTCTCCAGGTGTTCCTATCCCTGGCCAAGACAGGGGCTAGGGCTGATTCACTGGCTCATCCTAGTACTACAGCCATACTGAGATCTATCTAATCTACCAGATTCACAGGCTAGCAAGACTCCTTTCCAACCCCTTGGCTTATGTTTCTAGACACCACAACTTCCACAGAGGCACTTTTGTTCATGGATGGATACTAAATTTTAGTTGTTAAAGGGGAAAACAGAAAGGAGGGACATCTTATGTCACCATGATGCTGATGTAACTTCCAGCATGACTGTTGTCTTTAGAAATAATTTTTTAAAAATTATTTTAACATGCCCTGCTAGTATCCAACAGGATAATTATACATATTTAAATAAATTTTAAAATGATTTTAACAATGGTATATTTTATTATTAAAGAAGGCTAGAGAAAGTTCTGGGTCTTTTTTTTTTTTAATTTTTCTTTTGACTCTAAGCTTCTAGGAAAAAAATTGTCATTAAGATGATTTTTTAAAATAGGTAGAATACTGTTTTCTGATACTGGTAACTATTCTGTTGTGAGGTTCTAGTCCTAGATAATGCAATGGTGCAGAATCTAATTACACCTCCTCCTCTATTTGGAAACCTTACTCATACTTAGATATGGGGGGTGGGGGAAGGATGTGATTAATGTTAGGCCACAGGGAAATTTCTTTTTTTTTTTTAATAATTTTTTTATGTTATGTTAGTCACCATACAGTACATCCTTAGTTTTTGATGTAGTGTTCCATGATTCATTATTTGCGTTTAACACCCAGCGCTCCATGCAATATGTGTCCTCCTTAATACCCAATCACTTGCCTATCCCAATCCCCCAGCCCTCCCCTCTGAAGCCCTCAGTTTGTTTCCCAGAGTCCATAGTCTCTTGTGGTTCATTCCACCTTCTGTTTACCCCCCCTTCATTCTTCCCTTTGTTTTCCTACCAATCTCCCTGCTATTTCTTATGTTCCATAAATGAGTGAAACCATATGATAATTGTCTTTCTCTGCTTGACTTATTTCACTTAGCATAATCTCCTCCAGTCCCGTCCATGTTGCTGCAAATGTTGGGTAATTGTTCTTTCTGATGGCTGAGTAATATTCCATTGTATATATGGACCACATCTTCTTAATCTATTCATCTGTTGAAGAGCATCTTGGCTCCTTCCACAATTTAGCTATTGTGGACAATGGTGCTAAGAACATTGGGGTGCATATAGCCCTTCTCTCCACTCTGTATCTTTGGGTAAATACCCAGTAGTGCAATTGCTGGATCATACGGTAGCTCTATTTTTAACTTTTTAAGAGATCTCCACACTGTTTTCCAAAGTGGCTATACCAACTTGCATTCCCACCAACAGTGTAAGAGGGATCCCACAGGGAAATTTCTATACAAAATCATTACCATTAATTTTGTAAAGGAAAATTACCCCAAAGTCAAATAATGTCCACTGACTGTGACTATTTTGAAATTATTTGTAAACTTAAGTGTCTGCTGATTCACAGAAGGCAGAAAATTTCCTTCTTTGTGTTCCCAACATAGAGTTGATCTTCATCCTTTTTAGATGTGACTTGTTCATAAGGCACTTGCATTTAGACACTACTCTTGTCACCTTCATGACACAGAGTAAATGGTAATTGATTTTTCTCTTGGCTGGTTGACAAACCTTTATTATGGGCATAAAGAATTGTTTCTTTCTATTAGTGGCAGTAAAAGGTTTAGGGAAGCTGTAACACGGATAGAAATTTGGTTCAGCATAGCTCTTGTTTTTTTAGACCCTTCTTCCCACCTGGTTTGAGGTGGGGAAGTAGCCTAGCTTTCTTTAGGGAGTGTTCAGGGTATCTCTGAGAACCAGAAGAGAAGGAAAAGGCACAGGATTACAAAAGACTGGTATAAAACATGTTAGCCAGGAATTTTCCTGAATTAGAGTGCCCATTACTTTTATCAGAAGGATCTATGGTCTTCAAGCAGTAGACAAGAAGGGAAAAAAAAGTCTATAGGAACTCTGCATAGATATAATTCATCTTGTAACCTGCCAGTTTTTAAAACCTGAGTGTTCTTGTTTAAATATATAACTATATCCAAAATAGAATAATAACTTTCTCATTTAAATTTGTATAGTACTCATTCAGCATTTTATTGGGCCATTGACAGGACACAATAGAAATTTTTAAAATAATTTACTAAATTTCACAGAGGTGTGAATGAGGTTACTGGTACTAAAAAGGGATACTGAAGTACTTAAAGAACAGCAGTGAAGAAGCCTTTGCTACTCTAAAGCCTGAATAGACAAGGAAAATTTCATTTCCAGAACCTAATGTGAGCAGAAGTTTGGATTAAGAACTATCTAAGAGGGTCTTTAATTGTAGGAGGAAGAAATTAATGCTGGAACCACAGCTAAATTGGAAAGTGAAAAGCAGAAGGGAAAAAAATATTCTACCTCCATCTTTTTAGCGCTGCATCCCATGGAACAAATGGTACAAATGCATATGCAAACCACTCTTTGCAAGAAACTTTGGTGAGGTCAATCTATGAGATTTCCTGGGCTTGGAGCAGGGCAGGGAAATAGAGAATGCATCTAAGAGGAATGGGAGAGAGACAGAAGATGCCAAATTTTATTGGTAAATTCCTAAGTATAGAGCTTGTATTTTATCTGCATTTGTGACTCATCTCTACTCCATATCTCAGCACCCTGGCTAAATGACTTAAACTTATAGAGGTTTTCAGTGGGATTTGCTAAACAAATTTTCTTACTAAAAATTCTATTTGCTTTTAGTCAACAGAGAAATCCAAGAAGGTGAGAATTGTTTCTTCTACAATTTAAAAACATGTTTGTTGTGTTAAATAACAAAAGTTCAAATAAATTTGAAGATTTAATTGGCTTTATTAAATAATTCATGAATTAGGTAGCATCCCATTTAGCAAATAGTGGGGATTCCAAGGAGTTGTACAAAATGGAAGGCTTTTATAGGAAGGAGGGTGGAACAAGAAACTTAAAAGTTAAAGAAAAGAAAGGATTGTTTCAGGCAAGACCACCTTCCCTTAGCGGGAAGGGCAGGGAGTTTTATTGTTATCTTATCTTCCTTTGGGGAATTGAGGGAACCCAAGTAAAAGATTACCTCATTGGTGCTTATCATAAAGTTCCTGGCTGACCAGCTCAGGTTTAAATTTCTGGGAGAAGTTGAAACGACAATTAGATTAGGTATTAAGCCTTGGTTTACTGACTTGGGGCCTTGATAGCACTTGCGGTCTGTGGTTTTCTTTTTAACATTTGTCTTTTGTTTATCTTCTAAATGAAAGGGGAGGAAAAAAAAACTAGAGCCACTGACTTAAATTAATTGCACTTAAGCATTATTTTCCAATTTTTTTGGGGGGGGGTTGGGGATTTCAGGTATCCTATGTTTTTTTGGTCGTGTAGTAGAGGATACAATATTTGATAATAAAATTTCTTAATAATTACAAAATTTAGTAATGCTTAGAACACACTAAGTATTACATTTAATTATCTAGAGATTTAGGAACTATTTAAAACCCAGAATCAGACAAAATAACTTTTTAAAAAGACTTGATATGCTTAGAATAAAATGTTTTCATGTAGAATATGTCCTTCTACTCACCTACCATCATGAGAATATTTACTTGAATGCCTGAATTAGACCGAAGCTTTGTAAAATTTTGACATCTTTAGATTAGGTTTCCTTAAATTATGATCTCATTGTATAATATTAGCTATTATCTGGGCACCTGGGTGGAACATTCAGTTAAGTGGCTGCCTTCAGCTCAGGTCATGATCCCAGGGTCCTGGGATCAACTCCCACATCTCATGGGGCTCCTTGCTTGGCAGGGAGCCTGCTTCTCCCTCTCCCTCTGCCTGCCACTCTGCCTGCTTGTGCTCTCTCTCTCTGTCCCTCTGTCAGATAAATAAATAAAATCTTAACCATATCATTAATATATTTATTAAATGATAATATTAACATATTAAATATAACATATAAATACATTAAATTTTGCAAAAACAAGGACAGGCTGTTCTCATTTTGAACAGTAGCAAGATGCTATAAAAATGGCCATGCACACTGAAGCTTTGCATAGCTTTGCATAATTAACAGCAAAAATTGTGATTGTTTTGTGACAACATTAAAATTTCTCTTATTGCCACTTGTAAATGTACAGTTAACCCTGGAACACTGTAGGGGTTAGGGACACTCCCTCCCACACACACACACAGCTGACAATTAGTGTATAACTTTTGACTCTAAAAACTTCACTTCTAAATGCCTACTGTTGACTGGAAGCCTTATCAATGACATATATAGTTGATTAACACATATTTTGTATGGTCTGTGTATTATATATTTTATTCTTGCAATAAAGGAAACTAAGGAAAAGAAAATGTTACTAAGAGAATCATAAGGAAGATAAAATATATGTACAGTACTCTACTGCATTTATCAAAAAATATCTGCATATAAGAGGACCTGCACAGTTCAAACCTGTATTATTTAAGGGTCAAGTATGTAAGGAAAGGAACAAAAATAGCAAGGTGATATTTATTTAGTACGTTATATTTAAAACAGAAGAAAAATTAGAATTAGCGTTTTATTTTTTAAAAAAGTATGAAGTGTAGTTTGAACACATTCTCTTTCCATGTAACATATAATATGGAACAGGCATCTTTTGTATACTTTGGTAAATGATAATAATCCTTTCTAATTGTAGATCAGCTTCCAACATTTTATCCCTTGCACTTCCAATGTTATGAAATATCTGCAAGGATTCCTTGAGGGTTAATGTTTTGCAGGCATTACTTTCTCTGACACATATTCCTCTTTTTTGTGTGTTTTGTTTTTTGTTTTGTTTTGTTCGTTTGCTTGTTTTGGTTACAATGACTTTCTTCATTCATCTTCACTAAAATCCTCTGGCTGTATATCTAAAGTAACTCAAATGGCAGCAGTGTTAACATTCCCACAGTCTACTCTTTTTTTCTTTAATTCTATTTACTTCTAATGTAAATTTTACTTCTTACATTATCACTTTTTGGGTTTTTTGCTGTAATTTCATCTTTGTTGGCTAATTCCCCTTTCCAATTATCCATTTTTGAAAATTGTCACATGTGTTTATTCAGGTAGACAACTATATTCTTTACTGTCTGGGCATGAATTGAGTAACAGATGTACAGTGACCACTAATCAAAATACTTTGAAAGAAATGATGTGATTGATCAGGTTGTATATCTATTATTTACATAGCAATTTTTGAAGAACATCAGCAAAACTGTACTTTAAAGAGATTCATTCTATTTAATTAAACCGTGGTGACTGAAATGTATGCACATTGGAATTGTGCAGAGCAAGGACTGCCTGTATGAAAAGCTCCTTTATTATTTTATTACCTAGAAAACTACCATTAAATTTTATTGTAGTATTACTTTCATAATTTTGGGGTGCCTAAACTTTTTTTTTATGTGAATCTAATCATCCTGCTAATACAAATTTGAGTCCTTTTTCTTGTTTTAAATATTAAGGTATAATAGGTGGGTTCAATTTTTTTTAAGTGATACTAACTTTGAAAGTCACACATGAAAGTTGTTTTACATTATATTCATTAACATAAGGCTGTTTATACAGAGGTCTCTCAGTCATGAGAAGACCTCATGGATAAAAGTGAAGAAAAGAGAGAACATTAAAAGGGGAAAATAGACAAAGAAAAAGGAAATTGAAATTGAGATAAAGGAGATCCCAAAGGATCAAGCCATGCCTTTCTCCTCTTTTAGTGAGTCTAGAGAAGGGTAAAACATGAAGCGTTATTCCCATATGTAATGTGAAGATTTTAGCAAGTATGTTCCTGGTAAATATAGACAATTCAACATGCGCAAGTTTGAGCAACACAGCGTTCTTTCAGGATAAAGTCTTGATTTCAATATTACGAAGAAAATTAGGAAAAGAAGAGATAAACGTTAAGCAATCCCATAAAAGCAACATTCTTCCACTTTAAAATCCTTACTCTTAAAATAGTTGGCTTCATGTCCCAATTCAGTAGTTGAGCAGGGGTGAGATCGTGACCTTTGAAAGAAGAAATTTGAATATTACCAAGGGCTTGTCTATGGGACCATTTCTATCCTACTTTTTCTAATCTCTCCTTTGGTTGACATCACCATGCACATGAAAGCTTGGTTCTCTTTTGCACATGAATTTCAACTTGGTTTTGTATAGAGATTTGAGTCACATACTTTTTTCCTACAAAACATTTGTAAACATTACTCTTATACTTTCCTGTTATGTTTAAAGTTATTAAGAAAAAAGTCCGAAACTGGGTTGATTTTTTTTTTTTTGGTACGTAAATTATGTCTGATATCCGAGTATATGGAAATATTTTCCTTAACTTTGGGGTTTGATCACTTTACCAATTTACTTATCAATGTTAATTTTCAATAGTAGTGCCATGTATATAGTGAGCCTTTTTATTTCATAGATTCAGACCCTTAATTTCCATTGTATCTTTGAATAAAATCTCTGCTCCATTTTTATGTTTTTTTTTACCTTAATTTACTTAAGATCAGTTATGAGCATGTTTCCTCGTCATGATTTGCAATTCTATACCTATTGTTTTCCCTACAACTGCTTTCCTCTTTTCATTACCTTTCAATACGTTTTAGGGAATTTTCTCAAGCCTGCGTTCCCTATCACAGATACAGAATTTTAAAGGTTCAATTCTGATCCTTGCTCTTTCTAGTGTCATTTTAATGAAATATAATAACATTATTTGCCTCCTTTATTTCTTTCCTTAGTTCTGCCACCTTTAGATACAATAAATCTTTTATATTGTTTCCTTGTCTTATTGCTTCATAATAAATTTTTATTTTTTTTAAGTTATGAGTTTTTTCCTAAAGTTTTTCTAAGGTATATCTTTTTAAAAACTATATCGTCTCAAGGATGCCTGGGTGGCTCAGTCAGTTGAATGTCCGACTTGATTTCAGCTCAGGTCTCCATCTCACAATCTCACGTCTCCATCTCAAAATCTCAGGATCCTGAGTTCAGGAACTTAAAAAAGTAATTAAAAAAAAAACTATATCATCTCAAAAAATAATTAAAAAAATAAAAACTGTATCATCTCAAGAAAATAATTTTAAAAAATTAAAAAAGCTATATCATCTCTTTATTCCCTTAATTTTATGTTTATTTTCTTCTTATCATTGAGGAAATATGGTATAAAGTCCATAAGGTATTCTGTTTTCTGTTTATTTATCTTTGGGTGATCTTTTTAATGTGCTGCTGATTAATGCCTCCTTTTTCCTATTCTCCCTCTCTCTCCATCTGTCTCCAAACATCATTAAAATTCTTAACACCATAGAACTTAAGCTGGAAATAAGGATGGGAGTATATGGTGATGAATGCATATTCTTTCAGCTTCTATGCAATAGAGTAAGATTGGTGTTGCAGTGGGGGGCAGATAATAACTTAGAAAAATGACAATTACAGTGAGGACATTTGATTTCAGAGTCATAATATTTTGTGCTCATATTTGTTCACTCAGAGTAGAGGACCACAGGGGAAGGGAGGGAAAACTGAATGGGAAGAAATCAGAGAGGGAAACAAACCATGAGAGACTCTGGACTCTGGGAAACAAACTGAGAGTTACAGAGGGGATGGGGTAACCAGGTGATGGTTTTTAAGGAGCGCACGTGTTGTGATGAGCACTGGATGTTATATGCATCTAATGAATCATTGAACACTACATCAAAAACTAATGATGTACTATATGTTGGCTAATTGAACATAATTAAAAAACAAAAACCAAAAAAACTGTGCATCAGTACTGAGCTCTGCTCTATTGAAGGCATTCTTCCCACTGAAGTTGGAGGATGGATGCTTTCTAGTTTTACTTTTTTTTTTTTTTAAGATTTTATTTATTTGACAGAGATAGAGACAGCCAGCAAGTGAGGGAACACAAGCAGGGGGAGTGGGAGAGGAAGCAGCAGGCTCATAGCAGAGGAGCCTGATGTGGGGCTCGATCCCAGAACGCCAGGATCACGCCCTGGGCTGAAGGCAGACGCTTAACGACTGTGCCACCCAGACACCCCTCTCGTTTTACTTTTGATTTTACTTTGAGATGTTCCACAAACTTTCATTAGGAGTTAGAAAGAAGCACTTAAGTTTTGTTGTATGGGGCCAAACAACTTTCTTTCTTTTAGTCATATTGTTTTGCTATTGAATTTTATAGAAATAGTTCTCTATCATTTTGAAATCTATAGCCTCCAGACCTTGAGTGGTTTTTCTTCCATTTCATGTCAGATCAAAATTGTACCAGTATTAAAAAGTACGTCCAAGAAAAAAATGTAGCATGAAGCCAATGTTTCTATATCATTCCTGCTACTACTATTGCTACTTGGCAGGTAAAGCGGGATTCCAGTTGGCACCATCTATACTATTCCATTGCCTGCTCTTCCTTGCAGTCTTTTACCCAGGAACTTAGGGCTACTTTTCAGTTTTCCATAAAGTCCTTTACTAATAATTTAAAATCATCTACCACACTTCTTGGAAAGGTAGTTTCATCTCAACTTCTAATGTTATTTTTTGTTCAATTATAATTTACAAAACTAATATTTTTAAGGTTTTTTTTTAAATTTGTGATATGAAGCTAATCTGTATGTTTCTGAAGGTTTTTCTCTTATCATTTGTTCGTTTATTTCAGTGAATAAATCCATCTTTATGTGAAGAGTTTTAACTTAGCCAAGCATAAAAATAGGTAATAGACAAAGATAATCATATGCCCGCTCTATAACAGTCATTCAGTGTTCTATAGAGGTTCTTCATTTTCCATAAGATAAAGCCCAAATTTATAATATGGCAAATAGGTGCCTATTCATCTCTCCAGTCTCATCTCTTACTCTTCACACCTGGGATGTAGGGTTGCAGCTATACTGACATAGTTAGTTACAGTTCCCTTGTATGCTATCTTTTTTCTCACCTTCCTGCCTTTGAAACTCTACTCCCTTCTTTCTTCTTGCTCATTTACCTTATTTCTATTTGTTGATACTCGATTCAGTCATTATACCTTCCTGGTAGCTTTAACAAATACCTTTCTCCTCACATAAGTACATATACACAAACAGACACCCATGCCAACAGTCTGCACATCTGTCATTTTATCTATAACACTGGATTGATATTAGCTGCTTATTTTCCCATTTCTACTAATAGACTGTGTACTGACTGGCCTATTGCTTGACTCATAATTGAATACATTTTTTTTCCAATGAATTGATTCATTACTTACAAATTTATTAGAATTATCCTACACCTGTATATAATTTTAGCCTTTCTCAGCAATAAGAACACTTTAAGTTACTACCTGTGTATAAAGTAGATTTATATAGTTTATAGTTCATCTGAAATAGCTACACTTTTTTTTGATAGTTTCTATGTCCAGCTCTCCAGAATCTAGTGAACAATGTCATATTTACTTTATTTATATCCTTCGAGAGTTTATAACCTTTAATTATTTTGTCTCTTTAAGAAAATATTGTAGTCAATTTGCACTGTTCAGGGGTTCTCATTCGCTTCCCTTTTTGGTCCCTTTCTCTAGCCTCCAACAGCTTTTTTTTTTTCTCCAAGTTTGAGGACTGCCTAAAACATATTTTATCTGTGTTAAAACACTCTGGTTCTTATATGCTATAGAGTAAGAAAATAATTATGTCTTATTTTCAAAAAAATAATTTACCTGCAATACCATTTTAATCTCTTTTCAACAACAAGTTGGGTTAATATTTTCCAAAAGTAATCTGCAATAATTTCTAAGTCTGTTGTTTTCTAAGTTATAGCTAAAAGTTCAGGGCCTATTTTCTTGTAAATTTAGTTTAGGTTGTTTTCTGAAGTTTCTTACCTAATATTGAAGTTCATCTGCCACTTTATAGGCCACAGTCAATATGAAAACATCCCCTATCGTTTATCATTATCAGCTTGTGATATGAAGAATATATTATTGTTGCCTTCAACTTTGCTATTTCACTGTTTAGTCTCGTCATTAAATTAAAATGTTCAACTAAAAGTAAATGGATTCAGCCATCAGTTTATTTAGAGTAAAAAAAAAAAATCCATGGAATACTTTGTCAAAAATGTACACATGGAGAATACAATTTTTTTTTAATTTATAGATAACACTGGTCAGTTTGTTGGCAATCATTAACTAAAGCCAGATAAAGTATTTTAACCTAGCTTCTTAATAAACAGTTTGTATTCTACCTAGCAGTCTAGTTTACATGCACACCTATGGGTATAGTATTATTAAAACTTGATTTTTTTGTCAAGTAAATGAGAATGGTGATATTGGGCCAATGGGACTTTCTTATAGAACCATGGAATATTTTCAGTAAGAAGAATATTTAGTTCTGAGTCTTAATTATGGCTTCAACTACAGAATTGTCTAAAAGAGTACATTCTAATAGGTCTAGTTAAATCCAAACCTTTTCAGGATTTAGCCACAAAGAAGTACTGTTGGTACATGTTTGAGAGTCATATGTTTACTTCCACAATTCTAGGGATATTGTGTTTTCTTATAGTCCTAATTTACTTTCAGCTCAAAAGTTTCCTTTTGAAACTAACCCTCAATGACTGGAAAAATTATTTATGACTCATACAGTAAATGAGATTTGCTATTAAAGCTCAGACTGACAACTTTAAATGATGGCTCATACCATTCACAACCTATGAGAATCCTCTGAAACCACACTCCTATGTCTGCCAAAAAAATGCTGATTTTTTTTCAATTCTGTGATTCTGTTGAACTAAAGCCATTTCTGAAATTGGTATGGGGATAAAAGATAAAATTCAGATCCCATTTACTTAATCTACATGCACAGTTTTAGTATTTGTGCTTGCTTTAAAAATTTTTCAATAGTCTTTTTAACTGTCTTATGTTCAGAATATTCCAATAATAATATGGTAAAATCATGTGAGTCACCAAGGACACGAGAAATCAAAATTTTCAGATGTCTTTCATTTCAAGATGTGAAGTGAGCCATCAGCTCTGTAAATTTCTGTAAAATATTTCCATCATTTCTTTTTCTAGCTGCCTTAGAAAATTTGGTACCCCATGTTTTAAACACCCCTTATATCATGTCTCATTCTCTCACCTACCCATGCTCCAGATGTTACTGAAGCAACTGTTCCCTGCAAGTATAACTGATCTCACTTGATTCTTGTTGCACCATTCATCACACTGTTTCCTGAACATCCTGGCCTGTCACTCACAGGACAGTCAAAGGTGCAAGGGAGTTTACAACACTCGTGGTTATCCATGGTGTTGGAAGATGGGCACCTGTGAATGCATACTCCCTTCTTTAGTATCTTGAGCAAATAATGCTGAATTGATTCTATGGGACTCCTCTGAGGAGCCCTGTCAGTTCAGCTCCATTTGTCTACAGTGATAATTAGCCTAACGATACACCATCATTTTGGCTGTCCTATTTCCCTATATCTCTCTGTGAGACACCTGATTCCTCAAAGAGGAAAACAGACCACTGGTACTCAAGTCCTTGGGTCAAGTTCTACTTTCTGGGGAGAAGTCAAGATAAGAAATTGTGCTTCATTTTCTGAAATCCTGTATGATGAGGATGGTGGAGAGCATTGGCTATTCATCTGCAATTCTAATAATGCTTCCATAAAAGTTTTATCTGGCAATATTGTTGTATCAGCTTTGACTTGGCTTCTCTTTCTAAATAGTATATTTTATTTTATAGAAAATATTTTCTATTATTTATTTCTATTTTATATCCTTATATTAAATGTGTATCTAAGTAGCCTACAGTTTTTAAAAAATCTATTTTGGCAGTGTCTGTCATTTAATTGGTTTAGTTATTATGTTTAAATTTAATATTACTGACATATATTGTATTTCTTATTGTTCTATACTGGCAAATTAACTCATTTGACTTTCTCATTGGTCTTAATTTTTCCTATAAGTCTGTGCTTCCATCTGGTATAATTTTCCATTGCTAAAGAAATCTATTTATTATTTAGTCAGTGCAGATCTGCTTATTATGAAATATTTTAATATTCGTATTCTGAAATAAGCTTATTTCATCTTCAATCTTGAAGCATAGTTTCATTTGCTACATATTGCTTTTCTTTTTTCAATTAGAAGATATAATTCAATTGCTTCAGGTTTCCATTGTTTCCATTGAGAAGTTAAATGTCAGTCTTTTTGCTGCTTCTGTGAAAATAGTCCTTTTTTCTCTCTTGGAAGCTTTTAACATTTTTAGTTGTTAGAGTTTTATTATATTTTGCCTAGGTTATGTTTTAGTAGTTTTAATTTTTCTTGGGCTTTGTATCACTTTTAATATCTGTTTTAAGGTCTTTAGGCAATTTTAGAAAGTTCTATGTCATTATTGTTTTTGTTTTTGTTTTAAAGATTTTATTTATTTATTTGACAGAGAGCACATGAGCAGGGGAAGGGGCAGGCAGAGAGAGAAGCAGGCTCCTAGCTGAGCAGGGAGCCCAACGCAGGACTCAATCCTAGGACCCCAGGATTGTGACTTGAGCTGAAAGCAGACACTTAACCAACTGAGCTGCCCAGGTACCCCATGTCATTATCTCTTTTAGATAACGATACTATTTCATTCTTTTGCCTTGTCTTTTCTATTTTTTTAAAGATTTATTTATTCATTTTGGGGAGAGAGCAGGAGTGGGAGTGGGAGAGGGAGAGGGAGAGAGAATCTCAAGCAGATTCCATGCTGAGTGCAGGGCCTGACAAAGGGCAGATCCCATGGCCCTGGGATCACAACTGGAGCTGAAATCAAGAGTCAGAAGCTTAACTGACTGCACCACCCAGGCACCCCATTCTTTTACCTTTTCTTTTGAGAATTAAACCAGTCACATGTAACACTTTTTCATCATATGCCATGTGCATATTTCCCCCAGTATTTTCTATTTTTGGCTTCTTCATACTTCATTCTGGGTATTTTAAATTATTTGTGAATTTATAAATTCTTTCTCCAATTGTACCTAATGTGCTCTGAAAGCTATCTGTTGAGCTCTTACTTTGTTATGATACATGAAATTCTCCATCTTGTTTTTAATTTCCTGAATATATAGTTATACTAAAGCCCATGGCTAATAACTTTATTATCTGAATCTCTCTTTTATAACCTTTTTTTTTCCTTTTTTCTTTTGTTTTCTGTCAAAATTTGAAATCTTATATGTCTGGTTATTTTTTTTAATAATTTTTATTTTGTTATATTAGTCTCCATACGGTACATCCCCAGTTTTTGATGCAATGTTTCATGATTCATTATTTGCATATAACACCCAGTGCACCATGCAATATGTGCTCTCCTTAATACCCATCACTGGCCTATCCCAATCCCCCACCCCTCTCCCCTCCGAAGCCCTCAGTTTGTTTCCCAGAGTCCATAGTCTCTCATGGTTCATTCCCCCATCTGTTTACCCCATTCATTCTTCCCTTTGTTTTCCTACCAATCTCCCTGCTATTTCTTATGTTCCATAAATGAGTGAAACCATATGATAATTGTCTTTCTCCATTTAACTTATTTCACTTAGCATGTCTGGTTATTTTTGATGGAATGCCAGGCATCTTAAATTTTAAAACATGCAATGATAATGTCATCTTCTTTAGAAAGACTACATTTCTTTCTGCTAGGCAGCTAGACTAGGGGTCGTGGTCACCTTAATCTAATCAGGGTTGAGTGCTACCCTGGGGTTTTTGATGACTAGTCTGCAGTTTATTTTAAGGAATACATTTTGGAATGCCAGATAAAACCTGGGATATAAAATAGGACTCTTGCTCTTTGGCAATCTCTGAAATCCACAGTACAGTGCTATCAGTCTACTGAAAGTTCTGCTCAGTTTCCCAATCCCTCAGATACAGCTTTAAAGATTACCTCCCAGAAAAAGCAAAAAGTATTTTGAAGTTCTTGGCTGAAGTCTCTTAGCTCGTCTTCTTTACAATACTCTTGTGCTACAGACCCTCTCTTCATTGGTAATGATTCAGTGTCTTCAAACAGATTTTTTTTCATGATTTTAGGGAAAATCTTGAGCCAAAGAATCTTCTTCCACTAATATTAAAAGTGAAGCAAATATATTTTTATTTTAAATGTAATCACTTTGTGCGTTCTAACCAATTTGCTATTGTTGTATTTCCTTTTTATAAGTAATACAATTGTTATACTTGTATACAATAATTTAAGGTAGCTATAAACTGGCATCAGGTATCAGGCAGTTTATCCATGTTATAAATCTCTGACCTAAAGAACCTAGCAATTATTTTTAATCTGAAAGTAAATATATATATATATATATACACACACACACATACACATGCATATGTATGTATTAAAATGTGTATATACGTGTGTATATATATATATATATATAAATTTATGGTTGGTTTACTCCCAGTGGAAGCTATATATTTATAAGAAAGCATTGCTTTGCCATCATGTAAATAATAACTAAATTTCTTATTTATATCATATAAATATTTTTCTTCTCAAATTCAAATAACATATGCCTTAAGTGTCTTCCTTCCTATGTTAAACTTTTCCCATACTTCTCAAATTAGGAGGGATCTCTGTCAAATACAACTACTAAAATAATTTATACCATTTATTTGATGCAATTCTGCATTATAGTATTAGTATTTAAGTTTCTTATTATATTCCCCACAGTAAGGGACACACTTTTTTTTTTGTACAAAAATTTCCAAGAAATTTATTTTGTGTGAATTGATAAATTTAGCCTTCAGGTAAAATCTAGTGAATCTATAGGAATTAAACTTTAAATAAAATAAAGGAGTAACACTTGCTTAAGCATTTCCAGACTGTTCCTCCTGTACCATGGGTATTAGGAGTAACTTGGTACTAAGACTTAACCATTATTGAGGAGTTTTCAAGCTAAGAGTTGCCCTCCTAGTTTCTCATTGTGATTTTTTTAGCATTTTGTTAAAATCAGCTAAAAATTTTATAATATGGATAATTGTATTAATCATATATTGATTAGAAAGAAATAAGAATTCTGATCTCCTTTTCATTTCAGCCAATACTCATAATGTGCTATAACTAGCTCCAGACAAAAATGTTTTTGCTGGACTCCAGATAGCATTAAAAAACCTTTTTGTATATTTAGCTATTTAGAATTTGGAAGGTAATTTCAGATCCTTGATTTATACAAAGGAATTCAAAGAGGAAATAGTTTCCAAAAGTTTATACTGGTATTGTACAGAGTTTTCCCAAATTCTAAATAACCATTTGTCTCTAAATTCCCCAGTATACCACTACTTATTCTCATAACTTGTGATCCATGCCCCTTAAAAGAAAATTCAGAAACTGAACTTCCTGCATTTTTTTTTGTAATTACTATGAGAGTGATTATTCTATGTTCTGTTAATAAGTTGATAACACTGGGGTTTAGGCTGATTTTCTACCTTCAATATATTTATCTCACTTTTATTTTAGCTTTTTCATTCAAACTCCAAGAACATTTTCACATTTGTCAATTTGAGAAATAGGTAATACAGGCTCTCATGTTCTTAAGAGAAAGATTGTATTTATTTTCAAGCCAATGTCTTTTGCTTTATTCATATTCAATTTTTAATACCAAGATAGATTATTTTCCCTTTTCTAGCTATCTCATTCAACTGAGGCTAAGTTATTTTCACCTACAGAACATCAAATTTTTAATGGCTTACAACAAAAGTTAAATTGCACCACTATAAATGCCAATGCATTTTCTAACACACAAATAAATGTAATTCCATTTCCCTTCTCAAGCTATATAGAACTTCTAGAGAATTACTAATATTCAGTCATAAACTAGGTGGATTACTGAGGTTGGGGCAAAACACTTGTGGCTGGAACAGTAATGGGTAGAGAATGATCTACAGTGACAGCTAGTGTAGACCCATCTGCTCAAAGACATAAACAATCCCTAATTTCCACTTCATAATAAAAAACTTTGAAAAACAACCTGCTTTGAATGAATTTCATGACAAAACTTGACCTGAATTGACTTGAGACTACTTATCATTCTTTATTTACTCTATTCATAATCTTACTTTTCTTTATATTGATGATGTTTGATTACAAATGCTTCTAAAAGGGGTGTAACACAATTAGCAGCCTATGCATCAATCATCTTTCTAAAATTTGAAAAAAAAAATTAATTTCCCCAAAAAACTTGACTACATGCATTTGGGTAAGGAGTTGTGCACTTGGACTTACTGAAAATTGTTACTGAACATCTCAATATATGCATCCTGGAATCCATGTGCTCATAGAACCTCCATCCTACTATAGTGAGCACAGTGAAGATAAAACGTAGGCTCTCTGAGTGATGTGGACCTCAGGACTATACATTACAGGAAATCCGGAAAACAAGGATTTTGAAGTGAAAGGTAAGGTAGGGACAATTTAAATTCTAGAAATCCAGTGGGGCAGATGTTAAAAAAGGAGAGATTATTTCATTTGACAAAATGGAAGGACTTGGTCCAATGTCAATAATCCAATAGTAGTTTGTTAAAAAAAAAAAAATAGAACAGCTGAAGAATGGACTGAATTCCTCCAAAGGTAGATGATGATATGTTTGTATTGGAGTATAGAACAGTAATATTTTAGTATATCTTCTTCTCTGTTTCAAAGCCATGATTTCTTTAACAGTCTCTCAACTTGAGTCAGCTCTTATTATAATGTCTTATTCTCTTCTCAGAAATAGTCCTTAAAAAATGCAATAATTATCTCTTGGTTATTTGACAGGCTAAATGTTAGGTTTAAGAATTATATTGTGATAATTTTACACTCAAAGAACTAAATAAAAATTAACATTCTATTTCATGTTTCCACTGCATACAACCTTTTGGTATTACATGTGTTATTTAAAATAATTTTGAGTGGATGTTTTAGATATTCTTTCTTTTTTTTTTTAATTTTCTGTTCACCTAAAGTCACACTCAAAAACAAAAATGAAAACTAAGAACTTTTTAGCAATTACTTCTCTTTATTGCAAGAGTTCAGCAATAAATAAATCACCTTTAGTTGTATTTTAGAAAGGTACTAGCATAACCTAGGTGACTTTTCCTTTGATTTGGACAATTTATAGTTTTCAAATTTGCAGTAACTGCAATGTTTGGGGGACTGCCTAATTACTCTTCTTGTGGAATGAATCCTACATATTGATTTACTTTGAATCTTTTGAAGTCCAAGGTGCTATATAAAATAAATATTGATTTTATATGAACCTAGTAAATGGAAAATCAGGGTATAGAACTGCAGTACATAAAATAGAGCTGAAAGAAGCCTAGAAAAGACCTACCTTCAACAACAGCAGTAAAAATCACAGGTTCCACAGTTTGTCTGAAAGAGGCAATTAGATTATTCTTGAACAAGCTTTTTGAAATTACCCATCTGTAGGAGACTATGTTAATGTGTATCACCTCTTGACCATTAAGAATTGACATAATATTTATAAAATCATTGTGATTTCCTCAGAAAAACATTATACATGCATGGAAATATAATTTAAGAATGATGAGTGGATAAAACCATATTGATGCCTCTATCTTCATGTAAACTAAGAAAACTTTATCGAGTTTTTACCATCAGTGGGCAGCGAGTTTCCTCTGATGTGAAATAAAAGGGCTAGAAGAAATTCTGGCTTTACTATTTATTTATTTACATGTACATATGTGCATGTGTATGTAAAAGGGTGTTCATGGAGGAAGAAGAAAATTGCCTTTTAGGTAAATCATACAGCATGTCTCCTTTCCTCTATTCATGAATGAAGTTAGGATAAACTGAACAAAAAGGAAGCCTGAAGAGCAACAACCAATAGGAAAAATGTAGCTAGAAGCTGTGTTAAAAGAGTAAAAAAGAAAAATAAAAATGTTTGTAAGTATTGTGAATTGGTAAAATTGACAAGAGGTTTATAATTTTGAATGACAACCATTTTCAAACACCAATTAGGAGGGCCAATTTCTTCTTGAATTATATACTTCTCTTGCTCTTACAGTAGTGGGATCATTCCAAAACACATGTAATTAAGATACTAGGAATAACTAGCTACAACCAGCTAATTATGCATTGAACTTCACAAAATATAATTTAATTAATTAAAATAGTAGAATGGAAACATCACTGGTCTTTCCTGTCATTAGATACTGATCTACATACTTTCAAATGTTTTCACTAACATAATTTTTTTTTCTATTGCCTGTTCTGAACAAATGCCATTCTAAAACAGAAATGTCTGTCATGGGCATGTTTCATCTTACATTAGGTACTACACTTCTCACCTATGATTTGCAGAAATTTTTATGTTTCATACCTACATACTATGCTTGACTCTAGTGTTTCCTTACAGACAAGGGACATGCTTTAAATGGAGCACTTATTTAGACAATGCCTTGTTTCCGACCCCTACTAACAACACTATATCTACTGTCTGATGGAATAGTTATTCTACACATCAGCTACTGAAACTTGCTCATGTCCTCCATAAAATGCTAATGGACACAGGGCTTCCAGTGAATATTCTGAGAATTTTGCTGTTTGAGCATATATCTTTGAAACATAAATATGAAGCAGGGAATGTCACTACAACTACTCAAATCAAATGAGAACTACCTTGATGCTATTGTAGACAGAAAAGATGATGCTTTGAAATATCTTTTTATGTTTGAAAATATAAACTTTTTTCCTAAGGGATAACTTAAAAGAATTTTGAAGATATAAAGCAATGAGTAACAGGAATTGTTTCTAATTGTTTTACATATTCTGTACTTTTGAAAAATGTTTCCTTAAGAAATGAGCTGGAGACTTAACTAATATATTCATCCAAATCTGAGATCTAATTAGCACTTTGAAAAGCATGGGAACAGCAAGGGTCTTTTTCATACTATATGTATTTAAACCTGAGATATTTTTCTTTAACTATTTCCACTGAGGAATATTAGTATTTCAGTTTTCACATTTTATTAATCTTCATTACATAAAATATACTGAAAAATAGTAATATTGATGTACCATGTAACAGTTTTAAATTGTTTTCATTTTACTCTTGTGTATATTTACTAACTTTCTTCATTAATTTATTCATGGTTTTAGATGCTGAGAATACAGTGCCCTATATACAGACTAGCACCCTGCCTTTAGGGAGTACATGTTCTGATTCAGAGGTAAATAAACATATTAAATATTACATATTAAATATATAATAAGAAACATATTAAATATGTAATAAGAAAACTATCAGATGGTAATACACTATATGCAGAGCAGTAACATTCAGCGATGCTTTAGAAAGTGACTTAGTGCCTACTTTAGATTCAGAGGTTAGGGAATGTTTGTCTTCTTGTTTTAGGTGATAGCATTTGAGTGAGATCTGAATGGTTAGAAGGATTATATGTGCCAAGGGGACAAAACATTACAGGAAGGAGAAACACCTGCAACAAAGGCTTTAAGGCAGGAGCAAACAAGGTGCACTGAAAGAATAGACAGAAAACTGAGGTTCCTGACATGTAATTGGTGCTCAGGAGATACAAAATGAGAATGTCAAGGTTAACATGGAAAGATCACTTAGGGCATCGTAATCCTAGGGAAGGCAGCTGTGTTTAAATGTGATAGAAAATCATGGGAGACTTTGAAAAAGTAACATTAAAGCTCCTCTATGGTAAATAGATGAATAGAGAATAAATGATAAAGGCAAGGATAGCAGTTGGAAAGCTATTGTTTCAGCAGAAGAAGATTGTAACTCTTGTTAGGGTGGCAGGACTTGAAATGAAAAGAGGACACATTTGGCATACACTTGGGATATACAGTCAGTGAGATCTGCTAATGGATGGGATGTGGGAATTAAAACAACAAAAGTAAAACTAGGCATTTTGGAATAAGCAACTTTATGTGCAAAGCAATTTTGTGGCAAATGACAATGATTCAGACAGATCTACTGAATTTCACCATCACATCTTAATACTTCTAGATTCAACACATTGACTCACACTCAAAACTTAGACTTAATGCTGAACACTTAGTTTCAAGACTCAAAATTTTGATTCAATATACACTGTCGATAAGATCTTATTTTATCTTGAAACTATTTTTTGGTAGAATTAGTGTTCTGTAGTTAAATTCAATCCAGACAGTGCCGTAAAGAGCCTTACTGAAGTTAATTGCAGTTATAATAAGACTGAAAAACTGATAAAATATTTTTAAAACTTATTTCAAGTTTAATTCAGAGAAGCAGCCTCCATGCCTGTCTTTCTAACAACATTTCAATTTAGCACAATATATCTTTCTAATATCAAAAAAATGATATCTGGCTTATTATTTGGACAAAATATATAGCTCAATTTCTAGAAGGAAAAATAAATTTACATCCACATAATAAATCAGAGTATAATATTTAAAAGTAAAATGCAATAACAATTCATGTTAAAACAACACAAAATATTTTCAAAACTGGTGTTTGTGCTTTCTATACCAGTATATACATTTTATAAGTTAGCATAAGAAGAAAATAACTTAAACTATAATGATAAAATAATAGAATAAAAAATGCCTTATAGATTTTTCTATATTTACTATCAATAATTTTCTATGAAAATTATTGATAGGCCTTTCATATACAGAATTTCATTTAATAAAATAAATATTTGAGTGGAACTCACCCAAAATATAAAAGGGTTAAAAATCATATAAGGAAAACTTGGACGCAAAAGATATATGACTTTAACTATTAACATGAAGTCTAAAACAGAAATTGTTTGACTTTGTCTACAAAGTCATGCCACTATAAAGTTGTGGTCTTTAACTTCAATGTGGCCACATCAGTGCTAAGAATCATACTGTATTTCCAGGACCGATTCTAATATCAATTGTCTTGGCCAGGCATCTCCCCATAAGCAGATCATAAGACAAGGATTTGAGTTTAACATATTTGTTTGACAGGTGAAATAGGCAAGTTAAGAAAGTCACAAAAGAGTGTTATCTGTCCAGTTACTACCGTGAGCAATTGGAGCTTGATCTTCCTAGAAAATCTGCGATGTCAGCCTTGCCTCAGAATTGTTCTGAACAAGAGGTGAGAATGCTAGGATGTATGTGTTTTTGTTCACTTGAAACTAGCTGAGAGCTGCCTGTGGGAGCATCGAATCCCTATTACTCATTGCCTAACCCTCATGCGGACCAACAGAGAGCCCTCAGATGGAGAGTCACAAGTGCCATGGGACGAGGTCATCATCATTAAAAAGAGATTCAGTCTCTTTTTTTCCCTCTTGATTTTATAGAATCACACTTGACTACAAAACTATCAGAAAATTATTGCAAAGATTTCAAAGTCTGTAATACATAGTAGACATGAGCTGGCAATGGATTTTGGCTCTAGGCTTTAGGTCTTGGTATCTATATAGAAAGGAATATCACAAGTCTAAATTTTTTAGCATACATGACAAGAAACAACCATCAGCATACATAAATTAAATAGCATAATTAAAGTTTACTGCAACATTAAATATGAAGCAAATACAGTTTTCATCTTTGTCTTAGTCCACTCGGTTGCTATAAGAAAATATCACAGACTAGGTAGTGTGTGAAAATAGAAATTTATTTCTCAGAGTTCTGGAGGTTTACAGTCTGAAATCAGGGTGCCAGTGTGGTCAGGTGAGGGCTGGTTTCCTGGTTCACAGGTCACATGTTTTTGCTATATTCTCACATGGTAGTGAGGGCCAGGGAGTTCTGTGGTCTCCTTCGTAAGAGTACTAATCTCTTTCATGAGGATTCCACTCTCATTGCATAAACACCTACCTACATGTGCCATGAAGCCCCACCTACATGTACCACCATTTTGGGGGGTGAAGATCTCAATATATAAATTTGGGGGAAGATAGCACAAACATTCAGATCACTGCAAACTTGAAGCATTTCATGTCTTTATGTGGGTTATATTACAAAATCTGATGGTTTAGTGAATTAATTTCTTAACAGCTCAATCTTTCTCCTTCATTACATATTCAAAAAATGTTTTGTCAAATAAAGAAATGGTTGCTAATTTTTTTCAGTACATCAAACACAAACCCATTTAATGATTGCAGCTACCAGGTTTTGAGTGTTTTCACACTGAAAATATTGAAAGGTATATATATATATATATATATAGTGCATAACCTGAAAATGTATTAGCTACATTTATATAAGGAAAATAAATTAGGGGCATTTAAATTCTTTATTGCTGGTTCCAATTATTTAACAAAATTATATCCAATTAACATTTTCAAAATCATCACCTATAATTTTTTTTATGACAAAAGTTCTTCTGAAGTCATGGAAGTCAAATAAACTAAAAGGTATCTGGGTGGCACCTGGGTGCTCAGTCAGTTAGGTGTCCAATTTTTTATTTCAGCTCAGGTCATGATATCAGGGTTGTGTGATTGAGCCCCATGTGGGGGTCTGCACTAGACATGGAATCTGCCTAAGATTCTCTCTCTCTCACACTCTCTCTCTGGCCCTCTTCTATCTCCCTAAAAAAAAAAAAAAAAAAAAAAAAAAAGTAAGGAAAGAAAAAGTCAGGGTATCTGGAAAAACAGATAGTTAAACAAATGAAGATTAAGAAAGGATACAGGGATGCCTGGGTGGCTCAGTTAAGTGTCTGTCTTCGGCTCAGGTCATGATTCTAGGGTCCTGGGATTCATTCCCTCATCTGGCTCCTTGCTCAGAGGGTAGCCTGCTTTTCTCTCTGCCTGATGCTCACCCTGCTTGTGTTCTCTCCCTTTCTTCTCTCTGACAAATAAATAAATAAAATCTTAAAAAAGAAAAGAAAGACTAGAGCTTGGGGTCCCTGGGTGGCTCAGTCAGTTAAGCAGCCAGCTCTTGGTATCACCTCAAGTCATGATCTCAAGGTCCTGGGATCAAGTCCACCATCAGGCCTCCTACTCAGTGGAGAGTGGAGATTCTGCTTCTCTCCTTCCTCTCCCTCTTCTCCTCCTGCATGCACACTCTCTCTCTCTCTCAAATAAATAAATCTAAAAAAGGATAGATCTCAGGTATTATTTAACGATAGCATGAAGGAGAAAAAAGGGTACTGGAATTTATATAGACATATTTTATTTATTCTGCAAAAATATGTTGAGTGGCTACTATGTGCAAAGAATCTGAAAGCTTTATTTGACTATAAGAATGGTGAAATTTTATAATATTCATAATTTTACTTAACAAATTTGTGAGTCTGTCAGAATTTTCCCAAGAATTTTAGAGATGGCTTTTGAATCCAGGGTGTAGAGAAAAGTGAAGGATTCTACATAGAAAGAAAATAACAGTCTTTGATATAGAAAGACAAGAGATTATTGAAAAAGTTTGAAATAGGTAGGGGCACCTGGGTGGCTCAGTCGGTTGGGCGTCTGCCTTCAGCTCTGGTCATGATCCCAGGGTCCTGGGATTGAGCCTGGCATCGGGCTCCTTGCTCAGTAGGGAGGAAGCCTGCTTCTCCCTCTCCCTCGGCCTACTGCCCCCCCCGCTTGTGCTCTCTCTCTGTCAAAAAAATAAATAAAATCTTTTAAAAAAAGTTTGAAATAGTCTTCAATTTAAAAAAATGTACTTTATTAAATTCAAAAATAGAAGGCCAAATAACATACATCAGAGTAAAAAGAGAGTGCAGTGATATAGGGTTAATTTTAATGTAGGATATTTATGGAAACACACTATATGGAAATTGGGAATATTGATGCTTGTGTATGAGGATGATGTGATATGTGAAAAGTATTCTCAAGGAACATAACTGTAAAATATCAATAACCAGAAAGCATAATAATGAAGCTGATGGGACATTTTTCAAATGCATTGCTATAAGGACTAAATTTAATGATATCTGAGATACTGCAATTATAAAGAAAACTAAGCATTATCTATAAAGTAGTATTTGGTATCTTGGATTTTCTTATACATGAGAATTGCTTATAATTTTAGTTGCACAGGATGAAATATAATTTTATCTTATAAAGGATAGGGGAATCTTGAAAGTTATTTCTGCTTTTAAGAATAACTAGATTTCAAGTTCATAAATTTAGTAAGACACTGGAGGCAGTCTAGTCAGTCTTTTTTTTAAAGATTTTATTTATTTATTTGTCAGAGAGAGAGAGAGAGGGAGAGCACAGCAGGGGCAGCACCAGGCAGAGAGAGAAGCAGGCTCTCTGTTGAGCAAGGAGCCTGATGTGGGGCTCTATCCCAGAACCCTGGGATCATGACCTGAGCCAAAGGTAGAAGCTTACATGACTGAGCCACCCAGACATCCCAGTGTAGTCATTCTTGTTATGCTTCTCCAGCATAATGTTTTCAAAAACAGTTTGATCATAAGAATCACGTGAGGTGCTTGGTAAATCTCTATTTTCCATAAACCATACCATGTAAAAATTATGATCAAGTAAATTGAACTCTCTACTTAAATGCGTTCTTTAACCTGAAAACCCATTTCTTTGGTGACTACATTTTAAGACAAAAACAGTCTTTTGTAAAGGATGAGACAATGGGATCGAATACTTTCCCATGGGAACAATTTCCCTGTAAGAATTTACTGCTTAAAGTTCGAGGAAAAAATATACCTCCAATTATGCAACATCAGGATGCAGCATTTTTTCAAGCAATTCTAAATCCAGTCACAATCTATCTCCAGATGCTTTCAGATATTTTTCAACCTAGTCTTCTAGATTTTTCTGCAAGGATGTGAATGAAATAAAGGATATTATCACTTCAGTTTAAAGTTGACACATCCTGTTTTCAGATAATGTCAAAATCTCCTAAGAATGTTTCCACGTAATGTGTAAATTAATTAACGAGAGCAAATTACTTGAAGTTTCTCATTGGTAATTATATCTGCAACGTCAAAGACAGTGCCAGTAGCTAAGGAGATAATACATGTTTGCTAAATAAATGATGATACATATTTGTAATATTTGAAATAAATTGGTCAAAATCAATTGCATGGATGCCAGCCATCAAATGTATTAGCAGCTTGCATAGTCCCATATTTATGGAACATTATTTTAATGAATGCAAAAAAATGTGCATGTGTGTATGTTTAAGGCATGGAATTATCTCTAGGTAGACAGTGCTTAGAGCAGAAGAATATGACCGGAATAAAGAGCTGTTGCAGAAATAACATAATTAGAGAAAAATAGGAAAAATATGTTTAGGGATAATAGAACATTTTGAGAGAACAAAGGAAAAGAAGCCTTAAAATATTTATAAAAGAGAAAATGGTATGAAGAATGCATTAAGTTAGAAAATGCAAACCTCACTCTCAATAATTTATATCCCCAAAACGATGGCAAGTGGTAGGTGATTTTTCCCACAGCTTTATTGAAATATAATTGAAATATAACTATTGTTATTTTTTGTGGTTTTAAAATATTTACTTTTGCATAGGTAATAAGTGCACCTGTTCAAATTTAGAAGGCATAAGAAAATATAGAATGAAACGTTGTCTCCCTCCCACCCTATTCCTTGGCTGCTTAGTTACTTTCCCCAAGAGCCCCAGGGCCCCAGATAGTTTTTTATATATCCTTCCATACCCATCATGCATTGCAATATGACTGGTGTTTAGGATTCTAGTCCTATTGTTACCCTTTTCTCCTAGTCACTCTTCTTCTTTTACTGAGAAATAAGCCTGAATAACATGCTCATTAGTACTAATGAATAATGACTTAATTGCTTTCTTATTTGCATCTAATCATATAAAGGTCTTCAGTATATCAAACAATTTGAGATTGGCATGTTTGGAGGATTAAAGTTTGTTCTTTTGAAGAACTCTATCATAGTCATTTATTATTTTTAGAAATTTGTAGTTAGAAGAGAAAAAAAAGTATTCCCAGAGATAATGAATACTATTAGCATTTAGAGAACTTAATACTGAGAACACATATATTTTTTAATATTTATTTTCCCAAACATTTATTAGGTGGCTCTGGTTTGCCAATCAAACAATTTTAAAAACCAGGAAAAGATGGGGCACGTGGGTGGCTCAGTTGGTTAAGCATCTGCCTTTGCCTCAGGTCATGATCCCAGGGTCCTGGGATTGAGTGCCACTTCCAGCTCCCTGCTCAGTAGGGAGTCCGCTTCTCCCTCTGCCTGCTGCTTCCCCTGCTTGTGCTCTCTCTCTGTCAAATAAATAATTAAAAATCTTAAAAAAAAAAAAAACAGAAAAGTTTAACCAGAATATTTTATGAATTAATAATCTTTTATTCAAGTAATATAAAAATCAACTGATATTGACCTAAACAAACAAAAATCATTATGTGTATGCATAATATATATAAATATAGCTATATCCATGTTTTAATTTAACAGAATAGCCCAGAGGAGGGCTGGACCTAAATGCACCTCAACGAAGAGATCCTTGATATTCTTCTCTAAACTCTGCTGTCCCTTTTATCACTTCATGTCTAGGGTAACTAATCTCATAGAAGCAATAGTGCAGGCGCCTACTACATCTGCTTTAGAAAAGAGAGCATCTGTTCCGGTCCTATTATGGAGACAGACAAAATGCTTTTTTACAAATCCCCAGCAAATATATCCTCATGTGTCACAGGCGTGAGTTGAGTCATGTAGCCCCATTTTCATCAATTAATATGTTGATGTTATAGTGGGGTGGGAAGGAGTGAAAGATCATGATTAATTTGAGCCCACCTGTGAGCTAATCATAGAATTTGTTCCACTGGAAACACAAGGCTAAAAATGGGAGAGTAGAGCATTCCCGCAGAAACATGGAATAAAAATAAGATGGCAATGGCTAATGCAGAGAGAACAAATGTCCACAACAAAACTACAGAGAGAAATTGGAAGTCATTACTTTTAAAGTAAAATTCAGGAATCTATCTAACAGGCATTCTGAACAGTGGCAAAAATATAGGCTTTCATGCACATTTTAAAGTTAAGTATATTTCTGTTGTATATATAGGGAAAAATTGTTATTTTAATAACATTGGGCAGCCTAGGAAGCCCCAATAGGGAACTTTTACAAATAGGTTTTTTTATTGACTTAGGATAAATTTAGCAAAGAAGCTTAAGTACATGAAAAGTTATTTTTCAAAATGCTAGTGGCTTGCAGTTCTCAATTTTTGCAGAAGATGCAACCAGGGAACATGTGTTTAGATTGGAGCACAAATGATTTGTAGGTAATATAAGTAGGACTTCCCTGTAAGTGGAGTTATTAAATCCCAGGATGTGTTATCAAGGAATGTTCTGGAATTTACTTGGAGGTCTCTATGACATATTTTTTTTTCTATTAATATGATTCAAAGAAATTGTTCTTAAAAGATAAACTGGGAAACTTTTTAATAAATATTTAGTAAACATTAATTTTTTAAGATAGATATTTTAAGCTGAAAAATATCAGCCAGGAGTAGACTAAATAAGACAAATCCTTTTCAAATAGAATTAAACTTCCAAGCCCTTATTAATATGATATATTAAGTCAGCAAAATAATATGGTGTATTAAGTCAGCAAAATAGGAGTGATTATATTTTAGAGATTCCAGCAAATGTGACTTAAAATACCAGCTTATAATCTTGCATTTAAATTGCTAGCTTTTAAACAAATCTTTTTAGCATGTAAACACCTTCAGTGCAGAATTTTTAGAACATGGGAGTAATTCCTTCTATGAAATTAAGACCAATAGTTTTTCTAACAGCATAAAAGTAACCATTTTTCAGTTCTGTACAATTTAAGTCATATTAGCATACATTAGTCATATTAGAAACCAAAATTCAATTCTACTAGTCAGGGAACTTGTGTCAAGTAATTATTGGACATAACATTACTGTTATTGCTCATAGCTATGCATGTGTCCCAATGAGAAAGTAGCAGTTACTTCAGAAGGAAAATGGAAAGCAAGAATATTGCAACTGGCAATCAAAAATCCATTAGAACCAATATTGTTTTCCTTTACTTTTAGCTTTGCAATAGTTCCACGTTTTGCCTTTTGTATTCTGACTATGCATAAATTGCACCCTACAGCCAACATTTAATTTTTACCTTGTGATAGCAAAGGCCCATAATGGCAGTGAAGTAAATAATGCTTTTTTTTAACTATAGAAATTATAGGATATGGAAATAAAATTTTTGAATTTACATGATTTACTCATGAAAAGCAATATTAGAAATATTTACATGTGGAAATTTGGGAATGGACTTTAAGATTTCTATAGTTATAAAGAAATGTTGCTCCTCTTAAATGAATAATTAATTCAGTACTGGTATAATTCATCTCTATGATTAAATTATTATAAACAAAAAATAAATGCCTAGTTTTTTATTTTGAGTTATAATTAGTAACAGTTTTATGTGTGAACGTGTGTGGGGGGAATCAGCATTCTGGCAAACAATGAAAAGAAAGTGGTAGATTATTATCTTGCTAAACTATGTCTAGCAAGAAACAGTTTTGATGAAAACAAATGGAAAACCATAAATATTTATTTTCCATGATTAGTTTAGGTAACCACTGTCATCGGATTCAAATGCATGATAAGCTATTTTGGATTTCTAAGACTATCAGAGTATTGAGAAGTGTAACCTAAGATAGCAGTTATTTCTACTCAGAGAAAATGGAACCATATAGTTGATTCAAGATTACTAAACTATCCTATGACTTACAAATGCACAGTTTTAAAAGATTTTGATGCAAAATGATCTGAACAGTAAAAGCAGCACTACCTCATTCTATCTCTTCAGATGATTTCTTAAATCCATTTTATGTAAACAAACCCTACATTCTTTGTTTTCTAGTGCCAACTCTGCTTAAGTATCATATATTTAATGCTTTATTCACATAGTAAATATAAATGTACAAATTCATCCGTAAGGAGTAACATTATTTTGGCTCTTAAGAACATACCAGTTGCATTTTAGAATCCTATGGGTGGAAAATTTCTGGTGTACTTACTAAATCATCAAAGTCACCCCTCAAAACTCTGGACATTTCTGTTTTCAATCTTCATTTCCTGTACCATAACCAAGACTACTTGCTTTCAAACTCTACTGAATAAGTCTGTGTGTGAATTCCCATGTCCTTAAGGAAGCTAATTTTCTGGAATCATGATGCCTCAGAAGTGGTCACCAATATCATTATGGCTATCCCCAACCTTTGGCATTCTTACCCATGGGTACAGGGTGAGTCCAAGGAAGTCTTTGTTTTGGTTGTCCTCATTGATAAATGTTAGGTTCCTACTATTCTGAAGAGCAGTGAGATTCATGTGGAAAAAAACCTATATATAAGACTCATTTCCTGACCTGTTAAGAGAACCCTAAATATGGCAGCAGGATTATAAATCCTGATTTTGAGAAAGACCTAAACACAAGATAAAGATGCATGTCTCACCTTTTTTATATAAGTATGTTAGGAATATTGTATTTCAGAGTAGTATGTGAGTGCAAAATAGAACTATGGCAAACAAAGAAGTAAAAACTTATTTGCACAGGACCTTGTCACAAGTGCTTCTTTTCCTTAACTGGGTTACTTCTAGTGAACTTCTTAATGTGTTTTCCTTTATGCAGTTCTCTTAATTTCTCTGTGAAATAGGTATTGAAAATATTATTTCCAACTTATATTTGAGGAAACTGACTTTAAGAAAAAGTCAAGTGACCGATTTAAAGTCAGACAGATGATAATAAGGGCTGAAGCACAGTGGAATCAAGGTTTACTAAAGAGATCCATCCACTGGCACAATTTGCAGATTTAATAAATGTATCTTAAACCATTTCTTTAAAAATATGACAACTTTTAAAAACAAATTGAGTCCGTCTACTATGCCATTAAATAATTCTGTATGTTATCCTACACATTAGTTGTCAACAAATAACAGCTCCCTGATGACTGAGGAAATAGCTTGAGCAATGTGTAGAGGTTTGAGACATCAAGGATTAAACATCATGGTCCATAAATTTCAGGAGTAATTGTAGTGAACGGGGAGGAAAGAATGATTGTAGAAGTCTTATACTTTGGTAAATGCCTTACACTTAATCCTGAAGAAAATGATAACTAAAAAAAAAAAAAAAAAAAAAAAAAAAAAAAAAAAAAAAAAAAAAGAAAAGAAAAGAAAACAAGATAATCATGTTTACAATTAATATAGAATTAATGTAGATAATTTATTAGCTCTTTGGAGAAAGAGATTGAAGAAGATAAGCCTGGAGGTAAAGAGGCCAGTTACAGAGAAGTTGTAATGATTCAAGGCAAGAGCTGGATGATGATTGTGGTAGAATAGACAAGAAGGAAAACAATTCCAACCTAAACTCAGTCAAAAAAGGGAAAGAAAATATTGCAACTAAAATTATAAATTTTCTTTCTTACTCATTCACTCATTCTCATTTTTTTTTCTTTTTTTTCCAATTCAGCAGTATTATCACTAGGCCCTTCACACTTTCATTTGTGCCATAGATTGTCTTTAGTCTGACATTTTTCACATAATTCTTCATCTATAAGATGTAATTGAAACTTAGCTCCCAATACTACTTCTGTTACAGGTAACTCCAAAGGAAATGGTTCTCATCCCACACCTCATAACTCAAGAGGCTTGATACTACCTTCTTCTGGTTATCTACCATTAGTTCCAAATCATTACTCTTCCACCCCTTACAAGCCCTTCTAATTTTGAAACTCATGCCCCTGGCATTTCCATTCTCTACGTTTCTCATTATATCTGTCCATGGCAGTGTTTGTCAAAGTATGGACCTCAAATCCCTGGTAGTCTCTAACATCCTAACACGTGATCCCCATCAAGGCTAAGATGCTACCACTTTTTTGTTTGTTTGTTTGTTTGTTTGTCAGGGGAGGACATGAAGATATCTTGGTAGGATTGTATCTGGCCCTTAGATGTGTGTTTAATTAGAAGCTTGCCCCTCAGGCCATAGCTATGAAGATAAGCTAATAGCCTTCTTTCATAGCAAAAACTGGGCATTTTAGTTTGCTATGTCTCCCCTGCCCTGGGGTATAGCTGGTTAAGGGTTCTTTCTTCATTTGTTATAGTCCTATGGGAGCTGTGAACAGAAGCCCAGAGCCTGGTGATCAAATGTTATCCCCTGGGTGGGAGCTTTAAAAACTGTGGTTGCCAGTTGAGTGCACAAGCTCTTTTATTGGCAACCTGAAGCATGACAGGGAGAGCATGAAGAATACACCTGCCAGATTCCGTCTTTGGGAGTATTTCATAAGGCTGCTAGATTTGTGTTAAATTAGATGCCTGTCCCTCAGCCTTAAGATAAACAAAAAGACCTCTGTCACAGAAAGACTGTGCACTTTGCAGGTGGCTACCTCTGGGCTGGTCTCTGGGGTGTGGCCAGGTGAGTTTGCATGGGCACTTTAAGAACTTTCTCAGTTTGCTGTAGCCTTGTGGATCTTGTGGGTCTTGCTGACATTCAAAGCTAGATGTTTTAGGGGCTCATCTCTCAGAGGTAGGTCCTAAAAGTTGGGATGCCAATGTGGGTTTCAACCCTTCACTCCTCAGGGAGGAGCTATGGAATTGTGAATTTCTTCCTGATTGTGGGTCATTATGTGGGGGGTGGGGAGATGGTCACTGTACAGTGAGGTTTGTGATAAGATTGTGTCTCAGCTCCTCCTGCCCATTTTAACATGGGTTTTTCTCATTTGGTCCATGTGTCGGAGTTACTCAGCTAGTTTTTGGTTTCTTTCAAAGGAAATTATTTCCAAACATAAGTATGTATTCAGTGTGTATGTGCTTGTGAGAGGGGGTGAGTTCAGGATCATCCTATGTCACCATCTTGAACCAGAACCAGCTGAACAATGTCTTAATTTTAAATGAGAAGAACTTTCATAATGTCTTTTATAACTTTTTTATTATAAAATGTCTCTTGAAATCCTTAATCTTTAACTGAGTGTCTTCTAAAAAAGATAATATGTAATTGATTTAGGACCTGGCCAGAAGTGTGTTTCCCCTTATCATTGGCCATGAATTCTCCTAAAATGTTATTGTGTGTATGAATATTGCTTTTTAATAGGTTTATAAACCAAATTGTTTTTCAGAATTACATTTGGGAATTATTAATCTTAGGTATAATTAGATTTAGAACTAGATCTGCATGGGATGCCTGGTGGCTCAGTTAGTTAAGCCTATGCCTTCGGCTCAGGTCATGATCTTCGGGTCCTGATATTGAGCCCTGCATCAGGCTTCCTGCTCAGCAGGGAGTCTGCTTCTCTCTCTCTCTCTCTCTCTCTCTCTCTCTTTCTCTCTCTCCCCCCCATAGCTCCTCCCTACTGTTCATTCTCTCTCTCTCAAATAAATAAGTAAAAATCTTTTAAAAAAAGTGGATCTACATTTAAAAGCATGTGAGTTACACAATTTGTAAGATAATCTTTAGAAAGAGTTGTTTAGTTGTATCTGAGACATCATGGCACACAAAGCCTAAAATATTTTCTTTCAGGCTTTCTACAGGAAAAGTTTGCTAGCTGTTGATCTTAGACTTTACAAAACTTAATATTAGCAATAGCATCATGGTGGTAAACCTGACCTCTGTTGGTTCATTGTGTGAGTGCGGATGTGCTTTCTATAGCTTATGTACTAGATGTGGTGTTGAATTCATGAGAACATCTCCTTCAGCCTTGGCAATCTCAGTTATTGCCTACTCCCTAAAACCAAATGGAATATTTCTAAAATCCTCGGTCTTTAAATAGAAAGCTATTTATCACGGGTGAGATGGAAAGTAGAAATTTGAATTACTATCATTTACATATAAATTCAACAAGTATTTGTTGAACACCTAGTATGTGTCAGGTGCTATTATCAACACAGGAGAAACATCATAAACACCAACAAATCCCAGCTCTCTTTACCCTGGTTGGTAAGTAATTTCAGTAGTATGAATAGGAAGAGACTTTAAGCTGTAATGTGTGTAGAGATATTAAAGCAAAGGATCACATTTTTCCATATTTCTCATTTAGTTCAAGGTGGAATACTTGCATAGTTCAGTTGTTCTCCCACAGAATGTTTGAAATCAGCCTTAAATCTTAGACTGAAACAGCTATAATTAGAGAAGTAACATGAATAGGTTTGCCATACTGGCCTGAGGATAGACCCAGTCTCCCACCATAGCCTACCTGCCCCAAAAGAAGCTATATCAGAAGCTACTCCTCTCTCTCTATCCTAAAAGAACTTACTATAATTATAGGCTTATTTGTTTGCATGTTTGAGTTAAAAAATTATCTAGAGTAAAATGCAGTTCAAAGTTATAAAATTGGGTAAGACTTAAGAAATGTATAACCTTGTATAATCACACTGCAAAACATCACTCTAGAAATTTTCAAGCCCATTTTCAGACAATACCCAGCCTCCATTGACAGCCAGCAATCTGATTTCCATTACCATAGATGAATTTTAACTGTTCTTATACTTCATGTTGATGGAATTATGCAGTTTGTGTCCTTTTGTGTCACTTTGTTTATCCTTGACATTTTAAAAAAATATTCATGTCCTATGCATCAGCACATATTGTGTACTAGTGAGAATTATTTTATTACGTGGATATAACACAGTTTTCATTTGCATATTTTTATTGAGCTAAAATTGACATATAACATTGGTAAGTTTGAGGTGTACAATGTGTTGGTTTGATAGATTTATATATCACAATATAATTGCTACAGCAGCATTAGTTAATACCTTTATCATGTCCCGTTATTATTTCTATTTTGTGCTAGCAATTAAGATCTAGTCTCTTAGGAACTTTAAAATTTAAAATGCAGTAATATTTTGCAGCAAATGTTGAGAAATCATTCTTTTTGATGGCTGAGTAATATTCCATTGTATATATGGACCATGCTAAGCAAAATAAGTCAAGCAGAGAAAGACAATTATCATATGGTTTCACTCATTTATGGAACATAAGAAGTAGGAAGATCAGTAGGAGAAGAAAGGGAAGAAGAAGGGGGGGGTAAACAGAAGGGGGAATGAACCATGAGAGACTATGGACTCTGGGAAACTGAGGGCTTCAGAGGGGAGGGGGTGGAGGAATGGGATAAGCTGGTGATGGGTATTAAGGAGGGCATGCATTGCATGGTGCACTGGGTGTTATACGCAAGTAATGAATAATGGAACTTTACATCAAAAACTAGGGATGTACTGTATGGTGACATAATATAATAAAAATATTATTAAAAAATAAAAAAAGATATGTTTATAGTAAAAAAATAAAAATAAAATACAGTAATATGAACTACAATCACTGTGTTGTTAGATCTCCAGAACTTATTTATCTACTATTTGCAAATTAATACTCTTCACAGCATTTCAATTCCTGACCTCTGATAACCACCATACTACTGTCTCTTTTTACAAATTCAGGTTCTAGATTCTACATATAAGTGATATTTTACAGCATTTGTCTTTCTCTGACTTATCTCACTTCACGTAATGCCCTCAGGGCCATTCATGTTGTTGCAAATGGCAGGATTTCCTCCTTACTCAAGGTAGAATGATATTCCATTGCATTTATATACAACACATCTTTACCCATTCATCCATTGATAAACACTTAGGTTGTTTCCATATTTTGGCTGTTGTGAATAATGCTGCGGTGAACATGGGTATGCAGATATCAAGATACTGATTTCAGTTTCTTCAGATATATACCAAAGAGTGAGATTGCTAGGTCACATAGTTCTATTTTAATTTTTTGAGGATGTACATACTGCTTTCCATAATGGCTATACCGATTTACATTCCAAACAACGGTGTATATGTGTTCCCTTTTCTCCACATCTTTGCCAACATTTGTTATCTCTTTTCTTTTTGATAAAAGCCATCCTAACACATATGAAAGGATATCTCATTGGTGGTTTTGATTTGCATTTCCCTGATGATTAGTGAGGAGAATCTTCTCATACATTTTGGCCATTTATATATCTTCTTTGGAAAAATATTTAGTTTCTCTGCCCATTTTTTAATTAGATGATTTTCTTTTTTGATATTGAGTTGTATGAACTATTTATATATATTGAATATTAGTCCCTTATCATTTATATGCCTTGTAAATATTTTCTTCCATTCCGTGTATTGCCTTTTCAATTTATTACTTCATTTGGTATGCAGAAACTCTTTAGTTTCATATAGCCCCACTAATTTTAGTTTTTGTTTCCTATACTTTTGGTAACTCACCTAAGAAGTCAATGCCTAGACCAATGTCAAAGATCATTTTTCCATATGCTCTCTTCAAGGAGTTTTATGGTTTTAGGTCTTACTTTTACATCTTTGATCTATTTCAAGTTAGTTTTTGTAAATGGTGTAATATAGGAGTCCATTTTCATTCTCCTGCTTGAGGATATCCAGTTTTCCCAACACCATTTATTGAAGAGACTGTCCTTTCCTCATTATGTGTTCTTGAACCCTTGTCAAGATTAGTTGATGATATATATAAGGGTTTATGTCTGGGATTTCTATTCTGTTTCACTGATACATGTGCCTGTTTTTATGATAATACACTTTCGTTTTGACTACTACAACTTTGTAATGTAGTTTGAAATCAGGTGTTATAATGTCTCCAGGTTGGTTCTTTTTCAGGAAGGCTTTCACTATTCAGGGTCTTTTTTAGTTCCAAACAAATTTTAGGATAGATTTTACAATTTTTGTGAAAAACGCCTTTGTAATTTTGGTCAGAATTGCATTGAATTTGTAGATCACTTTCAGTCTATGGAGATTTTCATGATATTAATTCTTCCAATCCAAGAACACCAGAATAACTTTTAATTTGCTTGCATCTTCTTTAATTTGTTTCATCAGTATCTTACAGTCTTCAGTGTACAGTTCTTTCACCTCCTTGGTAAAATTTATTCCTAAATGTTTTATTGTTTTTGGTGCTGTCATAATGGGATTGCTCTCTTAATTTGTTTTTTATTAGTCCATTGTTAAGTGTATAGAAATATGACTGATTTCTGTATGTTTATTGTGTATCATGTAACTTTACTAACAATTTTTTAATGGAATCTTTAGGGTTTATATATAAAAGATCATGCGATCAACAGAGATAATTTTACTTTTTCCTTTCTGATATGGATGCCTTTTGTTTCTTTATTTTGCCTGATTGCTATGGCTAGGGCTTCCAGTGTTATGTCAAATAGAAATGGTGAGACAGGCCATCCCTATCGTTTTCCTGATCTTAGAGGTAAGGATTTGAACTTTACACCACTGAGTATGATGTTAGCTATGGGTTTGTTATATACAGCCTTTCTTATGCTAAGGAAAATTCCTTCCATTCCCAATTTGCTGTGCATTTTTATCACAAAAAGATGTTGTATTTTGTCAAATGCTTTTTCTGTATCTATTGAGATAAGCGTATGATTTTTATCTTTCACTCTACTAATATGGTGTATCATATTTTTTGATTTGTGTATGTTGAACAATGCTTGCAACCCAGAGATAAGCTCTACTGAATCATGGTGAATGATTTTTTTAGTGTGCTGTTGAATTTTGTTTGCTAATACTTTGATAATTTTTAATCTATATTCATCAGGGATATTGTTCTATATACATTTTTTTTTAATCTGGCTTTTGTATAAAGGTAATGCTGGCCTTGTAAAGTGAGTTTGGAGTTTCCCTTCCTCTTCATTTTTTTTGAATGAATTTGAAAAAGATTGGCCTTAATTCTTCTTTAAATGTTGGTAGAATTCACCAACGAAACCATCTGGTCCTGGGCTTTTCTGTGTAGGCAGATTTTGATTGATTAATTTCCTTACTCGTTATCAGTTTATTTAGATTTTCTAGTTTTTTTTTTTCCTAAGATTTTATTTACTTGAGAGAGAGAGAGAGAGAGCACGTGTGTGCACAGTGGGGGAGAGTGCAGAGGGAGAGGGAGAGCATGTGTGTGCACAGGTGGGGGGGAGTGCAGAGGGAGAGGGAGAAGCAGACTCCTTACTGAGCCTGGAGTCAGACACAGAGCTTGATCCCAGGACCTCAGGATCATGACTTGAGCAGAGGGAAGATGCTTAACTGACTGAGCCACCTAGGCACCCCTAGATTTTCTAGTTCTTCATGATTCAGTCTTTGTAGGGCATACATTTCTATGAAATTATTCATTCTTTTCTATGTTATCTAGTTTACAACATAATTGTTAATAGTAGCCTCTCCTTTGTGTTTCTACAGTCTAATACTTTCTATTTCTGTGGTATCAGTTGTAATGTCTCTTATTTCTGATTTATTTGAACCATTTTTTCATAGTTAATATAGATAAAGTTTTGTCAATTTTGTTTATCTTTAGAAATAACTGGGTCTTATTTTCATTGATCTTTTGGGTTGATTTTCTGGTCTATATTTTACTTATTTCTGCTCTAATTTTTGTTATTTCCTTCTCTGCTGCTAACTTTGAGATTAATTTGTTCTTTTTCAGTTTCTTTTAGATGTAAGGCTAGATTTTTTGAGATCTTTCTTATCTAATGTACACATTTATAAGTATAAACTTCCCTCTTAGAACTGCTTTTGTAGCATCTCCTAGGTTTGGAAATGTTGTCATTCTATTGTCTTTTGAGTCAAGATATTTCTTGATTTCCCTTTTGAGTTCTTTTTTGACCTGTTGGCTGTTGAAGAGATTCTTGTTTGACCTCCACATATTTTTAAATTTTTTATAAAAACTATAACAAAAAAGGGTGTTATATAATGATAAAAGGGTCAATTCATCAAGAAGATATAATAATTATAAATATAAATGCATCCAGTATTAACAAATATGATGTTAATAATTATTTAGTATGTTTAGGTGCTCCAATATTGGGTGAATTTTTTACTTAGTCTAGTTTGTCTGATATAAGTGTACCTATCCTTGATCTCTTTTGGTTTTCATATGCTTGAAATAACATTTTTTAATTTATTCACTTTCAGCCTGTGAGTGTCCTTAAAGCTTAAGTGAGTCAACCATAGGCAGAATATAGTTGAATTTTTTTTCTACATGCGTTTAGCCATTCTGTGTCTTTTAATTGGAGAACGTAAACCATTTATATTTAAAGTAATTAATAGGTAAGGACTTACCGTGATCATTGTTTTATAATTGTTTTGTGTTTCTTTGGTTCCTTTCTTCTTCTCTTGCTTTGTTGATTTTTTGTGTGTTTTGCTTTGATTCTTGTCCCTTCACTGTTTGTGGATTTATTATACATTTTGCTCTGTGGTTACTCTGAGGATTTCTAGTACATCTTATAGCTGTAACTGTCTATTTTAAGCTGACGACTACAATTGCATTAGAAAGTTCTATCCATTTACTTATACCCCAGTTTTTGTTGATGTACCAAACTATATCTCTCTGCAGTTATTTTTAACACTTTTGTCTCATAACCTAAAAGCTAGATTTCATAGTGATTTCCACATTATTGAATTATTAGGATATTTTTAATGTGACTATATATTTACCTTTACCAGTGAATTTTATACTTTCATGTTTACATGTTGCTAATTAGCATTCTTTTTTTTCAGCTTGAAGAACTCCCTTTAGCATTTCCTATAAAGCAGATCTAGTGGTAATTTTCTTAGGTTTTGTTTGTCTGGGATTCTTTTTATTTCTTCTTTATTTCTTAATGACAACATTCCTGGGTCAAGTATTCTTGATTAACAGATTTTTGTTTTTCCTTTAAATACTTTGAATATATCATCCCACTCTCTTCTGGTCTAATGTTTCTGCTCAGAAATGCTGGTAGACTTATGAGGATTCCCTTATATGTGACAATTCTTTTTTTTTCTTTTGCTGCTTTCAGATGTCTCTCTTTGTCTTTTAATTTTGAGATTATAATGTCTCAATGAAGATCTCTTTCAATGAATCTGGATCTTTAAGTTTCCCATATCTGGGTAGCCATCTCCCTCCCTAGATTTAGGAAGTTTTCAGCTATTACTTCTGTAAATGAGGTTTCTGCCCCCTTTTTTCTCTTCTTCCTTCTGGAACTCTTATAATAGATATAAATTCACATAGGTTTTCTTCTCTCTTTTTTATTCTATTTTCTTTATTATCCTCTGACTAGATAACATCAAGAGAATTGTCTTCAAGCTCACTATTCTGCCAGGTTAAGTGTGATGTTGAAGCTATCTATTGCATTTTTAAAAATTCATCCATTGTATTCTTCATCTCTAGAATCTCTGGTTCTTTTATTGTTTTATTCAAGGAGTCTATCTGTATGCTCTTTAATTTTGCTGAGCTTCCTTAATATAATTCTTTTGAATTCTTTATCAGATAACTTGAAGATCTCCATTTCTTTGGGTCAATTACTGGAATATTGTGTGCCTTTGATTGTGTGATGCTTCCTTTTAGAGTGTGTTCCAAGTTGTTTTGCATTGATGTCTACACATTTGAGGGCAAAGACACCTCTGTCAGTGGGAACTGGCTTCACTGTCAAACACCTTTGACCTGGATGTGGTTGTAAGGATGCTGGCTGGGTAGGATGCAATGTCTTTGGTTCTAAAGAAGGTACAGTGGTGCCTTTCATGCTGCTCTTCCAGCTAAGGATAACATTGGCCAGACTGCAGGCTTCTTCTCAGGTAAGACTGAAAGAAACCTGCCGGTAGCATTGGCAGGTAGGGCTATTGAGATCTTCAGAGGCCAAGGCTGCTGGGGTTTTTTCCTGCTTGTTTTTCCTCATGGGAGAAAGTTCTAGCTTAGGGAATCCTTCTTCTATGTGGCTGGTGCTCAGAACATTCATGGCAGTATTGGACCCAGGGACCTTGGATCAAGTACAAGCAGAACTATCACAAGCCATGTGTCCTGTAGCACAGGTACACTTGCTGTGGCAGTGGTGTCTAGTGTGTGGGTGTGCAGATCTCTATGGAACCAGTACTGGGGACACAGGTGCTTATTACTGAGACTCCAGCTAACTGGGGTTGGGTGACCTAGCAGTGGCATTAGCTTTAGGATGACAAGGTACAGAACTGGTCTGGCTCAGGGAACAGAGGTTACACAGCCTGTGGATGGTGGGTCAGTGTCTCAATTCTGGCCCCATGGAGCAGTCATAAGATAGGAGCAGTATAATTCTAGTGGTGGTCAATTAAAACCATTTGTTGGGACCTGGGAAGGCTGGCTACAGTGGCAGTATGGCCCTGTGAATGATGGTTCGGAACCATGTCCTTGGAGGTGAGGGGCAGCCCCAGCAATGAATCATAAAAGCCTTGACCTAGGACCCAGGAAATGAGGTTCAGGACAGTGACAGCACAGTCTCAGCAACAAAGGGACAGAAATATGTTCTGGGATGCAGGGGTAGGCTCAGAGCAATGGTAGCCAGGTTCCAGGAGTGATGGCAGAGAGCCACAATCAGAAATCCAGGGGCCAGGGCTCAGGGCAGTGGTAACACCCCTGACAATGATGATTCAAAGCCTTAATATGAATGAAGGTATACTTCAGGGCACTAGCAGCCCAGTCCCAATAAGAATGGTTTAGAACCATACCTACCAGAAATGGGGGTGGGGGGAGGCTTGGTGTAGTGAAAGCACCCCTAGTAATGGCTATTCGGAGCTGTGACTTAGAAACTGGTGCATAGAACTCAGCACAGTGGCAGTGCCCCTGACAATAATAATTGAGAGCTGTGACCTAAAATACAGAGTGGTAACAGCCTCATAATCGCAGCCAAAGATGTGAGACCATGTGGGCTGGGCTCAGGGCAGTGGAGGCTGCCCTTATGCTGATACAAAGATGTGATATAAGGCCAGGAATGGGAAAAGAGCAGTAGCAGCTCCAGTCTTGTGTATAATAACGTACTGTGGTACCTGATCCCTGAGATCAAACAGAAGCCCTTCTGGCCCGAGAAGCCAAGTGTCACCTTAGAAACAGCTCCAGCCTCTGGGCATAGAAGCAGAAAGGGGGTTTGTTCTGGGTTGCTCTTTCAGTTGAGATCAATATCAGTGAAGACTGTGGGGGACCTCCATTGTCACAACTAAAAACAATGATGAAGTTTGATGGGGTACACCTGTTCTTCTCCCTGTGTGATGAACTTCCTCCCAGGAGATTCCTCCCAGTGCAGAGCTGCTCCTGACTAGGGATGTGGTGACACAGGCAAAATGCTTCCTGTACTGTTCTGTGTAGCCATGCTTGATTTTTGAGCTCTGCAGCATTTTTACTGCTGCTGCTTTGTAATCCTGAGCTTTCCCTGAGTTCTCTTCTTCAGTTTGTAGTTATTTACTATTTGAATGTGTGTTTTTTTTGAGGGGGTGGGGGTGGATAGGAAGAGGTGGAACCTCCTAGCCCTCATCTTGCTGACATAATCCTTATAATAATTTTAAAAATCCATTCTCTTTTGGTTTTATCTGGGACTTCTGTCCAGTTTGGGACTATTATGAATAAAGCTGCTGAGAACATTTTGCAAATATGTTTTCATCTCTCTTAGTTAAAAATTGAGAGCAAATACTCTGGGTCATAGGTTTGATGTATATTTAACTTGAAAGAAAAATACCAGTTTCCAGAAAAAGTGGTACAGTTTTACATACCTGGTAACAATGTTTGAGTAACAAAGTTGCCTTACATTCTCAGCAACATCTGATCTTATCATTTCAGTCATTTGGAAATGGTCATTATGGTTTTAATATGCATTGTCCTGATAACTGATAATGTTGAGTGGTTTTGTGTGTGTGTGCTTATAAGGCTGTTTGTATATATACTTTTGGAAAAGGTCAAAATGTTCATTTTAATTGGCTGGGTTCTTTTGTTACTTACTTGTATTGTTTCTTTATATATTCTGGATAAAGAAATTTTTTCAGACCAAGGAAGTACAAATCTTCTCTGTGGCTAGCCTTTTCATTTGTTTAAATGATATATATTTTATGAGTCAAAGTTTATATTTTTGTTAAGATACAATTTACCAACATTTTGTCTTTTATGATAAGAGATCGTTGCCTATGCTAGCCCATTATATATATTCTCAAGTTTTTTTCTAAAAATGTTATAGTTTTAGCTTCTGCATTTAGGCCTATCATCTATCTCAAACAAATTTTTATGTATTGTGTGAAATACTTTATATTTTTGTTTTGTTTTTGTGTTTTCAGTTGTTGAAGAAATATTAGTTGAAAATTTCTGAAGTCCTTATTCTGTTCTATTGATCTATTTGTCTATTCTTTCATCAATACTATACTGTCTTAATTGCAGTGTATTTATAGTAAATCTTGCAATCAGGTGGTAAAAGTTCTCCAACATCATTCTTTTGTTTGACTATTTTAAGTTCCTTGCATTTCCATATCAATTTTACAATTAGTCTCTCATTTTCTACCAAAAAAACTATCTGAATTTTGATTAGAATTCTAGTTAGTTTATACATCAATATAATGAAATGGACAACTTAACAGTATTTAGTCTTCTAGTCTATAGTCCATAACTATTACATATCTCTCCATTTATTTCAATTTCTTTGATTTCTCTCAAAATGTACAATTTTCATATAAACATCCTGCATGTTTTTTGTTAATGTATCATTAAATATTTTGTTATTTGTGCTATAATAAATGGTTTTAACTTCATTTTACAGTTTTTGTTGACAAAAGATAGAATTGCAATTTACTTTTTCATATTGATTTTATATTTTACAGCCTTGTTAATGTCACACATTTATTCAAGGAGTTATTTCTAGATTCTTTGTGATTTCCTATATAAGCACTCATGTTATCTGTTCATAAATTCTTCTTCTTTTCCAATCTTTAAAATTTTATTTCCCAAAGCCATAGTAAAAGAAGTTTTGTGTGCCAAACTTGAAAATGGCATACATAAGTTTTGTCCATATTTCACAGTTCAATGACACCCTGCTTTGTTGAACTAACTCCACCTCCCTGAGGTACAGAAAATAAATTCCTTTTGGGTACAATATCTCTGGCTTGTAGTTATGGAATTGAATCCTGATTGTGATTTTTTCTGACAACTCTTTGGATTTTGGACTAGCTTTATCAGTCTCAACAATTGTATAAATCAATTCTTTGTAATCAAACAATATATAATCTCTTATAAAACTATAATCTACTAATTCTGCTTCTATCCTTAAACACTGACTGACACAGATTTTATGTATATTTTCTATGAATTATAAGAGAAATCGTCTTAAAGCATTGTTTTTGTTTGAAGTAGCTCTAAAACTCAATATATGATATTTTAAAAATTATCAGTTTAATGCCTGCTACCTATAAATTTTTATCAATGTCTAGGCAGACTCTTAATTTGAAAAAAAGATTATGCCCACTATAGTGACATCCACATCTGTCTACAGTTTTTTTAAAATTATTTTTAATATATTCTCCACAAATTTGCCTACTCCATACATACTAGAATTTGGATATGATGTCAATACACATTTTGCCATTTATGGGAATTTGCAAGAAGTTCCCAACTTTAACATATATGAAAATAATTATTAAGTTATTAAAATAATAAAATTAATATATCATTAAAATTTTAAAAAACATGTTTTAAACTGATATTTGTTTCTTCATTGACATTAAGCCTTATAATTTTAGCCTTTATAAAGATTTGATTGCCATTTCCATTTTTTCTGCACACAGTATTTCTCTTTTGCTGACCATCTGATCTAGTTTTCTATTTTATTTTCCTACTCTATCTATTCACTTAACTTCTGTAATCTCTGAGATTTACCATATATTTTTATGGAGTGGAAATAAGTACATCTTCAGAAACCTGAACATTCAATTCCTCCTATTTCTAATTCCAAAAATAGATCAATTAGTTAATAACTACAGTGGGAAGGCAAAGTCACTGAAGAACGGTTCACACTCATTTGCTCTGTGTGTGGCCTCTTCGTGTGTATACGCTGTGGAAGTTTGAAAGTGAAATATAAGCATAAGAAATAGAATGCAATAACACTTTGAAGCTCACTCCTAATATGCCTTTCTAAAAGCATCTTCCAGAAAATGATATTTATACCTCTGTGCATCTCTCTACTTATCCCATTTGTGAATTTCAACAAGAGTTCCTAATTTTATATATATTATTTGTTTCATTCAATTTTATTGAGATACAATGACATACAGCATTGCATAAGATTGAGTATGGCATAATGACTGCATTTACATATATTGTGAAATGATTACCACAAAATTTGGTTAACATCCATCATCTTAGATAGATACAAAAAAAGAAAAAAATGTTTTATATCTTCTGATGAGAACTCTTAGCAACATTCAAAATACCATAACTATAGTGTTAACTATACTCATTATGTTGTATATTACATCCCTAGTACTTATTTATCTTATAACTGGAAGGTTGTACTTTAATCACATTCATTCAGTTCCCCCACTCCTCACCCCATGCCTCTGATAACCACAATCTGATCTCTTTTTCTGTGGGTTTGAGGGTTGTTTGTTTGTTTTTAGATTCCACATACAAATATTTGTTTTTATGTCTGACTTATTTCACTTTGCATGGTGGTCTCAAGGTCCATCCATGTTGTCAAATAGCAGGATTTCCTTCTTTTATGGGTGAATAATATTCCAATGAATGCACACACACACACACACACACACACACACACACACACGTTTATCCTTCTGTCAATGGACACAGGCTATTTCCATGTCTTAGCTATTATAAATAATGCTGTGATGAAAAACAGAGTACAGATATCTCCTTGACATAGTGATTTTACTCCTTTAGTTATGTACCTTGAAGTGGAATCACTGGATCATAAAGTAGTTCTGTTTTAATTTTTTGAGGAATTTCCATGCTGTCTTAATAGTAGCTGTACTAATTTACACTCTATCAATGGTGTGCAGGGTTCCCTTTTTTCCACATCTTTACCAGGATTTGTTATTTCTTGTCTTTTTGATGATAGCCATTCTAAGAATATGAGGTGATATCTCTTGGTGGTTTTGATTTTCATTTTCTTATGATTCCTGATATTGAGCACCTTTTCATGTACTTGTTCACCATTTGGACATCTTTGTAAAAATGTCTATTCGGGTATTTTGCCCATTTTTAAGAAATATTTATTTATTTATTTATGTTAGAGCACATACATGACTGCGGAGGAGGGCCGAGGGGGAGAATCTCCAAGCAGAATCCCTGTTGAGTGCCAAGCCTGACTTGGGACTCAGTCTTACAACCCAGGAGATCATGAACTAAGCCAAGCCAAAAGTTGGATACTTAACCAACTGAGCCACCCTGGTACCCCGCCCATTTTTAATTAGATTTTTTTGTTGTTATTATATAAGTCCTTTATATATTTTGGATATTAGCCCCTTAACAAATGTATAATTTGCAAATATCTTCTCCAATTCCTTGTTTAATTTTGTTGATTATTTATTTTGTTGGAAAGCTTTTTATTTTGATGTAATTCCACTTGTTTCTTTTCGATTTTGTTGATTGCTTTTTAGGTGTCATATCCAAAAAACGGTTGCCAGGTCTGATGTCAAAAAGCCTTTTTCCTAACTTTTCCTCTAGTTTTATGATTTAAGATTTTACATTTAAGTCTTTAATCCATTTCAAGTTAAATTTTTGTGAGTAGTGTGAAATAGGCATCTAGTTTCATTCTATTGTATGTTAATATTCAACATTGATGAGAGTGTCTTTTTTCCAACCGAGTTTTCTTGGCTCCCTTGTCAAGTATTATTTGACAGTAACACATGATTTTATTTCTAGACTCTCAATTATATCCCATTGATTCATGTGACTGTTTTTATGCCAATACCATACCATTTTGATTATTGATTTGTAATATAGCTTGAAATCAAGAAGTGTAATGTCCTTGCTTTGTTCTTTTTGTGATTGACTTGACTAATTTGGTCTTTTGTAGTTCCATAAAAATTTTAGGTTATTACTGCTTATGTCAAAATTGCTATTGGATTTGGATATAGATTACTTTGAATCTATAAATGGATTTAGATTTATGAATATTTTAGCAGTATTCTTCCAATCCATAAACATGGATTATCTTTTCATTCTTTCATTAATATCTTGTACTTTTCAGTGTATGTGTCTTTCACCAAATAGGTTAAATTCATGTTTTTGATATTGTAAATGGGATCATTTTTTCTTTTATAGATAATTTTTGTATGCTGTAACTTTACAGAATTTATTAGATATAACACCTTTTGATGACATTTTAGGATTTTCTCTATATAAAATCATGTCATTAGCAAATAGATACATTTTTCCTTTTCCCTTGCAATTATGGTAGGTTTTGTTTCTTTTTCTTGCGTGATTGCTCAGTCTTGGAATTCCACTATTATATTGAATAGGGATGTTGAGAGTGGGCACCACTGTCTCCTCCCTGACTTTAAGAAATGATTTGAACCTTCTATCATATAGCATGTTGTTGCCATAGCCTTGTCATATATGGCATTTACGTTGTGATATGTTCCCTCTATACATAATTTGTTGAGAGTTTTTATCATAAATAGATGTTGGATTTTGTCAAATCATTTTTCTGTGTCTATTGACATGATTTTTTTTATTCCTTGTAATGTATCACGTTTCTTGATATCTATATATTGAAACATCCTTGCATTCCAGGAATAAACCCCACTTGATCATGATGAGTAACATAAAGTATCATGTCATCTGTGAAGAGAGAGAGTTTGACTTCTTCTTTGCCTATTTGAATAACTTTAACTCATTTTTGTTGTCTGATTGCTATTGATAGGACTTCTAGTACTATGTTGAACAATAATAGTGAGAGTGGGCATCTTTGTCATGTTTCTGATCTTAAGGGAAAAGATCTCAGGTTTTCCCAATTGAGAATTACATTCACCATAGGCTTTTCATAGATGGTTTTTATGAAATTGAGGAATGTACCCTCTATTCCTACACTCTGAAGAGTTTTAATCAGGAAAGCATTTCGTCAAATGCTTCTTCTGCATCAATTGAGAGGACCATATGATTCTTGTCTCTTCTCTTATTAATGTGTTCTATCACACTGAAAGTTGCGAATGTTGAACCACCCTTGCCTCCAAGGGATGAATCCCTCTTGGTTGTGATGGATAATCCTTTTAATGTACTGTTTGGATCCTATTAGCTAGGATCTTGTTAAGAATTTTGGCATCCATATTCATCAGGCATATTGGTCTGTAATTCTCCTTTTTGATGGGGTCTTTGCCTGGTTTTGGGATCAAGGTAATGCTGACCTCATAGAATGAGTTTGGAAGTTTTCCTTCTGTTTCTATTTTTTTGAAACAGCTTCAGGAGAATAGGTATTATTTCTTCTCTGAATGTTTGGTAGAATTCTCCAGGGAATCCATCAGGCCCTGGACTCTTGTTTTTTGGGAAGTTTTTGATCACTACTTTAATCTCTTCACTGCATATAGGCTTATTTATGTTGTCAATCTCTTCCTGTTTCAGGCTTGGCAGTTTATAGGTTTCCAGGAAGGCATCCATTTCTTCCAGGTTGCTTAATTTCTTGGCATACAGTTGTTGATAATAGTTTCTAATGATTATCTCTATTTCCTTGGTGTTAGTCGTGATCTCTCACCTTTCATTCACAAATTTTATTAATTTGGGTCCTTTATTCTTTTGAATAAGTCTGAGCAGTGGCTTATCAATCTTATTAATTCTTTCAAAGAACCAACTTCTAGTTTTGTTGGATCTGCTCTACTGTGTTCCTGGTTTCTAATTCATTGATTTCTGCTCTAATCTTAATCAGTTATCTTTTTGTGCATGGCTTAGGCCTGTTCTTCTGTTCCATCTCCAACTGCTCAAGGTGAGAGTGTAAGGATTGCATTTTAGATTTTTCTATTCTTTTGAGTGAGGCTTGGATGGCTATGTATTTTCCCCTTAGGACCGCCCTTGCAGTCCATAGGTTTTGGACCAATGTGTTTTCATTCTCACTGGCTTCCATAAATTGCTTAAGTTCTTCTTTAATTCTCTGGTTTACCCAAATATTCTTAAGCAGAATGGTCCTTAGTTTCCAAGTGTATGAATTTCTTCCAAATTTTTCCTTGTGATTGAGTTCCAGTTTCAAAGTATTGTGGTCTGAGAATAATCTCAATCTTTTGGTATCAGTTGAGACCTGTTTTGTGACCTAGAATATGGTCTATTCTGGAGAAAGTTCCATGTGCGTTTGAAAAGAAGGAGTATTCTGTTGTTCTAGGGTGTAGTGTTCTGTATATATCTATGAGGTCCATCTGGTCCAGTGTGTCATTCAAAGCTCTTGTTTCTTGATTGATTTTCTCCTTAGATGATCTGTCTATTGCTGAGAGTGGAGTGTTGAGGTCCCCTACTATTAACGTATTGTTATCTATGTCTCTTTATTCTGGTTAACAGTTGGCTTATGTAGTTAGCTGCTCCCCTGTTGGGGATATAGATATTTATAATTGTTAGATCATTTTGTTGGATACACCCTTTAAGAATAATATATTGTCCTTCTGTGTCTCTACCTACAGTCTTTAGTTTAAAATCTAATTTGTCTGATATGAGAATTGCTACCCCAGCTTTCTTTTGAGGTTCATTGGCATGAAGAAATGGTTCCCCATCCCTTCACTTTCAGTCTGGATGTATCTTTAGGTTTAGTGTGAGTCTCTTGTAGACAACATATTGATGGGTCATGTCTTCTTATCCAATCTGCAACCCTATGGTGTTTTATGGGAGCATTTAGGCCATTCACATTGAGAGTGATTATTAAGAGATATGATTTTAATGTCATCATGTTGTCTGTGAAGTCCTTGTTTCTATAGATTGTATCTGTAAATTTCTGGTCTGTATCACTCTTGGGGTCTTCCTACTTTTATAGAATCCCCCTTAATATTTCTTGTAGGGGCTGGCTTGGTGGTCACATATTCTTTCAGTTTCTGCTGGTCTTGGAAGCTCCTTGTCTCTCCATCCATTCTGAATGACAGCCTTGCTGGATACAGTATTCTTGGCTGCATGTTCTTCTTAGTGCTCTGAATATGTCTTGCCAGCACTCTGTGGACAGGTCTGACATTATTCTGATGTTCCTCCCTCTGTACATAAGGAATCGCTTCACCCTTGCTGCTTTCAAGATTGTTTCCTTGTATCTAAGATTTGCAAATTGTACTATTATATGTTGTGGTGTTGGTCTGTTCTCATTGATCTTGTGAGGGGTCCTCTCTGCCTTTTGGGCACAAATGCTTGTTTCCTTCTCCAGATTAGGGAAGTTCTCAGCTACAATTTGTTCAAATATCTCTTCTAGACCTCTCTCTTTCTCCACCCCCTTTGGGATCCCGATAATTCTGACATTGGAACATTTTATTGAGTCAGTAATCTCCTGTAGCTTTTTTTTTTTTTTCATGAAATTGGAGTTTGTGTTTTCCCCATGTTACCTCTCTTTCCTTCTTTTCTATCATCTCATCCTCTAACTCACTAATTCGTTCTTCTGCCTTGTTTACCCTGGCAGTCAGAGCATACAGTTTAGACTGCATTTCATTCATTGAATTTTTAATTTCTGCCAAATTCGTTCTCATTTCAGCCCTTAGAGGTTCTGTATTTTTGTTAATATTTTTCTCAAGCCCATACATCATCTTGATAATTGTTACTCTGAAATCCATTTCTGACATCTTGGTTATATCCATATCCATTAGCTCCATGGCAGAGGCCACAGTCTCTGTTTCTTCCCTTTGTTGAAGGTTCCTCCTCCTTGTCATTTTGATGAGGTGTGGTTGCAGGGATGTACAGAGTCCAAATTATTGACCAGGACCCAAGTAAGATGCACCTATTTTATAGGGACCTTAGGGGTGTGGGCTTCTTGTTCTTTCAGCCTGCCTTCTGGGGGAGGGGCCTGCCACGCTGATACTCAGGCAATTCTAGGCAGAGTTGCCCTGCCCCTTGTGTGTGGGGGGGATGGGCTCAATAAGTACCAGTTTGGGGGGGGCTTTTGTTCTCTGCCAGCTTTCCCTGGTGGCTTTCTGTGTCTTTTCTGGGAGTCAGGCGGCAAAGACAATATCCAAACCTCTGTCTCTGAACAGTGATCGCAGTCTGCTCTTCACTGAGCTCTCCAGGCCACACTGACTCTGTTTCTTTTGGTGCTACTAAAAACCCGCAGCATCCTGGTTTGTGCACTCCATAGCTGCTCTCAAGACCTTGCTCCCAGGGCCGGCATGTCTCTGCCCTTTGTGTTTCTAAAACCACCAGCCACCCCTGGTTCACACACGCACTCCTGCACTCCAGGTTTCAGTCTGGTTTCCCTACTACTGGTCTGTGAGTCCGGCCTGCTCTGCAGCGTGGGAGGCTTCTGCCTTCCCAGTGCACAAACATGGCACCTCCCTCCCCTTTCCATTTATCATCTTCCAATATCCGCCCACAGACTCTCAGCTCCCTGCTTCATACCTTGACATCAATCCCTGGAGATGTTCTGTTTGTAGAGATCCAGATGTATCTTCTTACATCTCAGGCTGATTTTGTGGGTGTTCAGGATGATCTGGTAGATATCCAGCTCTATTCAGGGGACTGGTTGAAATAGAGTCCTGTACTCCTCCATCTTTCTCCCTCCCCTACATTAGTGATTTAAAACTGGGTTCCCTCAAACCACAAAATTTAAAAGAAATTCAGTGTTGTACCAACATCTTTTTTGCATTTCAAATGAAATTAAACTATATCAACGAACACTTTAAGAAGCTAATAGACCAATGGGAGACTGACTACATACTCATATTAACCTACTGGTTAGACCTCAAAATAAAACCATCCTAGTCATATATTTGAAGATTTTATAAACGTATCCTTGATTTTAGAGGTAGGGGTTTGGAATTTGTTTTCTTTTTAAAAGCCAAACCTGGGGCGCCTGGGTGGCACAGTCAAGCGTCTGCCTTCGGCTCAGGGCGTGATCCCAGCGTTATGGGATCAAGCCCCACATCATGCTCCTCCACTAGGAGCCTGCTTCTTCCTCTCCCACTCCCCCTGCTTGTGTTCCCTCTCTCACTGGCTGTCTCTGTCAAATAAATAAAAAATCTTTAAAAAAAATAAAAATAAAAGCCAAACCTGCAAATATGCTTGGTGCAAATTGTACAAGCCAGCACAGTGTTGTAAACACACATGCAATACACTTGTGTGACTTCTAGGGAAGTGCATATGCTATATTTTTGCTTTCATCCAAATATACAGTTTCTAAACAGTATGTAATCAGATGATGTAGAGTAGTTGTAATAGTAAAATCAAAATATTCTTATCTTTCACCCGATGAAAAAGTAAATATCAGCTATTTGATATGTAAGGATTCTGCTATTAAGACAGAGGAAAGTAGGGAGAATGGCAAAGTTGATGGATCCTGAGCTCACCTTGTCCCACGGACACACTGAGGCACAACTGTATGTATTGTACCTAACACTGAAAACGACTTGAAGACTAGCAGAACAGATATTCCACAGTTAGTCATAGAGAGAAGGCCATACATACAGACTGAAAGTGAAATGGTGGGAAAAGTTATTCTATGCAAATGATGCAATTCTTACATCAGACAGAGTAGACTTTAAAACAAAGATGGTAGCAAGATAAAAAGAAGGGCATTACCTTATGACAAAAGGGATCAATCTAACAAGATATAATAATTGTAAATATCTATGGACTCAACATAGAAGCATTCAAATACATAAAGCAAATATTAACAAACATAAATGGAGTCATTTACAGTAATGCAATAGTGGTAGGGAACTTTAACACTCAGTTTGCTTCAATAGATTGTCAGATAGAAATTCAATAAGAGAACAGTGGCTTTGAATGACATATTAGACCAGACAGATGTTTTCTATATATCTATTAAGTCTATCTAATAATAGTAGAATACACATTCTTTTCAAGTGCATGTGGAACATTCTCCAGGAGAGATCACATGTTAGGCCATACAAAAAGTCTCAGGAAATTTAAGAAAACTGAAATTATATTTATTAGGTATCTTTTCTGATCACAAAGACCTGAAACTAGAAATCAATTACAAGGAAAAAAATGTAAGAAACGTAAACACACAGGTTAAACTTGCTATTTTAAAACCAGTGAGTCAACAAAGAAATCCAAGAGGAAATAAAAAAAAAATACATGGAGACAAATGAAATGCAAACACAATGGTCAAAAATCACTGGAACACAGCAAAAGCAATTCTAAGAGGAAGTTTATAGAAATACAGGCCTAACTCAAGAAACAAAAATTCCAACAATTTAACCCTACACCCAAAGGAACCAGAGAAAAGAAAAAAAAATTAGAAGGTAGGAAATAATAAAGGAAGATCAGAGCAGAAATATGAAAAGGAGACCAAATTTTTAAAAAAATCAATAAAACTAAAAGCTGGCTCTTTGAAAAGATGAACAAAATATACAAACCTTTAGACCAATTGAGAAAAGGAGATGACTCAAATAAAATTAGAAATACAAGAGGATAAATAAAAACCATGCCACGGAAATAGTAAGAACTATAAGATGATACCATAGAAAATTATATCAGAAAATTGGACAACCTAGAAATAGCTATATTCCTAGAAACATATAATCTTCAAAACCAAATCAGAAAGAAATTATGAAATTGGAGCAGACTGGTAATAAAAATGAATAAAAATAAAACTAATAAAACTCTCAAACAAGAGTCCAGGCCAGATGGATTCACTGTGAATTCTACTAAAAAGAATTCTAATCTTTAAAGAAGATTTAATGCTTTTCTTCTCAAACTAATAAAACTTAGAAGAGTAAGGAAAACTACTAAATTCATTCTATGAGGCCAGTATTACCCTGATACCAAAACCAGACAAAAGACACTATTTGAAAAAACAAAATCAAACAAAAAAACCCCTACAAGTTAATATTTCTGATGTACATAGATGTAAAAATCCTGAACAAAACATTAGCAAGTTAAATCCAACAATATATCGAAAGAATCATGTACCACAATCAAATGAAATTTATTCTAGGGATACAAGGATGGCTCAATATTTGCAAATAAATCAAAGTTATATATAACATTAAGAAGAAGGATAAAAACCATAAAACCATCTTGTTAAATTCAGAAAAAGCACTTGATAAAATACAATATCCATTCATCATAAAAACTCTCAACAAAGTGGGTTTAGAGGGAGCACACCTCAACATAATAAAGACCATTTAACTCACAGCTAAACATCAGACTCAGGAATAAGAGAAGGATGTCTGCCATCACTACTTTTATTCATAGTACTGGAAAGTCCTAACCACAGCAATCAGATAAGAAAAAAATAAAAGGCATCCAAATTGGAGAGAAATAAGTAAAACTGTCACTACTTGTAGATGACATAAAACTACATTAAAAAAAAAAAAACCTCTAAAAATCCACCAAAAAGCTATTAGAATAAGTATTGTAAAGCTTCAGGATGCAAAGTTAATACACAGAAATCTGTTGTATTTCTATACACTAAAGAAAAAATAGCAGAAAGAGAAATTAAGGAAACAATCCCTTTTACAATTGCATCAAAAAGAATAAAATGTCTAGGAATAAGTTTAATCAAGTAGATGAAGGACCTATACTCCGAAAACTCTAAGATATTGATGAAAGAAATTGAAGATGACACAAATGGAAAGAGATATATACTTATAGGTTGGCAGAAATAATAGTTAAAATGTTCAGACTACCCCAAGCAATCTACAGATTCAATGCAATCTCTATCGAACTACCAATAATATTTTTCACAGAACTGGTGCAGATAAAAAAAATTGTACAGAACTGCAAAAGACCCTGAATTGCCAAAACAATCTTGAAAAAGAACAAAACTGGAGGTATCACAATCCCAGATTTCTGGATATACTACAAAGACATAGTAATCAAAATAATATGGTATGGACACAAAAAGAGACATACAGATCCATGGATCAGAATAGTGAGCCGAGAAATAAACCTGTTTATATGGTTAACTAATCTGTGACAAAGAAGCAAGAATATACAATGGGGAAAAGACCACCTCTTCAATAAATTGTGTTGGGACAACCTGATAGCTACATGTAAAGAATATAACCGACCACTTTCTTACACCACACACAAAAATAAACTCAAATGGATTCAAGAACCAATCATGAAACCTGAAACCATAAAACTCCTAAAAGAAAACATAGGCAGTAATCCCTTGGCCATCATAAACCTTAGCAACATATTTATGGATATGTCTCTTCAGGAGAGAAAAACAAAGGAAAAATAAACTCTTGAAACTATAGCAAAATAAAAAGCTTTTGCACAGCAAAGGAAACCATCAACAAAATGGAAAGGCAACCTACTGAATAGGAGAAGATTTTTGCCAATGATATATCTGATAAAGGGTTAGTATCCAAAATCTATAAAGAACTTATATAACACCAAAATGCAAATAACCTGGTTAAAAAATGGGCAGAGGACCTGAATAGACATTTGTCAAAACAAGACATATAGATGTCAGACACATGAAAAGATGCTCAACATCACTACTCATCAGGGAAATTCAAATCAAAATTATAATGACATATCACCAATCAGAATGGCTAGTATCAAAAGGACAAATATAACAAGTGTCAGCAGGGATATGGAGAAAAAGAAACCCTTATGCACTGTTGGTAGAGATGTAAATTGGTGTAGTAAATCTGGAAACCAGTATGGAAGTTTCTTTTTTTTTTTTAAGATTTTATTTATTTATTTGACAAAGAGAGATAGCCAGTGAGAGAGGGAACACAAGCAGGGGGAGTGGGAGAGGAAGAAGCAGGTTCCTAGCAGAGAAGCCTGATGTGGGGCTTGATCCCAGAACGCTGGGATCACGCCCTGAGCCAAAGGCAGACACTTAACGACTGCACCTCCCAGGCACCCCCAGTATGTAAGCTTCTAAAAATAAAATAAAAAAATATAGATATCATATAATTCAGTCATTCTATACCATATGGGGTATATACCCATGGAAAATGAAAACACCAATTTGGAGGGATATATCCACCCCTATGTTTATTGCAGTACCATTTGCAATAGCCAAGTCCTGGAAGCAACCCAGATGTCCATCTATAGATGAATAAAGAAGTTGTGGTACATATACACAGTGGAATATTAGCATATGAAAGAATGAGATCATGCCATTTTCAACAACATGAACGGATCTACACGGTATTATGCTAAATGAACCAAGTCAGAAAAAGACAAATACCATATAATTTCATTAAATAGGGAATTGAAAAAACAAAAACAAAGAACAGATACAGACTCATAACTATAGAGATGAGGGATGGATGAAATAGCTGAGACAGATTAAGAGATACAAGCTTCCAGTTACACAGTAAGTCATGGAGATGGAAAGTACAGCACAGGAAATATAGTCAATAATTTATAATATTTTATGGTGACAGTTACTACATTTATCTTTACCAGCATAAATAATGTATAGAATTGTCAAATCACTATGTTATAGACCTGAAACTAATGTAACTTTGCATGTCAAATATACTTAATAATAAAATTTGGAAGGAGGAGGGCAGGTTTGGTCATATGTTGTCTAGAAAAGAGTCAAGATTTGAAAAAATAAAGAGTATAATTTTCAAAAACACAAGCAAGCTTACTATATTTTTTATCAAACTTCCAAATTAATTGAATTGAAATGCATTTTTGAAATTTCGTAGAGAATTTACAAGGACAAAAACAAGAAATATAAAACGGGAGATAAAACAATGGATAAAGGAGTCGAATATGAGACGAGAGAAACTATTAGTATTTGCAACTCTTTATATTAATAAGGATTTTTTCTGCACAGTGCAGCTAAAGAAAATACAAAAGTCGTTGCTGAGGCTGGTATCGCACTACCAGCGGTAGCCATGCATCATGTTTCAATTTGGAGTACTGCTGACTAAAAAATATGTTCACCTCTCCTAGTCTGTGGAAATTTGTTTAAGAGAGTTATGTATGCAAGTAATATTTGCTGAATAGGATTTAAAAACCTGGAAAAACATGTAATGCTAACTAACTTTAGAGTATTTTTGAAAGAAAAGGTAAACTAAATGAAATTGTAACCCAAAGCACTTAACAGCGTGTTTTTGTTTTTGTTTTTTTTATTCCTATGATCTGGAAACTTTGGGGCAGTCTGTAAATTGAACTTTCAACATGGAAAGGGATGGAGAGCTGATTTCACACACTCAAGAAACAAGCTCCATTTTGCTTGACAAAGTGTATTTATGGCATTGGAGTGGGAAGTAAAGTAAAATCAATGGGACCAACTCTTAGTTGTAATATCGGTGTCTCAACCCATTAGTCTAATAGGATCCAAACAATATCTCAGATGCTAATCAATTAGGTTTGTAACTTTTCCTCCTTAACTGGGGCTAGTGAGAATGAAAGGTGAACATCAAAAAAACGAAATTTGGACAGAACCACTCTCTTCACTCAAATACATGACCGTAATTTCCAACTTTTGAGTGTATCAAAGAAGCCTCACTTTTCTTACTGATTTTTTAAAACATGATTTTTACTTAAACTATTTATAGTCATAAGTCAAAGTGTCTAAGTGCTAATAAAAACAAAACAACATCTACTTCCTTACCTCTTTTCACAAAAAATTATCTTCAGAAAATATATATGTATATTTTTAAGATTTGAGAAAGAGAGAGCGTGCAAATGAGCCAGTGGGGGGAGAGGAAGAGGGAGAGAATCTTCAAGCAGATTCCCCACTGAGCACAGAGCTCCACAAAGGGGCTCAATTTCACTACCCGTGAGATCATGACCTGAGCCAAAACCTAAGATTTGGAGGCTTAACCAACTGAAGCACACAGGTATCCCAGAAAATATCATTTTCAATTCTATTACCTGTTTATCACTTACAAGTTTTAGATATTATCTACTGACTTTTTCATAGAAAGGATGGAAGCTCAGCCCACTTGTACCATGGCTCCGATTTCATATGTCTCCATTATAAAAAATATAGAACTGATGTAATATTGGGTTAACTCAATATTCAGTGTTTACAGTCTCATATCTATGTAAATGTCATTTTCAGCTGAGCCATAATGTATTTTATAATTAAATTTGCTATCTACAATTTGTTTTTCTACCTTCAGTTAGAATTGTCTTTAAAAAAATATTTGCTTAGTTTTATGTACTTATTGCTAGTTTGCTCCCAAACTCCTAGATCATAAATCTCAAAATAGGAAAGTTGGTTTTTATTTTTGTCTTGGTGCCATGTGTCTTAGAAATGCTCATTTCCCCAGTCGTAACAATACTTATTGGCCTCTGGTCTGGCTTGGAATTTCCTTTTATCTCTTCTTTATCAGATCTTCTGTTACTTGCTTTCTACATTCTTGGACTATTCTTCCATTTTAATGAAACAGTTTCTCCAGTTTCTTCTTAAAAAAATATGCCAGAGAGGGACATTTTGTCATATCCCAATATCTTCACTTCCTGATTATATTTAACTAGTGTTTGCCTTAATATGGAATTCTATATTGAAAATAATTTTTACTCAGAATTGCTAAGGCATTGCCCTGTTTCAAATCTTCCTCATGAGCACATAGTGAAGTCTAAGCAGAAGATCTAGTGAGCTCATACTGTCATTGTGTTTGAGGTCCTAGGTGTTCCCAACTTTCATGCTAACTACCATTTGGCTATTAGCAATTTATTACATTTTTGTTTCTGATTTCTTCTTTCAGTGTGTGTGGTGGCCAAGCCTTCCTTCCCCTACAATGCAGGAGCCAGAGTTCACATCCTGTCTCACCTTAAAAGTTCCTGTCGTTCCCTAGATTTTGGATTACTTGGTTGAACTGAAATATCTGGTCTCTGATGGGTTCACAAAAAATTATAATTTTTAGAATTACTTGGGACATCTGGGTGGCTCAGTTAGTTAAATGTCTGCCTTTGGCTCAGGTCATGATCCCAGGGTCCTGGGATCAAGTCCCACATCAGGATCCTTGCTCAGCAGGGAGCCTGCTTCTCTCTCTGCCTGCTGCTCCCCCTGCTTATATGCTTGCTCTCTCTCTGACAAATAAATAAATTTTAAAAAATTTTTTCTTGTTGTTAGAGTGGGCATCCAGCTTTCTCTAGGCAGAATACAGAAGCTCATTTTTTAGTTTTTTTGAAAATTATATTTTGACAGAATAAAATGAATTCCCATTAGTAAAATATAACTTTCTGATTCAACTTACAGATCATACTGGTGTGTACATGTTCATTTTAAAAATAAAAATGGATTAAATGATTGATGCATTATCTGAATACTTAGAATATTAGGTGATGGGAGGCCTGAGTGGCTCAGTCGGTTATACACCTGCCTTCAGCCCAGATCCTGATCTCGGGGTCCTGGGGTGTCCAGACTCCCTGCTCAGTGGGGAGTCTTCTTCTCCCTCTCCCTCTGTGCTTGCTCGCTTGCTCTCTCAAAGAAGAAAAGAAAAGGAAAGAAAAAGAGGGAGGGAGGGAAAGAGGAAGAGAGAGAGAAAAGAAAGAAAAGAAAGAAAGAAAAAAAAAGAAAAAAGAAAAAGAATATTAGGTGATAACTAAATTTCAAACCAAAGCATGTTGGGATGCCTGGGGGCCCAGTTGGTTACGTGTCTGTCTTTGGCTCAGGTCATGATCCCAGTGTCCTGGGAACATCAGGCTCCTTGCTCAGCAGGGAACCTGCTTCTCCTTCTCCTGCTCCCCCTGCTTGTGTACTCTCTCTCTCACAAATAAAATCTTTTTTTAAAAAAGCATGTTAATTTATATCTAAAGACTTTTAAAAATTAATGTTGTAAATATTGTAGTCCCTCAAATTCAGGGTGGGCAAATTCAGATCTAGTGTCTATTATTCCTATCTATTTTGGGGTATTTTTTCCCAAAAATATTGTCACCCTAGAATATTTCCACAGATGCTTTGGGGGAAGGAAGTTACCCCCATGTATATATTTGTAAAAGTGATGTAAGATTCTTCCTCTGAGTGACATGGCTTATCCTTGAATTAAGGGTACCCTGAAATCAACTTTGATCTCTGAAGGGACTGTGATCTGAAAAATGAGTAAGAGCTCTTTAATCTCTGTTTTGGTGACTCATGGCAGAATTCAAGTCATCTAACTGGAGCATTTAGTTGTACAAACTGAGTAACATCTTACTAGTTGGCTCATGAATTTCATTACAATGATCACTTAGCCACTGATTTATTTAAGTCATTCTTTTTTTTTTTTTAAAGATTTTATTTATTTATTCGACAGAGATAGAGACAGCCAGCAAGAGCGGGAACACAAGCAGGTGGAGTGGGAGAGGAAGAAGCAGGCTCATAGCGGAGGAGCCTGATGTGGGGCTCAATCCCATAACGCCGGGATCACGCCCTGAGCCGAAGGCAGATGCTTAACCTCTGTGCCACCCAGGTGCCCCTATTTAAGTCATTCTTATTACACTTTTTCTGCTACTCATTTGTAGTATAAATTTTATATAATTTGAATATACATGAATATTAATGTATATAAATACTAATCTACATGCTAGTAGTAGCTATTTTCAGATAGCAAAAAGCATGTTATGAAGCTGGATTAAGAGCCCTTAAGAATTAAAAAACAGGCATGTTATTGTGTTAATGCCCTTACTTAGAAATGAGTAACTGTTGCTCTACCGAAACAGTGTTTTCTGAAGCACTTCCTTACTTGGGAAATTCTGATATTAGAAAAGAGCTTTAAGGGTGTTTGAGTTCATGTATAAGACAAATATAAATATAAAAATTAACAAAATATAATTACAAATAATGCTGTCTTTGCTTACATTCAGATTCCATAGAATCTATTGTCCTTCCTCCCCTAGCCCCTGGAACATAACTTTTTTCTTATATAGAATTAACTGAAGAAAAATAAAAAAAAAAACATTATCAGAAAGAACAATTAGCCAAAGACCCAATTTTAGTAAATTAATAACAAAAATAACTTAGGATAAAAAGTTGAACTAATTTTAGGAGGAAATGATGGCCAAATTACTGAAATCATGGAAATAAAATGTTTGTAATTATGCAAACCTTGTGAATACATTATAGGTAAGGTATTCAAAATAACAAAAACAATAACAAGTTATTTCCATGGCAACTTCTGGATCATAATATATACGGTCCTTTAGAGATTTCAAAAATATCCTTGTAGAAAAATGAAAATTCTTAATATTGTAAAATCCCAGGAGGCAAAAATGTGTTACAGCAAACTATCACAGTTTAAAATTACATTTAGCTTAATGTTTATAAATATTTAGTATCTATTGAAAATAAACTTTCCTTAGGAAAAAATATGCGAACATGTATATTTGGCAGCTCCTTTTTATCTTAGCATGTTTCATGACACTAAACAATATAAAAAATGACAAATAACTAAATAAATATAACTATTTTTCCAAATGCTTCTTATTCTTCTTAATATGAACGGGTAGAAACAGCACCTGCATTAATGCTAGCAGTGTGTCCTTTTTGGGTCTCAGTTTATGTTATCTGTGAAATTCAGAGTGTTCTAGCAATGTATCTTTGATATATTTTGCCACTCATTCTGGCAATCTAGGCAAATCATTAAATTCTCTCAAGTAGGTTACATTACATGCAAAATGAAGGGACAATTAGGCAAACATTCTAGTACATTTTATAAATTTAGTTAAGAACATTTTTTAAACTCAAATGACCAATAACACTTTAAAAAATCCTAAAGTAAAAAAAAAAAAAATCTATTAAATGAACCCAAAGAAACAAATGACTGGGTCTATCAAGCGCTGAAAATATTTTTTTGCAGTCATTGTATTTTTTTCCTCCTATAATTTGTTGACCATGTCATTCAGTTACTATGTAGTAGCTCTAAATATAAACACATATTGCAGCATTTCCATTCTACAGAAAATGTTGTTATAATAGAAAGTTTTAAAAATTGAGAATAAGTGGAAAGGTAACATTTTTAACATTATATGGACCAGGAAACAGCCCTATGTTGATCACTTACTGATTAAAATATTATTGTATAACCATATGACAAAAATATCAGGTCACCAGAGTGACATGAAAAAAATATGGAGGGGCAACTGGCTGGCTTAGTCAGTAGAGCAAGTGACTCTTGATCTTGGAGTGGTAAATTTGAGCCCCATGTTGAACATACTTAAAAAAATATATGGTGGGGAAGGAAGTTCCAGGAGTTTATTTTTCAACCTAGAAAATAATTATGTGGCACAAAATGGCTGAAGTGACTATTCGGAAACATGGGGCTCTGCTTTCCCCTTTACCAGGCAAAGGCTTAGCTGGTAAGTTACAGTGCCTATTGGTGGATTTAAGTCTTCAATATGATAGTGGATATCCATCCAACATCCCTCATCCCTGTAACAGGTAGTGCCCTGACACCGCCTGTGGAGCCGCAGTGTGATTCAGGAGAAGGACAAGGTACAGACAGGTTAGTTGCCAAAGAAAGCACGGGTGCAGGGGACCACCACAAAGCACATGGTCACCCAGAGCATCTGCAACCTTGCCTATTTATTGGCAATAAAAAATCAAAGATAATCAAGGGGAGTCTCGTGATCCTAGTGAATAGTAGTACATCATGGGGAAGGTCATGGGAGTAGATGATGTAACATTCAGCAAGTGAGGCCTATTCATAAACATGTTTCTATGACCCTGCAGGCTATTGTCAAGGGCAATCAGGTTTCAGTTGGGGCAGCATTCGGCCCTTAACAGACCAGGCATTCCTGGCAGCTCATTATCTGAGGGGGATTTCGGGAAGGGCAGCATTCCACCCTGAGCAAGCCGGGTGTTCCCGTTCCCAACTGTTCATGTTCTGATGTTTCCGCTAGAGCCCTCAGGGTCACAAACATGTTTTCCTATTATATCCTTAGCATAGGCTCTTGGCCAGAGGCTGCTGCAAGGCAGTTGTGGAGATGATCGCCTTTTGGGAGTGGCTTTTGGAGCCAGTGTGGGTAATAAGGGCTTTGTCCTCCAAATACTGAGCTTATGAATTCTGATTGCTGATAGCTGCTTCTTATTCCCAAGATGCAGGTAGAGTCTGGCCATCATTGTATCACCCTACCAGATGAAGAGGCCTCCAGAGATTTGAAGGAGCCACACTTGTTTTTTGTTTTGTTTTGTGTTTTGTTTTATTTAGACATTAAAAAGCAACAGGGTATATAGGGATATTTCAAAAGCCACTGCACATTCCCAAAGAGTCAGTCGGTTTAGAAAAGATCTGAGAAGACTGTAAGCTTTCACCTCAGTCTGGTTACTAGCAGAAAAAACACTTCCAACACTGAAATAAACAGAAAACTCAATGGGAGGGAAATAATATGAGTTTCAGAGTTACCACATTATAAGATTCAAATACATTAAAAAAACAAAAAGCAAAACAAAATAAAAACAACACAAGACATACAAGGAAACAGAAAAGCATGGCTTATTCAAAGTAAGTTGACAGAAAACATACCTGAAGAAGACATCAGACTTAATGGACAAAGAATTTAAAACAACTGTCTTAAAAATGCTCAAAGAAATAAAGGAAGACATCATAGGAAAAGATGTATGAAGGAAATGAGAATAAATAGATAAAAGTTATAAAAAGGAACCAGAAAGAAATTCTGGAGCTTAAAAGTACAATAATTAAAATTTAAAAATGCACTAGAGGGATTCAAAAACAGATCTAACAAGCAGTAGAAGGAGTCAGCAAACTTAAAGGTAGGAAATTTAAAATTATTGAGTTGGAAAATAGAAAAAAAGAAGAAAAATAATATACAAAAGGTCATCAATAAATTTATGAATTTCTCATTGGAAACCCTGGAAGCCAAAAGGTTTGATAAATTAACTGTTCTTCAGAGACAAAAAAGAAAAGAAAAGAAAAGAAAACTGTCAAATAAGGATTCTATATCCAGCAAAATTATCTTTCAAAAATGAGGAATATATCAAGACAGTTGGAGATAAAAGCTAAAAGAGCTCACTGCAACTTTATCTGCCTTGAAAGAAATGCTAAGAGGAGTCTTTCAGGTTGAAATGAAAAAAAACTAAACAGTAAATTTAAGCCATACAAAGAATTAAAAACCTCTGTTAAAGGTAAATACATGGAGAGTTATAATTAATTTTATTGTAGTTTTATGTAACTCCACTTTTTATTTTCTACATCATGTAAGAGAAATTAAAAAATATAAATCTGTTATGAAACCAATGTCTAGTCATAATCTGTGACATCAGTAACAGAAAGATACTATTGAAAGTAAGTTGATATACATTCAAATTAGTTTTAACGTGCAGAGGTAATTGTACTCCTTATGCTAACCACTAAGAAATATCTATAGATTATACTGTGGGAATTCATAATGCCCGGCTAGATAAGATTTAATAAACACCTGCCTCCCTGGATGAGACTAGCTGAAAAGCAAAGAAGGAGTGTCCAAAAAATTGGGCCACCTTTAAAGTTTCTGGGCTGAAAACAGCCAGATCCTTATCATGGCTCAATACAGTCATCCAGGGAATGCATGCTTAGGAAAAGCATTTATCTTTGGTGGTCACACACTCCAGGTACTCCCTGCCTACATGCATACCACAAGCACAGCTTGTTCTAATCACACCATATTCCCTATGTCACTGTCCTGATCATTAGGCTTCTCACTCCTTTCTGTTTTTCTTATTTCCTTGCTGTATTGATAACATTCACAATCCAAGTGGAGGCAAAGCTTAGCTTGGGGCCTTTTGCCACTAGAGTGTCTGGTCCCCAGGCCCTCTCCTTTTTTCTACTTAGGTATCTGGAGTAATCTTTTCATTTGCCTCCTTAGGGTTTGCTGGCCAAACCTGAAATTATACCCAATAGGAAATAGATGGCAATTAAAATGTTTTACTATTAAAACAAAAAACTAAAAAGTAGGCAGTAGTGGAGGAAATGAGGAACAAGAAAGCTATAAAGCATAATGAAAAAAAAATAGAAGTTCCTCTTTGTCAGTAGTTTCTTTAAATATAAGTGTATTACACTCTCCAATCAAGAGATAGATTAGAAAAATGAATGATAACAAAAAGATCCAACTATATGCTGCCTATAAGAGATTCATTTTACACCCAAAGATACAAAGAAAATTGAAAGAGAAAGTATAGAAAAGATACTCCAAGCAAAGAGTAACCAAAAGAGAATTGGGGTGGCTACCCTAATATCAGACAAAATAAGGTTAAAATTCAAAATATTTATAAGAAAGAAGATATTACGTAATATTAATTTAGCAAATAATATGTTATAAACATTGACAGAGATCTAAAAAAATCTTCAAAATACATGAAACAAAAATTAATGGAATTCAAGTCAATTCCGTACTTACAGATCAACCTGAAGTGCCTGAGTGGCTCAGTCAGTTAAGTGGCTGCCTTCAGCTCAGGTCATGATCCCAGGGTCCCAGGACTGAACCCCACGTTGGGCTCTCTGCTCAGCAGTGAGCCTGCTTTTCCTTCTCCCTCTACCTGGAGCCCCCCCCCCCCACACACGCACTTCTGAACTCTCTCTGTCAAATAAATAAACCCTTAAAAAGAAAGAGAGATAAACCAGACCAGACAGAAGATTGATAAGAAAATAGAGGACTTGAACAACACACTAAGGCTTAACAGACACATATAGAACACTCCACCCAACTGAAGAAGTATACAGGACCCTTAAGTTCACATAGGACATTCTCCACATTAGAACATATATTAGACCATAAACAACTCCCAATACATACAAAAAGATAAATATACAAAGTATCATCTCAGACCACAAAGGGATGAAGTTAGAAACCAATAACAGAATGAAACCTGGAAAATTCTCAAATATATAAAAAAATTTTTAAAAGCCTCTTAAATCAATGGGTCAAAGAAAAATCAAGAAGAAAATTAGACTGATTACAGATGAATTAAAATAAAAACACATCTTGGTACACCTGGGTGGCTCAGTCAGTTAAGCCTTCGACTCTTGGTTTCAGCTCAGGTTATGATCTCAGGGTCCTGGGATTGAGCCCTATGACAGGCTCCATCCTCAGTGGGAAGTCTGCTTGAGGATTTCTCTCCTTCTCTCTCTGGCCCTCCCCTTCCTTTCTCTCTCTTTTTCTCTCAAATAAATACATCTTTAAAAAAATAAAAACACATCTTCAAACTTATGGAATGCAGTGACAGTAGGGTTTAGAGAAAAACATATAGCTATAAATGACTACATTTAAAAAAAATTAATAACCTAATTTTATACCTGAAGTAACTAAACATCATACTAAAACCAAAGCTAGCTGAAGGAAAAAAACAATAGATTGAAATGGAGATAAACAAAATAGACAATAGAAAAATAGAGACAATCAATGAACCCAAATTTGGTTAGTTGAAAGATGAATGAAATTGACTAGCTTAATAATGATAAAATAGAGAAGATGCAAATAACTGAAGTCAGAAATGAAAATAGAGACATTACCACCAACTTTATAGATATAAAAAGTATAAAATAATAATATGAACTATTGTACACCAAGTTAGATAACCCAGAAGCAGAAAAACTCCTTGAAACACTCAAATTACCTAAAGTGACACAAAATGAAATAGAAAATCTCAACAGATGTGTAACAAATAAAAAGATTGAATCAGTAATCAAAAAGTTTCCAAAAAGGAAATATCCTGGCACATGTAGTTTTATTGGTGAGTTATACCAAACACTTAATGAAGAATTAACACCAGTCCTTCTCAAACACTTAAAAAAAAAAAAAAAACTGAGGAAAACACTTTAATATATTATTTATTTATATTATTTATATATTATATAAACACTTTATAATATTTTATTTAATTTATTTATTTATTTATTTATTTATTTATTTATTTGAGAGAGAGTGTGTGGGAAGAGGGGGAGGGGCAAAGGGAGAGGGAGAGAGAGAGAATCTCAAGCAGACTCCCCACTGAGCACAGAGCCTGACATGGGGCTCCATCTCATGACCCTGAAATCATGACCTGAACTGAAATCCAGAGTCAGAGCTTAACTGATGGAGCCACGCAGGTGCCCGAAGAAAACAGTGTTTAATTTTTTTGTTTGTGAGGTCAGCATTATCCTGATACCAAAAATAGAGAAAGCTATCACATGAAAATTACAGATCAATATTTCTTAAATAGATTAAAAAATCCTCAACAAAATATTATCAAATCCAAGAGCATATTAAAGGGATTGTTCACCATGAGTAAGTGGGATTTATCCCAGGAATACAAGGGTGGTTTAATGTAAGAAATCTAACCAATATATATATCACATTAATAGGAAGAGAAAGGGAAAAACACAAGATCATTCCAACGGATCAGAAAATGCATTTGACAAAACCCAAACTTTTTCATTACACAAGCTCTCAGAAAACTAGGGCTAGAAAAAAATTTATTCAATATGATAAAAGGTATTGATGAAAAATCTAATTAACATTGTACTCCAGTGAAAGAATGAAAGTTGTCTCCCTAGTATCTCAAACAAGTAAATGTTTCCTGCTCTCCCTTACTGCAATTCAATATTGCATTGTAAATTCTAGCCACAGTTATTAGAAAAGAAATAAAATATACCTACATTGGAAAGAAATAAAATATACCTACATTGGAAATATACCTACATTGGAAACCATATCTATTTGCAGATGACAAGATCCTATACATTTAGAAAAATTTCCCAAATCCACAAGAAAACTACTAGAACAATAAAGTAGCAGTTTCAAGGTACAAGATAGTGTGTTTCTCTGTATCAGCAATGAATAAAAATAAATTAATACAGTAGTCAAGATGTATACATAAACTGATAGTTTTGGTTTCCAAGTGCATATAGAAGTTATTTTACACTGTACTATGAATTCTACTAAGTATACAATAACATGTCTAAAAAACAATGTACATACCTTAATTCAAAAATACTTTATTGCTGAAAATGCTAACCATCATCTGTGATTTCAGCAAGTTGTAACTTTTTTTCTGGCCTTGCAGGAAATACATCTAAGACCTGCAGCATTTATACCCAACAGATTTTGAGTGATGGCCTCAATGACCTGAGATTTGCTCCTACATTTACACTCTGCTTACTACTATGAGGGTCCCTGACCCCAGATGGCAAATTTTGAAATGGCTCAGACTCATTTGTCCCTTGAGAGCCTATGTGTTCCTTGGGAATCTTTTTTTTTTTTTACGTTTTTATTTAAATTCTGGTTAGTTAACATGCGTGTAATATTGGTTTCAGGAGTAGAATTTAGTGATTCATCACTTACACATATATAGCTCCCAGTGCTCATCACAAGAAGTACCCTCCTTAGTACCCATCACCTATTCAGCCCATCCCCCACCTCCCCTCCATCAAGCCTCAGGTTTTTTTCTAATATTTAAGAGTCTCTTATGGTTTGCCTTCTTGTCTTTTGGGAATCTAACACATCTTAACATGTGAGAAAGTAATGGTGTATGCTGCAACATCAACCTTAGCACTCTCCATCCAGATTGTTCCACCTAGACTCCTACTTTCAAGAGTCTCAAGGTGAGGAACAGGGATCATTCTCTATGTCTATATATCCCCCAAAACTCTCAGATTTTTTTTCAAGTTCTCCCAAGAATCATCATTACATTTCACTTCAAAAGCCACACTTAATGGACATATATGCTTCAGCCTAAATATCCAGTTACCAAGAAGGTTTTTCAAATCTCAATCTGGTGGGCACCACTAAACTTAAGGATTTCTTTTATTTAGGTCAATGGAAGAATAACTCCATGAATTATGGAAGGGGAAAGTTACAATACTACCCCCAGCCTCTGCCAGGACTCCTTCAAACTCACATTTTCAGCTTTCTCTTTGTATTGACTATTTTAGAGTGGTGGGGTAAGCATCACAGTACTGAAGTGTTATGTTCTGAAAATCCCTGGAGGGAGTATCTGGAATTTTCTTCATGCTTTCTCAAGCATGGGAGTATACTTAGCATTTATGATTTTTTTAGGTTGGGGGCCAAAGTAAAAAATCAATACCAGATATTTTAAGTGCACATGGAACTTTCTTCAGAATAGACCATATGATAGGCCCCATTAAATTTAAGAAGATTGAAATCACATCAGGCATTTTTTTCCCCAAACATAATGGTATGAAAATAGAAGTCAATTAAAAAAAAAAAAAAGAACAATCCCACAAATACATGGAGCAAAACAACATGCTACCAAATAATAATTGGGTTGACAAAAAAAAGAGGAAATGAAAAACAAAAACCCTTTAGATAAATTAAAATGAAAACAATATTCCATAATCTGTGGGATGCAGCAAAAGCATTTCTAAGACATTCAAAGTGATACGGGTCTGCTTTAAGAAACAAGAAGATCTCAATCTAACCTATGAAAGTAGAAATAAAGTAGAAAAAGAAATGCAAATGAAGTCCAAAGTTCCTGGAATAAAGGAAATAATAAAGATTGGAGTAGAAATTAATAGAAGATAATAAAACAATAGAAAATGTAAATGAATCTAAGATGATTTTTTGAAATAAATAAATAAAATTGATATACCTTTAGCCAGATTCATCAAGCAAAAAATAGGGTGGGGGGTCTAAAATAAATAAAATCATAAATGAAAGAGGAGAAGTTACAACTGACACCACAGAAATACAGAGTATTAAAAAGACAACTATGAACAATTTATGTCAAAAAATTGGACAACCTAGGGGCGCCTGGGTTGGCACAGCGGTTAAGCGCCTGCCTTCGGCTCAGGGCGTGATCCCAGCATTATGGGATCGAGCCCCACATCAGGCTCCTCTGCTATGAGCCTGCTTCTTCCTCTCCCACTCCCCCTGCTTGTGTTCCCTCTCTTGCTGGCTGTTTCTATCTCTGTCAAATAAATAAATAAAATCTTTAAAAAAAAATTGGACAACCTAGAAGAAAACACATAAATTACTAGAAACATACAATCTTCCAAGACTGAATAAAGAAGAAAATGAAATTCTGAACAGACCAATTACTAGTAATGAAATTGAATCAGTAATCAAAAAATTCTTAACAAAAGCCCTGCACCAGAGGGCTTTACACGTGAATTGTTTTGAATATTTAAATAAGAGTTAATACTCATCCTTCTCAAATTATTCTAAAAAAAATTTATGAAAAGGAATGCTTCCAAGTTCATTCTAAGAAGCACGAATTACCCTGATACCAAAATCAGAAAGACACCAAAGGAAGTGAAAATTAAAGGCCAATATCCCTGATGAACATAGATACAAAAAATTATCATAAAAATATCAGCAAATTGAATGAAAATATATGTTGAAAGGATCATTCACCACAATGCTTGGGTATTGTTAGTGGATATGTAAATTACTGGAGCCACTATAGAAAACAATGTGGAGTTATCCCAGAAAATTTAAAATAGAAGTACCATATGATCCAGCAATTTCATTTCTGGTTATATATCCAAAGAAATCCAAAAACACTAATTTGAAAAAATATATATGACACATTATGTTCTCTGCAACATTATTTATAATAGCCAAGATATGGAAACAAACTAACACTTTATCGGTAGATGAATTAACAAAGAAAATGTGATTACACACACACAAGCTCACATGTACATATATAATAGAATATTACTCAGGTATAAAAAAGAATTAAATCTTGCCATTTGTGACAACATGGATGGATCCAGAAGGTATTTTACTAAGTGAAATTAGTTAGAGAAAGACAAATACCTTATCATTTCACATATATGTGGAATCTAAAACAAAACAAAACAAACAAACAAACAAAAAGCAGAAACAGACCTTTAAAAACGTAAATAGACTGGTAGCTGGTGGTTGCCAGACAGGAAGGGAGGTGGGAGGATGGGCAACATAGGTAAAGAGGTGAAGAGGCATAAACTTCTAGTTATAAAATAAGTCGCAGAGCTGTGAAGTAGTCAATACTATTGTAATAACCATATGGTGATGATAATGAGACTTACTGTACGGTGATCATTTAATAATGTATATAAATGTTGAATCAGCGTGTTGTACAGCTGAAACGAAATAATGATTTTCAACTTTACTTCATTAGAAAAAATCAAAAGGAAAATTCAACATCTAGTCACATGCACATTTATTTTGACTCAATAATTGCAAAAAGTAAAAACAGGTTATAGTGTCAGATATGCAAGGGTATGGCAAAAACAAAACAACATAAGCTAGAAATTACCTGAATTTGCTAAATTGGAGCATAATTGGCTAAATGGTTGATTTGGCACAACGAAATATTTATGCTACTCTTAAAATAATGTAGACCAAGATCTATGAATCTGAATTAATTTTTATAATACATTTGAAATAAAAGAAACATGCAGAGAGATATTGGAGGGTGATCTCACTTCCTAGAAAAACAAGCAAAGAAAGTCACCTTTATATTTAATATATAATTGTGTGATCATAGAAAATGGTGTGGAAAGATGCATGCCAAGCTTTTATCCTGTTTTATGAGTAAGAGTTGCAGTGAAGAGAAAAAAGAATACTTCATAAAATAGAAATAAAATATGCACAGTATATATTCACAGAAAATGTGTTTTTTTGTATGAAAACACCATAGAAAAGATTGAATAATACAAAAATACCAGAAAGCAAAAAGGAAACATAACATTAATTTGATTTTGCTTTGGGATTGTGACCAAGTTACTTGGGATTTTGCTAATTTTCATATAGCTTCTTCAGTAAAGTAATTGGAGAAAAATGCCTGGGGTTTGTTTTGTGTAGATATTTCTCAGGTTTTCTTTCAATTGCAATTTCTCTATTAAATCTTCCTTTCAAATTAAAGTACTTAGTACCCTTTCTAAAATATTATAGCAATTATGTTCTGCATAATGTAACAATTAAAACTATTAATCACCTACTGTCTCATGATATAACTTCTTTTCCTTCTTGACCTATATACATTTTAAGTTTGTATTGAAATTTAAATATTTGTCATATTATCCAATTAGATTTTGAATTCCTTGTGGTTAGAGAATGTCTCTAATAAATCTTGGGTTTTTCTAATCATTCACAACTTTGTGTTGTATGTACAGATGCCCTGAATAAAAGTTGAGGAATTAATTTAAGAGTAAGGACTTTTGACTTAAGGAGAGCAATCGATTTAATTTGCCACCCCATTCTCTTACCCAACAAATATTTATTTAATTGGCACTTGAGTAAAAAGTGCTTTTGTGGGCATTTGGATTATTATATAGAAAACTATCAAATATTACTGTCAATTAAAAAAAAACACAATATAATAGCAGACACTAACATGAGCAGTGAAGAACAAATAAGACAGGGTAAGAGGGGGAAAAGGGGGAAAGAAAAATAATTTCTATTTGATGAGGTACTATTTGAGCAGAGACCTAAATTCTGTGAGAAAAGAATCTATATGGATAATTGAGAGATTACTTCAGATAGAATGAGTAATGCTGGCCATGTTCCAGGAAAGAAAGGAAGCCTCTGTAGCTTGAGTATTTATGAACAAGAAGAAACATGGTAAAAAAAAGTCAGGTAGCTAGCAAAGAGTCAGATTATGCAGGTGCTTCTAGGATTTAGGATTTTATTCTAAAGTGTTAGGAGGCCATTAGAGTGAAGAAGTGACATAAATATATTTTTAGAAATCATTCTTCTGGCTTGTTCAGAACACACTGTGGGTATATAAGAAGAGAAACTGGGAGAAGAGTTAGGTGATATCATGTTAAACCAGGCAAGAGGTAGTGGTAGGATAAACTCCCCATAGAAGTAATGAGAAATGAAATGATCAGAATTAAAGTAATTTTGGAAAGGAATTGTTCACAGATTCCATGTGGCATATGATTAATAGACAGGACTCAAAAATTACATCACATTTAAGGCTTGTAAAGCTAGGTGATTGATAGTACTTTATAATAAAATGGAGAATATTTGGAGAAGGTAAGTTTGGCATACAGAAATGAACAATTCTGTTCACTACATATTATGTTTCAGATGAATACTAAAGGACAGTATTAGGTAAGCTAATTACATTAATACACAACTCTAAAATATCTGTGGTTTAAACCAACTAACAGCATTTATTTCTTGCTTATGTTATACTCTAACCTAGCTTGGTGATGGTGAGGGAGAAAGAAGGTCATTCAGAAACTCAGATTCCTACTCTTTACCCTTCTCCTTCCAGAAAAATCAGTTATACATACATTAGTTGTTCTAAGATCTGCTTTTAACCAGATGAAGGGAAGCTTTAGTGCTCCAGATAAGTTTGTTAGAACCTAAGTAGAGTGAGGAGGATGTCTTACCCAAGACACAACCCAGCAAATGGTGTCAGACTCTGAGTGAAGTAAGGAGGGTATCCTCATAAGTGATTTGCCTTGCATGGGGTCTGAGAACCAAAGCAGAATGAGAAGGGCATCTACACAGCAAGTAGAATTAAATGAGATGTCACAGCCCACACATAGGGTATATGTGGTGGGAGGAGAGTGGCAAAATGGATTGGGTTGTTGAAGCATGGGCAGGTTGAGAAAAGAGTTACATGAATTGAGAGTCTAATGGGAGAGGCAACAAACTGGTTCAAGGTGTTAGATTCTGAGTGGAGTGGGAGGACATATTCTCAAGACAGAGCAGATGGCAGAAACAGGAGACAGTTACTGTGGCATGACAACATGATCCCTGACTCCCGATGTTTATGTTCCTGTGTGATTCCCTTACCTTGAATGTCATTGGAACCTGTAACTTGCTTCTAACCAGTATAATGAGCAAAGGTGACAAGATGTACATGATTATTTATATATGATTTATTTCATTAGAATATGGTACTCTTGAATATGGAAAATATTTTATTTATTTATTTATTTATTTATTTATTTATTTATTTATTGACAGAAAGAGACAGCTAGAGAGGGAACACAAGCAGGGAGAGTGGGAGAAGGGGAAGCAGGCTCCCTGCTGAGCAGGAAGCCCTGCACAGGACCTGATCCCAGGACCCCGGGATCAGGACCTGAGACAAAGGCAGACACTTAATGACTGAGCCACCCAGGCATCCTGAGAATATGGTACTAATCTTGCTGAAGTTTCTATCTTGCTTGCTAACTTTGAGGAAGAAAGCAAAACCCATATAATGAGGAATTTCAGGGTAGAATTTAAGGGTGGGTTGTAGGCAACATCCAGCAAGAAAATGACTTTTTCAGTCTGACAAGTATAAGAAAAGTAATTTCTCCAACAACCTGAGTGAGTTTGGAAGTAGATCCTTCCTCATTTAAGAATTCAGATGAGACCACCATTCCAGTGCTCAATCCCAGATTGCACCTTGATTGCAGCCTCACAGAAGACCCAGCTAACCTGGACTTCTGAGCCATAGAAAATGGCACACAATAAATATGTAATGTTTAATATTGCTAAATTTGTAGTAATACTGTTATACAACAATAGCTACCTATGCAGTTACATACAGGGTAATTAATCAAATAGTTAAATATATTCAGGAAAATGAAAGCCAGGTCTCTTACTGCCATATGGGAGTTAAAAATATTGAAATATACTAGAAAGCTGGGATAGCTATACTTACATAAAAAAAAACCACAAAAAAACAAAAACAAAACAAAAAACAAAAACACCCCCCAAAACCCAAAACCAAACCAAAACAAACCAACCAGACTTTAAAACAAAGACTGTAAAAAGAGACAAAAGTATTGCATAATGATAGAGGGGTCAGTCCCAACAAGAAGATATAATATTTGTAAATATTTATTCACTCAACAGAGGAGTACCTAAATTTAGAGCATGCATATTAACACACCTAAAAGGAGACAGAGAAATACAATAATAGTGGGGTACTTTAATACCCCACTTACATCATGGGTAGACTGCCAGACTGAAAAATCAATAAGGAAATATTGGCCTCAGACCAGCTGGAATCAAGAGAAATATGCAGAACATTCCATTTAAAAACAAGAGAATATACATTCTTCTCAAGTGTACATAGAACATTCTTCAGAACAGGTTATATCGTAGGCCAAAAAACAAGTCTTAATAAATTAAAGAAGTTTGAAATAATATCAAGCAACTTGTCTGACCACAATGTTATAAAACTAGAAATTAATTACACTAAAACCCTGAAATATTTACAAAAGGGGGAGGGTACTTCCAAATTAATTTTATTAGGCCAGTAGTACCCCGATACCAAAACCAGATAAGGATACCAGGGAAATATGAAATTAGAAACCAATATCCCTGGTGAACATAGATGTAAAAATTCTCAATAAAATATTAGCAAACCCAATTCAACAATGTATTAAAAAGATCATACACCATGATCAAGTGGGATTAATTCCAGAGATGCGAGCATGGTTCAACATCCAGTAATCAATCAATGTGATACACCACATTAATAAAATGAAGGATAAAAATTATATGATTTTCTTAATAGATGCAGAAAAAGTATTTTAAAAAAAATATTCAACATTTATGACAATAATCCAACAAATTTGTCATAGAGTAAATGTACCTCAAAAATATAATGGTCCACAACTAACATTCCAACACTGAAAAGCTGAAAACTTTTTCTCTAAGATTAAGACAACGATGCCCATAGTCACCACTTTTATTTTATTTATTGGAAGTCCCAGCCACAGTAATTAAGCAAGAAAAAGAAAAGTCTTCCAAATCAGAAAGGAAGAAGTAAAACTGTCACTTTTTGCAGATGGCATATTATAGAGACCTCTAAAGACTCCACCAAAAATCTGTTAGAGTATACAAACTCATTAAAGTTGTAGGATACAAATTATTATGTAAAATTTTTTCACATTTCTATACACTAATAATAAACAATCAGAGAAATTAAGAAAGCTCTGTAATTACATCAAAAGGAATAAAGTATCTAAGAATAAATGTAAACAAGGAAGTGAAAGCCCTAAACACTGAAAACTGTAAGATATTAATAAAAGAAATTGAAGAATACATGAATAACTGAAAAGATACTGCATGCTCATGAGTTGGAAGAATTAAGATAGTTAAATGTTTGTGTTACCCAAAATACTAGAGATTCAAAGCAATCCCTTTCAAAATTCCATTGGCATTTTTCACAGAAATAGAAGACACAATTCTAAAATTTATATGGAACTGCAAAGGACCCAAAGCCAAAGCAATCTTGGGAAAGGACAGAATTCCTGAATTTCAAATTACATTTCAGGGCTATAGTAATCAAAACTGCATAGTATTGGCACATAAACAGACACATAAATCAATGGAAAGAAAGCCCAGCAATAAACTCACCCTATATGGTCAACTACTGTTGACAAAGGAGCCAAGAATATACAATGGGGAAAGGGGAGCCTCTTCAATAAATGTTAATGGGAAAACTGGACAGCCACATGGAACAGAATGAAACTAGACCATTATCTTTTCTCATACACAAAAATAAACTCAAAATGGATTAAAATGTTGAATATAAGACCTGAAATCATAGAGCTTTTAGAAGAAAACATAGGTACTAAGCTCTTTGATATCAGTCTTGGCAATGTTTTTTTCATATTTGATACTAAAATCACAGGCAACAAAAGTAAAAATCAACAAGCAGAACTACAGTAAACTAAAAACTTTTGCACAGCAAAGGAAACCATCAAAGCCAACAAAATAAAAAGGCAACACATTAAATAGGAGAAAATATTTTTAACCGTATATCTGATAAGGAGTTAATATCCAAAATATAAAGAATTCATACAACTCAACAGCAAAAAAAATCTAATTAAAAAATGTGCAGAGGTTTTGAATAAACATTTTTTTAAAGGAGACCTACAGATGGCCAGCTGACACGTGGAAGGGTGCTCAACACCACCAATCCTCATGAAAGTGCCGACGAAAACCACGTGAGGTATCACCTCATACCTGTTAGAACAGCTATTATTGGGGTGCCTGCTAGCTCAGTCCATTGAGTCCAACTCTTGATTTTGGCTCTGGTCAAGATCTCAAGGTTGTAAGATCACACCCTGTGTCAGGTTCCACACTCAGTGGGGAATCTGTTTGAGGATTCTCTCTACCCCTCTCCCTCTGCCCCTCTTTCTTTCTCTCCCTCTACCCTAAAAAAATACCCAGCTCTTATCAATAACGTAAGAAATAACAAGAGTTGTGATGATGTGGAGAAAAAAGAACGCTTTTCCATTTTAGGTGGAAATGTAAATTGGTGCAACCACTATGGAAAACAATATGGATATTTTTTTTTAATTAAAAATAGAACTATATAATCCAGCAATTCCACTTTTGTGTATTTATCAGAATAAAACAAAAACCTAACTCAAAAATGTATCTGCACTCCTGTGTTCATTGCAGCTTTTTTTATAGTAACCAAGATGTAGAAACAACCTAAGTGTCCACTGACAATGAATGGATAAAAGAAATGTGGTATATACAGCTGACCTTGAACAACCAAGTGTTTGAAATGAACTGGCCTAATTATACAAAAAGATTTTTGATAAATAGAGTATTATGTATTTTTCTTCCTTATGATTTTCTTAATAAGTTTTTTTCCTAGCTCACTTTGTTTCAAGAATACAAAACATTTGTTAATCTACGGTTTATGTTATCAATAAGGCTTCCAGTCCATAGTAGGGTATTAATAGTTAAGTTTTTGTGAATCAAAGTTAAAACATTTTCAACTGTGCACAGTTGGTGTCTCTAATCTCCCTGTTGTTCAAGAATCTCCTGTATGTTGAATGGAATATTATTCATCCTTATAAAATAATGAAATCTATTTGCAATAACATGGATAAATCTTAAGGTCACTACACTGAATGAAATCAATCAGACTGAGAAAGACAATAAATACCATATGATCTCTCTCATATGTGTCATCTAAAACAAAACAAAACAAACATAACAAAACAAAACAAAACAAAACAAAACAAAAAACAACTGCATAGAGAACAGACTGCTCATTGCCAGTATTGGGGGGCCAGAGTGGGGTGGGAGAAATAGGTGAAGGAGGTCAAGAGGCATAAAGAAACAAAAACAAAAGCAAATTTTTAAAAAATGTTGCTTGTCCTTAACTGTCTCCCCCCTCTCCATTTGTTACTACAAAGTTTCATTTTAGGATCTCCCATTCATTCATTATAAGTCAAAGTGTTCTTCCTAATGTTATTATCAAGATAACTAAACTCTTTTTTTCACTAAAAAGAACTTTGTTTCTTATTTATTTATTTATTTATTTATTTATTTATTTATTTATTTATTTTTGATAGTATAGTGTGGGGAAGAAGGGAAGGTTGTAAATGTAGAGCTATTTTTAATGGTTGTCCTTCCATCAAAAGAATTAATGCCATTTTTGAATCACAGGCTTTGGAATTATAGCAATATTTATTAATACCCTGCATATGCCATTTAGAAGTTTATGATATCAAACACGTCACTAAGTTCTCAAAACTATTTTCATATTTAAAAAGAAAGTATGGGAATTAAATGTGATAATATACATAAAGCATATTGTCCAACATTTGTCATTTCATTAAGACCTCACATAAATAATTGTATCCATGATTTCTGACTAATGGCAAAATAATATCCTAAAAAATATGTATTTTTCCTTTTCTCTCCTGAATTGTTTCTTATATGACCTTTTCATGACATGCTTTCTATTCTGCTTGGGAAAATACAATGAATAATAAGCACATACACAACACCATTCCACTCACATCAACAGAAAGAAATCTTTCAAATCTTAATTAGTAAAACAATAAATTTTTTAGGTTTTATTTTAACAAAAAAAGGTTAAAATGTAGGAAAATTAATGTAGCTTGTCTCTTACTCTGTGTTGAATACAGCTATATAAGTCTTTAATTTTATGGGACATTTCCTCTTTGTCCTTTGTCTTTATGACCTACAATGACATATCCTAATAGTTTCAGGATATTTTTGATCTTGGCAGGAAGACATACAAAGGAAATACTCATCTCAGCTTTATAAAATGAGTATCAAAAACTCAGCCATAAAATTAATTGCTTGTTCAGGATCTGGAAGGAATCAAGGTGTTCCTAAAAGCAACTAAGAAAATTTGCTTCTGTTTTCTCTATTCCTTAATTTTATTAGGAAAATATATATTTTGGAAAAATTTTTTCTGTATTTACCATATCTTCCTATTTCATTTTTTTTTCTTTTTTAGCTTCAAGGATTAAAAAGTATTAGGTGAGGTATTAGTTGAAGTAAAATAGATGTTTTGGAGAAACAAAAATTTTAATGTTGAGGGTGTCTAAGAGTGTTCAAAATTAAAGTTACACCCATATTACCAAAATATGCTTCATGTATTACACATAGACTATATAATAATATATTTTTATGTTTCTGATACGCCAAAAATTTAATAATATAAAATTGCAGTTGCTATGAAAGAAAAAGTTCATCTATCTCTGAAGTTACTGACTCTAATTTCACAATAAAATTCTCTAGGAAGCTTTAAAAAATAGTAATGCTCAGGCCCCAATTTGGATCCAGTCAACAGTAATTTTTTTTTAAAGATTTTATTTATTTATTTGACAGAGACAGCCAGTGAGAGAGGGAACACAAGCAGGGGGAGTGGGAGAGGAAGAAGCAGTCTCCTAGCAGAGGAACCTGATGTGGAGCTCGATCCCAGAATGCTGGGATCACGCCCTAAGCCAAAGGCAGACGCTTAACGACTGTGTCACCCAGGCGCCCCCAGTCAACAGTAATTTTTAAGCTTTCCAATGTGCAGCCAGAATCAAGATCCACTGAATAGTAATCTATTATTTTTTAAAAAGATTTTATTTATTTATTTGACAGAGAGAGAGAGACAGCCAGCGAGAGAGGGAACACAAGCAGGGGGAATGGGAGAGGAAGAAGCAGGCTCCCAGCAGAGCAGGGAGCCCCATGTGGGGCTGGATCCCAGGACCCTGGGATCACGCCATGAGCTGAAGGCAGACACTTAATGACTGAGCCACCCAGGCACCCCAGTAATCTATTATTTTTTAACAAAATAGATTTAAAAATCAGAATTGATTTTTCCATAATCTAAGAAATAAAAATAAGGAAAATTCCCTATTTAAAAAAAAAAGAAAGAAAATCCCAAATTCCAGTAATCTGAATCCCAATAGACAGATTTATACTAATTTTTATCTTATTTTAAATAAATGCTTTTAACTTTGTAATTAGATTTCCTTCTCTAAATATACGATAACAATAACACTTAAGGAGTAACTAATTTAACATTTGTGCTAATATTTTCAAAAAACACAAAAGGACTCAAATTAATCTTGCATGTGTTTGTAAAAAAAGAGGAAAATCTGACTTCAATACTTATCAAAATTTTCCATTTGGTGCTGACTTTTTGGTTGACCTTATCCTCCTCTACCCCCTCTATGAGCATTTTGCTCATAGTGGGGCCTTTTCAAAGTAGGAAAACAAACTGCCTCTTACAAAACCCTTAGACTGTCAGGCACTGGAATGTGGGAGACACCAGGATATAACAGACAATAGTAAAGAGAAATAAGAAACTCATTAGTAGAAACATTTCTGGGAAGCAGTGCCAGAGTAGGAAAACCTAAACTGCAATTGATAAATTGCTGAAGACTCCAAATGGACAAGTCTAAGAGTTAAAAAGTGCAAAGGGACCTAGTCATAGGGTGGCCCCAATAATTTTGTGAATTTTACTTCCAGGAGCTCTACCTAGTCCTTAAAATAAACACCTAAGAATAATGTCCTTGTGCTTTTGACAAGGGAAAGGAAAATGAATCATCTTGAAATATGCCAAAGCGTTTTATTATTCTTAACAAGGCCTGATCACAGGAGAAGCTATTTTACTGAGTGTAATCTGCTATTTTATTCAGAGCCTAAGCTACATTGGGGAAGGGAAATACCCAACTCCAGTTGGTTCTAGGTATTCTGTCACATCTGAGGAGGGGAAAAATGAGAAGCACTGGTAAAGTTCAGTCTAGGAGCGCAAGATTAACCAAAAGACAGACTTAATCATGGGTCTATAGACACTTCCCCTACCTCACACCTCACAACATTATTAAAGGCTTGTTTACCCAGTGCATTACGTACACCTTTTAACAAAAATTACAATGCATATTAAAATGCAAAAAACAAACAAACAAACAGTTTGAAGGGATGGAACAAACATCAGAACAAGAGTCTGACAGGAAGGCAATATTGAATATATCAGACCAGAAATTTAAAAAAAACTGATTAATATGCTAAAGCTTTAATGCAAAAAGTAATTGTCAAGTAAGAACAGATGGATGACATAAGTAGAGAGAAACATTTTAATAATTGTTTTAGATGGTAGACATCAAAACATTGTAAAAGAAATGAAGACTGCCTTGACGGGCTCATTAGAAAAGTGGTTATGGATGGAAGATAAAGAATCTCTGAGCTTGAGGTTATGACAAGAGAAACCTCCAAAACAAAAACCAAAGACAAAAGAGACTGAAAGGGGAAAAACCCAGTATATCCAAGAATGTGGTACAACTACATCTTTTGTAGGGATACCAAAAGGATAAGGAAGAAAACATAAGCAATATTTGAAGCATTAAAAACTGAGAATTTCACCAAATTAATGTCAGACACCAAATTAAGATCAGGAACCTCTGAAAACACAAAGTAGAATGAATGCCAAAAATTCTACACCTAGGAGTACCATATTCAACCTCAGAAAATCAAAGGTAAAGAAAAAATATTGAAAGATGTCCAGAGGAGGGGGAAATACTTATCTCTAGGAGCAAAGGTAAAAATTAAATCTATCTTCTTCTTAGAAACCATGCAAGCTAGAAGAGAATGAAGTGAAATATTTAGTGGTAAAAGAAAAACCACACCAGTCTGGAATTCTGTACCCTGTGAAATTAGTTTTCAAAACTGAAGGAGAAATAAACATTCTCATATGCAAACAAATATCAAAGGAAGTATTGCCTTGCAAGAAATGTTAAAAGTAATTCTTTAGAGAAAAGGGAAATAATACAAGGTCAGAAACTCAGATTTACATAAAAAAGAGCATCAAAAAAAGAAATGAAATACGGAAAATATAAAACATTTATTTTATTTTTAATTGATCTAAAAGATAATTATTCACCATTTACATCAGTAGACACAACATACAAATAGAAAATCAACAAAGACCAGATCGATGTAACAGACATATTCTGAACATTCTAACCTAAAACAAATTACATATTCTTTTCAAATGTACATTGATTACTCTCCAGAACAGATCACATATTAGACCACAAAACAAGTCTCAACAAACAAACAAAACTGAAGTCATGCCATGCATCTTTTCTTACAACAGTGCTATGAAAATAGAAATCAACAGCAAGAAAAATATAAGACCACAAATACATGGAGATTAATAACATGCTATTAAACAATGAATGGGTCAACCAAGAAATCAAAGAAGAAATAAAAAATATGAAGACAAAAGAAAATGAAAACACAACAGCCCAAAACATTTGGAGTGATGGAAATGTGGGTCTAAAAAGGAAGTTTATGGCAAAACATTCCTATCTCCAGAAGCAAGAAAAATTTCAAATAAACAACCTAATCTTATACCTAAAGGAGCAGAAAAAAAAAAAAAAAAGGAACAAAACCAAACCCAGCAAAAGGATATAAATAATAAAGATGAGAACAGAAATAAATGATATAGAAACTAAAAAACAAAAACAAAAAACCCTAGAAAACGAAAAGAACAAATTAATGAATCTAGGATATGTTTCTTTGAAGAGATCAACAAAATTGACAAATCACTGGCAAGACTCATTAAAGAAAATAGAGGAAGGATTCAAATAAACAAAAGTACTAATGAAAGAGAAGAAATAACAACCAATACCACAGAAATACAGACAGTTGTAAGAGAATATTATAAAAATATATATGCCAACAATTTGGACAACTTAAAAGAAGTGGTAAATTCTTAGAAAAACATAACCTACCAAAACTAAAGCAGGAAGAAATAGAAAATTTGCATAGTCCAATTACCAGTAATGAAATTGAATCATAAAAAAAACAAAACAAAACAAAAAACAACACCCAACAAATGAAAGTCTAAGACCAGATGACTTCACAGGTGAATCTTACCAAACATTTAAAGAAGAGTTAATACCCATACTTCTCAAACTATTCTAAAAAATTCAAGAGGGGGGTTCCTGGGTGGGTCACCCAGTTAAGCACCTGCCTTTGGCTCAGGTCATGATCCCAGAGTCCTGGGATTGAGGCCTGCATTGGGATCCCTGCTCAGTAGGAAGTCTGCATCTCCCTCTCCCTCTGCTCCTCTCCCTGCTCATGCTCTCTTTCACTTGCTCACTCTCTCTCAAATAAATAAAATCTTAAAAAGATAAAATTAAAAAATAGAAGAGGAAGGAAAACTTCCAAATTCATTCTATGAGGCCAGTATCACCCTGACACCAAAACCAGATAAAGATACCACCAAAAGAGAGAACTACAGGCCATATCTTTCAAATATAGATGTAAAAATCCTCAACAAAATATTAGCAAACTGAATCCAACAATATATTTAAAAAATCATACACCATGATCAAGTGGGATTTATTCCTGGGTTGCAAGGGTGGTTCAATATTTGCAAAACAATTAACATGATACAAGGGGAAAGACCTGAATTCTAAAAACCATAAGACACAGATGAAAGAAATTCAAGATGATGCAAGAAATGAAAAAGACATTTCATGCTCATGGGTTGGAAGAACAAATATTGTTAAGATGTCTATACTACACAAAGCAATCTACACATATAATGCAATCCCTATCAAAACAGAAGCAGCATTTTTCAAAGAACTAGAACAGTCCTTAAATTTGTATGGAACCACAAAGATCTTAAATAGCCAAAGCAATCTTAAAAAAGAAAAACAAAGCTATCCCAAATTTCAAGTTATATTGCAAGGTGGTAGTAATTAGAACAGTATGCCACTGTCATAAAAATAGACACATAGATAAGTGGAATAGAACAGAAAACCCAGAGATAAACCCAAAATTATGCAGTCAATCTTTGACAAAGGAGGGAGGAAGATACAATGTGAAAAAGATACTCCTTCCACAAATGGTGCTGGGAAAACTGGAGAGCCACTTACAAAAAATGAACGTAGACTACTTTCTTACATCACACCCAAAAACAAACTCAAAATGGATTAAAGATCTAAATGTGAAACATAAAACCATAAAAATCTTTGAAGAGAGCAGGGGTAGTAATCTCTCTGACATTGACCATAGCAATATTTTTCTAGATATATCTCCTGAGACAAGGAAAATAAAAGTAAAAATAATCTATTGAGACTACAAAATAAAAAGCTTCTGTACAGCAAAATATGTAAAGAACTGATAGAACTGAATACCCAAAGAAACACAAATAATCCAATTAAAAAATGGGTAGAAGACATTAATAGACATTTTTTCCAAAGAAGATATACAGATGGCTAACAGACATGTGAAAAGATTCTCAACATCACTAATCACCGGGAAAATGTACATCAAAACTTCACTGAGATATCACCTCGCACCTATCAGGATGGCTAAAATTAAAAACGCAAGAAACAACAAATGTTGATGAGGCTGTGGAGCAAAAGGAACTCTCTTGCAATATTTTTGGGAATGTAAACTGATGTAGCTGCTATGGAAAATAGTACAGAGAGTCCTCAAAACCTCTTAAAAATAGAGTTACCCTATGATCAAGAAATTGCATTATTGGGTATTTATCCAAAAAATACAAAGCCACTAATTCAAAGGGATACGTGCATTTCTTGTTAATTGCAGCATAGCCAAACTATGGAAGTGGCCCAAGTCCATTGATAGATGAGTGGATAAAGAGGTGGTATATATACAATAAAATATTATTCAGCCATAAGAAAGAATGAAATCTTTCCATTTGTAGCAATTTAGATAGAGCTGGAGAGTATAATGCTAAGCAAAGTAAGTCCATCAGAGAAAGACAAGTACCATATGATTTCACTCATGTGGAATTTAAGAAATAAAATAAAGGAGAGGGGTGCCTGGGTGGCTCAGTTGTTAAGCATCTGCCTTCAGCTCAGGGCGTGATCCCGGCATTCTGGGATCAAGCCCCACATCGGGCTCCTCCGCTGGGAGCCTGCTTCTTCCTCTCCCACTCCCCCTGCTTGTGTTTCCTCTTTTGCTGGCTGTCTCTCTGTCAAATAAATAAATAAAATCTTAAAAAACAAAATAAAATAAAGGGGAAAAAAAGAGAGAGAGACAAACCAAGAAACAGACTCTTTATTGTAGAAAACACACTGATGATTACCAGAGGGGTCGGTGGAAGAATGGGGGGAAATAAGGGATGGGGATTAAAGAGTACACTTATCATGATAAAAACAAAATGAAAAAAATCATAATGCTAGAACAGAAAAAAGATAACTGTTCGAAATAGTAATAGCAACAATGTATATGATTGCATATATGCTTATGTATGTTTATATGCTTATATAAGATAGCTGCTTAGGTATAAATGAAATGAATAACAGAAATGATATAAAAATTAGGAGATAAGAACTAGAAGTATTTTGTTATTACTAAGTATTCCTACTACTTGTGAAATGGTGTAGTATTATTTGAAAATGCACTTAGGTCAGTTGCAAATGCATATTGCAAACTATATGGCAACCACAAAATAAATACATACACATATGTATACATATATATTATATATATATATATAATATATACACAGAAAGAAGAAATATAATTGATATACTATGAAAGGAAAGAAAATGAAATTCTATAAAATGCTCAATTAAAACCACAAACCACAAAAGACAGAAAAAATTTGGAAGAAAAATAGGAGCAAAGAATAAGGGTACAAATAGAAAAGAGTAAGATATATGGTAGATATCAATCCAAGTATATCAACAACCACTGTAAGCTTCATGGTCTAAATACACCAATTAAAAGAGATCATGGCAGATTAAGGAACAAAATCCAACTACACATTGTTTACAAGTAACTCACTTTAAGACACATATAGATTAAAAGTAAAGATAGACATATCATGTTAACACTAACCAAAAGAAAATAGGAATAGGTATATTAATTTTAAACAGATTTCAGAGCAAGAAAAATTATCAGAGATAAAAGGGGTATTACATAATGATAAAGGGGTCAATACTCCAAAAAGACATAGAAATCCTTACTGTTTTGTGCCTAACAACAGAGCATCAAAATATGTGAGGCAAAAATTATTAGGCAAGGAGAAATTGATATATCTACTCTGATAGTTGGAGAGTCTATACACCTCTGTCAGACATGCACAGATCTGGGGCTCCTGGGTGGCTCAGTCATTAAGTGTCTGCCTTTGGCTCAGGTCATGATCACAGGGTCCTGGGACTGAGACCCACATTGGGTTCTCTGATCAATGAGAACCCTGCTTCTCCCTCTCCCACTCCCCCTGCTTGTGCTCTCTCTCTCTCTCTGTCAAATAAATAAATGAAATTTAAAAAAAAAAAGGCATAGAGCCAGCAGGTAGAAAACCAGTAAGGACATACCTGAATTCAACAGCACCATAAATCAAATGTATATAACTGACATCTATAGACTGCTATATCCCAAAACAGTAAATTACCAATTCTTAATGAAAGAATTACAAATTCACATGGAACATTCATCGAGATAGACCACATTCTGAGCCATGAAACACATCTTAACAAATTTAAAATAATATAGTTTATACAGAATCTGCTCTGAGACCACAATGAAATTTAAATGAGAAATTAATAACAAAAAGATAGCTGGAAAATTCCAAAATACTTGGTGAATAAACAGCACATTTCTAAATAACAAATGGGTCAAAGAAGAAATCTCAAGAGAAAATTAAAAAAATATATCTCGGCTAAAATGTATTTTGAAATAAAAATAAATAACACCTAATCAAAATATGTGGACTGCAACAAAAGAAAGCTTAGAGGAAAAAGTATTGCTTTGAATGAAAATATTAGAAAAGTAAATCTAAAATCACTAATCAAATTTGTAGTTTACGAAACCTGAAAAAGAAAAGCAAATTTAGTCCAAAGTAAACAGAAGAAAAGAAATAATAAAAATTGGAGCAGAAATCAATGAAGTTGAAAAAAACTGTCTCAACATAGAAAATCAACCAAACCAAGTGTTGATTTAAAAGATCAATAAAAGTAGTAAACCTCTAGAAAGGCTATCTGATAAAAAAGGAAAAGAGACAAAAATAACTAATAACAGAAATGAAAGAGTGGACATCACTACAGATCCCATGGACATTAAAAGGATAACAAAGGGATATTATAAAATTTATGCCCACAAATTTGATAATCTAGATGAAATGGAGAAATTACATAAAAGACACAATCTTTTCAAATTCGAACAAGACAAAATAAATCACCTGAATAGGCCTGTATCTATCAAGGGCATTAAATCAATAATTAATAAAATCTTCCAAAAGAGAGTACCAGGCCCAAATACATTTACTGAGGAATTCTATAAAATATTTAAGGGAGAATCTATGCCAGATATCTATAATCTCATCCAAAAGAGAAAAGAAATATTTCCTAATTAATTGTTTAAGGCCAGTATTACAATGCTTCAAAAATCAGACAAAGATATTACAAGAGAAAAAACAGATCAATATCCCTTGTGAACATAGATATGAAAACACCAACAAAATGAAATTTAAAAATGTATAAAGGTCATTATGAATTCACAAATTAAAGCAACAATGAGGTGTAATTACACACTTGTTACAATGGCCAAAATCTGAAACATTGACAACAAATTCAGGGGAGGAGGTAGAACAACAGGAATTCTCATAATTAGCTGTCAGAATACAATAGGGTAGAGCTACACTGGAATACAGTTTGACAGTTTATTATAAAACTAAAAATACGCTTACCATATGATCCAGCAATTACATCCCCTGGTATTCCAAAGGGATTGGAAACATGTCAACACAAAAATGTGCACATGGATATTTTCAGCAGTTTTATTCATAATTGCCAAACTTGAGAAGAACAAGGATGTCTTTTCACAGGACAATATATAAACTGGCATATCCCATCAATGGATTATTAGTGCTAAAAACAAATAAGCTATCAAGCCATGTAAAAACATGGAGAAATTGTAAGTGCCTATTACTAAGTGAAAGAAGCTAGTCTAAAAACACTATATACTGTATAATTTTAAGTATATGACATTCTGGAAAAAGTAAAACTATGGAGACAGTGAAAAAGATCAGTTGGTTGCCAGGGAGAAAGGGGATGGAGGCATAAATAAGGAGACGGCAGAGGAAACCTAATCTCTGTAATACTTTAATGTGGTTGATACATAACATTATGTATTTTTTTCAAACCCATTGAATGGGCAACATCAAGAGTGAAACCTAATGTAAACTCTGGACTTTGGGTGATAATGTTGTGTCAGTGTAGTTTTACCAATTGTCACAAATGTACCACTGTTGCAGGACGTTGATAGTGGCAGATGTATGTTATCCAGGAAAGTTGTATGGGATGCAGGTTTTAAATCGAAACTTCAGGTACTTTTCTCTCAATTTTTCTGTGAACCTAAAACTGCTCATAAAAAATAAAGTTTATTAACTAAAGAAAGTGAATTGGAACTTCTATCTACAAAACAAAAACGAAAACAAAACAGAATTTCCTACATTACATAATGTCCTTTTCATGTATGAGAGCCATGAGAATCATGATCCATTCCTTCAAAGAGAATTTGTAAATTACAAACACTGTTGGCGCTAATAAATATTTCTGGCAAAGAGAGAATATTTCTCTTGCCAGAATTCACATCTCCAGTTCTTTCCCTTAGCAGTTCATGAGCAAATGTTTCAGTAGACTGGTGGATAGGAGGACTTGCACAATGCACATTGGAAGAAATTCCAGCATTAGCATTGACATAAACGCCTGAACTCACAGCATCTAGCATCTTCTTTGTGACTGATGCATAGTTCTCGACTTCCTGAGGCAGCTGGTTGGATCTAAATATATATTTTTGCTCTTAATATAGACTTCCAAGTTAATTAAAAAAAAAGAATTATAGTTGACATATAATGTTACATTAGTTTTAACTGTATAACATTGTGATTCAATGATGCTATGCATTATGCTATGCTCACCCCATCTGTCACCATACAACAATATTACCATATCATTGACTATATTCCCTATGTTGTACCTTTCATCCTCATGACTTACACATTCCATGACTGGAAGCCTGTACCTCTTGATATCCTACCTCCATTGAAATAACCCCTTGAAGTTACTTTAAAATTTACAAAGTTAATTGACTTCACAATAAATAGGATTTAATCCAGTACTCTAACACATTTATGAATCAGTTGAGGATCTTGTCAAAATACAAATTCTTAGGTGGAGTCTGAGATTTCTAAATTTCTAACAAGCTCCCAGGAGTGGCTAGTCCTGCCAATAGGAGTACAATAACTCTATAACATGCTCTTGACCAAATTTTTCTAAGTGTGGTCTAAGAATAGCCTGCATTAGAATTGCCTGTGGTGGTCATGAAAATTTAGATTCTAGGGCCTAAGATCTACTGAGTTATAACAAAATCTGCCTTTTAAATAAGTGTCCATGTGATTCTCATATATATCAATATTTGAGAACTAGCACAAATCTAAATAACCTGGCTCTGTATGGATCTATAAAGCATTTTCTCTTTGGATTGAATTTCTTAATTTTTAAAATTTTTTTAAGATTTTAATTATTATGTTCAGTTAGCCAGCATATAGTACATCATAAGTTCTTTTTGTGGTGTTCAACGATTCATTAGTTGTGTATAACACCCAGTGCTCATCCCAACATGTGCCCTCCTTAATACCCATCACCTAGTTACCCATCCCCCCTACCCCTATTTTCTTTCAAGTTCTACATGAAAATGCCACTTTGGAATAACTTTATAGAAAATCAGCTGTTATAGAATCACTTAAATTTTAAAAGACTTAGAAATTCAAATAGAGTGTGAGCTTAAACTATGTTTATATAGTATTTGATTTATGGAGCTATTTAATTTTTCTGTCATTTCATGAATTTTAAATGCAAAGAAAGGGAATATCTTTGCTTTTGCTCTAGGCAGTATTTTGATTTGCAAGCCTGATATCTAAACTCTGATGAAAACTGTTGTGTATCTTTATTGTGGCTTGTCTCTTATTCTAGAAATTTTTTTGAGGAATAAAAAGCAAACTTTTTCATAATACCCCACTTATTGGGAACTCTGCCTCCAGGCAAACTCTACATCTTAGAACACAGCCTGAAAGCTCAAAATACACAGCAGTGGGATCTCAAAAATAGAATAACAGTCCTAAGGTCCCCCTGCACATGTGCACACATGCATACACATACCTCGACATGTTTTACTTTAAGGCCTAAATCCCTAATTCAATCAAATCCACTTTTCTCTTTCATATCTTCCAGAAATTTTATAAAAGTTTAGGGGAACAAACTATAAAAACTTGAGGCCAATTACAGGCATGAACAAAAACAAAATGAAAGAAGTAAAAGCTAACAATTCAAAGTAAAAGGAGATAAAAATTTTAAGCTTTCAAGAATTTTTTAAAAATTAATTTTAGTTTCCCATGTTTATTAATGAATGGATAGGCATATTTGGACCAATTTCTATTAAAATTATTTTAATAATATATTAGATCATAATTATCTTCATCTGAATATTTTATCCTAATATATCCTCATTTGATCCTGATGACTAAATATTTGTCTGTATACTATTTAAAAAAAATTCCTGAGTATCAGGAGTCTTATATGTACTTACTATTTTCCAAATTAATAAGTATTTACAAAAAACAATTCCCACATCCCATTGGCCTTCTTTAATTTTGGAGCTAGAGAATGAAAGGGAAGTGCATCTTAATGTTTTTATAATCACAGAAGCTGCATTTTCCTAAATTGAGAGAACTGGGTATAACTTGAAATACTGCACACCTAAAGTGGGATTCAGCTAATTAAGCATGACAGGTAGGAAAAGAAAAGAAAGAGAGAGAGAGAGAAAGAAAGAAACATTCAGCAGAGTAAGACAATCCATTTAAAACGATAATAAACTCAATTGTCATCTTATTTCACTCTTGACATTCCCCTGTCATTTGCTCGTGTCAGTCATTTGGTATAGTTTGTCAGTTGAATATCAAAACAATCATGACAATCAAATAAATATAAAGTCTGAGAAAATATACTCAGAAGTCATAGCTATGTATGAATGGCAGGCACACACTGATACTCATGATTGAATTTTATTTTGTGACTAGAAGGCTAAGAATCCTTCCTCTCAATTCTCTGTAGTTGGACATATTGTAATTTTTCTCATGTTAAACACACACACAGCATCTAAGCAGTTTGGAAATATTTCATTCCACAGTGGTTAACTCATCAAATCTACTTTCTAATCCAATTATGTGGACAAACATGCCTGGTTTAAGTTCAGAATGAATTAGCCAGGATCTAAAACATCAACCAGTATGACACTTCAATGAGCAGGAACCACCTGATCAGAAATCTTTGTTGTTCATTTATTGCTTAAATAAGTTTCCTCATCACTGAGGAAAAGATAATTCCATTCTGTAAAATACAGACTTTGCTCAGAAAATCCAGTGAACTGATATGTTCATATTCTATCAATTGAAACCATTTCAATGATCAATAAAGTCATGAAAGTAGACATTTTGAACAAATAATACATAGCATTATTTGGGGGAAAAACTTTCATCTATTCAAACAGATTATACTTAGGTTTGAAGTGTATAAAAATTTGGTTGTCTTTTAGGCTCTCAATAATAAAAGTCTCATCTAATTTATGAAAGAAAGTGCTTGGCAAGCTGACTGTCTCCACATATTCGGTGCCTGCCTTCTGCATAATGCATAAGTTGATGTATCTCTTTCCCCATCGGTCAATAACAGAAAACACTCTATTGCTAGGTAGAAAAAAACTTTTTTCCCAGTGCTGAGGAATTAAATTTGCCATTCCAAGTGTGTCCTTTTGGATCATTCCTTCTGTGCTTTATCTGAACTTCACAGGATTTTGTTTGGAGCTGCAGAGAATCAAATCCTCCTACTTGGTTTTCACTGATTCTCAACTCACTAAGCTTATGCCCAAATTTATGAGAATATCACTCAAAATATCACACAACAATCAAAGAGGGCAAATTTGTAAGGGTCCTAAACTATCTCAGAAATTCAGAAAAGCAAAATGTCACAGCTACATACAGAGAAGTACTAGCCACCATGAAGAGCTATTAAAATTCAGGCTTATACTACTATATAGTACTTCCTAATTTTTTTCTCAAATGGTAAACATAAGGAACACAATTTTTATCCTGTGAATTAATATGAAAAAACATTTTCCTTGAATTAATATAAACACTAAATCCAACCAAAGGGTCAAATGATTAGACATACTTAATATATAAGGAGTATATTTCCCACTAAAATGCAACTTTTTAATTTTTCAATATTTTTAAAGACAACAAAGTCCTTATGATGCCCCTGAAAAAAAAAATCACTGAGTAGTTAGTATTTTATTTGCAGTTCATTTGTATTCTCCTTAGCTAATAGTATTTGAAGAAATAATTGTCATAGCTGATAAAGGACTATTATCCAAAATATACAAAGAACTCTTAAAACTCAACAAAAACAAATAGCCTGATTTAAAAATGGCTCAAAGACCTTAACAGAAACCTTACCAAAGGAAATTTAAAGGTGGCAAATAAGCATATGAAAAGATGCTCTATATCCTATGTTATTAGGAAAATGTAATGAGAAAAACAATGAAATACCACTACATACCTATTAGAATGGCCAAGATCTGGAAGACTGACAAAGCCAATTGCTGGTGAGGATGTGGAGCAACAGGAATTTTTATTCATTGGTCATAGGAATGTAAAATGATACAGCCAGTTTGGAAGATAGTTTGGTGGTTTCTTACAAAACTAAACTTACTCTTACCTTACAATCCAGCAACCATTCTTCTTGGTATTTACCCAAGGAGTTGAAAACTTATGTCCTCACAAAATCTGTACATGGAATGTTTATAGAAGTTTGTTCATTTGCTTGTTTTTAATAATTGCCAAAACTTGGAAGCAACCAAGATGCCCTTCAGTAGGTAATGGATAAATAAACTATGGTACATCCAGACAATGGACTATTACTTGGCACTAAAATAAGATGACCTATCAAGCCATGAAGACATGAAGGAAACTTAAATGCATATTACCAAGTAAAAGAAGCCAGTCAGAAAAGACTAGATACTGTATGATGCCAAATATATGACTTTCTGAAAAAGGTAAAACCATAACCATAATAAAAAGATCAGTGGCTTCCAGGAGAGAGGGGAGAGAGGAAAAAATAATCAAACTGTGCATGATACATATTCAAAGTGTGCATGATACACTGCTCTTCATGATACAACAATGATGGCTACATGTCATTATGCATTTGCCCAAGTGATAGAATGTATTATACTGTATTATACCAAGAGTGAATCCTAATGTAAAATATGGAATCCTAATGTAAAATAGTCATGTAAGTTCATCAGTTGTAACAAATGTATAATTCTGATAGAGGATGTTGATAATGAAAAGTTTATGTACAGTGGGGAGTATTTGAGAAATCTCTGTAGTTTCAACTCCATTCTTCTGGACACCTAATACTGCCAATAATAATAATAATAATAATAATAATAATAATAATAATAATAATAATAATAATTTAAAAAAATACACTCCAGGTCAGAAAGGACTGGCATGATATACTCAGTGTGCTAAATAGGAAAAATATGCAGCAAAGAATATTTTATCTACCAAGGCTATCATTCAGAATAGAAGGAGAGATAAAGAGTTTCCAGGACAAACAAAAACCGAGGAAATTTGTGAACAATAAACCAGCCCTGTAAGAAACATTAAAAGGGATCCTTTGAGTGGAGAGAGAGCCCAAAAGTATCAAAGACCAGAAAGGAACAGAGACAATCTACAGAAACAGTACAGGTAATACAATGGTACTAAATTCATACCTTTCAATAATTACTCTGAATGTAAATGGACTAAATACTCCAATCGAAACACAAGGGTATCAGAATGTATTAAAAAACAAGACTCATCAACAAGCAGCTTATAAGAGACTCATTTTAGACCCAAACATATATCCAGAATGAAACTTAGGATAAAATGGAGAACCATTTATCAAGCCAATGGATATCAAAAGAAAGCTGGATTAGCCATCCTTATATCAGACAAACTAGACTTTTAAACCAAAGACTGTAATAAGAGATGAAGAACACTACATCATAGTAAAAGGGTCTACCCAATAAGATCTAACAATTGTAAATATTTATGACCCTAACTTGGGAGCAACCAAATATATAAACCAATTAACAAAATTAAAGAAACTCATGGATAATAATGATAGGGGATTTTAAGACCCCACTCACAGGAATAGACAGATCATCTAAGTAGAAGACCAACAAAGATCTTTCTCAAAAACAAGGGCTTTGAATGACACACTGGACCAGATGGAATTAACAGATATATTCAGAGCATTGCATCCTAAAGCAATAGAATACACATTCTTCTCGAGTGTGCATAGAACATTCTCCAGAATAGATCACATACTGGGGTCACAAATCAAGTCTCAACCAGGACAAAAAGATTGAGATTATACCATGCATACTTTCAGACCACAGTGCTTTAAAACTCTAAGCTGACCATAAGAAAAAATTTGGAAGGACAACAAATGCTTGATGGTTAAAGAGCAACCAGAAATTTAAAGAATTTAAAAAATGCATGGAAGCAAATGAAGATATGACAGTTCAGAATCTTTGGGATGTAGTCCTAAGAAGGAAGTATATAGCAATACAGGCCTTCCTCAAGAAACAATCTCAAATACACAACCTAACCTTATACCTAAGGGAGCTGGAAAAAGAGCAGCAAATAAAGCCTAAATCTGGCAGGAGAAAAGAAATAATAAAAATTAGATCAGAAATCAATGATATACAAATAAAAACAAACAAACAAACAGTAGAACAGATCAACGAAACTAGGAGCTTATTCTTTAAAAGAATTAAAAAGACTGATAAACCTCTAGCCAGACTTATCAAAAAGAAAAGAGAAAGAACTCAAATAAATAAAATTATGAAAGAGGAGAGATCACAACCAACATCAAAGAAATACAATTATAAGAGAATATTATGAGCGATTATATGTCAACGAATTGGAAGAAATGGATGCATTCCTAGAAACATATAAACTACCAAAACTGAAATGGAAGAAATAGAAAATTTGAACAGCTCCATATCCAGCAAGCAAATTGAAGTGGTAATCAAAAATCTCCCAACAAACAAGAGTCAAGGGTGGATGGCTTCTGAGGGGAATCCCATCAAAGATTTAAAGAAGAATTAGTATTCTTCTAAAACCATTTCAAAAAAAGGATTTGGAATGAAAACTTCCAAACTTATTCTACGAGGCCAGCATTACCCTGATTAGTAAACCAGACAATGACCCTACTAAAAGGAAAATTACAGACCAATATACCTGATGAACATGGATGTAAAAGTTCTCAACAAGATACTAGCTAATCAGATCCAACAGTACATTAGAAGAATTATTCACCATGAGCAAGTGGAATTTGTTTCTGGGCTGCAAGCGTAGTTCAACATCCACAAATCAATCCAGTGATACACCACATTAATAAAAAAAAAAAGGACAAGAACCATATGATCCTTTCAATAGATGCAGAAAAAGTATTTGCAAAATATAGCATCCTTTCTTGATAAAAACTGTCTGCTGTTTAGGGATTGAGGGAACATATGTCAATACAGTAAAAGCCATATATGAAAAACCCACAGAGAATATCATCCTCAATGGGGAAAAACTGAGAACTTTTCCCTAAAGTCAGCAAAATGACAGGTATGCCTACTCTTAACCATTGTTGTTCAACACATTACTGGAAGTCCTAGCCTCAGCAGACAATACAAATAAATAATAGGCATCCAAATCAGCAAAGAAGTCAAAGTTTCACTCTTTGTAGATGCCATGAAGCTCTATGTAGAAAACCCCAAAGCCTTCATCCCAAAGTTGCTCATACTGATACAGGACTTCGGCAAGCTCACAGGATATAAAATCAATGCACAGGAGTCAGTTGCATTTCCTTTTCCTTTTTTTTTTTTTTTTTTTTTTTTTAGAATTTAAAGGATTTATTTATTTATTTGTCAGAGAGAGGGGGAGAGAGAAAGATAGAGAAAGAGAGAGAGCACGCACAAGCAGGGGAGTGGCAGGCAAAGGGAGAAGCAGGCTCCTTGCTGAGCAAAGAACCTGATGTGGGACTCCATCCCAAGACCCTAGGATCATGACTGAGCTGAAGGCAGACACTTAACTGACTGAGCCACTCAGGCATCCCATCAGTTGCATGACTATACACTAACAATGAAGCAGAAGAAAGAGAAATCAAGGAATTGATCCCACTTACAATTATACCAAAAACCATGAGATACCTAGGAATAAAGCTAACCAAAGAGGTAAAGGATCTGTACTCTGAAACCTATAGAACATTTGTGAAAGAAATTGAAGAAAACAAAAAGAAATGGGAAAACATTCCATGCTCATGGATTGGAAGAGTAAATATTGCTAAAAAATCTATGCTACCCAAAGCAATGTATACATTCAATGCAATCCCTATCAAAATACCATCAATATTTTCACAGAGCTGGAACAAACAATCCTAAAATTTGTATGGAACCAGAAAAGACCCCAAATAGCCAAAGGAAATTTTAAAAAGAAAACCAAAGCTGGAGGCATCATAATTCCAGACTTCAAGCTGTATTACAAAGCTGTAATCATCAAGACAGTATGGTACTGGCACAAAAACAGACACATAGACCAATGGAACAGAATAGCAAACCTAGAAATGGACCCTCAACTAATCTTTAACAAAGCAGGAAAGAATATCCAATGGAAAAAATTCTCTTAAACAGATGGTTTTGAGAAAATGGGACAGCCGCATGCAGAAGAATGAAACTGGACCATTTCCTTATACCATATACAAAGATAAACTCAAAATGGATGAAAGACCTAATGTGAGACGGAAACACACCAAAATCCTAGAGGAGAACACAGGCAACAACCTCTTTGACTTTGGCCCACAGCAACTTCTTACTAGACATGTCTCCAAAGGCAAGAGAAAAAAAGCTTAAAATGAACTATTGGGACTTCATCAAGATAAAAAGATTTTGCACAGAAAAGGAAACAGTTAACAAACTAAAGGCAACCTATGGAATGGAAGAAGATATTTGCAAATGTCTTATCAGATAAAGGGCTAGTATCCAAAATCTATAAAGAACTTATCAAACTCAATACCCCAAAAAACAAAAAACAAAAAATCCAGTCAAGAAATGGAAAGACATGAAAAGACATTTCTCCAAAGAAGACATACAAATGGCTAACAGAAAAAATTATCAACATCACTTAGTAATAGGGAAATACAAATCAAAACCACAATGAGATATCACCTTACCCTGGTAGAATGGCTGAAATTGACAACTCAGGAAACAACAGATGTTGGTGAGGATGCAGAGAAAGGGGAACCCTCCTACACTGTTGGTGGGATTGCAAACTGATACTGCCACTCTGGAAAACAGTATGGAGCTTCCTCAAAAAAGTTAAAAATAGAGCTACTCCATGACCCAGCAACTGCAGTACTAGGTGTTTATCCAAAGGATACAAACAGTGATTCAAAGGGGGCACATGTACCCTAATGTTTATGGCAGCAATGTCCAAAATGGCCAAACTATCAAAAGAGCCCAGATGTCCATTCACAGATGAATGGATAAAGAAGAGGTCATATATATTCCATCTATAGTGGACTATTACTCAGCCTTCAAAAGAATGAAGTCTTGCCATTTGCAATGATGTGGTTGGAACTAGAGGGTGTTATGCTAAGCAAAATACGTTAGTCATAGAAAGACAAATACCATATGATTTCAATCATATGTGAAATTTAAGAAACAAAAGAGATGAATGTAGGGGAAGGGAAGGAAAAATAAAACAAGATGAAAATAGGGAGATAAACCATAAGAGACTCTTAACTCTAGGAAACAAACTGAGGGTTGCTGGAGGGGAGGTAGGGAGGGGGATGGGGTAACTGGGTGGTGATAGGCATTAAGGAGGGCACTTGATGTAATGAGCACTGGATGTTACATGCAACTGATGAATCAATAAATTCTACTCCTGAAATTAATAGTACAGTATATATCAACTAAATTGAATTTACATAATAAATTAAAAAAACAGATACAAAAACAAATCCACTCAAAATGTATAAAATTTATGCAAATATTCCAGATTAAGTAAAATTTAAAGTCCTTCGTATTTCTAAAAACCATTTTCTAGATTGCAGTTATATTTTTAAAGGTACTTATGTGTGGCTTTAAATTTTAATATATTTTCTTCCATCATCCATTTATTTTGTGCCTAAATTAGTCTATAATTGTTAAAATATATTACTTCTTAATACTGTCTCTTTATTGCATTAAAAGCAAACTTTAACAGCAGAGACCATTTTGGGTAGGGCTTTAGATTTTTTGTTTTGGTATTAAAGGCAGAGAAATAGCTAGCAATGTGTTTTCTGTATCCTTAAAGGAAAAAAATTCCACCAAAATAAATTATATGTTTTATAATTTTTATAACAGAACATTAAGAGGAAATGAATACTTAGCAAATAAAACTCATAAAAATAAAAATTCGATCTTGCCTATTTAAAAACTCCTAAACAAAAAAATTTCTTGGAAGAAATGTGTAACTGTGACAGAGAAGCCAGTTACACCCGTGATACATGAAAATAAGTCTAAAAGGAATGGTAAGTTTTTTATCTGAAAATAAAAAGATGGTGCAATAAATCCTCCTTATTATCTAATACATTGGTTTTCTACTGAGACCACTTTTAGAGTAAAAGATTTTTTTTTAAAGATTTTATTTATTTATTCGACAGAGATAGAGACAGCCAGTGAGAGAGGGAACACAAGCAGGGGGAGTGAGAGAGGAAGAAGCAGGCTTATAGCGGAGGAGCCTGATGTGGGGCTCGATCCCGTAACGCCGGGATCACGCCCTGAGCCGAAGGCAGACGCTTAACCACTGTGCCACCCAGGCGCCCCTAGAGTAAAAGATTTTTACAGTTCACTAGATTGTAATTCAGTTAAGGAATGATAAAAGACACATGACTATATAAATATTCTAGAAGTTTTTATAAGTTGTATTTAAAATAAAAATAAAAGATAAAAATCAAATATCTTTAAAAGGAAATTTTGAAAAGAGGTTATTCTATGAGATAGGAGAGAAATATATTTTGAATAGAAACAGTTGCTGCTAACACCTAAAGAATTAAACTTGCTTGGCATATTCAAGATCCAGTAAATGGGCCCAAAGCATTACACAGTGTTTCTCCTTTCTGCAAAAGGTGGACTGATAGGAGAACTACCTAGTAGAGAAAATCAGCAGAAACTGATGACTGATTAAAGTTAGGAGTTGAGAAAAAGATAGGATTGAGCTCAAGCTTGAGCAACCATGTAGATAATTTTAACAATAATTAGATAGGAAACAGAGAGGGAATAAATGGTTTTTCGAGAAAACATTATAAATATTAAAGGACAAGCAAAAGGGAGACCAGTGAGCAGTAAGATATATGGCCTAAGGTTCATATGAGTCACAGAGAAATTAGTATAGGGCTTCAAATTTGGGAATTACCAGCATATATATTATAATCAATGGTATAGGAAGACACAAGACTGACTAGAAAGGGCAAACCCTGAAGAACTTCAGCATTTTCTGAAGGGGGAGAAATCAGAGAGGGAGATGAACCATGAGAATCTATGGACCCTAGGAAACAAACTGAGGGTTTCAGAGGGGAGGGGCTTGAGGGAGGGGGAACAGGGTAATGGGTATTAAGGAGGGCATGTGTTGTGATGAGCACTGGGTGTTATATGAAACTAATGAATCACTGAACACTACATCAAAAACTAATGATGTACTATACAGTGGCTAAAGAACATAATTAAAAAAAAAACAAACTTCAGCATGTAAGGCATAAGCAAGGAAAAAAAAAAGATGAAATGGTGGCTGAGATGCCTGTAAGAGAAGTCAAAGGAAACCAAAGGAGTGCATTCTCATCTGAGCCAAGAAGAATTTCAGGAAGGAGCAATTAGAGGGTCAAATGCTGCTAAAAGTTCGAGAAAGATGAAAAATGCCCGCTTATATTGAGCAAAGAGGAGATTTCACTGAAATCAGTGTCAGAGGACTGGTAGATGTAGAAACCAGAATGCAGTGAGTTGATCAGAAATTGGGAGGTAAAGAAAATAACAGTATGCAAAGGAATTTGATTAGGAAGAGAAGCTTGAATGGGTTGCAGTTAAATATAGGGTCAGAGAAGGTTTTCAGTTTTGATAAGAGGAAGTGAGGTGAGGTGAGTTAAAGTAAGGTGAAATGGGGTAAAGTTGCCTATACTTAAATGTATGGTACCAGTAGTAGGTGATACAAAGTACTAGTAAAATATTAAACAAAAAGAGAAAAGAAATAATTTATGAATTCATTGCCTACCTATGTGTGAAATGATGGGATTCTAAACTCAAGTAAAAGAATTAACCAAAGCCAGTAGGAGGGACACCTCAATGGCTTAGAACCTAGAATCCAGACTTATAAGACTTATGAACTGTGTGACCTGGTTTAAATAATTTAATCTGCCTGTGTTCCACTTTCTTCATTTGAGAGATGAGGGAAACGATATTTACTTCAAAAAGTTTTTAGAAAGATCAAGTGGGCCAATACTTGTAATGTACTCAAACCATGTCTGTTACATAGTAAACTTGCAAAATATTTTGATTGTTATTGTTATTACAATATTAACAACTGAAGTAAAACAACAATATTAACAATTGAAAGGATAGCTGGGCATATATTTAGGATTGTGGGATTATACAAATCAGTAAGTATGTGAAACAAGATCTTCAAAATCATTAGGGAAATACAAATCAAAACCACAGTGAGATACCACCTCACACCTGTTATAATGGTTACTATTAAATGGAAAATAAAAAGTGTATGGAAGGATGTGTAGAAATTGGAATCCTTATACATTGTTGATGGGTATATAAAACTATGCAGCTGCAGGGAGGAGAAAAAGATGGCGGAAGAGTAGGGGACATTTTTCAGCTGGTCCCCTGAATTGAGCTGGATATCTACCAGACCATCCTGAACACCCATGAAATCAGCCCGAGGCATAGGAAGATATATCTGGATCTCTACAAATGAACATCTCCAGTGCTGAGTATTGAGGTACGAAGTGGGGAGCCATGAATCCACACACATATATCGGAAGATAAATGGAAGGGGGAGGGAGCTGAGGCACTCGGGTGTCAGGAAGCAGTAGCCACCTGCACTGGGGAGTGGGCAGACTCGAGGATGGGCACCGGCAGAGAGCAGACTGAGACTGTGAGCCCTGGAACGCACGCGTGACCAGACTGGAAACTGGAGCTCTGGAGCGCTCACTGGAACCAGACTGACTGGGAGCTCAGGAGCATGTGCGACCAGACTGAAAACCGGCGCTCTGGAGCACACACTCAAGCTAGACTGAAACCTGGAGCTCCAGAGCGTGCCTGTGTCCAAACTGAAAACCAGAGCTGCGGAGCGCTCACTGGAACCAAACTGAAACTGGTTGCTCTGGAGTGTGCACTTGAAGCAGACTGAAACGGAGTTTGGGAGTGGGCCAGCCAGACTGAAACCAGGAGCTTGGGAGTCCCATGGGAACCCGGGGTGGCTGGTGGTGTTAGAAGCTCAAAGGACAGAGACGGGCCAGATCTGGAAGCGAAGGCTGGGAGAGTGGCTTTGGGGTGCATAACCTGGGATGCTGCAGGGTTTTTAGCAGCACCAATAGAAACAGAGTTAAAGTGGCCAGGAGAGCTCAGTGGAGAGTGGACTACAACCTCTCTGTTCTGAGACAGAGGTTAGGATATGGCCACTGCAGCTCTGACTCTCAGAAGAGTCATAGAAAACCACCAGGGAAAGCTGCCAGAGAACAAAAGCCTGGAAATACCAGCTCACATTGTGTCCATCCCCATCCCCCCTCGCAGGGGACTGGGTGACTCTACCCAAACAGGGTTGCCTGAGTATCAGTGTGGCAGGCCCCTCCCCCCAGAAGGCAGGCTGAAAAAATAAGAAGCCCACATACCTAAGCTCCCTATAAAACAAGTGCACACTGCCTGGGTCCTGGTCAATAATTTGGGTTCTGGGCATCCTCGCAACCTCTCTTCATCAGAACGAGGAGGAGGAGAAATCCCCTCCAGCAAAGAAAAGATACAGAGTCTGTGGCCTCTGCCACAGAACTGATGGATATAGATATAACCAAATTGTCAGAAATGGAGTTCAGAGTAACAATGGTCAAGATAAGGTGTAGGCTTGAAAAAAAATTAATGAAAATATTAACAAGAATATACAATCTCTAAAGGCAGAAACGAGAGTGTATTGGAAGAAATTATTATTCTATGAATCAAATGCAGTCTAAACTGGATGCTCTGATGGGCAGTGTAAATGAGGTAGAAGAATGAATTAGTGAGTTAGAAAATGAGATGGTAGAAAAGAAGGAAAAAGAGGGAGCATGGCTTAAAAAGCTTCAATTTCAAGAAATTGAAATCAGGAGATTACTAACTCAATGAAACATTCCAATGTCAGAATTATCGGCATCTCCAAGGGGTTGGAGAAAGAAAGAGGTCTAGAAGAGATATTTGAACAAATTGTAGCTGAGAACTTCCCTAATCTGAGGAAGGAAACAAGCATTCGTGTCCAAAAGGCAAAGAGGACTCCTCCCATGATCAATTAGAACAGACCAACACCACATCACATCATAGTGCAATTCACAAATATTATATCCAAGGATAAAATCTTGAAAGCGGCCAGGGGGAAGAGAATCCTCACCTACAGAGGGAGGAACATCAGAATAATGTCAGACCTGTCTGCAGAGACCTGGCAAGCCAGAAAAGGCTGGCAAGACATATTCAGAGAACTAAGTGAGAAGAACATGCAGCCAAGGATGCTTTATCCAGTAAGGCTGTCATTCAGAATTTATGGAGAGAAAAGGACCTTCCAAGACTGGCAGATACTGAAAGAATATGTGACCACCAAGCCAGCCCTACAAGAGATATTAAGGGGGGGGTCTACAAAAATATAAGGACCCCAAGAGTGATACAGAACAGAAAGTCACAATATATAGAAAGAAAGACTTTACAGGCAACATGGCATCATTAAAATCATATCTTTCAATAATCACTCTCAATGTAAATGACCTAAATGCTCCCATAAACGCCACAGGGTTGCAGATTGGATAAAAAGACATGACCCATCCATTTGCTGTCTACAAGAGACTCATTTTGAACCTATAGATACATCCAGACTGAAAGTGAAGGTGCTAACTACATAAGCCAACTGTTAACCAGAATAAAGAGACATATAAATAACAATACGTTAATAGTAGGGGACCTCAACACTCCACTCTCAGCAATAGACAGATCATCTAAGGAGAAAATCAATAAAGAAACAAGAGCTTTGAATGACATACTGGACCAGATGGACCTCATAGATACATGCAGAACATTACACCGTAGAACAACAGAATACTCATTCTACTCGTTCTTTTCAAATGCACATGGAACTTTCTCCAAAATAGACCATATACTGGGTCACAAAACAGGTCTCAACCAATACCAAAAGATTGAGATTATTTCTTGCATAGTCTCAGATCATAATTCTTTGAAACTGGAACTCAATCACAAGGAAAAATTTGGAAGAAAATCAAACACTTAGAAACTAAGAACATCCTGCTTAAGAATGATTGGGTAAAACAGGGAATTAAAGAAGAACTTAAGCAATTTATGGTTAACAATGAGAACGAAAACACATCGGTCCAAAACCTATGGGACACTGCAAAGGCGGTCCTAAGAGGAAAATACATAGCTATCCAAGCGTCACTCAAAGGAATAGAACAATCTAAAATGCAGTCTTTATATTCTCACCTTAAGAAGCTGGAGCTGGAACAGAAGAACAGGCCTAACCCACGCGTGAGAAGGCAGGTGATCAAGATTAGAGCAGAGATCAATGAATTAGAAACCAGGCACAGTAGAGTACATCAACAAAACTAGAAGCTGGTTCTTTGAAAGAATAAATAAGATCAATAAGATACTGGCCAGATTTATTCAAAAGAATAGAGAAAGGACCCAAATTAATAAAATTATGAATGAAAGGGGAGAGATCTCGACTAACACCAAGGAAATAGAGACAATCATTAGAAACTATTATCAACAACTATATGACAAGAAATTAAGCAACCTGGAAGAAATGGATGCCTTCCTGGAAACCTATAAACTACCAAGCCTGAAACAGGAAGAGATTGACAACTTAAATAAGCCTATATGCAGTGAAGAGATTAAAGTAATGATCAAAAACTTTCCAAAAAATAAGAGTCCAGGGCCTGATGGATTCCCTGGGGAATTCTACCAAACATTCAGAGTAGAAATAATACCTATTCTCCCGAAGCTGTTTCAAAAAAATGGAAGCAGAAGGAAAACTTCCAAACTCATTCTATGAGATCAGCATTACCTTGATCCCAAAACCAGGCAAAGACCCCATCAAAAAGGAGAATTACAGACTGATATCCCTGATGAATATGGACGCCAAAATTCTCAACAAGATCCTAGCTAATAGGATCCAACAGTACATTAAAAGGATTATCCACCACGTCAAGGGGATTCATCCCTGAGATGCAAGGGTGGTACAACATTCGCAAATCGATCAGTATGATAGATCACATTAAAAAGAGAAGAGACAAGAACCACATGATCCTTTCGATTGATGCAGAAGAAGCATTTGACAAAATACAGAATCCTTTCCTGATTAAAACCATTCAGAGTGTAGGAATAGAGGGTACATTCCTTAATTTCATAAAAACCATCTATGAAAAGCCTACGGCAAATATCATTCTCAATTGGGAAAAGCTGAAAGCCTTTCCCTTAAGATCAGGAACATGGCAAGGAGGCCCACTCTCACCATTATTGTTCAACATAGTACTAGAAGTCCTAGCAACAGCAATCAGACAACAAAAAAGAATAAACGGTATTCAAATTGGCTAAGAAGAAGATGAACTGTCTCTCTTCGCAGATGACATGATACTGTATGTGGAAAATGCAAAAGACTCTACCCCCAAATTACTAGAACTCATAGAACAATTCAGTAATCTGGCAGGATACAAAACCAATGCTCAGAAAGCAGTTGCATTTCTATACACGAACAATGGGAGTGAAGAAAGAGAAATTCTGAAATCGATTCCATTTGCAATAGCACCAAAAACCATAAGATATTCGGAATAAACTTAACCAGAAAGGTAAAGGATCTATACTTTAGCAACTAGAGAACACTGATGAAAGACATTGAAGAAGACACAAAAAGATGGAAAAACATCCCATGCTCATGGATCAGAAGAATAAACATAGTTAAAATGTCTATGCTACCCAGAGCAATCTACATGTTCAACGCCATCCTGATGAAAATACCAATGACATTTTTCAAAGAGCTGGAACAAACAATCCTAAAATTTGTGTGGAACCAGAAAAGACCTCAATTCGCCAAGGAATTGTTGAAAAGGAAAAACAAAGCTGGGGCCATCATGTTGCCTGATTTCAAGATATACTACAAAGCTGTGATCACAAAGACAGCATGGTACTGGCACAAAAACAGACACATAGAACAATGGAACAGAATAGAGAACCCAGAAATGGACCATCAACTCCATGGTCACTAGTCTTTGACAAAGCAGGAAAAAACATCCTGTGGAAAAAAGACAGTCTCTTCAATAAATGGTGCTGGGAAAATTAGACAGCTATATACAGAAGAATGAAACTTGACCACTCTCTCACACCATATAGAAAGATAAACTTCAAATGAATGAAGGACCTCGAAGTGAGACAGGAATCCATCAAAATCATAGAGAAGAACATAGGCTATAACCTCTTAGACATCGACCACAGCAACTTCTTTCATGACACAACTCTGAAGGCAAGAGAAACAAAAGAAAACATGAACTTTTGGGACTTCATCAAGATAAAAAGTTTCTGCACAGCCAAGGAAACAGTCATGAAAACAAAGAGGCAACCCACAATATGGGAGAAGATATTTGCAAATGAAGCTACAGATAAAAGTCTGGTATCCAAGATCTATAAAGAACTTCTCAGACTCAGTACATGAGAAACAAATAATCAAATCCAAAAAGTGGGCAGAAGATATGAACAGACACTTTTCCAATGAAGACATACAAATGGCTAACAGGCACATGAAAATATGTTCAAAATCATTAGCCATCAGGGAAATTCAAATCAACACCACACTGAGATATACCTTATGCCAGTTAGAATGGCAAAAATTGACAAGGCAAGAAACAACAAATGTTGGAGAGGATGTGGATAAAGGGGAACCCTCTTACACTGTTGGTGGGAATGCAAGTTGGTACAGTCACTTTGGGAAACAGTGTGAAGGTCCCTCAAAAAGTTAAAAATAGAGCTACCCTATGACCCAGCAATTGCACTACTGGGTATTTACTCCAAAGATACAGACATAGTGATGTGAAGGGCCATATGCACCCCAATGTTCATAGCAGCATTGTCCATGATAGCTTAACTATAGAAGGAGCCGAGATGCCCTTCAACAGATGAATGGATAAAGATGTGGTCCATATATACAATGGAATATTACTCAGCTATCAGAAAGAACGATTACCCAACATTTGCAGCAACAGGGTTGGGACTGGAGGAAATTATGCTAAGTGAAATAACACAAGCAGAGAATGGCAATTATCATATGGTTTCACTCATTTATGGAACATAAGGCATAGCAGGGAGATCGGTAGGAGAAGGAAGGGAAGAATGAAGGGGGGGTATACAGAAGGGGGAATGAACCATGAGAGACTGTGGACTCTGGAAAACAAACTGAGAGTTTCAGAGGGGTGGGGAGTGGGGGATTTGCATAGGCCAGTGACGGGTATTAAGGAGGGCACATATTGCATGGAGCACTGGGTGTCATATGCAACAATGAATCATGGAACACTACATCAAAAACTAATGATGTACTGTATGGTGGCTAACATAACATAATAAAAATTAAAAAAAATAAAACTATGCAGCTGCAATGGAAAGTAGTATGGCAGTTACCTCAAAAATATTAAAAATAGAATTACCTTATGATATTGCAATTCCACTTCTGGGCATATACCCCAAAGAATTGAAAACGAGAGTCTTGAATGGATATTTTGTACACCCATGTTTATAGAAGAATTAATCACAATAGCCAAAAGGCGGAAGCAACCTAAGTTCCACACTGGATGATGAATAAACGAAAGGGGTATATACATACAATTCAGCCTTAGAAAGGAGGAAAAATATGCCACACGCTTCACCCTGGATGATCCTTGAAGATCTTGTGCTAAATGAAGTAAGCCAGTATTCTATGATTACACTTATGTGAGATACCTGTAGCAGACAAATTCAGAGAATCAGAAAATAGAATTGCAGTTGCCAGAGCTTAGGGAAGGTTGTGGTGGAGCATTACCTTTTAATGGGTAGAGTTTTATTTCAAGATGAGAAGAAATTTGGAGATGGATGGTGGTGATAATTGCACAATAATGCAAATGTACCTGGATTACTGAACTGCACACTTTAAAATGGCTAAGATGGTAAATTTTATGTTGCATGTATTTTACCACAATTCTGAAAGTTTTTAAAGATTATAGGGTCTGTGGGCAGCAGCGAGTTGTTAAAGTTCTAGTCTTGTGGATTCTATTACCTCTGTGAATTAAAAAACAATCATCTCTTATGAACGAAGGCAGTTAAGTGTCAGGATCTGAGGTTTGAGAAACAGAGAGGTAGGGATTCTTCTATTAATTTTCTCATATTTGTATTCTTATTAAAATAAACCTGACTATAGATTATTCTTTTGCATTAATATATATTTTAGCTATATTTGTAAGTAAGAAATAAATTAGGGGAAAAGCAACATTATAACAACTATTTCTTGCTCTACACTTTGGCCTTTTGAGAACATTTGCATACTGATTCACCAACTTCAGATCAAATTAACCACCTGTCAACAAAGTTTACACTGTTTCCTGATGACCATCAATCCCAGACTTTCACAATTATCCAGGGCAACAATTCTTTATTAGGAAACCTCTCCTGTTAAATCCAAAAATCAAAAGCCTGAAACTTTTGTCAGGTCTTAGCTACAGGAAGATCTAGTTTCATCAACTACCCTGTGCTAACTATACCCTGGATGCCAATCTCCACACCACAGGGATTTACACTCAGCAAAAGACATGGTCCATGCATTTAAAGCTGCTAAAATCGAAAACGAGGACTTTTGCCCTAAACCACTTAGGACTTAAACTTCTTAAATTGTACACCAATAACTTGAAATGAGACTGTTTCGTATTTATGTGAATCAATTCTACTTAAAATGTAGGCAGTAGCTTTCCCAACAGCATTTATTAGGTAATTTTTGCTTTCAGGACTCAGGTGTCTAAATTCCTACTGGTCCGAATGTGTTTTCCACATATCAGGCATCGTCCACTAGTGTGCAATTTGCACTCTCATAAATGTGTACACCAGTAGGGCTCAGGGGTGACTGATTGGATGGGGTGTCACACTATTTCTTTGGCTCATAAAGTGCTTTGGAGATCCTACGGTGAAAGCCATAGGTAGAAAAGTACTTTGTGTTACTGGCAGATATCCAGGTCCTGTGATGGTTGGACAAACTGTAATCACTCCCTAATGCTGCTCATAATTGTTCTTTTTTTTTTCCTTGGCATGAATGACAAAGAATATACTATGAAAAATACTGTGTGTTTTTAAAAGAAAATTAAGTAAAATTCCATGATTAAGAGCTGATCATAGGAATTGCTGACAAAACCTAAATAACAGTTAAACCAGGCCAGATTTTTCATCAACATCTACATTTGTATCATGGAAATGATTTTTTTTTAATTGCATTTTTACATACACTTTGTATTTCAGTTAGCAGTCAGTTATTTCCAAACAAATTATCTACTATTTCCTGAACTCTAAAAGTTTAGGTAAGAATTACAGAATTTTATTGGTAGTAATTGCTAAGAGGTACACTCAGATGGAATTAATTTTTCTCCTAATTCCAAAATAAAGATTTCAAATATTTGGTACTACCTATCTATGCCATATGGGTAAGACTGTTTTCATTACCTTCACTGTTGCTAGATATTTGACTATTGAAATTGCCTGGAATTTGAGCTGGTGACTGGTGACAACTTTTATTTACTTGTTTTATTTCCGCTGAAGTAAAACTTCATTTGAACTTTGATAGTTGCCTTTCATGTTTTGCTAGTAGGATCTTTTTTGACCCTCTGCAACTCAGTGATGTGATGTGAAACATTCTTTGTCGTCACTATTGGTGTCATAAAGCAAACTTTTATCATGTGTCTATTCCCTTGCAAATGGTACTTCCATCTAAACAAGCTCATTGTCCTTTCCAATCCCTTCCCACTTGTGGGTAAGGGGATCAGAGGATCCTGAACACCAGTGAATGAGCATTCAGATTCTGCATCCCACCTCCAGGACCTCTCTAGGCTTGCTCCCAGAGTCTTTGCTTGTCTAGGTAGATAGGCCAGGCTCGCTATGGTAATCTGACACACTCCTGAATTTTCTCCTCTGCCTACTGAAGTGATGGTAATTTAAATTTTATTTGCTTCTGTAATTTATCTTTGTTTTCTGAAAACTCCTTTTCTTAGCTCCATGTCTGCCCACCAGAGGGTGGCCTGGAATTGTTCCCTGTCCAGAACCTCTCAGTTGCCTCTTCCAGGTCAGGACCTTTGATGCCTTGCTTGTTCCTAGGGATAGAATTAAGGCAATTATCTCCCTATATAAACATCCTTGAGGAAATTCCTCAGGCAAACTCAGTTTCTACAAACATAAAACATAATTCTTCATAGAAAAAAGAAGGGCACAACACATCAGAATGGGTCATGGAGACAAGTATACTACACTCAGATGAAAGAAAAATCCCGTAGTTGTTTCATATAAGCACATGGGTGGATTGTGGGAATGGAAGTAGAATGAGACCTCACAGTCTAGGAAAGCCAAAGTGACTACTTCAGATACGTAGCTTACTTTCCCATTATTATACATTAGCAAGGGATACTATAGAAACCACTATGAAAAATAAACATTCACACGAAAGTTAGTATTAAGCAGAACATATATAGCTGAGTAAGTGTATACATGCACTTTTTTTGTTTGTACATGTTTGCACATGTTGCATGCAAAAACATTAGGAACTATATACATTGGGTTATTTAATTATTGCACAATGATTGAGTCAGATGTCCATTTCTTTATTAATACAGATAAGGGCATTTATACATACACACATACATGGATGATATAGACAGAGGATGGGTATATGAGAAATGGAAGTTGGGAGGAAGCAGGATGGGAAATGAAGAAATAAATGAATACAAGATGACCAAAATCATGAACTTAATGATGTTATGGAATACAGAGAAGGGGAGAGAAAGAAGAGAAAGATAAAAATGAAGAGAGGAGATGTAAAGGGAGAGATACACATATACTCACACACACAAAGAGGAAGAAAAACATATAATGAGGAAGAGTGGAAGAGACAGGAAGGAAGCAGAGGTAGATATTAAGGTGAAAAAGAGAAAAAAACATAATTTGCTACACTGACCACTGTTCAGATAGTCATAAGTCCCCCTAGTTGGTTTTTGAAAATTAAGGTATTCATGCATGGCTGGGATATCAGCAAATAATTAATGATGTGGCTAATTTTTTGAATTTGACCATGCAGTGACTCTTAAAAATGTTCTACCTCATATTTTCCTTTTTACTTCATGTGCTAAACAGAACTCTCCACCTCTCTTTATTATGATCACAAAGAATAAGCTTTTTTCTTTTTTTTTAATATTATTTATTCTACAGAGATAGAGACAGCCAGCGAGAGAGGGAACACAAGCAGGGGGAGTGGGAGAGGAAGAAGCAGGCTCATAGCAGAGGAGCCTGATGTGGGGCTTGATCCCATAACGCCAGGATCACGCCCTGAGCCGAAGGCAGATGCTTAACCGCTGTGCCACCCAGGCGCCCCAAGAATAAGCTTTTCTGTGGAATAATGAAGGCATTTGCTTGGACAATGAAGTAAGGCAGCATCTAAATGCTTAGGTAGATGAAAAGAACCACCCCACAAGTTGTTTCACCTGTTTTCTCTGTCTATAGAGCTTGGGAAAGGATATAAATAACTTTGAAAGCAACAGAATTTAATCACTCAATTATGTCTCTTTACTTGTGTCTATGAAATATGCACACACATACCACATTATGTGACCCTATTTATTTGAATCTGTATATATCTATGTACAAAAGCCTATCAATTTTATTTCAAAAGTATTTCTGATATCCAGTCCAATATCTATATCCCACTGCTCCGCTACTAGTTTAGTAAGACACTTCTCTGTCCTGATTATATGGTATTTTCTTGTTTGCCTGCTTATTATTTGTCATTCCTCCTTAAGAATATGAACTCCAAGAAAGGAATCTATCTGCCTTGTGCATGGTTTCTCCATCACCTAGAACTGTTCTTGCACAGAGCATCTGTTTAATGCTGAAACACAAATCTTTCACTTGCGGATAGTTTCTGAAGTGATCTTCTTCAGTTCATTATTACTGCAAATCTATCCCTAGTTACTTCTTTTCCATTTTATATTTTAGTAAATTAAATATGAGTCTGACACTTTTATGAAAATTATAGATTTTCTTTTTGTTCCCTGTACTACATGTTTTTACAGATACACTAGTCAATAAAAATGAATATATACTCTTATCAGATATTGTCCTGATCATAAATCATTAAGGAGTAATTTAAAATATTTCCTATTTAATAATAATTGATGTTGCAAACACAGACCTTGAGTGCCATTTTACTACTCAAAGGTAAATTGTCTACTACATTTTGTGTTTTTTTTCTATTTTGTTGTTTTCTTATTTTATTTTCATTTATTTTTATTATTCTAGAGCCAGTACTTTATTTGCAGATTCCACACATAGAAATGTAGCAAATAATTATACATCAGGATTGGTAGGAATACCAAGTATTATTTCACAACGGCCGCTATGTGTTTCTTCTTCTCTGACACAATTGACACAGATCCAGGCTTGCTATGTTTGAGAAGATTCACCTGCTTTCGTTGGTGAGCTTCCTTCATGATCCGCTGTTCCTGGATCTGGCTGTAGACAGATTTTGGTAGATGCCGGTGACAAGCAATGCATTCTATATGAGGATGATGTTGAAATTTCTCCTTCAACTTCTGGTTATAATCTTTGGCTGCTTTTTCTCATGATGTAAGCACACCCAATTTTTCAGAAGCATTAGCTTTCCATAGATGAATGTTCATTTCATCAGATCCACACATAATATATTTGTTGTCAGAAGTCCATTTTACACAGATAACATGTTGCATTCTCTTTGTGTGATAGACTTCCCTGCTTCTACTTTCGTCCACAGGAAAGACACAAGTAGATTTATCAAAACTAGCAGACACAAACTCTTTCCCAGTGGGAGAGTAATCCACATCAAGCACTGCAGATACATGATCCATATGTATCGTTACAGAAGCGTCCAGTGAATGCATATCAAAAGTATACAAGTTGGAATCTCTTCATTTGCTGTAGTAAAAATGAAAGCTTCCTTAGGGTTCCAACAAACTGTATTTGTTCTCATATCTAAGATGACCTTTTTCAGGGGGAGTAGCCTGCCTCATATCATATAGTACTATATTCCTGTTACAAGCACAACGTCCCAAGAGAAATGTCTCCATTAGGTTAAATTTAACACTATTTATATACTGTTGAATCCCCAGGTCACTGAACATATAGGACTTGTTCTTTGTTCATCCCAAATGTCTACCTGCTGTCCACATCTGGCAAAAACAGCTTCTATCCAGTGAAGATCAATTCCCATATACACTGTCTTTCTTAATACTGTATGCAGTAGTTCCTCCTCTTCTCCATAGCCTTGTTCTTCCATTTTCCACTGCTTCACAGTTTTTATTATTACCAACAGTAAAAAAAGAAGTCCGACAAAAGCAAGTACATATTCCTCATACAAAACCTTCACGTGCTTGTATTGTACAGATATATTTTCACTCAGACAAGTTCCAAATTCTAATTTCTCCATCACACATGCCCCAAGAAGGACAGTAGCCAGGATCTTTGGATGCTTTTGCCAAGCAATTGACTCCATCTCGGTGACCATCCAGAGAAGCAAGGAATGGTTTTGCAAATACCCATTCCAGTTGGTAGCATTTAAAGCTCTTACGTATTCTTGTGCGGCCTCAAAAGGATGTAAGTTAGGATCGTAGTTTTTTGGAACTCTTTGTAAGTACATCTTGGTTTCTCAGACGTAGTTGTCTGGGTTCAGACTCAGCATCTTCACCTTCATTTTGGCTCCTACTTGTCCCCAACTCCCCAAGCCTTTCCCCCGAGTTTGGGTTACCCTTCCTAATTACTTTAAAGTTCATCACTTATCCTATCTCTCTCAATAGACCACACATTTCTCTACGTGTCTTGTAAATAAATATATATATATTTTAATTTTAGAGCCTCTTGCAAAAATGGTAAAATGGAGAATGAATTTTGTATTACCTGCAGTAGGATGAGATGCTCACATTAACATATTGGGAAGTTATGACAAGATTATATAATCTTTTTTATCCTATGTATATGATATATATAGGTTAATTTTTAAGATTATATATATAATCTTATATATCATAGATATATGATGTATATAGGTTAATTTTTTACATGGGACATATCACTAATGATTAAGTACTATTACTTTGGAAAACAATGTTGTTCTTTTTTCTTATAATATTAAAATACGGGATGAAGTTTGAAAAGAGATATATATTAACATGGATTATTGTTCTTGGCTTTTCTATCATGCACTTCATCTGACTCCTCACAATGTAACCAATGTTTCATCTATACACTATCAGTTAATAACAAGCTATGGCTAGTCAGGGGATGGATATATTTTGTGCATGTTATTTCAATCCTAGAGACTAGAACAAGGCCCCAAGACCTCTATTTTTTCCTTTCTAAATGTCAAATTCACCAAATATCAGGCATTCATCATTTATCTGATGAATCCTTGACATGAAGGACATCTTGCTATTACTAATATGGAGAAAGAATCCAAACATACCTTAGCTTAGAGGCTGCTTTCCTTTTGATAGTTTAACTTATTTTTCTTTTTTCCTATTACATATAATATAGTATGTTTTGTGTATACTTGACTAATCTTTTTTTTTTTTTTTTAAGATTTCATTTATTTATTTGACAGAGAGACAGCCAGTGACAGAGGGAACATAAGCAGCGGGAGTGGGAGAGGAAGAAGGAGGCTCCCAACAGAGCAGGGAGCCCCCAATGCGGGGCTTGATCCCAGGACCCCAGGATCATGCCCTGAGCTGAAGGCAGATGCTTAACGACTGAACCACTCAGGTGCCCCTATACTTGATTAATCTTTAAACTAAAGAAAAACATTTATGTATTTTTATTTCTCTGTGCTTTAGTATTGGATATGAAATTAGAAGAAAAAATTCTTGCATGTGATTAAATTCAAATATTAGCATATTATTCTTGCACTGATAAGGTAACTGCCACACATAAGCTCAAGCCAATAGTTTAGTTACATGACAAATCCATTAAAAAAGGCAAACTAATCCATTTTTACCTGCTTTCTAAAAAACGTGTTGGCACAACCTTGACACATTGACTTTAAAAGGACTTTATTTCAACTATGTGCAGAGCACATATACATACTCTGAATAACTCCTTCTAAATAAAAGTTCATATCCCATTTGGGAAGTATTACTGGATGACACAAACTAGAATTACATTATAAATAGAAATATTCCTATATTACATTCATAGAAATGAAGAAACAGTTTAAAATCTAGAACCAGTCTGCAAATTTTATTTTCTATTTCATTTGTTATTCTAAACCCTTCCTCATCTTTTAAAAATATAAGCACTAAAGAAATCAGATTGACTCACTTCATCTCTTTCAACTGACTATGTCAAAGGTCAAAGGTAATATCGGGTAGGACAAGGTGCCTTAAGAAAAAAAAAAACAACTGAATTAGAATTTATAAATTGGAGCAAAATTTTATTCCAGTTCTAACTCTATAATCAATGCATAAACTCAAACTGAGACCATTTCGCAATTATTACTGAGTAATAGTTAATATTAATAATTCACATTAACTTTTAAAAGGCCAACATTATCAATGTTGGCAAAGATTTAAAAGAACTGAAATATCACTCTTGGCATTAAGTATGTAAGTTTCTATTATCACTTTGTAAAACTATTTAGATTACTTACTAAAGTAAACATATATCTACTTTTGTCAAGGCAGTATCATTGCAAAATTTGTATGTTTCCACAAAAATATCTGCATAAAAATATTCATAGCAACTTTTTTATAATAGCTCCAAATTGGATACTATTCAAACATCCTTCAACTGTAGAATACATAAATAAATTATAGAATATTAATACAGAATACTATGTAATACTAGTAATAAGAATGGACTTCTACCCTATGAAACAACATGTATAAATTTTATAAACATAATTGAGTAAAAGAAGCCAAACACCAAAGTGTAAATACTAGATATATATTCTGCTTCCACTGAAGATAGAAGCTAAAAAAAACACATAATTTTTAAAGAAAGAAAAAAAGAAGAAAATTTCAGCACTTGACCTAACAATGAGAAGAATCTGAGGATAGTACAAAATTCGAACATTAATTGAACCCATCAGCGATCTACTTTTCAGAGCAACCAAGTAACTTCTTAAGTCGAAAGGGGGACAGACATCTTCAAGTAGAGATGAAACATGTAGTCTGGTACATCTGTGGCAGAGCCCAGAATCGTAGGCACCAACTACCCCAGAAGTAGGTAAGAAAAAATGAGAGAACCATTTAAAAATATGCTGAAGTCCAAATGGGCTAGTATGACAGTATGGAACCAGTGACAGCCTGTTCAGAAATGAAACTTTCATGGTTTTTCTCAGTGGTTCTGTAAAAACACTTTACTCTTCTGAGACAGGGAAATATGATCTAAAAATAGGAAATATTGCTTTCACTTCCCCTGGGAGCATTTCACTTTTCCTATACCATTAGAATTAAGCCAGTAGCCATTTTTCTATTTTATTGTTCTTATCCAAAAGGATGATAAAACATCTCATATTCCCAGAAAGACAAATGGTTATAGCCTAGACTGGGTCACTAGGTTAAGCCCCAAAATGCCAGGGAGCCTAGTGTTTGCTCCCTAGGTATTTGCTTTTCTAACAGTATATTATATAAATATCAGAATTATCTTTCTATTAGGAAAGCTAGAGACATCTGCGACTTACCTGGCCCATGAAAAAATGTATTTACAGTCCACAAGGTAGGAGTAAGAATACAAGGTTCTTTCTATTTCATCCTGAAGAGGCAAAAGCTATTTTTTTTATTCTTTTTTTTTTTGGGGGGGGGGACTCCTGTCTCTTACTGCATATAAATGGAGATAGTCTGTCATTCTCCACCTTTCACATATGAAGTGTTTGGCTAGGCACTAGGAGGGTTTCCCATCTGGCTTTCATCTCACCACACCAGGGGTAATGTCTGTAGAAAGCAGGACTGGTACATTATTTATTATAAAATAATTATTAAGAAACTGGTGTCAGGGTACCTGGGTGGCTCAGCCAGTTAAGCATCTGACATCAGCTCATGTCATGATCCCAGGGTCCTGGGATCCAGCTCTGTGTCGGGCTCCCTGCTTAGTGGAGAGCTTGCTTCTCCCTCTCCCTCTATCTGACACTCTGCCTGCTTGTGCTCACATGTGTGCACTCTCTCTCTCTCTCTCTCAAATAAATATACATTAATCATTGAAAGAAAGAAAGAAAGAAAGAAAGAAAGAAAGAAAGAAAGAAAGAAAGAAAGACGAAAAGAAAAGACAAGAAACGAAATGAAACTGGTGTCTGCTCCAGACTAAACTGATGTAAACCACCACAGTGACTGCATGAAAGGAGAGGTATTCCTATTTTCAGGCATAAATATAATTTACTTAAGTCTCTACTATACTACAAATGATATTGAAGACTTAATAAGAAATTAAATACATACAAAAAATTGGGGTTAAAAAAGTGTCAATTGAGAACAAAATAATAAACATAATAAGACATGGAAATGACCCAGGTGCAGGAATTATTAGACAAGGGCTTAAAATAATGGTGATTAATAGGCTAATATAAACAATATGGATAAATGGAGAGTTGGAAGAGATGGAAATTATAAGAAAGTGTCAAATGAAAATGTTAAAATTTAATAAAGTATCAGAAATAAGTCATTCCTTTTATGGCTCATACATAGATTTAAGACAGCTCAAAAATAATAAATGGATTTGGAGATATGTTAATACAAGTTATCAAGGGTCACCTCAGTGGCTCAATTGTTTAAGCATCTGCCTTCTGTTCAGGTCTGATCTTATGGGTCCTGGGATTGAGCCCCATGTTGGGCTCCCTGTTCAGGGGGGAGTCTGCTTCTCCCTTTCCCTCTGTACCTCCTCCCCATTCATGCCCTCTCTCACTTTCTCTCTCAAATGAATAAAATCTTAAAAACAAACCAAAAAAAACAAGCTATCAAAACTAAAAGACATAAGAAAACAATGCAAACCAAGGTTTAAAACACAATGAAAAAGAGCTAACCACACAAGAACTGTGAGAAAATATCAAACAATCTAATGTGTATGTAATTGAAGATCCAGAGGAAAAGAGTAAAGGTGACAGAAAAAAATACTTGAAGAGATAATGGCTACAAATTTTTTAAAAATGATGAAAGACATTAAACTCTCAAAATTCAGAGTACCATAAAAAGGATAAATGCAACAACAACAAAACTCTAAACATATTGTATTCAGACTGCCGAAAATAGAAGTTAGAGAACATTTTGAAAACCACCATAGAAAAAAGATACAAATATAGAAAAACAAAGATATAGAAAACAAAAATACAAATAGACAAACATAGATACAAATTACAGTGAGGGAGGGGTGGCCAAGATGGCCAAGTAAGAGGATGTTAAGCTCACCTCATCCCATGGATACAACTAACTAACACTCACATCAGTGTAAAGAACCAAAAAAAAAAAAAAAAAAAGACTCAAAGTCTGGAAGAACAAACTCCACAACTAATGTAGAGAAGAGGCCACACTGAAGAGGATAGGAAGGGTGGAGACATAGTAGGAAGCAAAACTGTGGTCATCTGCAGGGTCAGAAGGGAGGAAGCTGCAGGCACAGACAAGGGTGAGAAATAGACTATCACTCCAGGGAGGCTGCATGGGGAAGATACATCCCTATAACAACTGGCTTTGAAAACTAGAGGGCCTGAGTTTTGAGAGTGCTTACAACCAGTGACACTTAAAGCCTGGAACTTGAGAAAATCAAAGGGCTCAGCTCTTGAACAGCCCAGAGTGCAAGAGGAAGCTGAGTCCCTACCCTTAAAGAGACAGCATGATAAAGAGCCCAAGGATTTATAACAACAGTTTGAAAAATGCTGGGGGTACACAGGAGGGAGAGTTATTTAGGCACTTCAGAATATGTCCCAGGGTACAGTTAATGGAGGAACCTCTCCAGGAACAAAGGAGCTGTTAGATGCCATCTCCCTCCTCTGTCCCTCAGCATAAACACACAGCCACCTGTGGGAACCAAGGTGGCACCCACATTCACTACCTAACATGCTTACACCAAGCCTGCCCCCCTGTGCTTTGGCAGGCCCACCCTTCCCAGTCACATTTGCTTCAGTCCAGGTGTTATGGTTCCCCTTCCCCAGAATACCAGTGCAAACTTTGCCAACCCATGCATTTTGTGGGACTTTGGTCCCAGCAACAGTGGTGGTGGGTCCTGCAGAAGTCTGAAGTACACCTTGTTAAAGTGAACACTCCATGCATGCAGTCCTGGTCCAGGCAGTGGAAGTGGCAGGTCACATTTCACAAGCAGACTGGCACACCTTTTAAAACTGTGCATCCCATAGTGGCTGGGGACAAAACATGGCCCACAACACACAGAGAGCTTCTGCGGATGACTGATGGGAAAAGTGGCCAGGACTCAATAGCAGGGCATATGCAACATACATAGAAGACCCCTCTAAAGTGCAAGGGACACTGCACTACAGGGCACCACAGAACCTCTTCTTTATGAAGCTTTCAAGAACAGGAGATGTAGCTGACTTGCCTAACATATGAAAACAGATAGAGAGATGAAATAAGGAGACAGAGGAATATGTCTCTTTTGAAAGAATAGGACAAGACCACAGCAAGAAACCTAAGTGTAATGGATATAAGTAATATGCATGATAGAGACACAAGTAATGTTCATAAAAATACTCAATGGAATTAAGAAGAGTGGAGGATCTCAGTGAAATCCTAACAAAGCGATTGAAAACATTAAAAAAGAACCAATTAGAGATGAAGAACACGGGTGAAATTAAAAATATGCTAGATGGCATAAATAGCTTCCTAGAGGAAACAGAAGAATGAATTAATGACATGGAAGACAGAATAATGGAAAGTAACCAAGCTGAGCATGTGAGAGAAAAAATATGCAAAATGAGAATAGACTTAGAAAACTCAGTGACTGTATTAAGCGTAAGAACATTTGCATCATAGGGATTCCAGAAGAGAGAAAAGGGGGGAGAAAATATACTTGAAGAAATAATAGCTGAAAATTTCCTGAATTTAGGGAACAAAACAGATATCAGGGTCTAGCTGGCACAGAGATCCCCCAACAAAATCAACCCAAGGAAGTCCACACCAATATATAGTAATTAAAATGGCGCAGAGTAGTGATAAAGAGAGAATTTTAATAAAACTAGCAAAAGAATACAGTTACATACAAGGGAAATCCCATAAGACTATCTGTGGATTTTTTAGCAGAAACTTGGTAGGCCAGAAGAAAGTGGCATAATATATTCAAAGTGCCGAAAGGAAAAAAATCTGCAGCCAAGAATATTCTATCCAGCAAGGATATCATTCAGAATAGGAAGAGAGATAAAGAGTTTCTCAGAAAAACAAAAGCTAAAGGAGTTCATGACCACCAACCAGACCAATGAGAAATGTTAAAGGGGACTCCTTGAGTGGAAAGGAAAGAACAAAAACAAAAGTAAGGAAAGTAGGAAGTGTAAAAGCTATAAAAATAAATGTATAGATAAAAATCAGTCAACAGACTTACAAAATAAAAGGATGTAAAGTGTGACACTATATACCAAAAACATGGAGAGAAGCAGTAAAGAATGGGCTCAATTGCAATAAAAGCAAATAGGGTATAAGAGCAAAATAAAAAGAAAAGAGACAGATAAGATAGAAACAACTAGCATGATGACAAATATAAATATAACCATATCAATAATTAAATTAGATATAAATAGCTTAAAACCTCCAAGTATAAAAGGTCTAAGATGCAGAAATTGATTCAATTTAAAATGAGGATCTAACTATATGCTATCTACACAAAACATTCTAGATATCAAGATATGGGCACTTTGAAAGTAAAAATATGCAAAAGGCATACTATTCAAACACTAATCAAAAGAAAGCTGACATGGATATATTGTCAAATTAAGTAGACTTCAGAATAAGAAATATTGTCAAGGATAGGCAAAGACATTATATAATGATAAAGTGGTGAGTTCACTGAGATGACATGACAATTTTCAACATGTATGCACCTAACAACAGGGCTTTAAAATACTTGAAATACAAAACAATGGAATTGAAAGGAGTAGACAAATCTACAATTATAGTTGAAAAGTCAATATTCTACTCTTATTAAACAACAGAGTAAATGGACAGAAAATCTCAGGTATAGGTAGTTCCCAACTTATGATGGTCTGACTTAACAATGTTTTGGCTTTAGCCAAAGCAATACACGTTCAGTAGAAATCATGCTTAGAATTTTAAATTTTGATATTTTCCCAGGCTAATGATATGCAGATGATACTCATGTTGCTGGGTAGTGTCAATTAGTAGCAGCTCTCAGTGATTTTGAAGGTAAATAAGTGATAAAACCAGTCTGTACCCATACAACAATTCTGTTTTTTTCACTTCCAGTATGGTATTTAATAAAGTACATGAGATTTTCAACACTTTATTATAAAATAAGCTTTCTGTTAAATGATTTTGCCCAACAGTAGGCTAATGTAAGTGTCCTGAGCATGTTTCAGGTAGGCAAGGCTAATTTGTGATGTTTGGTAGGTAAGGTGTATTTTCTACTTACAATATTTTAAATTTATGATGAGATTATTGAGTTATAACCTCATTGTAAGTTGAGGAAGGTCCATATATAGAAGATTTGAACACTACTACCGACCACCAAACACATATTCTTTTCAAGAATACGTGGAATATTTGTTAAGAGAGCCCATATTCTCTGAGCCATAAAACAAACTTTGACAAATTTAAAAGACTTGAAATTTTGCAAGGTGTTTTTCTATCAATCAAATTTTAAATGAGTAATAGAAAAATATATGAAATATCTCTGATATTTGGAAGTTAACAAACTTGTAAATTACCTATGGGTCAAAGAGAAAGTCACAAGAGATTTGAGAATATTATTTGAATTGGAAATTCAAATAAAAGTAGAGACAGAACACATGCAAATTTGGAGAACATAACCAAGTATGAGAAAAGTTTTTAGAAATTAAATAAATGGAGGGGTGCCTGATTAGCTCAGTTGGTTAAGCATCTGACTCTTGATTTCAGCTCAGTTCATGATTTCAGGGTTGTGAGATCCAGCCCACACCAGTCTCCATCCTCAGCAGGGATCTGCTTGAGATTCTCTCTCTCTCCTTCTCTCCCAGCTCGTAGTCTCTCTCTAATAAATAAATAAGTCTTTTTAAAAACATTCAATAAATGGGGAGTTATATAGTGTTTATGGATTGAAAGACACAATTTGTCAAGATATTAATTCCCTCCAAAGTGATGTTTGGCTTTAGTGTAATCCCAATCATAATCCTTTTAGGATTTGGTGTGCGTGAAAATTGGAAACAGTTTATTTGGAAAGACAAGGGAAATAGACAATTCAATTTGGAAAATAATTTAAGGATTTGGAGGCCTCTCACTTCTGACTTCACATTTAATATGAAGCAATAGTAATAAAGATGGTGTGGTATCTTGTAAAACAAAGACACATAGACCAATGGCACAGAATAGAAAGTAAAAAAATAGATCCACACATATCTGGTCAATTAATTTCCAACAAAATCGGTAAGACAATTCAAAGGACAAAGGATAGTTTATAGTTAATAAATTGGTACTACAAACATTGGGCATCCATATGAAAAAATGACATAAAATTTAAACATTTACAACACGTTTAAAATTGAAATCTATCATCAGCTTAGAACTAGAACTAAATTAAAGCCAAAAGAATTCAAGAAGAAAACTTCTGAGAATATACTGAGACTTTGGGAAAACCAAAGCTTTCTTAGGTAGGACACAAAAACATAAAATAAAAATTAAAATTATATATTACACAATGATCAGATTAATCTTGCCTGCTTTTTGAAAGACACTGTTAAGAAAATGGAAATAAAATGCATATCCAAAAACAAACTTACAGTGTACCCAGAATATACAAAGAACTAACATACCTCAATGATAAGAGGATAAGCAATGCAATACAAATGAACAAAATAATTGAATACTTTATTAAAAAACATATAGAGATAGCAAATAAGAATGTAAATAAAATGGCCATAACATCATTAGTCACTCAGGAAAATATGATTAAAACCATAATATACCATTACATGCTGGTGAGGAGGCAGAGCAAGTATAACCCTCAAGCACTGTTGATGAAAAGTGCAAAAGTTACTATTACTTTGAAAAACAGTTTTATTATGTATACTACAGTTAACCATATATTTATCATATTACCTAGCAATCTTTCTTGTGTGTGTTTACTTGGGAGAAATAAAAATATGCATCTACACAAAATTTTGTAGGTAAATAATCCCTGAAGAAGTGCTTAGTTTTGAGGAAATTCTATTTTTTTGCAATTTTTACTATATTTTGTGTTAATATTAGCAATCTATGTTCTCAAAGAAACCATGTTAGGTTTCTTTTCTTGCATGGGTTAGACAATTTATAACTTCTGAGCTGGATGATAATTCAAAAACAAAGCAAAGTTTTTGTTAGTTTACATGTAGATATGATTATAAAGGTTATGACCATATGAGTTAAATTTTCAGTTATAAGCCTAAAATTCCCCAAAACTTCCCTATAACTCACCATGCTATTAATGGTTTGTTCCTTCTCATTAAGGAGTACATAGAGTTAGCAAATTTTAATGATTATCTTTTCTAAGAAAGCAAAACTAAAATTTGCAAGCATCTCTTTTGTAAAACCATATATATATATATCAGAAATGGAATGTATGATGTTTGCCAATTTACTGTGAAAAATATCTTTCCATTGAGTGTGCTCATTTACTATGCAATCTTGCTATTAGAATGTAGAAACTTGATTAAACCTGCCAAAAAGTGGTAACATAATTAAAACTGTATATTACAAATGGCCCATTTTCTTTGCTCTGAAACACACACACACACACACACACACACACACACACACACACACACACACATCTCAAGCCAACAGTCCACTTTAGAGAGCAATAGCCGTACTCTTGCCTAAAGAGTTGACTGTGACTTGTGGACAAACTCTAGATTTGAGGAAAAAGTCCTCTTGCAAGCAAATAGATGATGTTAATTGAAGTGATATTTAAATTTATTCATTCATCTATTTAACAAATATTTACTGCATTCTTATTATGTTCCAAAGATTGTTCTAGGTTCTGAGAAGGAAATAAATAATGTAATTTCAAATAGTGCTAATTTCTATGATGGAATTAGACAAAGGTAAGCGTATGGAGTGTAACAGAACAACTCACTGAGAGGATTTGTTTAAGCAAAGAGATGAGTGATGAGAGGAAGCAGGGATTACCTCATCAATTTTTTTCGTGGAAATTGGTTGGCCACATTCAACTAAACATCACAAACTTAACATGTCCAAAGACAAAGTCTTCAACCTGCAAAACTATTTAACTGCCAGTTACCTCCAACTGCTAATTTGTAGCATAATTATGATGCTATTTCACATTATTATGCTATTAATCTGACAACTACTAGGTAAAAATAGTATCATGGGTACAAAATAGGATAAGATAAGCGTAGATATCTCTAGGGTAATTTAAACATAAAATAAAAGGTCAAATGCACTGATAATTGCTTGAGAAGGCCATATATTAATTGTCTCTAATATTCTTTGCTCATGGTTAATTCATACTTGCTGAGGGCAAAATAATGAAGTAGGAGACATGTTAGGAGTAACTCTAGATTTGTAATTGCAATTAAAATCTTTAGATTTGTAATTCTCTTTTAAGCCTTGAGAATTTACATGACCATTTCTTTCTAAAAATACCATAAGCTCAAAATCTAGGTGTGGAAATTTAAATGGCATTGTGAAATGAACCTTTTTAAAAGCATCTTAGATTCAGTTTAAGGTTAAAATTCTGGCTTAAATGTATGACAACTTTGCAGTACCTATTCACCTAATCTAATGAAATAGATATTACTTTCATAAAAATGTGTTGTTTAATAGAAAATTGTATCAGTTGCTTTAATATTTACTAAGAACTAAGCATCATCAGCCAAAAAAAGAAAAAGACATGCCTGTTTTAAGTATTGCAATTATTTTGACCTTTATCTTTTCAGAAACCTGATTGTGCATGTGTGCGATGTGTTTAGTTTAGACTTAACCTTCATTTACCTTAAAATTTGAAGCAATTTTTCAGCCTATTCCTCCAAAGCTATTTATTTTTCTAAAGTGCCTATCAGCCAAATGCAGCAATATTTAGCTCTTTCGTCCATACTTTAGAATCCTAATAAATAATTGCCGCTATTTGAGGGTTTAACTTGTTAAGTACATACACACATGCACACACGCATGTGCGCACACACACACACACACATACACACAAATTGGACTCTGAGTCACTTGTAGAAATGTTTCTATAAATATGCTTGAGAACATTTTGGTTTTCTGCAATTTGTTATAATCAAAACACATTAAATGTTAACATAATTGTTGCCAAATAATTTGTTGGGAAATGCTGATCAACGATTCCAAAAATGGCCCAAGTCATAAGTAACAGTCCAGTTCCATGGGATCAGAATTAAACTCCAGATACCAAAACCCATCTCCTGGGGATGGCCTTCAGGAGTCAAGCCCAACTGATTTTTCATGGATTTTTTTTTTCTGTAAATGTTTATTAATGTATTACTTTCTATCTGGCATGCCTCTGTATCCTGTTAAGGCTATCAGTGAATATAATTACCTTAAAAAAGTAAGTCGGCTTACACAGTGGCTCTGAGTTGACAGAATGTTTTTACACATTAGCAGTATCACTGGATTCAATCAAAGTAAGTCAGCCTACTCCACAGAGAGAAATATCCATAATATGAAATCAAGAGTCAGTGTGATACTCTCTTATTTTGGAGGCTATTGTTGAATTCATACCTAAACATTCTTCCCATACAGTTTGGCCAAATGTAAATTCTTGAGAGGATTTAAATTTTAGGTAATCATTTTCATAACATAATTTTCACGGTTCTATGAAAAACAACTCCAATTACATGAAGACTGAAAAAAAAAAGAGTCAATGGAAGAAATTAAAACAACTGATAGCTAACTGTTTTCCAGAGTCCTCAAATTACTCATGAATAGTGAATTAGAAGCTAAGAAAATTGCTTCAATCCTTTCTAGAGTATAAATATCCTGGGGAAACATTAAAAATATTAGACTGGAAAATAAATATAATGCTATCTTCTACTTAGCCTTGGATTTTATTGACCCAAACAAAGATTCAAGAGAATGGATTGAATAAAGGTGAAGGAGAAGGTAACTAAGAAATGGGACAACCTTACAAAACCTGGAAATTATTTATTTTGAAATGGGAGAAATACAACTATTATGGATGGTGTTCAGGACTATTTCAGGTACTTTAAGTAGTTTTAATAATAAGGGCATTGAACATGTTTTCAACCCTTCGATGAACAAAAAAAGCTGTTTTGATAATATTAGGTTTAATTATAAGGTTCACAGTGGTTACACAAAACTTGATCTTAGGACATGGCAGTCGTGCCATGATAGGAGAAGCTCTGAAAACAATTCTTTTTTTTTTTTTTTAAGATTATATTTATTTATTTGACAGAGAGAGAGACAGCCAGTGAGAGAGGGAATGCAAGCAGGGGGAGTGGGAGAGGAAGAAGCAGGCTCTCAGCAGAGGAGCCCGATGTGGGGCTCGATCCCAGAACGCCAGGATCATGCCCTGAGCCGAAGGCAGACGCTTAACGCCTGATCCACCCAGGCGCCCCTCTGAAAACAGTTCTGAAATTAAAATGGTGCAAATTCACCCTAGGAAAATTCTACAGTAGTAGAAAGTAAAATCAGAACAAAAAAAGCTAATATGGTATTCACATACCATTTTAATTGTTTAGATTATATAATTTTAATTATTTATATAAGGTCCATGTGTACTAGAAAAGGAAGCAAGAATAGAAACTATGAAGAGCTGGGAAAAGCTTAGAATTGCCTTGATTTTAAAGGGGTTTGTTTTCCATATTCTTCCTTATTTTTTTTTTTAATTCCCAGCATCAGATATCCACACCTTTAGCAGAAATGAAATTGTAATAGAGACATCTCTGAGGAGACATTATGGAGTATTCCTATACTTAGGCATTGATTCAGCGGTCTCAGAAGGAAGAAATACTTAGAGTCCAGAAAAATACGTGTCTTGGTGGTAATATATTAGGTGTACCTTATATACCTGATATATCATCCAATAGATAGTATATAGTTTATATACCTATATATGAACTATATATAGTTCAATGTGGCATGAGTTTTATTTACTGTATTAATACATGCTCTCAAAGCCACCAATAAATTGAAGTAGTTCAATATAGATTTACTAAATGGTGTAGTACAAGCAGTATCTTTTAATTACATGCTAGTAATTCTTTCTCAAAGTTATCTTCTATGTTCAATGGAACTAAATGGCCACTCAAGATTTTAGACTAAGTTAATAGTATTTGACTGGGGAATGTCAGAGTCACATAGGTCCTTTACATCTGATTGCTGCTTCCTATAAGATAGACAAGAGATCATTAAGCTAAATCATACTTTAAATCTTATTTCTACTTCTTTTTCCTTCATTTTGCTTGTGAACACCCTCTTAGGACTTGAGACAAGAGAGTCCAAGTTTTCTTTAATCACTTTAGCTCAAGCTTAAATTTTCATGGTCATGGGGCGCCTGGGTGGCAGAGCGGTTAAGTGTCTGCCTTGGGCTCAAGGCGTGATCCCGGCGTTATGGGATCGAGCCCCACATCAGGCTCCTCCGCTATGAGCCTGCTTCTTCCTCTCCCACTCCCCCTGCTTGTGTTCCCTCTCTCGCTGGCTGTCTCTATCTCTGTCAAATAAATAAAAAATAATAATAAAATCTTTAAAAAAAGAATTTTCATGGTCAGACGAGGTAGTATATCTGGTAAGAGCTCGGTCACAAGCTAATAGATCATTAACAAGAAAGACAAGTAACCTGGATTAAAAATCTGGATTCAAAGAGCACCTGTGTGGGGTGCCTGGGTGGCTCAGTCATTAAGCATCTGCCTTCGGCTCAGGGCGTGATCCCGGCGTTATGGGATCGAGCCCCATGACAGGCTCCTCCACTGGGAGCCTGCTTCTTCCTCTCCCACTCCCCCTGCTTGTGTTCCCTCTCTTGCTGGCTGGCTCTCTCTCTCTCTCAAATGAATAAATAAAATCTTAAAAAAAAAAAACCCAAAAAACAAAACAAAAAACAAAGAGCACCTGTGTGTAAGTAGGAGCTAGCCCAATCAGATATTAAAACATAGTATAATACTCTATAACTAAAAACATTGTGGTCTTGGCTTATAAAGTGGTAGATCAATTGAAAAAAAAATTTAAAACACCCAAATGATGAGAATACACTATATAATGTAGATGACATCTGAAATTGGTGGCAAAAAATATTTTGAAGTAGATAATTACATTGAAAAATATAAAATGCATCCAATTTCTTATACCATAACCAAGAATATATTCTAAATGGATAATAGATCTAAATATTAAAAATGGAGACATTCAAGTATGTGTTAAGTAGTGGGTTCAACTTGGTTCAGGTTTTGACTGTTTTTTTTTTTTTTTTCAGAATCTCCCCACCATGAGTTAGAGTTGACCAAAAGAAAAACTATGACAATATCCAGAACGATAACTGATCCCACTTTTGTGACTAAGTATGACTGACTTACTGCATTATTAGCCTACGAACTGACTCATCCACCTATGTAGTATTTCGGGTGGACTCAGTAGTCACTTTAACATAAAATATGTGGCATTGATTTTGTCATGAGAAAGTTGAGTGAGGCAGAGAAAATAGCTGAGAAATTGTTAATGAAGTAAAAAAAAGGGGGGGGTAAGCTAACCATTCATGGAGATTGAAAAAGCAATGGATTGTTGTAGCAAGTAGGAAAAATGGTGACTTGTGTTGTAGTTGCAGAACAATGGGGAAAAAACTGTCAACCACAGTAACTGGGAAGATAAAAAATTGTCTAGTAAACTCTGTCACCCTGGAAAGATGATTTATAGGAAAAATATATAAAAGTGTCAATTCATTTGTTTTAACTGTCTATGGTAAGATACAGAAAGAAAGATGAACTAAAGAATGAAATATTCAGTTTGCAAGCAGAATTCACGTATACTAGAGCAGCACCAAATACGATCAGTGAATCTGTTTCTTATCTCCAGACTCTCTCATCAGTAAAAATCTCCCAAAATAAAAAGCTAAACGAGGTCTAAGGGCGAAGATCAAATCCATGGATAGGGCTCTAAGATGTTTTTAAGATCTTTACCAAATTTGAGTTAGTGCCTAATAGCCCTTTAAGCTTGACAAAATGAGTTTTCATTGTTTTTCCACTGAAGATTGATATACACTTGCAGACAAAGTTCTCTCTTCATAAGAGTACAGAGGTGGCTTTGAGCACATGAAGTGCACCTGAATCAAATTCATAGAAAGCTGATAGTTTTTTAAAGGAATTATACTAATGATTATGCCACATGCTTGGTCTACAAGATATAGAAATTCTTTAAGAAGAAAAAAGTTTTGGGCCTACAACTTTCTATAATCAGGAAACAGGTAGAGAATGCTGTTCAGCTTTTGTTTTGGTGACCTATTTTGATGTAATAAATTATTCAAACGTGCTCATGGTTTTGCTAGTCAAGAATTAGGACAGAACTTATCTGGGTCTTCTTTTCTTCCCTATCATGTTGAGTGGGATAATTCACTTGACTACATTCAGCTTGTACTTGCACTGGTCTGCAAGTTCCAAGAAAGCTTTACTAAAGTATCTGGAACCTTGGTGCTCCTACACATGGCATCTGTCTCCATACAGTTATTTAGACTTCTTCACATGCATATTGGGATGTGTCAGCTTGAGGCTCTTAGAAAGTTTTTGACTACCATCATAGGAAAAAACCCAGGCTAGCCTTCTGATAATGAGGAACATTTGGCCCAGTTACTTTCATTTTTAATTCATTCAAAGCTTATTTCTATTGGATACCTTTTGTCAGTATTCTCAAAATTAGAAAGTTCTAACTACCTCCTTGGTATCTTGAAATTCATAAGTATTTGCCTTGGCTTATCCTTAAAAAGAAAGGTAAAAATCATACCTCATATTGTTTATATTTATTTTTTTATGGAGTTTGGTTATCAAGATGACTATTCCCCTTATTTTCAAATATAGGGAATAATATTGCTTTCATTTAAAAATTACTTCTATGAGAGAACTAGGATATTTTCTTTAGAATGAAAAGGTTTTCATGTTTATAACCATTTCTTATTCAATTGTACTTTAAATAAAATAAGGAACCTCAAAGTATAATAATCCTTAAACTTCAAGCTTTATTTTCCAATGTTTTAAAATATTAACTTTATAGTATTAGATTCTACGGATGTATGACTTACAGTGTTGTGTAATTTATGCTACAGTAGAAAATAATTATGAAAATGCTATTTTTAGGCCAATTCAGAGGACTTACAGATTCCTATATAAACCTATTTTTGAAAAGGTTTTACCTCAAAGGACTGTAATCACCATAAAGCTGGTGGTTGATAGTAGCTGTTGGCTGAAAACTTACCTATGTCTGTTGGCAAGAACATCAGAAGAATATAAAGACAAGTAAACTGATAGGTGAGAAATGGTATCTCAGTGCAGTTTTAATCTGTATTTCTTTTATTTTAAAGCTGAAGATCATTTTTATGTTTAAGGATAATTTTTAATTATTATTTATATCTTTTAATTTTAGAACTTATTAATATTTTCCTTCTCTTGCTTTTAGAATCTCTTTTTATATTGGGGGCATTGATTTTTTATTAGCGATATCATTTGAAAATATGTTTTCTTATTTTCCATCTGTTTTTCCATGAGAAATATTTTTATTTTTATGTTACCAAAATTACCATTCATTCCTTACATTCTCTGGAATTTTAATAAAGACAATTTTTGCCCACTTTCAGTAAAGGAACTTACTCACATTTTATTCTTGTTATTTGTATTACATAGCTTTGCTATGTAACAAAGCACCTGGCATCCAGCGGTTTAACGTCGGTTGGTAAGGGGTCAGAGCATAAGTATTTAGAGCTTTGTAAGCTACACGCTACCTGTTTTGACTTCCCAACTCTGCCATATTTTGCTGACTCCTGTTCTCTTCCAAAACCTTGGTTTTACACATAGGGAATTTGGCATTATGCACGCACTTTTTATAGTTATCTGCTTCTTAGATGAAAGGACACAGAAGGCTGAGCCATGAGCAATGGAAAACACTGGAACAAAAAATCACACTCAAAAAACAGAATAGTACAATGAGTTAAATTCGTTTTTGGAGATACAGAAGTCAATTAACTGTGAAGTCACGTCTAAATAAGGAAAAACTATTCTTCAATAATGCATAGAGTAACAAAATTATAAGATTTTTCAGATTGTAAAATTGATACTGCTCATTTCAAATAAATTTAAACTAAGTAATAAGTATATTAGAAAAATAAAGGAAAACTTATTTTTATCACTGAGCCTGAAGAGTATGTTTATGGATTTTAAATTTGGCATATTAAAATTGAAATGGTTATTATGAATCTAATGTTTAAAACATTTTTCCATAAAACAAAGTTGCACCAAATATATACAACTAACAATGCAAGGCAAAATGTGCCATGTGTTATTTTTGAAGTAAATTATAAATAAATTTAAACATCAAATATGATAAAATATTTAAGAAGTGAGAATTGTGTTAGCAGTATATTAGGATAATAATTTTATAATTATTACATAAATGTGAATTTGGAAAGTCACTTTTCTCACACATGTTCTGAAAATGAATAATATTTGGGGTAAAAGAGCTATACTATAAATCACATGAATAGGACATAATTCCAGATAATTAACTTTCATAGAGGAAATTACTCTAAAAATTATCTTAGAAGAGAGCATAGAAGACTGAGTATTCTGAAATCTTTGTGTTCTACAAGCATAACTTTTTACTTCTGAATGCAACTAATGCATTCAGAAACTATCTTTAAAAAATGTTATAAACAATTTCTATGATATATATATGATATGATATAGTGTGTTCTCGTGTGCGGAGAAAAATGGAGAGAGAGAAAGAGGGGTTATACATTTCTCTTTGATAAACTGCATTTTTTTTTCACTGTGATTCTAAATCTAGTAGTTGTTTTGTAAATTTCTATGATGGTACCTTTATTTTCTCAACTGGAAATGATGTCCAGCTGCTCTCACAAGCTGAGAATTGGCCTAGTTAAATTCTGTAGTCAGTAATAACACTTAGTACTATGATTATTATACCTTATGATCCATACAGCCATTAAATTTCAGTTTATATGTTAATCTTGGTGTTAATGGGAAATACTTCAATTTAATTTTTTCTCTTCCATATTGAGAAAGATACTAATACCAAGGTTTATTCTGATTATTCACATTGACTAAAATTATAACTAATTTTGACAGAATACATAGCTCCCCAACTGTGTGACTCATGTTTCCGAAGGACCAGGGGTCTTTGGTTGAATTTACTATCTCACAGAAAAAGCAAAACATAAAGTCTAACTTGAGATATGCTTGTCACTTATTTGCCAATGTGACGTTCCTTCTATGTGGTATATCAAGGACCCATAATGTCAAACATAGGTTACGTGTATGATGTATTTGTTTAAACAAAGGGACTTACGATTTGTCACATAGACTTCTGTTTGAAGTGACTATGAAATATTACAAATGACTTTAACAAAAAATTCATCAAAAATAAATATTTACATTATAAAACAATTATGTTGCAATTCCACTTGTACTACCATTGCTACAGCATTATTTTTAGTATTGCCTTTACTGTTTATCCAGTGGTATACGGGAACTGGCTGGCACTAGCTCGAGTCATTTGTGCATATTGCTTTCCAACTCTGTGTTTGCTAATACTCCACATTGGTAGCTTAAAATTGGCATTTTTAGGAGTATATATACCTCAGAAATTGTCAAAAGCTGTGAATTAAGGTTCTCCAACCTATGTAGATCTCATTGTTAAATAGTCACCACCATAGCATACCACTGGGTCAAATCACTTGTTTCTTTTTAGTTCAGTCTATTGTAACTTTTTTTTTAAACCATTTCTATTTGGTGCCAAGGCATTTATTTAGGAAATATATACTACTGACAGAGTCCTTTACTTTCCATTGTCTGAGAATGTCTTGGTTTTGCTCTTCTTTCTTAAAGGATATCTTTACTAGAGATAGAATTCTGGAATGACAGTTCTTTTATTTCAGTACTTGAAAAGTGCCATGTCATTTTCTTCTGATTGACATGGTTTCTGATGAAAGGTCTGCTGCCATTTGAATTCCGTTTTTCCCTCAGCAGGGTACTCTTTCTTTCTCACTGCTTTCAAGAATTTTGGGGGTGTCACTTGTTTTCAGTTTGTAATAAGTCTTGGTGTGGATTTCATTGGAATTATCCTCTTTGAGTTTATAATCTCTCAAATTTTCAGCCTTACCCTTTTCTTCCTCCCCTTCTGTGGCATCAATGATACAAATATTAGATCTTTCAAGAAAGTATCATAGGCCACTGAGGCCTGTTTTCCTTTTTTAAAATCTATTTTCTCTCTGTTCTTCAGGTTGGTTAATTTCTATTGTTCTATCTTCAAGTTCACAGATTCTTTTTACTGTCCTCTTCTTTCTGCTATTGAACCCATAGAGATTTTTATTTGATTACAGTATTTTTCAGTTTTGTTTTGAGAGAGAGAGAAAGAGAGTGTGAGCAAGGAGGAGAGGCAAAGGGAGAGGGAAGAGAGAGAATCTTAAGCAGATTCCACACTGAGCACAGAGATCAACACAGGGCTTGATCTCACAACCCTGATATCATGACCTGAGCCAAAATCAAGACTCAGACACTTAACTGACTGAGCCACCCAGGTGCCCCATATTTTTCTGTTCTAAAATTGCTTCTTCTATCCTCTATTTCTTTTCCGACACTTTCCATTTTTTACTTACTTCAAACATGTTTGTAATTGCACATTGAAGCATTTTATATGATAGCTCGTTTAAAATCCTTTTCAGATAATTATGACAGCAGTGTTATCTCAGTGTTAGCATCTGTTGATTATATTTTCTCATTCAAATAGAGACTTTTCTGGTTTATAGTTGATGAGTGATGTTCTGGTTGACCGAGAGGATAAGGAGTGTGTCATTGCTGTGCCCCATGTGGTCTCCACTGAGGTGACAGGGAACAGGATCATTACACTAGGTAGTAGTAAAAGTCCTGAATCCCCTCTGAGCCTCCTCTCACACCCCCAATGGGGAGAAGAAGAGACGTTTTGTTGCTGTTGGATGGGGGTAAAATCCAAGTTCCCCACATATTCTCCACTGACACCAGAAAGGAGGAACATATTACTTCCCAGCCAGGATAAATATCCTAATTCCTATCCCATTTAACATTCTCTGATACCACTCTACGAGACGGTAAACAGTTAGGAATTTCTTAAAATAGTCTCGTGAGGATGGAGGTCTAATCTCCACTTAGTCTTTGCAAATGGGGGTGGGAGTAGCACTACAGTATTTTTTGTGGTATTTTCCTGGAGTAGGATCATCATTGTCTGAAAGCTTTCTGTCTTGTTTGGCTGTCACTTTCCTGGTCTTTGAGCTAGAAAGAGTAGGTTTTACATGGAATTTTTGGCTTATGGCCATTGGCATTTCTAAGTTACTGACTTCATCACTGAGTCTGGGATAAATGAGGCAAAAAAGGAAACTCGGGAAAGTCACTGCTGTGTCATTCATTGGTTGCTACAGTCTCTAATAGCCTGCCTCCTTCTCACATTTCAGAATCTTCCTATATTTATTCTGTATATATATTTTCTAGGATTTTTAGCTCTACTAACTAAAGAAATAGGAGAAGTGTATCTAGCTCATGTTGTCTAGAAACAATTTCATCCCACTTTTAATACTCAAGATATTGCCAAATCCAGGTAATTTGCAAGCAAGTGTGTGTGTGTCTGTGTGTGTGTGAAAATGTCATTCATATCTAATACTGATGTACTGACACAGAGAACAAAGTGGGAAAGTGTCTACGATGCAATATCAAATATGGAATTTTCAAAATGGTTTGAGGATCAACAGTATGACTTGAAAAAATGCATTATTTGCTAATTCAGTTTTTAAGAATCACAACACTCATTTAGGCATTTAAATTATGTATTTTAAAATATCATTAACTCACTGCTTTAAAATCTCTAAACAATCTCATTTTAGAGTTTTGTACTTAGGAAGTCACAATTTTGTGAAGGCCTTCTCAATATCTATATGGCCTCTAGTTATGATTCTTTTGCTATGGGAACACTTATCCTTAAAATTTTATAATACAACAGAGGATAATATCCTCACAACTATATTAGCCATTAGTTACTAGGTGGGAACAGAATAGAGGAACTAAAGTAGTTAGCTCTTGAATAAAATTGATCAACCATTTGTTCTGACATTTCTTTCCTATCAGAATGACCTTGAGCAAATTACTTAAACTTTCCATCATTCAGTTGCTTCATCTGAAAAATTAAGATAAAAGTATCCCCAAAGGATTATATTTCAATAAGATAATATACATAAATTCCTTCGGCAAGTTAATGGCAATAGAAAACACTCAGCAAAGATCAGCTATTAATAAACATTAACTATTAATGTTATTACACTTAAATATGAGTCAGTTTGTTTTCATATAACCTACCTTGAATAGTTTTATTCAAATATTCAAAATTATACCCTTGTCAAATAAAGACATCATAAGGGAGAGTATATTTTTGAACCTTTGTTTGTTTTTAGGGTGTTTTTGCTTTCTTTATTCTATAGTGCAAACTAGATCAAAGAATAGAAATATAAATACAAGTGGATTGCTTTATTTATTTTCTCATTTTCCAGTAAAATGGTTACACTTATTGGGTGCTTATTAAATGCCACAGTTTCTTCTAAGTGCTTTTTATGGTACTATTATCTCCATCATGTGATTAGGCAACTAAGGCACAAAGAAGTAATGACAAAAAGTCACATAAGTATTATGAAGTAGAATTAGTTTGCCACAGTTTGCCATATTTTTGAGCAACACAATAAACTGTTCTGTATGTAATTTTTTTAAGATTTCATTCATTCATTCATCCATTCATTTAAGAGCGAGAGCAAGAGAACACAAGCAGGGGGAGTGGCAGAGGGAGAGGGAGAAGTAGGCTCTCCCCTGATCAGGGAGCCCAATGCAGGGCTCAATCTCAGGACCCTGAGATCATGACCTGAGCCAAAGGCAGACGCTTAACTGACTGAGTTACCCAGGTGCCCTGTTTTGTACGTAATTCTAATACAATCTTAAGTCCTTTAAAATTATAAATGAGGAAAAAATTATTATGTATTTAAATCATTACTTTATCATACTATACTGTATAATCATTCACATTGGAGTAAAATACAAAAGGTATGAGAAATCAACACAAATGAAAATCATTCCATATATTTAATCCATCAGTGAAACAGAAATACAGGAAACATTGTCAAAGTTGAAAACCATTCTCATTAAATAATAAAAAGGTAACTGTTAAAATTTTCAAATAAAACTATGGGTTTCAATAAAACAAGTCATTTCAGGGGTGCCTGGGTGGCTTAGTCGGTTAAATGTCTGCCTTTGGCTCAGGTCATAGTCCCTGGGTCCCGGGATGGAGTGCCGCATCAGGCTCCTTGATGAGTCTGTTTTTCCCTCTCCCTCTGCCACTCTCCCTGCTCATCTCTAAAAATTCTGGCGGTGTCCTTTAAAAAATACTACAACAAAATTACTAATGTTTGTTAAAATGATTTATAATAATTTTGTTGTATTTTAAAGAGATAGCCAGAATATATATATATATGTACATATATATATGTGAATTACATATATATTAAAACAAACCTCAAAAGAATAGTGTTCCCTCATTTAATTCTAACTTGTGAAACTAGAGTGACTACAATGGTTACTATTGTGTTTCATTACAAATATACACACTCTTAAACAAACAACAAAAAACCAAATATATATAATCTTTTTTTTACATTTAGAATTTATACCTTAAATTTATTTTTCACCAGTTTGCAATGAAATATTGAAATCTACACAGCAATCTTTTTGAGGACTTTTTAAAATTTTCATTCATGTGTAACTAGGTTTATTACAGTTGAGTAATTCAGTAACCATGGCAATGGTAAAATAATTAAGTTGACAATGTACCAGAAAAATTATCAGAAAAATTATCAATCATTTCTTTATATCAGTTTTTTATATTTATCATAGTTTTGGCATATTATATGTTGATGATCTGTTCCCTCATAGTCTGAAAACTATAACATTTTATGATTTAAATAATAACTTTCATCATAACATTTCATGAAGTTGTATCAACCTATAGTATCAGCAGTACAAAAAATGCATTTTGACATGTGCTAATTTATTTAAAATGCCATAGTTAAATTACCTTAATTAAAAGTTAAAATGTTTTTATTCAGTTTTCCAAAATTATTTGAATTGCATTTTTTTAGAAGAAAGGGGTTCTTTAGAGATTGTATTTTTTTTTCTGTTCTTACTTTGTGTTGTGTATATAGTACCTATTTTATATTTTTGTTTCAAGAAATGACACTGAGTGGACAATCTTTCACATATGAGAAAAAAAATCAGGTACAGAGCTATGAAAATCCAATTCACAATGGTTCTATCATAATGATAGTGACATTAATATGTAGTGATGAATAGAGAAAAAAGTCAAGAGGATGTTTAAAAGGTTGAAGGTTAAAACATAAGTTTTTTTTTTAAATGATGCATATTTTTAAGCAGCCTATTCCAACATCTTTATTTTACAAATAGGAAACCTGACACTGGGTGTGGTTTATCATGGTCCACGGCTTATCGGTAAATTTTACTCTTCAAATTGTTTATCTATATTAGTCTAATTAATGATTCTCTTTCACCTTGACAATGCCTAAACTGCACAAGACGTGGTTGTATGGAACTGAATTAAGAATAACTAAGTAGGCACAAAGTTTTTCCTGTACTCTCTTCTACTTCCAAGTAGGCAAGAGTGGCAACAGGGAGATTAGTTAGAAGTTTGACATAGAAGTCCAAGTGAGTGGTGATGCTGACCTGCATGAGAGTGATACAGATTATATGGAAAGAAGGGATGAATTTGAGATGTGCTCTTGAGGTGGAAGGGGCAGATTTGCTGACACAGTTGGATGAAGAAGAGTTAAGGAAAAGAAGGAATAAAAGATGACAGACTTCTCCCATCTGGAATGAGAAATTGGTACCGTTTATTGAGACAAGTAGATTCTAAGTGGAATTGTTTTGGGAAAGGGAAGAGTTTAAATCTAGTCATAATTTCAGAAGTATTTGTGGCACTAAAATGGAGAGGGCACTTAAGTAGTTGGATGTAGAAGCCTAAGGCACACAGAAGTGGTTTTATCTAGAGCATCTATTCAAGTGTCACTATCCTAATGATACGATTCAAAGAAATGGAGTTAAACACGATCAATCAAAAGGGAAAATATAGATTGTTCCCCAAAACTTCAATATTAATACTATTAATGAAAATGATAGTAAAGCTCTTCTCGTAATAATATATTAATATGTTATATCGGTATTAATACTGAATATTAACTTATGTGTTTATAAAATGATGGCATTAACACTATCAATTTTAAAATATTAACATTAAATATTTATTAATATTTAATTAATATTAAACCCCCAATAATTGATATAACTTTGTGGAAATTCAAAGCTCCAAGGATAAAGAGAAAATTCTTAGTAAGATCTACAGGGTAGATTAATACATGTCAACAACCAAAAGCATAAGGAGACAATAACCTTATAATCAACAATCTATTTCCAAGAGAATATGGATTAAACTATGGTAAAACAAAAATTGAATCTAAGACAGAAAAAACTCTAGACCCCAATAACCTCAGGTATACGAATTTCATAGTAGAAAAACATTCAGAATTACATTTTATATTGACTAAGGTTTAACTCATCTTTAAAAATGGATAGTCATTACTGTAACTTATCTCATAGTGCTCAATTGTTTTACCAGAAAAACAAATTCAAGGAAAATTGACAGGTACAAAATCAGAGTGGAAGATTTAAACCACATCTTTGCCATCAAATACTATGCTGAAACATATGAAATTGTCAATATTTGACTATTTTGATCTATAAAATTGGCAAAGTAATCAACTAAAAAGAAACATTACAGAGTTTGAAGAACACATTTAAAACTTCACTCTGTTTAAAAGTAATAAGGACAAAATCCCTGCTTTCACTGAGTTTACATTCTAGGAACAATAAATCAGTTTGACCTAATGGATGTTAAAATGGATTAGAGAGAGAGAGAGAGAGAAAGATGAAGCTTTCTGAATTTCTCCATATTTCTGTAAGAAGGCCTGGCCTCCTCAAATGTATATGATGTAAAGATAATGTTTGCTTTCATTTTCCCCAGAAATACTTCACTCATCACATACCATTAGCATTATATTGGTGGTCTTTTGTCTAGTGTATTGATTTTATCCAAAAGGATAATAAAACTTATCTCCCAGAGAGTGCCACATGGTTACAGCCCAGATTAGGTAAACTCTAGACTGCCAGGGAGACTAGAACATTATCTTTATAGATATTTACATGACAAAAAGAAGAAAGGCCTAGAACAGGAAACCATCTTTAAGTATGAAAAGATTAGATACAGAGATTGTCTGGCTCCTGGATAGATTTTATTTATCTAGATGATTATAGTTAGGATTCAAATCCCTTACATTTTGAAGGAGACCTTTTCAGAAAGGGAGAAAGACAGCTGTTTCTTTCCTTTTTATAAGCAGTGAGTAATAGTTTTTCTTCATCTTTTGCCTATGGGGCATCCAAGTATCATGTAGAACTACTGACCTGGCACTTACGCCATTGCCCTGGGGATAAGGACTAGGGCAAGTGGAGGGTCGCTGAACTATTTACAGTGAGGTATTTAAGAATAAATTTCTTTTTGACCCGAATACCTCATGTGATCCTGAGATAGTGAAACTGAAGAGATGCCACAAAGAACTGCTTTTTTTGCTCCTTTTCCTGCTTCTCTTCTTGCTAAAACCTGCATCTCCACCTTATTCATGCCTTATAGTACAAATAACGTATGTCCTCCTTCTAAGAGTCAAGGAGTTGATAATTTCTTTGTAGTCTTCCAGCACAATAAAAAACATCTAAGGGGTGGCCAGGAGAGGTTGCCATATATGTTTTCCAGTGCTACTGACTAGATATTTTGAAACCAAGACCCCTGGATCCTGGGCATAAGTGACTTATGGAGGACACCTGAGCACTTTCCTTGTTTTGACCAGTTCCTGGATTCCTGAGAGGAGCGTACACCAGGGCACTATCCTCAGTAAAAACCCCAGACCTGAAGTAAAGATAAAACTCACTCTTCTTTCCTTTCTGAGTCTCCCAGACACTGTCTATATCTGCACTCTCTAGATATCTTCAATAAACTCTGTCTCACTTTCTCTTGGCTCATGTTTGATTTCTATTCTGCACAAAGCCAAGGACCCTTTTGCCTGGTCCTGCAGGCCCCCTCTGGGTCCTCAGACCCAGCCAGCCTACCGCAATCATTGAGAATAAAATTAACAAAGGTGAATATTAAAACCCAACAGGTAACTTTGTATCCAACAAAAATATACACATCACTTAAACAACTTTGAACCATTAAAAATAAATAAATCTCAACAAATTCTGAAGACAGATATTAAACAGTTTTTCCCCTTACCTGAGCACAAAATAGAATAAGAGACTGACTGAATAAATTTTGAAACATCAGTACAGTGGAATGTGAACCATGTTTTTAAAAAAATCTTGTATTTCAAACATTATGTAGAATTTGTATAGACATACAAGTACAAGGAATCCTCATATATCTAATATGTAGCCCCCAAAACATTAACTCATAGCCAGTTCTGCCCCTTCTATAACCGACTAGGTATAATAATAGTACCTACCTCCCAGAAATGCTATTTAATCTAAGATGAGGTTGCTGTAGCTGGTGCTGTATTCACCCCAGAGGATGAATTCTAGATACTAACTTTTTCTGCTTGCCCTGGCCCTCACAGAGCTGAGCCCATGTTCCACCAAAAGGCATTACCAACAAGGCACCCAATGGCATATTCCTTCTGATAAAAAGCTATCCTTTTCTGGAGCATGCAGTAAGGAGTAGTGAATTGGACAATTATTTCCATTTCAGTTATCTCCTTTTTATTCATGCAACCAACACGAGATGTTTTCCTTGTATTTTTTAGGTTCCTGGTGTTAAAGGATCCTTAATCTAGTTGATCTATGAAAGTGAGTTTCAGAATTTGAAAAAAAGGCTCTAAATTAAGTGCCCACAGAAGTCACTCTGCAGTAGCGCTAGGTCATTAGACAGAAGTGTTCAAGACTACATCAACCTTAGAAGTCCAAAGATGATAAAAATGTACATTTCTTATTTTGGAATAAATCCCCTCAGTATAATAATTTTAATCTCAACTTTTAAACTTGGTTGGCTTATATAAAACACCAAACTGGCAATAAACAGCATTTATGATTCCACATACATGGTAAAAGTTATCTTGCATTTTTATTTAATAACAATTGTGTATAAAAGGCTGTGAAATGATTTTTCTGGCCATAGGTCATATCATTTGCTTAACTTCCTCTTAAATATTTAAACTAATCATACATATATGAGTGTGGTTAATTTCATTTAGGTTAGCTCTTACAATTCATGATAGAATAAACCTCATATTATTATTCAAGTCATAAAGTAATGTCGGTCTAAAGTAATATTAATTGTAATAATCAATAACTGAGAAATTGACTCAAATATTCTGAAAGAAAACAACAACAAAAAAATTTCAAGCACAGCAACAAAGGAATGGGGTAAATAATCATTTATATCAAATGACCTGGCTTTTGCAGCAGATTAGGTTTGTCACAACTCTAAATTAATGGTAATTTATTATTGTGAAAAACAAAGCTGCATTAGAGAAACCACTAATAAGTTTTCTAACGCTCAGAGCATCAATATAAAGAATTAAAATCTCAAGTCATAAGACCCAACATATTCATTTAAAAGAACCAGTCTCCATGGTTCATAAACTTTCTAAGCAAGCACAATCAATTGAGCAACGCAGTGGAATCAATGTACTTTCAGTATTAAAAGGGGGTTGATCATAGTAACTAATAGTTTACATGATTTAAAAATTTATTAAATAAGTCTTAACCTATAATAACTTAAATGTTAACAATAATCTATAAGCCAATATCTTTTTTTTAGAAAACTTTTGATTTACCAATCAGTTATGACTATTAAATGTTGCTTTGCACAAGACAGAAATCAAAGTACTTTACAATTCACCCTGTTTTCCAGTCTTTATCTTTTCTCCTCTCCCACCTCTACATGCCCTACTTATTAAACAAGCCACAACTTTTGTTTTCACTGTTCTTGCAAAACACCCCACACTCTCCTATATCCAGAGTGTTATTTAAGCTCTTCTGAGTTCTTTACTCTCGTGCCTGCACCTGTCTTTGAATCCTTTTAATTCCTATAATTTTCCAATAAAACTTGTAAGATCTCTGTCAGATTTACATTCTCACAGTATGCTTGTTTTGGAGTTATGGGAAGCAGAAATCTGAGACAGCAAGATTCTGCTATTGTCCTAGAAATGGTCTAATTCCTACAATTCAGAACAAAAGATATTAAATAATTTGCCATCAAGAGCAAAGATTTTCCTATGAATAACATTTATCACCTCCTGTAAACTTATTTGTAAAACATAAGTTTGTAGAACTACTCCACCCCAAATCCTCACACAGTCAATTTAAGTCTGATAAGTTAAAGGTGACCTTCTGAAGGACTTCAGGGTAGGTGAATCAAATATATTTTCTTCCCTTATATCTCCCTGGTGTAAGAAGCAGAGAATCTTTTATCTTCCAAAGAGAATAATGTATAAAGATTCTACTGTGAGAAATAAGCATTTCTATTTCCATCTGGATATCTGCCTAGCCAGTGGCTCATTAATAGCTTCTAAATAATTAGGGTTAAAAAAATCACTAATGATGGTGTCAGGTAATAGACAAGAGATAGAGATGGTAGGACTTCACCCTTGGATTAAAGTCCTAAGAGGTTTGGAAGACAGATTCTGTACCTAGGTGAATGCTTGAGAATTAAAAACAATTGTCCAACTCTGTTGCAGAGTGGTTAAAAAAAATCATGTATACTAATAAAATGAAGTAAATTGACGCAAGCAGGAATCAAGGAAACAAATGACCAAATTTTACAAAGGTATGCCACCTAGGCAAGTTGTTAGATATAGACTCTCATCAGTATTTATTCTTTTTTAAAAAGATTTGAGATAGAGGGAGAAAGAGCAGGCACAAGACAGGGGTGGGGGGGGAGAGAAGTAGAGGGTGGGTAGTCAGAGGGAGAGAGAGAATCCACAAGCCAATTACCGCTGAGCATAGAGTCCATTGCAGGCTTGATCCCAGGACCCTGAGATTATGATCTGAGCCAAAACCAAAAGCTGGCCACTTAAAGGACTGAGCCAACCAGGCACCCAGTGTTTATTCTAAATATTCAATTACCTACTTAAAAACAAGTTGGAGATGAAACTTCTTTTCTAAGGAAATACATGCATTTCTTTTGAATCTTCATTTGAGAAATCTTTTATGACTTGCTCTCCATTATAGGGAGTAAAGAAACTTTTATTGAATCCATACTAAGTTGCACGTATTTTTTTCTGAATTTTCTGTTGATGAAGCAACAGCAAGTCTCTGAAAACCAGAAACAAAATATGTATTACAATCTGACCTCTAGTTACTTCTCCAAACATGTATGCCTCTAAACTTTGTGAAAAACCTCTACCTAATGCAGCTTGTAATTTACAACGAAACACAATTCACAACGATGGTAGTTTTGTCATATTTTCTAAATTTATCTCAAGTTGTTCTTGCCTCCAGACTCTTTCTCACACCATTCTTTCATCAGTAGTATGGATAGAGTAGGCAGTAAAAAAGCAGTTGCTTCCTATATCAGTTTTTCTGTTGTTGCTATGAGATGTTACCATAGACTTAGTGGCTTAAAACAACAAAAAGTTCTTATAGTTTTATAGAACTAAAGTCCAGTGTGTATCTCAGTGAGCTAAAATCAAGGTGTTGTCAGGACTATGCTCCTTTCAGGATGCTTTAGAAGAGAAATTGTTTCCTCTTCGTTCAGATTGTTGACAAATTTCAGTTTCTTGTAGGATCAGGCTATCATTTATCTGCTGACAATAAATAGAAAGCCACTTTCAGCTTCTGGAGGCTGCTGCCATTTCTCGTCTGTGGCCTCCTACTCTGTCTTCAATGCTAGCAAAATTGTTAGTTCCCCTAATGTTTTTTATCTGTCCTGCTGCTTCTTTAGTCTCATCTATCTTACTTCAACTGGAAAAAATACCACTATCTTAAGGGCTCATGTGATTAGATTAGGCCGCCCAGATAATCCAAGATAACCTCCTTACCTGCAGTATCTCTTTTCCTATCTAAGTAACATATCCACAGGTTGCTAGGATTAGGACATGACCTTCTTTGGGAAGTCATTATTTTGCCCATTACACTGCCTGCGATTATATACTCCAAAGGAGGAAAACTTATAGCAATATTTAGTATGTTGTCATAATAGCTATTGACACTATGATGAACATACATTAGAGGACAAATTATGAAAACAAAGTAAAATTTGTTCAGTACAGAATCTAACCAGAAGATAGAGCATGACACACACACAGAGCTGATACTGATATAGAAGAACATTTCTATGTGCTGGCTTCCCCAGTATTCTTGATGGCATACCTCTTTCTTCTTGCCGTTCTTGTCTCTTGTGGCATTTTAATCTTATGTCCTGAGTAAAACTTTTTATTTCAAATAATCTGAAGCTTTAAGTCTAAGAAAAGCTTTCAAGAATTCCAAAACAATCCATTTGCCAGAAGTACTACTGTTGATCATCTTTTCTACCAAGAATTCACTGAGGTGTGCTTTTATGATTGGGAGGCTCACAGAAGCATATGCGGTGTAGATACCGTTGGGGTTTGAGAACTCATAGATATCATCACATGCCAAATGATTTCCAAGGTGAGAGATGGTAGTCTATTTCTGGAAGTCTTTTAAATATAGTTGATTAAATAGCCAAAGATGCTGACAATAATCAGTATATGAAAAGTAATAATCTATAAGAACTTAGTAGGATAGAACAGGAAAGCAAGGTCTGGAGTGATGTGAGAAGAGAACTAAAGGAAGAATAAGAAGGTATAAATGCTACCTTTATTTCAAAGAAGAGGTAGATTTGGTCATATTATTTTGCTTGTATTGCAATTATTTAATACTAAATTTTTGGTTTCAAGTGCTAGGGATTTTAAAGATTTTGTATTTAACAATAAATTGAAATAAACACAGTGTGCTTAAATTTAAATGTTCCACATTCAAAGGAATTTATAAGGGTAAAAATCACAAATGAATGTTTAAACTATTCTAATAAAATTCATGTTCTCTTTTTTTAAGATTTTATTTATTTGAGAGAGAAAAAGAGAGAGTAGGGGGAGGAGCAGAGGGAGAGGAACAAGCAGACTCCACGCTGAGCACACAGCCTGATGTGGGGCCCAATCTCAGGACCCTGAAATCATGACCTGAGCCAGAATCAAGAGGATGCTTAACTGACTGAGCCACTTAGGTGCCCCTAGAAATTCATGTTCTATAATAAAAGTTATTTCAGTCATTTAAGCAACTTCTAAGGACAGATCATTTCACCTATGTAAAAATGATAGTGTTTGGAGAGGGAAGTAATTCCCTATTTTTATGGGAAATCCCTGCAGTGTCTAGATTTTTTTTGTTGTTGTTCTTTTGTTTTTGTTTTTAACTACTTTGCATTTCAGTTTCCTTAAAAAGTTATAGACCTAGTGTCTTTACTACGTATTTGGTAAATTGATATAGGACAACAGAATGTGAATGTTTTAAAAGGTCAAAAAATTCAGCACAAATTTTAATATTCATAATAAAGGGCAATAATACATATTATCCTTCTATAATTAGAAAAATCTTACAAAAAAAAATCCCTCATCAACTATTCCCACCTTAAAATCCTGTCCACTTTTTCCTGGAAAATTAATCCAGCTTTAAAGTAGTTCTTACCACCTCCACAATCACCATGTTGGTCTAAGCCATAATCATTTTTTGCTGGACAACTGGAAAAGCCTTCTGGTTAGTCACTTTTCTCCTGCCCATATTCACTTCTATGCATTTTCCATAAAGACATCAACATTTAAAAAAATAAATATAAATCAGATCATGATACTCCCTCTAATGACTTCTCATCATATTCAAGAGTAAAAATGAAAGTCCTTGTTATCATATACAACGTGACCAAGACAAATTATCACTCTGACTTCACCTCTTACTGATCTCCTTTATGTCACTAGAGCATATTTGTCTTCTTTGCTGTTCCTTATTTATTTTTTTTATTGGCTGTTTCTGGAGCACAACACAACAGGAATGGTTCCACCTAGGGGCCTTTGCATTTGCTCTTCTTTCTGCCTGAACTGGTCTTCTGGGAAAACATGTCATGGTTATCTCACTTTCTTCAGGTCATTACTTGGGTCATCTTCTCAGTAAGATCTTCTCTAACTTAAATTATAATACCTCAACCTTATACTTGCTATCCCCTTGCTCTGATAAACTTTCTCCTTAGGATGTAATACAATTAAAAAAAACTGTGTATTTCTTTAAACTTATCTTGTGTAAATATACGTTTTTCTCCATTGAAATGTCTGTTATACAAGAAAAAATTGTGTTTTTATTTGTAGCTGCATCTTCATCACTTGGACTAGTGCTTGACAAAAAATAGTCACTCAATAAATATTTATTGAGTGGCACTTGAAAGAAAATAAACATGAATACATGAGTATTTTCATTCATAGCTCCTACTATAAAATGAGATAAATTAAGGTGATCACTTCAGACTCTAACCATCCTATATAAAATAGCACCCTCCCCAAAACACACAAACTAGTTACTCTCTATCATATCATTTTGTTTCTTACCTAAACTTTATCATATAAGAAATAGCTTGCTTAAATATGCAATAAAAGATCCTTCAAGACAAAAACCTTACTTATCTAGTTCAAACTGTAACTTGAGAAATCACACTAGTTTATAAACTTCATAGAGCTCATCAAATGTTAGTTATATGGAATAATACGTAATTAATGAATGAATGGACTCTATCTGTAGGGACTCCATAGAGTGCCTTTCTACTCTACTTTTTGGTGATGACAAGAGGGTAATAACTTAGAGAGGAAAAGAGAAAATGGGAAGAATTCACACTCTGTCAGTGCTCAAAAGAAAAAAAATTCAAATTGCAGTACAAAGACAAAAAAAAAAAAAAAAGGACCAGTGAAAGAAGCTCAGACATTTACAACACATTAAATGATTATATCTCCCTCCCACACCAAGACAAATAGATGGAACTATCTGCCATATAAACCACTTACATGATACATATGGATTTTCTTTTTTTTTTTTTTAAAGATTTTATTTATTTATTCGACAGAGATAGAGACAGCCAGCGAGAGAGAGAACACAAGCAGGGGGAGTGGGAGAGGAAGAAGCAGACTCATAGCGGAGGAGCCTGATGTGGGGCTCGATCCTATAACGCCAGGATCACGCCCTGAGCCGAAGGCAGACGCTTAACCGCTGTGCCACCCAGGCGCCCCCGATATATATGGATTTTCTGATGTTTATATTTTCAAGATTATTAATGTTGTTTTATTTTCCCTGATTTCATCTGTTTAAGAATGTACAAGTTAGGTTAGGCCTGAAAGGGCCACAGGGTAGTATGGCCAGGGATTAGGACTAGCCTGAATCTCACTTCTTTGAAGATGGTTCATGGGGTCAGTTAATGATCCTATTCTTTTGCTCCATTACTCACCTGTGTCAGTCTTTTTCAAATGCTATTTTGGATTTGTTGTTACCATGCACAAGATTTGTAAAGGAAGAGAATATAAAATAAAATTCACTATTAACATTATGGTTAGGAAGTAATTAGAAATTAGAATTCTGAGTTTCAGTCTTAATGCAACCTATTCCTATAAATTAATTTAGTAAATCTGCAATAAATGGATTAGCTAGTACTCTTATTTAAAAATAACACATCAATTTAAACAAAAAAAGGACCTCATTATTCTTTATTTGTTCTTTGACCAGTACCAAAATTACAAGTTCCTATCAGAAAAAGACAGGTGGATATTTGACAGACTGGTCTACAATATCACCACTGCACAAAATTCTCAATCTTTTGATATACTTATCCATCACTGCCAAGCTCTGGAATAATGTGATTGCAGTAATAGAATGAATTGGTTGTGCTCTTGAAGTGGTAGGTAGCTTTGCCTAGTGTAGATGAATTACTGCCAAGGAATACATTGGTCATGCACAAAGCAACTGTATTTTGCTTCCTTAGATTTAAACTACACTCTGAATCAGTGGTGCTCAAAATTGGTCAAAAGTCCCATCAAATACAGCAGCAATAAAGGTTTAACTCAGCTTGAAATTTGCAAACTGAAGTTAAAAGACTACTTTTCAAAATGGGATTATTTTAAGAATTTTTTTCCTGGTAAATCTTTAAAATACAGTTAAATGTTTTTAATGTTTTGCTAAATACCATAAGAGGAAATTGTTTGCCTCTCCATTATTGGTATATAAATTGAGCAATATTTATTTGTTATTTCAAAAAAACATAACAAATGCTTAGCAGGCAATTTTCTGCTCACGGTTAGCAAGGAGGACCAAGTCTTGCCCCTTAAGAGGTTTATATCTTATGGGGGAAAATAAACACTACACGGATTATTAATTTAAAAGAAAACAGATGTAATTTCAAAAAAATAAGAAAAAAATTTTAAAGGTATAATTTTAGTTGGAATAAAGCACTGTATGAATTAGCTCACAAAACAGAAGAATGACATGGGTAGAGCATGACTGAGGAAATGACATTTGTTTAGAGACCTAAGAAAATGAGAAGCAGAGCCATGCAAATATGAAAAGGGAGAATAATCCTGGACAGCAAGTATAAAGTTCTGTTGTGAAATGACCTTGATTTGTTCAAGGAATGACAAAGACAACATGATGCAGCAAGATATGTGGGGAAAGAGATTAGAAAGTGATATTGATGGAAAGAGCTAGGACTTGCTTTTTAAAACTGAAAGATTTTCAGCAAGTGAGCTAAAAGAAATATCTTTCAAAGAGTAGGGCAAGAATGGAAGCATCCTTTCATCAATTTAAAAAACAGGCAATAATTGTGAGGAATATATGGACAGCAGTGGAGGCAGTGAGAAATATTTGAATTTGGATTTATTTTATTTTATTTATTTTTTTAATGTTTTTTTATTATATTATGTTAGTCACCATACAGTACATCCCTGGTTTCTGATGCAAAGTTCGATGATTCATTAGTTGCGTATAACACCCAGTATACCCTGCAATACATACCTCCTTACTACCCATCACCAGTCTATCCCATTCCCCTACCCCCCTCCCCTCTGAAGCCCTCGGTTTGTTTCCCAGAGTCCATAGTCTCTCATGCTTCATTCCCCCTTCTGTTTACCCCCCCTTCATTCTTCCTTCCTTCTCCTACCGATCTTCCTCGTTCTTATGTTCCATAGATGAGAGAAATCATATAATTGTCTTTCTCTGCTTGACTTATTTTAAATGTTTCAACAGACTTTGTCAATATTGAGTATGCAAAAAAAAGGAGTCAATAATGACAGTTGAATTTGAGGCCTTTTTATTTGGGTGAACAGTAATAACTTTGAGGACAGTGAGGGAGCCTAGAACAGGAGCAGGTTTGAGATGGGGAAATGCATCATACAATACACTCAGACCTTGGTGATGTTGTGGGTTTAATTCTGGACTATTTTAATAAAGTGAATATCACAATAAGCCAAATCAAATGAATATTTTGCTTTTCTCATGCATGTAAAAGTTATGTTTAACCATACTGTAATCTATTAAGTGTACAACAGCATTATGTCTAAAAAAAAGGAATGTGCATGCCTTAATTAAAAAAAATACTTTATTGCTAAAAATTGCTAGCATCACCAGAGTTTTCAGCAAGTCAAATCTTTTTGCTGGTGGAGGGCCTTGCCTCAACGTTGATGGCTGAAGGGTGGTAGTTGCTAAAGTTTGGGTTGCTGTGACAATTTCTTAAAAGAAGACAACAATGAGTTTGCTTCAGTGACTGATTCTTGCTTTCATGAATGATTTCTCTGTAGCATGCAATACTGTGTGATAGCATTTTACCCACAGAACTTCTTTCAAAATTGGAGTCAATCCTCTCAACCCTGCCACTGCTTTTATTGTTTATTTTAAAGATGTCTTTTATTCTAAGCAGATCTCAACAGTGGGCTTAAAATAGTAAACCATGTTGACAACCAATGTGCTGTTATTCAGGCTTTGCTGTTTCATGTATAAAGCACAGGCAGAGTAGATTTAGTGTAATTCTTAGGAGACCTAGATTTTCAGAATGGTCAATGAGCATTGGTTTTAACTTAAAGTTATTAGTTGCATTAGGCCCTAGCAAGAGAGGCAGCCTGTCCTTTGAAGCCAGGCACTGACTTCTCCTCTTTACCTGGCAAAGTCCTAGATGGCATCTTCCAATATACAGTTATTTTATCTACATTGAAAAATCTGCTGTTTAGTGTAGCCACTTTCATTATTTTAGCTAGATCTTCTGTAGAATTTAATGTAGCTTCTCCATCAGCACTTGCTTCTTTAACCTTGCATTTTCTTGTTGTGGAGACAGCTTCTTTCCTTAAACCTCATGATCCAACCTCTGCTAGCTTCCAGCTTTTCTTCTGCAGCTTTCTCACCTCTCTCAGCCTTCCTAGGATTGAAGAGAGTTAGGCCTTGCTTTGGCTTATGGGAACATTGTGGCTGGTTTGATCTTCTATCCAAACCACTGAAAATTTCTCCATATCAGCAATAAGGCTTTGACTTTCTTACCATTTCTGTGTTCACTGGAGTAGCACTTTTAATTTTCTTCAAAAACTTTTCCTTGGCATCACCACTTTGGTGCAAGTGGCCTAGCTTTTGTCCTATCTCAGCTTTTGACATACCTTCTCAATAAACTTAATCATTTCTAACTTTTGATTTAAAATGGGCACTGGGTGTTATATGCAACTAATGAACTGTTGAACACTACATCAAAATCTAACGATATACTATATGTTGGCTAACTGAACATAATAAAAAAAAACCTGCTTCTACAGCCATGAAAAATAAAATAAAATGAGAGATATGTGAATCTTCCTTTCACTTAAACACTTAGAGGCCATTGTAGGGTTCTTTTTTTGGCCTAGTTTCAATATTGTTATGTCTCAGGGATTAGGGAGGCCGAAGGTGACAGAGAGATGGGAAAATAGTCAATAGAGTAGTCCGAAAATACAATATTTATTAAATTTACCACTTTATTATGTCTCAGTTGGTGGTGCCCCAAAACAATTATAATAATAATAATATTAAAGATCCCTGATTACAGATTGGGTATAATATTAATGAAATTTTTTGAAATATTATGAGAATTACCAAAATATGATACAGAGACACAAAGTTAGCAAATGCTGTTAGGAAAATAGCACTGATAGGCTTCCTCAATGCAGTAATGGCAAAATGCAATAAAGGAAAGCTTTATCATAAAATGAGGTATGCCTATACATAGTGTTTTTATGAGGAAAGATAAATATAAACAGTGATATAGCCAAAAGTTTTAGAAAAGGTACTAGCAGCCCTCAAACTGTTCTAAATAATTGATGCAGTGTTTATTCTGACAATAAGGTATTTAAGTGAGAAATCAAGCAACACAAAGTAACAAAAAAAACCTTTTACATCTTGAAATATCAAAATGCATTTATAACATCATGATAAAATCTCAAGTAGATTTTTTTTTTAAATTAGAGGCAAGCTATAAATTCAATTGTAAAATATCAAAAGTTGAGGTATCATCTAAGGCCATATTGAGAGGCAAAGCTTGGCTGAACACCAGTGCTCTAAATATCAAGGACTCAATCCAAGTGTCAGCATTGACTCTCTCTTGCTTATTACACACTGGCAACGTTTAAAACTTGTATTAGGAAAGCAGTGGGAAAAGTTAAATTAATAAGCTAAGCAACCACATTAAGAGACCATTATGCTTCTTAATTTATAAAAATATTTGGTGTTAGATTTTTTTGGGGGGGTCAAATTTAAGTGTGTGAAATGGTATTTCAGTATTTTAAACTGTGTTTCTCTGATCATGTTTAAACCTCTTTCAGTTTGTTAATCAGCTTTGTGTGTGCCTTCCAAGACCTATGGCTGGTCTTCTATTGTATTGTCTTTTTCTCATGGTTTCTTATAAAAGCTTTTTATACATTCTGGAGACTAATCCTTTGTCAGTCATGTGTTTTTTCAATTAAGTAATTCCCTTATTCATTGCTTTTCTTTCCATTTTGACATGTCATTTGGCATAAAGGAGGCATTTTTAATGTTTTATTTAGTAGAATTAATTATCTTCCCTCTTTAAAATGATTTAAGAGGCTTTATCTCATTGCTATTTAAAAATTATTTCCTCATGTTTTCTTGCAAAGTTTTATCATTTTGTTTTTCATATTTAGTAATTTTATATATCTAGAAATTTTTGGTACATCATGAGAGGCAAAATTCCAAATTTTATTCTTTTGTAAAGGGTAACCACTTGCCTTTTTGTGCTATATACTAAATAGTAATCTTGCCACGATTTATCTCTAAGGTCATTTCATAATATACAAATCTTTCCAATATATGTGACAAGTACTCAGGCTATTTTGTTTTCATGATAAGTAATTTACTGTTTCAAATGCCATCCTTTAAAGTCATCACTAGCTATTGGTAGCACTTGAACTCCAATTAAAAATGTCTCCAGACATGATCAAAGGTGCCCTGGGGTGGGAAAATTACTCCTGGATAAAATCACTTTTCTAGACCAGCTAATTTAAAATTATAATATTAAAGCAAGGTGAAATGTTATAAAATTCCTGTGATGTTTATTTTTATGTATCAACTTGGCATGTTCATGAATGGTCAGGAAAGCAATGTGAGTACTGATTTTGAGGTTACAAATACACTTAAATGAGTAGGCAAATTCACATATATGGAATCTGTAAAAAAAAAAAATAATGAGGATTGATTGTATATCCTATCTGTTTCTCAGCTTCTCAGAAATCAGCTTCTTTCAATGTCCCCTTTCAGCCCCTTCTAAGTAGCTCCCCAAGTTTCTGATTGAGATGCTCAGGAATAGGCCTAAATATTCTCCTGATCCACCCCTTCTCGTGCTATGCTAGGTCAGTGGCCCAAATCTCTTGATAGAATCACTTGACTAGGTATCTGTTTCCTGTACCCCCCAATCATAACTGATTCCAGTTTCTTAAACTTCGACAACAGAGAACGGCTTCTCCTTAACAACTTTGTCCTATTATTGAGTAAACCTTTTTCTTTCATTCTCCATAGTACTGCAAAGACCATAGAGGACAAATTATAATTCTGAAGCTTGGATTAAAATGAAAGGAATTGCAACACCGTATCAATTTCTAAATACTGTATAGGTCTACCCATATCAGAATTCTTACTGAGCTGCACCCTCCAATTCTCCTGCCCACCTCACAGCATAGAAGATATAAAATGCTCTAGGTCCTCAGAGTCCATGTCGGAGAAAGGATGGAGTTTGTCCTCACATTTTCATAACATGTAACTCCCTCAATTTACTGTGTTAGGATTAAACTTTTCTAGGTTGATTAAACGTTTCTAGGTTTGACTTTTCCTTCCTTTAAGAAAATCCCTCATCTCCCTCACATGCACACAACAAACTCATGGGGTGTGTTTTGGCCATAAATGTGAAACAAGACAATCAAAAGAACATTTTAACAGCCTATTTCCCAAAGCCTGAATTTTTCAAACTTAAAGAATATTTTAGTGGGGATATCAGTAGATTGAGTTTTAATTTGGTTAGCTCAATCTTTGCCAGTCTTTTAAGTGTTTAAAAATAGGAGTGTCAATATCACTGAGGAATAACCTAATATGAAATCAGTGTAAAAAAGTAACCTACAAGGGAGAGTTTTATGAGGTAGTATGTGGAAAATACCACATATTCAATTTGTTCTCAATTCATGGTCTTATGACAATGATAAAAATACATTAAATACATTAAACATACATTAAAAATAGTTAATAGTTAAAAAATAGTTAATGATACCTCTCTCCTCTCACATGTGAAAAATCTTTTTCATCTTATCTCCTACATGTGAAGTTTAAGCTTTATTCTAATTGTAAAATCAATAGCTTTGTCTCCTTTTATAAAGGATTTTCAGATCATAGGGAAGTTATTTTATTTATAGGCAGGGTTTTAATCATGATTTAATTTTCAGTCTTAATCCAACTTATTCTAAGGGAAAAATTCTTACTAGGGAGGAAATTCTGTTATTTTTTGTTTGAGTCAGAATTAAACAAATATATGGAATGAAGCAGTAACTGACAAGAAATACAAATTTTGGAATATAATTGTGTCTTACTCCAAAATAATCACACGCACACAGTCCCCCACTTCACCCCTGAGGAGTCCCAATATTGCCACATTTAGACATCAAATGAGGGGCACCTGGGTGGCTCAGTTGTTAAGCGTCTGCCTTTGGCTCAGGGCGTGATCCCAGTGTTATGGAATCGAGTCCGCATCAGGCTCCTCTGCTGGGACCCTGCTTCTTCCTCTCCCACTCCCCCTACTTGTGATCCCTCTCTCTCTGGCTGTTTCTCTGTCAAATAAATAAATAAAATCTTAAAAAAAATCAAATGAAAATCTGCGAGGGTGGAAGTGGGTGGGAAAGGCAGAAGATGACACGTACAGTCAGCCCATTCCAACCTAGACCTAAGAAACAAAAAATCAGAAGGGATCTTGGCTAATACATGGTCCAGAACTACATAGGTATTGGAGCCAAGTGTTACTGGGCTAGGGTTCCTTCAGCTTTTATAATTTACAAATCCTTAATCCTCCTCAGGGATATATGACAAATCAACAATTATAGTTTACATATCAGTTGCAGGCTACAGAATAAACATTCTCCAGAAGTAGACTCAGCATGCTTGGGTTATAATATACAATGCATAGTAACTGCTATTGGACTTACATTTACCTTAGATCTAGTATATTCCTATAGATTCTTTGATTTGTCTTTGCAAGAAATTAAGCCAAGGGTCAGATCATCAGTCATCTCTGAAGCCAGGGCAAAATATTACTGTTGAGATAGTAATATTTTTCTTACAATATTATACTTAATTGCTGTTATATGCAAACCCAATCAACTAAAATATTGTGGTCTTCACCTCTAAAAACAACAAAAACAACAAATATTATTTCAAACATAATACCCAGCTAATAATGATGATTGATTTAATTAAGGATATCTATCTGCAAATTAAAATTATTGTATGGTAAGAATGTCAATTTGTCAAATAAAATAATTTTACAATTTCAACTGGATCAAATGATATATTTAAAACAATTTGAGATTAGTCAGAAAGTTGTGATTTTTATAATTGACTTTTAATTAGGTGAAATATTTTAAGACGTACCCTAATTAGTCCCAACATACACTACATGAGGATGAGAATTGACTAAATTTACTCTTACAATACATTATTAATATGATAGGTTAGGCCATCCAGACATTGAGAATATTATTTGTTAATTGGCATTTCTTAGAATTGATAAAGAAGGTTTGTCTATACACTTATAACTGACTTTATTGCCACTTTAAGCTAGCCTGCCCAAACAGATCTTAATCCTCCAAGTATCACTGAATAAAAACCTACAATTCCATAAGTACAAAATCAAGATAATAAACTCCTGCTTTTCAATTATTATTTTGCCACAGTAGAATTTTAGAATATTTCTGGGAAAATTCCAGTGGAGAAAGGGACTAAAATCTCTATTCTAGGTAATTGAGATGTAATATTTTTTGTTATATCATTTCCATATCATAGGCAATTATACAGGAACATTTTGGTATTTCTTTATCAAATATTTTTCAAATTAAATGTATAAATCATATTTCAAAAAAGAATACTTAAAATATTTAAATAACTGTTTTCCAGTGCTTGACACGCATGTAACATTAACATGCTAATTAGAAACATACTTGAACTTATTTTAAGTCCCTAAGTACCAAGTTATTGTAGAATCATAAATCCTCATAACAAGCTCTTGGACAATGCTATTAACCTAAGGTTATTGCAGGTGACTGAGAATAATATAACCAAATTCCTTTTGGAATTATGACATAATATAGACAACATTCATCAAGAAGCAATTATTAGAAGTATTTGAGATCTAAATGTGTTTTCTAATATATTCAATTACGTAGATTGCCACAACATTCCAGCGGCTTCCGTATGCTAATTTCTTACACAGAATAGAAAATTAGGTCTTGGGGAAATTAATAACATCTATAAATACAGTAATTACTGACTTTATAGTCACCACCATAACATTCCTGGTTCTTCAATATTGTTCCATCTGTTGATTGACAGGGAACACAGGCTGAACAACCATAGCTTATGAAACAAATAAATAAAAAATAATAGTTTACCTGTATTGAACACTTACCATGTGCCAATCTCTGCCTTATAATTTTTAGATATATTATCTCATTTAATCCTAAAACTAACCCTATAATTTGAGTTTTGTTGTATCCCTATTTGCAGATAAAGATATTGAGATTTAAAATATTTAAGGTTACATAGTCAATCCAGCCAATATTTTGTTACAACTTTACCTGATTTTTAAAATATCTATTCAGGTGTAATTTCCTTCTCAGTAGTTAAGATAAATACCCAACTTGAATCAAAATTAGTTTATCATATATAAAGGGATATTATAGACATTATGACATATAAACTTGAGAAAAAATATTTTGAGGTGGGTGTCATTTTTACTTATACTATAGAGGAGAACACTGAGATTTTTGTTTTTTGGGGTTTTTTTTTGTTGTTGTTGTTGTTTAAGGTAAGTAACTGAGCCAAAGTCACTTTTCTGGTATCTAAATGATTCTGGATCAAAACTAGTAATCACTGTTTTATCATTTTTTCCACTATTTTTTGAGAATTTAAGGGATGAATTTATCTTAAATTACAACTAAAAGCTAGTTTTACACAGTTTATTCTTATAAAAATGAGCCTTACAATTAACAAAACACAGTAGCAGATACACAAAAGATAATGAGAAAGGAATCTAAAACTAAAAAAAAAAAAAAAAAAAAAAAAAAAAAAGTCATCAAACCATAAGTGAAGAGGAATAGAAGAAAGGAATAGAGACAAACTTCAAAAACAGCCAGAAAATAATAAACAAAATAGCAAGTAAATCCCTACCAATAAATAATTTAAATATAAATAAACTAAAAGCTCCAATCAAATGACATTGAGTGGCCAAATGTGTTAAAAAAGACCCATTTATATCTTGCCTACAAGAGACTCAATTCACTCAATCTAAGGACACACGGACTGAAAGTGAAAAGATGGAAAAGGTATATTATGCAATGAAAATGACAAGAAAGCTGAGGTAGCTATACTTTCATCAGAGAAAATAGAATTTAAGACAAAGACTTTATTAAAAAACAAAGAAGGGCATTACATAATGATAAAAAGGTCAATCCAATATGAGGATATTATATTTGTAAATATTTACGTACCTAACATAAAAACACTTAAATATTTAAAACAAATATTAACAGAACTAAAGGGAAAAAACTGACAGCAATACAATAACAGTAGGGAAATTTCATGCCCCATTTACACCAATGGATAGATCATATTAGATAGAAAATCAATGAAGAAACAATGGCCCTAAATGACACATTTGATCAGATGAACTTAATAAATAAATACAGAACATGTGTTTATTCCATTCAAAAGCAGCAAAATACACATTCTTAAGTACATGTGGAACATTTGCCAGGGTAGATAGACCACATTAGGTCACAAATCTCAATAAATGTAAGAAAATTCAAATAATAGCACACAGCTTTTCCACCACAGTGGAATAAAACTAGAAATCAATTGCAAGAAGAAAACTGGAAAAATAACAAATACATGCAAATTAAACAACATACTACAGAACAACCAATGGGTAAACAAAGAAATCAAAGGGAAAATTAATTTTTAAAGAACCTTGACTATTTTTTAAATGAAAATATAAAATTCCAAATTCTATGGGATACAGCAAAAGCAGTGCTAAGAGGGATGTTTGTAGCAGCACAGGACTACCTCAAGAAGTAAGACACATCTCAAAAATCTAACTTTTTACCTAAAAGACCTAGAAGAAGAGCAAACCAAGCCAAAAATTACTAGAAGGAAGAAAATAATAAAAATCAAAGCAGAAATAAATAAAATAGAGAGTCAAAAAAAAAAAGAATAGAAAAAGTTGATAAAAGCTGGTTCTTTGAAAAGATAAACAGATCTTTTTAAGAAATGTATAAATTCCTAGAAATGTACATACTACCAAGACTGAATCGAGAAATAGAAAATCTGAATCAACTAATTACTAGTAAGAAGATTGAGTCAGTAATCTAAAACCTTCCAACAAACTAAAGTCCAGGACCAGAAGGATTAACAGTTGAATTTTGCCAAGCATTCAGATAATATTTAATAAATATCCTTCTGAAATTCTTCCAAAAAATTAAAGAGTAGGGAACTCTTTCAAACTCACTTTATGAAGCTAGCATTACCAATTCCAAACCCAGACAATGATATCATACACACCCACACACACACAAATTATAGGCCAATCTCCTCAAATACAAAAATCCTCAGCAACATATTAGCAAACTGAATTCAACAATACATTAAAGGGATCATACACTGTGATAATGGATTTTTTTCAATGATGCAAGGATGGTTCAACATCAATGTTGAACCATCAATCAATGGGATACATCATGTCAACAAAATGAAGGATAAAAATCATATGATCTCAATAGATATGTAAAAACCATTTAACAAAATTCAACATTCATTCATGATAAAAACTCTCAACAAAGTGGTTGCAGAAGAAACCTACCCCAATATAATAAAAGCCATCTATGAAAAACTCACACCCAACATCATTCTCAATAGTGAAAAGCTTAAAGTTTGGTTAAAGCATGGTTACCCAATTTAACTTTAACTCCTTTGAGATTTATATCTTAGCACTCTAAATATACACATACTCACACACACATTTTTTTCCTTTTCAATTTTTTCTCTTGCACATATACACATTGACAACAATTTCTCTTTCACTCAAGCATAAACACATACAACTTTAAATGCACATTTAAGCCACATTCAGTCTCTTAAACCGCCTCATTACCTTCTGTTTGTAACTCTGGTTGTTCCCTCTTCCTAAATGTTGATTCCTCACCTACTTATTAACATCTTACCTAATTTTCCAGCCCTACCTTTTCTAAAAGGGTCTTCTACATTCCCATGTAGAAGTAAGGATCTCATTCCCCATATTTCCATCAAGTGTTGAGACCTGTTATGGAGGGCCTATTTGAGAAACAGTATGCTAACATGAGGCATTTATTTAGTAATTCATGTTTACTGAGCTTATTTTGCCCAAGCATCAGACTTTTGTTTCAGAGCAAGTAAGATAACAAGCCAGAAAACTTACACTGTCAGGACACTGTCAAAGAAATTTATAGAAAAAGTATGTGGGTAATCATGGTATGGGGATGAGAATGGACACCAAAGGATGGGATAACATAAGACAGAAACTGGCACATCAGTTGGGAAAAGATGGTCTTTTGGGATGTCCCTATGAAACCAAAACAAGATAATCTTTACCCTATAACTCAATATATATGCAAAATCATTTCCAGGTGATTTGTCGACCTACATGTGAAAAATCACACAGTAACAGATCTACCAAAAACCAAGAGAGTATCACCATTGCTTTTGCATGGAAAAAAGTTTACTAATTGGCTCACAAAAACAGAAAATGAAAGGATTAAAATTTTGACTGCATAAAAATTTAGAACTTCTGTTTATCAAAGGACACTACTAAGAAAGCAAGACATGGGGGTGGGAGTTAATATGACTAATAACTCATAGCTAGACTGCATAAAAATTCCCATATATCAGTAAAAAGATAAGTGGGAAAATATTAAAAGAAATACAATCATATTGAGCTTTTAGAGAAATGCAAATATAAACCTCAATGAGATACCACTACATACTTAACCAAATGGGGGGGGGGGAAGACAATACAAAATTTTGGAATGATTGTGAAACAATCTCAACTCTCATGAATTTGTGTAAATTAGCACAGACACTTTGAGTAGTTACCATGGACAGTTCATACTAAATCTGAACACTCAAATGTCCTCTATCTTGGCAATTCAATTTCTAACACATATGAAGCATGTATATATTTGTTCACCAAAGGACATGAAGAAGAAAGTACACAATAGTACTGAACAGTACTAAACAGTACTGAATAGTACTAAAACAACCCAAATACCTATCCAGAATTAAACAGAAAAATAAATCTTGTTATATTCACGCAATCCAATATAGGCAGCCCTTGCTTTGCATAGTAATGAAAGATCACAAAAGGATCATGAAAGCTGAACTGTGCAAAGTGGTCATAATTATCAATAAGAAACATTAGAATTGTTTCATGACCCTTACAAACCTGTGTCAATCTTTTAAAATCTTACTGTTGGTTACATATGCATAGGAAAATGAAACAAGAGTAAAAATAATATTTATTTGGTCCACTGTAATTTAAAATATTAGACATTGAGAATTAAAGTATTTTATTTATTGTAAAAAACTTATACAAGTCCTTTGAATAGTGCTTCTTTCTTCTTATCCTATAACTTACAATATAAAATCAACATTGTAATACTTCTAACAATAGATAAACTTTCAATCTTTAACGTTTGAGTTTTCAGTGTCATGATATTCATCTGAGATTTCCTTTAATGTGAAGATTTGCTCTGTCATTTCCTCTGGGACATATTTATCCTTTTACAACCATTTTCCTCATTTATGTCAACAAGTTCACCTTTATTATGGTCCTGTGGCTGGAATGGCAGCAGTGTCATTTTTCAAGCCAGTTATTCATGCTACAGTTCTATTAACATTCTGTTTGACTTCTGCAAAGTTATTTTCCCTATACAGTGAAGATTTCTGCCATACTGGATGCAATTTAAAGTACAAATGTGTTATATTTATGTTATTACACTAACAAACTATCACAAATTTAGTGACTTGAAATAACACAAACTTATAAGTATAGAATACTTATAGTATTCTATGGTATAGAAGTCTGACACGGATCTGACCGAGTTAAACTCCAGATGACTGCAGGGCTGTGTTCCTTTCTGGAAGCTATAGGAGAGAATTTGTTTTCTTGCCTTTTTTCAGCTTCTAGAAGCTGCTAAGATTCCTTGGCTCAAATCCCATTTCTCTGTCTTCAAAGCCAGCAACTTTGCCTCATTCTGACAATTCTTCTATACTCACATCTTCCTTTGACTACAGCCAGGAAAGATTATCCACTTTCAAGGACTCCTGTGATGAGACGGGCCCATCTGGATAATCTTTCTCTGACCCTTCTACCTTTCTCTCAGGAAGACCCTGTGATTATATTAGGCCCACCTAGATAATCCAGGATATGCTCTCCATCTCAAGGTCCTTGATTTAATGACCTCTGCAAAGTCCCTTTGCCAGGTAAGGTACATTTTCATTAGTTGCAGGGTTAAGACGTTGCCTTCTTTGGGGGCCATTAATTCTGTCTACCTCAAGAAATAAATGCTCCATTTCAACTATAAGCAACTTTCCATTCCTAGGGCAATTAAAAGATGTTAAAGAGGCTACCTTTTTAAAATATATTCATCATACTTTTCAGTATGGTCTGTATTAGAACTTCATGGAAGTCTAGGTTTCTTCCTATTACTGGTTTGTTGTTGTCATTTTCAGAACTTCTAAGGACGAATTTTTCTCCCAGAATTCCGACTTTTCTTTCCTTTGCTGCTTTTTTGTCTTTATTGGACAATTTCCTCTCAGCAATATATATTTTTTAAAATATGTCACGTGTTTATCACTTTGAGTCAAGAAGGCAACACAACTGTGCACTTCGCTATCTGTGCATGAACCAAATAACAGATGCACAGTGACCAGTCTGACAGATTTGAAAGAAAGACATGAATGGTCAGTGACCATGATGTATAACTGCTATTTACATAACAACTTGTGGACTGAAAAGCCAGCAGTGAAGTTTCTATTTTATGCAAATACTCAAATTTAATACACGATGGAAACTGAATTTGAATTATATTGTTGGGGACTATTGTTATTTAAGTAAACTGTGGTAACAAATTTGTGCATATCAGAACCATGCAAGAGAGAATAGCCTGAATTATATAGCTATGGCAATAAACAAATATTACATGTAAAAAAAATATAAGAATCAATGTAGCATTGAGTGAAAGAAACCAGAAACAGAAGAGTACATTCTCTATGATTCTACTTGGATAAAATATAGGAGATGGGGACCTCTTTTTGGTGATAATCATGAGGATAGGTTTTTTCCTTAATGGTGAACAGTGGGTTCTAACTGGAAGTTGCATGAGGGAGCTTAATATATATTAATTTGGTGGAGATTATGTGGGTATGCTTACTCAGTGAAAATCTGCTGAGCTGTATACTTATAATTAGTACACTTCTCCATATACTTTCACACGTCAAAAAAGTAGTTCATTTAAAGTTACACAGCTTATGTCAGTAAATGAGAAATACCACTGGACTTGGAGTGAGGAAAATGGCGTTCTAGTCCTAACCTATCAAACTTATGTCTGACTTTGTAAAAACTAATGGACTTGTCTGGACTTCTGGACCTTAATGGTAAAAAATAAATAAGGAAATAAAGAATTTAGACCAGGTAATCATAATATTCTTTCCAACTCCAATTTTCAATAATTCTTTGACTAATCATAATATTCTTTCCAACTCCAATTTTCAATAATTCTTTGACTAATCATAATATTCTTTCCAACTCCAATTTTCAATAATTCTTTGACTAATCATAATATTCTTTCCAACTCCAATTTTCAATAATTCTTCAACTAAAGAAGATGCTGGGTAATAATATATTATCTTCAGACTGGAAGACAGCTTATACAATGTTGTGGTAAGAAAATATTTTTCACTTACACAAAAGAAACAATTACCAGGAAAATTTTTAAATAGATGACTTTCATGTTTATACTCTTTGATGTAAACTGTAGATCTCATGATAGGAATGAACGGTTTAAAGGATTCTAATTCAAATATTAACAGTAAAATGACTTTGTCCAAATTTGACATCTGACCATCTATTAAATGCTTTCTGTCCCACATATGCTGCAAACCACCATATGTTACATGCCTTGTTGGGCAACCACTGAAATCTGACTTATAAGCAAAAGTTTACATTTTCTAATATCTGCACATTATATATACACACATATACAATATATCTGTTTAAAAGTATGTGAGACTACAACAGTTGTGCCTGCAAAGGTGGGAAAGGAAGAAGGACTCTAATAGTATTTCACTATGCTAAAGGAGTAACTGTACAAGTGTGAAGGGTTTTAGCTTTGACTCCTACTGTTGTCACATAAGAAAAGAAACTTATTTTTCATTCCCAGCCAGCAGGAAAAAATAAATAAATAAATAAGAAGGACTCTGACTTCTTTCCTACTTCATTCCTTACCCGTGTTCCCAGGAGCAGTGGCATATCTGGCTGGTATGTTTGGAGAAGAAATTGAACATCATGCTTAGTGTCTTTTGGTTTGCATTTTAGATGCAGATGCACTTCTAAAGCATTCTCTGCTTCTCCATTCCACATTTACTGTAAAGTAGTCTCTACCCCCTGGGCAAGGCCTAAATTATAAGAGAGTGTCCATCTAATTCAGAAGTGGTTATGAGCAAATCTGTCTATAGATAGAAAACCAGATTCTCAATCTGCTTTACTACTAATAACTGCTTATTAGCATTTGGGTCTCCAAGTTTTTCTGTGCCATATTTCTCAATGGTTCTGAACTAAGGAGGACAAAAAAATATTATTTGCTCCATAGATCCTCAACATTAAAAAATTTCCCAAATTATACAAAAAAATAAAGGAGGGGATGGGTTATTGCATAGACAGAAGTTACTTGTATTTTTAAGCTGAAAAATTAAATCAAGAAAACAAAAAAATTGTCCATGAAGCTATGCTTCACGTATATTTGAATTATTTTTGAGAAGGAAATGTCTGTTTCTTTTGCATTTCCAATTTTCTCAGAGGGTAAGTTCTATGAACATGTATAATTATATTTTATTTGTATCGAAAGTATCTAAAATAGTGCCATGTCTATAATAAATGTGTAAATAATGATAAATATCTCTTTATTTTTGCTTTCCACTTTTTAATATTCATGGAATCTTATTTTGCATAGGAATCTAAGTTTTAAAAGCTTTTATTCTGAGAGGAAGATGGTGGCAGAGTAGGAGGACCCTAGGATCATCTCATCCCAGAAACACAACTAGATAACTATAGAACCATCCTAAATACACTAGAAATCAACCTAAGGACTGACAGAACAAACTCCACAACTAAAAGGAGAGAAGTGGCCACATTGAAGAAGGTAGAAAGTAGAGTCATGGCTTAGAGGAGAAATGGATCACGGCTGCTGTGGAGGGGAGGAACTGTGGTCACAGAGAAGGACAAGAGAGAGGAGAACCTAGGGGAATGCACAAGGAGAATGTTTCCCCAAAGCTATTGGCTTGGAAAATGGAAGTCTGAATTTCATGAGTTGAAACCAGCAAGGATTATAGCCTAGAGTTTTAAAGGTCAGTGAATTTGGCTGGGATAGAGCCCAGAGGGCACTGTGCTGATCCTGGAGAAGGCAGACAAACAACCTGGGAGCAAATGGTGTGGAAACTGAACTGAGAAACCCCTTTGGGCACACAGTGTTGAGATTATTCACTATTCTAAGAATGCTTCCTTGAGAAGTAGCAACCAAAGTATTTCCCAAACAAACAAAAACTAAAGGAGTTCCTTAACACTAAACAAGCCCTGCAAGAGATATTAAAGGGGAATCTTTGAGTGCAAAGGAGAGACCACAAGTGACAAAGACAAGAAAATCTCCAGAAAGAATGACAAAACAGGTAATAAAATGGCAATAAAAATTTATCTATCAATAATTTCTTTGAAAGTAAATGGACTAAATGTTCTAATCAAAAGACAGAGGGTGTCAGAATGGATTAAAAAAAAATATGTGTTGCCTACAAGAGACTCACTTTAGACTTAAAGACAGCTACAGATTGAAAATGAGGTGGTAGAGAAATATTTATCACACAAATGGATGTCAAAAGAAAACCAGACTAGTAATTCTTATATCAGAGAAACTAGACTTAAAAAACAGACTGTAAAAAGAGACAAAGAAGGACATTATACAACCATAAAGTGAAGAATACAACCAGAAGATATAACAATTATAAATATTTATATACCGAACATGGGAACACCCAAACATATAAAACAATTAATAACAAATACAAAGGAACTCATGGATAATAATATCAGGGGACTTTAAGAGTCCAACTACATCAATGACAGATCATCTAAGCAGATCAAAAGGAAACAATGGCTTTGAATGACACACTGGTCCAGATGGACTGAACAGATATATTCAGAACATTCCATTCTAGAAGAGCAGAATATACATTCTTTTGAAGTGCACAAGCAACACTCTCCAGAATAGATCACATATTAGGTCACAAAACAGACCTCAACAAATACAAAAAGATTGAAATTATACCATGAATTTTATTTAAATTTAATTAGCCAAATTATAGTACATCATTGGTTTCAGATGTAGTGTTCAATAAATTATCAGTTGTGTATAACACCCACTGCTCATCACATCCCATGCATTTTTTCTGACCACAATGCTATGAAGCCAGAAGTAAATCATAAGAAAAGATTTGGAAAGACCACAAAAACGTGGAGGCTAAACAATCAATAAGTCAATCAGGAAATCAAAGAAGAAATTAAAAAAAAATACATGGAAACAAATGAAAATGAAAACAAAACCATCCAAAACCTTTAGAATGCTGCAAGAGTGGCCTTAAAGAGAATTTTATGCCAATACAGGCCTACCCTCAGAAGCAAGAGAAATCTCAAAATACCAACCTAACCTTACATCTAAAAGAGCTAAAAAAGAACAACAAACAAAGCCCAAAGGTAGCAGAAGGAAGGGGATAATAAAGATTAGAACAGAAATGAATCATACAGAAAAAAAATAGAACAGACCAATGAAACCAGGAGATGGTTTATTGGAAAAATTAATAAAATTGATAATCCTCTAGTCAGACTTATCACAAAGAAAAAAGAAAGGACCCAAATAAATAAAATAAACCAAAAATGGGAGAGGAGGGATAATAACCAACACCCTGGAAATCAATTACCACCTTTTACATCATCCACAAAAATAAATTCCAAATTAATGAAAGACCTAAATGTGAGACAGGAAACCACTAAAATTCTAGAGGAGAGAACAGGAAGTAACCTATTTGACATACGCCATAAAAATTTATCTCTAGATATGTCTCCTGAGGCAAGGGAAACAAACGCAAAAATAAACTCTTTGGGCTTCAACAAAATAAAAAGTTTCTTCATAACAAAGGAAATAATCAACAAAACTAAAAGGCAACCTCTGGAATGGGAGAAAATACTTGCAAATGTCATACCTGATAAAGGGTTCATATACAAAATCTATAAAGAACTTATCAAACTTAACATCCAAAAAACAAATAATCCAATTAAAAATGGTCAGAAGACATGAACAGACATTTTTCCAAAGAAGACATACAGATAGTCGACAGATACATGAAAAGATTCTCAACATCACTCATCATCAGGGAAATACTACAAATCAAAACTACAGTGAAGTATCACCTCGCGTTTGTCAAAATGGCTAAAATCAACAACAACAACACAAAAACAGGTGCTGGCAAGGATATGGAGAAAGGGGAACCCTCTTTCTCTGTTGGTGGTAATGCAAACTGGTACAGCCACTCTGGAAAGCAGTATGGAGGATCCTCAGAAAGTTGAAAATAGAACTACTCTGTAATCCAGCAATGCACTACCAGGTATTTACCCAAAGACTATGGAAATAGTAATTTGAAGGGATACATACACTTGCATGTTTATAGCAGCATTATCTACAATAGCCAAACTATGGAAAAAGTACAAGTGTCCTTTGATAAATGGATAAAGAAAAAATAACACACACACTCACACACACACACACACACAGTGGAATATTAGTCATAAAAAAGAATGAAATCTTGCCATTTGCAACAACATGTATGGAGCTAGAGAATATGATGCTAATTGAAATAAGTCAGAGAAAGACAACCATATATGGAATTTAAGAAACAAAAACAACAACAACCAATGAACAAAGGAAAAAAAGTTAGAGGGAGGTAAGCCAAGAAACAAACTCTTAACTATAGAGAGAAACTTATGGTTACCAGAAGGGAGGTGGAGGGCTAAAATAGGTGATGGGGATTAAAGAGTGCACTTGCTATGAGGAACACTGGACATTGTGTGGAAGTATTGAATGGTTATATTGTGTACTCAAAACTAATATTATACTGTATGTTAACTAACTGGAATTACAATAAAAACTTAGAGGAAAAAATTTGTTCTAAATTTTTTATCAAATATATATTTGATAAAAATATACCAACCAACAAGAGGGTGGTTTCCAATTTTCTTAATATTCAAGAGTAGATTTTTGAGTCCACATTGTTCACATTTTATAGGTACATTTACACATTAAAAACATGATATTACTTATAATATGAACTTTTGCTACTGACAATTATTGAGGAGACAATCAGTTCTAATATTAAGTATTTCTATGTATTTACTAAATCAAATAAATTGAAAAGAAATGACACATGGATAAGAAAAGAAAATGATTAACATGCAATAAATATGTAATAAAATTTGGCTTATGGTTTGGAAATATTAACTGATTTATATTTGTTTAAGATAACAAATTATTTTTTCTCAATATGATCTTACTGAAAATAAAAATTTATGGAGTCCATCACTAATAAAACAGTTTGAACACAGAAATTTTAAAGTAGAAGGCAAAAGACCCTAGACATATGACTAGGATATAATATAGGGATAAAGGTAATATGAATATCACTAATAAATTCAAATATTAAATTTGAATTTAATTTTCTATTGAGAAGTTTCTATTGAGCATTTCATATGTTATTTCTGTAATTTTTGTGCTACCATCCTTCAATGAATTCAATTTAATTGTTATCTCCACATATTTCTTTCACTGAAAATTTATATCTCATATTTCCAAACCAAAGGAAACATTTTCATTCTTAGGAGATGCTATTATAAGTTTTCAGGTCTAACAATACAGCACAATTATTAAATACCAATAATATGTCACATGAGTAATTTAAAAAGATAAATTGGATACCCTATGATCTTGCTTATGGATCATACATAAATGGCATATATTTACTTTTAAATGGCTAAGATGATTTAAGTTATGTATCAATCACAAAGAACAAACCAGTTGGTTGTTTGAAATATTGGTTTTTCAATATTATCAAAATATTGATGCAAGAAGTATCAACATATTTTAATTTGTTTATTCCTCTCTACAGATAACCCAGAACCTGGAGTCAAACATGGAGAGCATTGTGCTGTACTGGTCAACTCCAGCCTGGCTGCCCAGCACTGCAGAACAGCAACAAAGCTTCTGATTGTCCCAAATTTAACATATGGGAAAAAGGTACTCTGAAACAAAGCTTCTTTTCACTTTTGTTCCATGGTCTTCTCTATAATGATACTTAGTATTATATGGGAAACAGAGCATGAAGTTATTCAATTTAACATAAATTTCTTCTCCCACTATCTTATATGTAAACATCGGTTAAGTCTAAGTACTTATTTAATACTCTTCTCTGAGGAGTCTTGTTTAGGAAAATATAAAAACCACATTATGTGGAAAGCAATATGTTCCTATTGAATTTTCTCTATTTCAGTTCTGCTTCCATTGGGATCTTAATGATTGGTGTGTGTATATGTGTGTGCGTGTTCACTATTATGTCATTTTGATAGCATAAATAATTATGTAGTCCTTGTATTTTCTGATACATGGTGATTAATATAGATAATGTCGAAGGTTTGTATTAATCATGTAGGTAATATTTGCCCATTTGATAAGCTCATTCTATACTTAGAGTAGTATAACATCGTATTGACATGCTGTTTTTCCAAACAATAAAAATGGGATTTTTAAAAAATATATACAATAAATTATTCTTTTTAAGATATAAAAATGCACTCTGTTTGAACTTATATAATTAAATTGCCTATGTATCTAAATGACTTTTTAATAATAAAAAGAAAGTCATGGATCATTTAAATTATTTGCTACATTCACTGAAACAGGTTATTCAATAGTACCTATTCAAACATTCATTTTGCTTTGACAGTGGGAATAAAATATTAGCTTTTAAGAGTGGCTTTTAACGTAATGGATTTGTTATTTTTTCTGTTTAAAATGCTATTCACTAGTTGCTTGCAAGTATTAAAATTCCATGAAGTCAAGACTTTATTATGAGAAAAATGTTTCTGCCTCATTCTCATAAGAAACCATACTTACATCAGCCATCCTTAAAAAATAACCTATTTGTTCATTTCTGTATCAAATTGGAAATCGTCCATCTTACAGTCTCTGCCAGCTAAATGTTTCCTCTCTCTTAAAATTTCAATATATGAAAATCCAATTACTTTTTATTTTTCATGCCAAGTTCCTACTTTTTTCTTTCACTTATCCATGTCTGTAGGGTGACTATGTATTATATTTCAGAGTGACAGAAAAAAAATCCTCCTGCTTAGTAGCCATTTTTAAATGTGCTGATACTTTTCCCCCTTCTTTTGTTGTTACGACAAACAGAAAAGAGCTAGAAACTAAGAAGGATTCTTCATTTTTTTTTTGCTTGTTTTAGAATATTTTTGGGTGCAAATTCAAAAACTGGAACTCTTATAGGATATATCAATGTCTTGAAAGGTGCTGCACATAAATGTTCCCCAAAAAAGTGAAAATTAAGCATCTTTTAAAAACCTCAAAGGAGAAGACTTAATATCAGCTTAAATATACTAAATTAATATTTATTATGATTTTTAAAAGCCTATAAACCTTTCCAATAAACCATTAGAAAGTATTATCCTTTCTAAGCAGATTTAAATTATGGTTTACAAATTAGGAATTAAAAACCAATGTAGTCATCAGCAAAATGGTGGAATAAGAAACTCTGATATTGTGCTCTCACAAAAGAAATATAATGAAAAAACTGGAAAAAACTATTAAAATCACTATTTGGAAATCCTGAAAACTAACCAAAGGCGTCTGGAACCTGGATGGGGCTTATTCAAGGAAAATGGAATCTTGGTAAGAACACTGATATTTGTAACATTTTAACTTACCTCACTCCATCCCTGTTCCCAATTTAGTAGCCTTGAAAATAGCAGCTTACATTCCCAGTGGTACCATAAAGAACAGAATGAAGCTTATTCACAAATAAGTGCTGTTATTTGTTTTGAATTGTATGGTGGCTCCTTAGAAGACTGATTCAAAAGGTTTATCTTTATTTTACCTGACTCAGAACTTGCCCAGTGCTAAAGCTGATACCAAAAGGGAAAGGGAAAGTTGCATATATTGAAAATATTTACAGACAAATGTTTTACTTGCTGCTGTCTGAGGTTATAAACAGCAATTCAGGCAAACAATAAACTAACTGAAAACTTGGAGGAAAGTCTGGAAAATAAGAGGTTTACATATACTTTGAAAAACTCTTTAAAAGAGAATTGGATTTCCAGAGTTAACAAATCAAACTATTCAAAATGTCTAGTCTTCAACCAAAAAGTATGAGGCGTGCAAAGAAATAAAGTATGGCTCATACACAGGGGAGAAGAATATTCAATAGAACTATCCTTGGGGTACCTGCGGGGCTCAGTCAGTTAAGCATCTGACTTCAGCTCAGGTCATGATCTCAGAGTCCTGGGATTGAGCCCCACATTGGGCTCCCCACTCAGTGGGGAGTATGCTTGTCCTTCTGCCACTCCCTTAATTTATGCTCTCTCTCTCAAATAAATAAATAAAAATCTTTACAAAAAATTTTAAAAAACTATCTTTGAGGAAGGTCAGTAGTTAGACATTCTAGATAGGCTTTAACTCAGATATTTAAAAAATATCTTCAATGAGCTAAGAAAACAATGTCTAAAGAACTAAAAGAAAGAATTAGTACTATCTCAACAGGTAGAGAATTTTAAAGAGATATAAAAGATTCATATAAGATTCTGACACTGAAAAGTACGATAACTGATATGAAAAATTCAATAAAGGGGCTCACCTTTATCAGCAGAGTCAAGAAGACAAAACAAAGAACTAGCAAACTTGAAAATACATTTATTGAAATTATCTAGTCTGAAGAACAAAAACAAAAATGACAAAGAAAAATGAACACAAAGAGACCTGCAAACCAAATTATGCATAATAGGAGTTCTGGAAGAAGAGAGATAGGAACAGAAAGAATATTTTAAGAAATACTGTTCAAAAAATCCCACATTTGGTGAACATATTTAATTTATACATAAAGATGCTCAGGGTTCTCTGAGTAAGATAAACTCAAGAGCTAGAAGGCAGCGTACTGACATATTCAAAGTGTTGGCAATAATAATAATTAATAATAATAATTAATAGTAATAATGCCAACAATTGTATAAGTAGCAAAACTATCCTTCAAAAATGAAGAAACTAAAACATCTAGAGTTTGTCACTAGAAGACCTGCCTGATAACAAATTCTAAAGGAACTTTTTTTTTTTTAAGATTTATTTATTTGGGGGCCTGGGTGGCTCAGATGGTTAAGTATCTGCCTTAAGCACAGGTCATGATCTCAGGGTCCTGGCAGCCAGCCCCACACGAGGCTCCTGGCTCAGTGGGGAGTCTGCTTCTCCCTCTTCCTCTCCCTCTGCCTCTCCCCCTCCTCATGCTCTCTTTCTATCTATCTCTTTGTCTCAAACGCATAAATAAAATCTTAGGAAAAAAAGATTTATTTATCTATCTTAGAGAGAGAAAGCACATGGCAGGGAGGAGCAGAGGAAGAGAATCTTCAGGCAGTCTCCCTGCTGAGCAAGAAGCCTGACACGGGGCTCAATTCCAAAACCCATGAGATCATGACCTGAGCTGAAACTGAGTCAGATGTTCAACAGACTGAGCCACCCAGGTATCCCTGAAGGAGCTTAAGGCTAAAATGAAAGGTCACTCGACATGAACTCAAATCTAGATAAAGAAGTGAAGAACAAAGGTAAAGGTAAGTGCACAGTAAATATAAAAGGTAGCATAATGTATTTTTGTCATAATTGATTATATTATTTTATATGAATTAAAAGACAATTGCACAGTGCAATAATTATACATCTATGTTGGTGACTACACAATGTATGAAGATAAATTTGTAGCAATAACAACACCAAGAAAAAGCCAATCTATATAAAATCTAAAATGATCGTATACTATTAAAATTAAATTGACATTAATATCCAAGCTACATTGTTATAAATTAAGATGCCACTTGTAATCTTAAAGGAAAACACTAAGAAAATCCAAAAGTTCCTTAATAGCTATGACAAAGAAATTATTTAACACAAGAGATAAAAAGACATGAGACATACAGACAACTAAGAGCAGAAATATGTCCTTCCTTATTAATTATTGCACTAAGTGTAAATGGCTTAAAGTCTAACTAAAATACAGAGATTAACAAAATGGATAAAAACAATCTAGTGTATTTTGTCTGCAAGATAATTTTTTAAGGGACTTACTTTAGATTCAAAGACACAAATAGATTAAAAGAATTTAAAAAATATATTCCATAACAGTAATAGAAAAGATCTGGAGTACCTATATTGACACCACACAAAATAAACTTTAATATAAGAAATATTACTTGGGAAAAATTAGGGCATCGCATAACACAATGATCAATTCATTAAGAAAATATAACAATTACAATCATATGTGCAACACAGAATTCTAAGATATATGTAGATAAACTGACAGAAATTAATGGAAAATAGATAATTCAATAATACTTTGAGATATTAATAACCTTTATTCAATAAGGAAAAGAAAAACTAGAATGAAAAATAGTAAGAAAACAGAAGACTTGAAAAAAACTAAATACCAACTGGAGCTAACAGACATATATAGAGCAATTCACCCAAAAACAGTAGAATACACATTCTTCTCAATTGGATGTGGATCATTCACAGTGTAGACCATAAAAAAGTCTCAATATATTTTAAAAGATTAAATTTATAAATTCTTCCTTTACCACAATGGAAATTAGAGATAAAAGAAATGTGGAAAATTCACAAATATGTGGAAATTAGCACACTTCTAAATAATCATGGGTCAAAAAACAATCACAAGGCAAATTAGAAAATACTTAAAAATGAACAAAAATCGAAACCAATTTAAAAATGTATGGGATTCATTAAAAGCAGTGCTCAGTGGGAAATTATAACTTAAATGACTACATTAAAAAAAATAAAATCAAAACCCTAATCTTTTACTTCAAAATAGAAAAAGAGCCAACTAAACTTAAACAAAAAGAAAATAAGGAAGATATGAATAGAAACACTTGAAATGAAAAATAGAGAAATAAAGAAAATCAACAAAATCAAAGTTAGTCTTTAGGATTCACATTTAGCTAGACTGACTATGAAAATTAGAGAGGACTCAAATTATTAAAATCAGGAATGAAAGAATTGCTGAATTTAAAGAAATAAAAAGGATTATAAGAGAATATTATAAATAATCATATGCCAACAACTTGGATTAAGTAGATTGATTTCTAGAAATACAAGCTACAGAAAGTGATTCAAGAAGAAATAGAAAATCTGAATAGATCTATAACAAGCAAAATGGAATTAAAAAAATGGAATAAAAATTAAAAATTAAAAAAAGAAAAAAGCCTCCCAATATAGTAAACTCCAGAATAAGACGGCTTCACAGGTGAATGCTTAAATAAGTGATGCCTATTATTCCTTTTTAAACTCTTCAAAAAAAAAAAAAAAAAAGGAAATTACACCTCCTAAACCATTCTATGAGTAATACTTTTGCAGTATTACTCTAATACCAAAGCCAGAGATAAATGTCACCAAAAAGAAACAAAAGACCAGTACCCTTATAAATATGTATGCACAAATTCTAAACAAAATATAAGTAAGTTGAATTTAACAGCATATAAAAATAATGATATACTATATCCAAGAAAGATTTATCCCAGTAAGGTTTGAGTAGCATATGAAAGTCAATTAATGCAATATAGCATATTAATAAAAGTGGAGAACCCTACCTAATCATCTCAATAGATGCAGAAAAATTTGACAATTCCAATACCTTTTCGTGATGGAAACAGTCAGCAAAATAAGAACAAAAGAGAGCTGATCTTTTAAAATCTTGACCTACATTAAGAATGACAAAATTTAAAATGTCCTTTCTTCAACTGGAGTAGGACACACACCTATCCCATCTCAGCAGAACTTAGGGAAACTTGTGAAAAAACTCACCAGTCTTTAAGGTAATCTACTTTCCATTTCTTCTCCTATCCTTTACCCAGTCCATTTCTCTATGGTTTTAACCACCTGCTAGCCCTATGAGTCTCCCTAACAAGTTCAGGAATTTCTTCTTATCTGCTACTTCTCAGTCCCATATTTGGGCAGAACTTTATGAGTCAAGTCTGATCTCACAAGTTTATATTTACCAGTGCCTTTTGCAATGGATATTACTTGTGGCATTAGTACTCAGAAGAGATGGTAAGAAATATTCACAATATCAATACAACTCACTTGGAAGAATAGAATTGGAAATACAAAAATCACATTTATAGAGTCAAATTTGCACATTTTACATTTATATGTGACTATTTATTAAATAATCCTCTACTTTCAGGGATGTGTAACTAACTCATTTCCAAAGACAGCCCATTCCAATTTTGTAGAGTTTTATCTCTTATACTTTTCAGTTAATCATACTTCTTTGGAATAAGTAGTTGAACTCATCATGAATCTATTTGTATGCATCGTCATTTAATTTACACTCTTTTGCATACAAGGTTAACATGGATGAATTTATTGAATCTAGATATATGTACTTATATTTTATTTGGATCTTGGTTTTATACATATTTGTACCTATATAAATTCTGTTAGAGTGACACTTTGCTGCATTTTTATATTTATAGTGCCCCTTTCTTTTCTCCACTATCTAGCTTATAATATTTTTGCTTTTTGCCTTTTGAAATTCTACATTATCTACATGATATTTTCTTGAACATGTATATTTGTTAATTATCATTTAATTTTGTGATTAAAATAATCAATATTTTATGATTCTTTAATGAAAAACTCACTATTTGGAAATTCTAGGAAAGGTGTTACTTCTGATGATATCACTAATATTTTAGTAGGTTGAGTTCATGTTGCTAACATTATATGTCAATGAGAGAAACTGGAAAATAGTGTGTAATGTACACTTAGAAATGATTGAATTTTTTAAAAAGGTACATGAAAAGAATTTAATCTACCTTGAATATATAAATGAATATATAAGTGACTATGTTCACTTTTATATTATATTTTAATCCAGAGTTTTAACTTCTACTAATCATATGATATTGGACAAATTTCCCAACCATTCTCAATATCAGTTTTCTTATAAAGTGATGATCAAATTATTCCACTGAATTATTTTAAGAATTAATTGAATAATACATGGACAGTTTGACACATGGTAATGTGCAAAATATGTTTAATAAAAGCTTAATATCCTTAATAAACATAAATATAGCACTACTCTTTAGAAAGGAGTGTTAAACACCGAGTACCCAAATACAACTGGAGGACCCCTATTAGATACCCAACTTAAGGGAGAGAGTTTTGTAAATCTAATTTGATCTGCTTTTTCATACATTATCACCATCACTAGAAGTTCTCCTGTTTCATCTTGTATATAAGGTTGTGTGTATCTTGTTGCATCATCATTCCCTTTTGCTTTCTGTGAGTTATAGCCTCCAAATTACGTGTAGTTCAATAACAGTTGATATGGGAAATCTATGTAACTTCAAAGTTTCATAAAGTGTTTATTTTGAAAGGACAAATAACCTCCAACAATATACATGCCTTCAAACTATAACGTACAATTTTTGTACAGGCATAACTCCTTTTATTGCCTTTTGCTTTATTGTGTTTCACAGGTATTGCATTTTGCAGATATTGCACTTTTTATAAATTGAAGGTTTGTAGCAACTCTGAATCAAGAATATCTATCAGCACCATTTTTCCAATGGCATTTGTTCACTTCATATCTCTGTGTCATATTTTGATAATTCCCACAATATTTCAAAATTTTATTATTATTATTATTATATTTGTTATGGTGATTTATGATCAGGAATCTTTGATGTTACTAGAGTAATTATTTTGGGATGCCATTAGCTAAAATAAGACAGCAAACTTAACTGATAAATGTGTGTGTTCTGACTGCTCCACTGACTGGCCATTCCCCATCTCTTGGCTTCTCCTCAGGCCTATCTATTCCCTGAGACATAACAATATTGACATTAGGGCAAATAATAACCCTACAACGACATCAAAATTTCCAAGTGAAAGGAAGAGCCTGACTCTTCCTTCTCTAAGAGCACACCCTTATATTTCTTATTCTATTAATTCTGCTTCACCTTATTGAGGTCTCTAATCTTTTGAATAATCAGTTTTTCAATGTCTATCACTGCTGAGATAATACAAGTTATGTTCCAGACCAAGATAACTTTAAAATGAAAAGAACACTCAAAATAATCAAAATTACCTAATTATACAACATGTATTAATAAATAAGCTTTACTATATAGATGGACCTACATAATAGTCATTTTATACCTAAAAAAATTATATTGATTCTCTGCACATTAAAAATAGTGTACGCTGAAATACTATCGTGCTACAGATTCCCATATTTTAACCACTTTCCTAGACATACCTATTCCTTTATTTATCTTGAATAATTTACTTATTAAGTTGACTTTTTCTCAAAATTGCAGTTATTACTAATGACTTTAACATTGTTAACACTTTCGATTAAAGCTTCTCTCTAGAATATACCATTTTGAACTGAGAAAAATTCTCTTATGTGTTTAGATACTGGTAAATGAAAAATGAATTGTGCTGAATGAAGGTCATATGCAATTTTGCTTTTTTAATTGAGATATATGAATTCGTAGATACAGTCTTTTTTATGTAAGGAGAAAATGCTATAAAGATAGGTCAGACTGTTACTTAATTTATAAACCTCCTAGAACTATCTTAAATATTTTTCAAAAATAAATTACTGACTTATAAGGAAAGCAAAGAAACCCAGAATTAAAGATTACTTAAATCACAAATTAAATTTCACAAGTGAAAAATATGTTCAAATCAATATAGTCCCAAAGAATTTTTTTTTAGAATGCTTTAATATGTTCCAAAACTTTCAATACTCTGCTCAGTTCACCTTCTATCCCTTTTTAAACATTAGTTAATTGATTTCATTCAGTTGATAGATATGTATAGTGTGGTAGGCACTGGAATAGAGCAGTAAACAAAACAAAATAAACCAAAAATCACAGTCTTCATGGAGTTTAAATTCTTGTAAAGAAAACAGAAAAATAAGTGATTAAGTTAACAATAAGTTAATTTGTAAATTAACTCTATAAAACAATAAACTAAATAAAATATATGCATGTTGAATAGCGACAACCATTATGGAGAAAAATAAAATAGGGAAAGGGAAGAAGTGAGAGTGATTAGTTTGCAAAAGCAGATAGGAAGTCCTCCATGAGATGGTGACATTAAAGAAATAGAAAAAAAGTTGGTGTGACATCAAGCAGAGTATCAAGTGTTGAGGCACAGAGATGAGAGTTACGCCTGGCCATTTACAAAGAACACTGAGGAGGCTTAGGTAATCAGAACTGAGTAAATGAGGTGATAGCAATAGGTGATAAGGACATAGAGGAACTGGCAGTTAACTATTGCAGACTTCGACTGTTATGCTGAGTAAGATGGTAAGCTGTAAAAAGATCCTGAGCGTAGGTGCAACATGATCTAACTTTTGTTTTCCTTTCTTCATTTTTTCTTTTTATTAAGACTTTTTTGTTTTGAGGGGTTTTGTTTGTTTGTTTGTTAAGAGTAGTTCACATTCATCGCAAGATAGAACAGAAGGCACAGAGATAACTTCTCACATTATCAACATCCCTCACCGGAATGGTACCTTTGTTGCAACTGATAAACCTATAGCGATGCATCATAATCACCCAAAATACATAGTTGACATTATGACTCACTCTTAGCATTGTACATCCTATGGGTTTAGACAAATATATAATGACAGGTATACATCATTATGATACCATACAGAGCATTTCACTCCTGCAAAAATCCTTTGTGCTTCACTGGTTCATGCTTCCCTTCCCCTCTATCTCCCAATCTCCAGCAACCACTCATCTTTTTCACTGTCTCCATAATCTTGTCTTTTCCAGAATATCATATTGTTGAAATCATACACTATGTAGCCTTTTCAGATTGGCTTATTTCACTTAGTAATATGCATTTAAATTTCCTTCATGTTTTTTTATGGCTTGATAGCTCATTTCTTTGTAGTGCTGAATGATATTCCACTGTTTGGATATATCAGTTGATACATCCTTCTACTGATTGCAAAGAACATCTTAGTTGTTTCCAAGTTTTGGCAATTTTGAATAAAGCTGATACGAATATTCATGTGCACTTTTTTGTGTGGACATGTTTTCAGTTCCTTTGAGTAAATATCAAAGAGTGTGATTACTAGATCATATGGCAAGAGTAGGTTTAGTTTTGTAAGAAATCACCAAACTGTCTTCTGAAGTGGTTTCCAACTTTAGTTTCAATGGGATCATTTTCTTTGCTGCACTGTGATGGACTGTAGAGTGGCAACGGTGGAAACATGAAGACCAGAGAATAAGCTATCAGAAGGATGGTAGTAGCTTGTATTAGGTTGGCAGCAGTGGGGTGACAAAATGAGAATCTGGATTTATATGATACACAGATGCAAATTCACTCTGAAATTAATAAAGGTTTATGGACTCTCTTCTATATAGGCTCCTTCCAAAGAAGGTTTGTATCATAAAATGTATTATGTCTTATGGCTCCTATCCAGAAGACATAGTGCATATGTGGGGGAAGGAGGAGTGGTGGGCAGGTGGGCAGGGGATGAGGGACAGGGGCAGAAGGAAAAATGGGAGAAACAAGGTTTGAGCCTGATGCTAGCCTATGAAAAAAATCTTTCAACATGAGATATACAAATGTGTAAGTACAGAATTTTGTTTTCGTTGATGTCTAGTCAAAACAGAAGTTGCCTGGTTCCCTGGTTGGCTCAGCTGGTTAAGCGTCAGACTCTTGATATTTGGATCAGGTCATGATCTCAGGGTTGTGAGATTGAGCCCCATACTGGGCTCTGTGCTGGGCATGGAGCCTTCTTGAGATTTCCTTTCTCCCTTTCCCCTCTGGCCTTCCCCATCCATCTCTCTCAAAAAACAAATAACAACAACAACAACAACAAAACCCAGAAGTTGCTTCCTACCAGAGAAGCATTTGATAAAGCTGTACACACAGTTACAAGCACAGCTTTTTTATTGTTATAAATATCTTTTAGTGGGAAGAAAACAAATTAGAATTTGCCATGATTTCTGTGTTTATAGGTCAGCAAATAAGTACAACTGTGTTTGAAGTCATGTTTATGCTTTCTCATGAAATACTTCAATGAAAGTAACATAAAATTCATAGTGCACCACTGAAGGACATCACTGAAAACTGGGTAATGAATTCCATCTCTTTAAAAAATATTAGTACAATGAACTTGAGATGCCCTGAAATCTTAAGTGTCACATGTGAAGGAAAATTTATAAAGAGTATTACAAAATTCAAAGATTATTCCAAAAGTAATCCAATAAACCTAATACACAGCATTGCTAAAACTAGACTGTGAAGCTGATATTTCACAAATTTTATTTCTAAACTGAATATTATTTTAAACTTTCAATCAACTATTATGTTAAAGAGCAAATTGTCTTTGTCTTCTTTTTAAAAGATATTAAAGTCACATGAAAGATTATCAATTAGCCTGAAGCCAAATACATAAGAAGAAAATGCTGTAAAGATAGGTCAAGCTAACACTTAATAAACACATTATTTTATGATGCTTGTTATCCAAATTTTATAGTATATTATGGTTTCCTTTCTAATGAAAACAATATGTACATTTATACCTAATTTTATTTTCTTAAAATTTGCATTTTGATCTTAAATGGCCATTCTAAATTAAAAACACTTCAGGTTCTACAAAACCTGGATCTGCACCTGTCATTTGAAGGCAGAACTGATAAGATTTATTGTTAGATTGGAAGTGGGGATAAGAAAAAGAAAGGAATTAAGAACAGTTTCAAACGTTTTGGTCTGAACAGCTAGAAAGTTGGAATTGTAATTTATAGATAGGAAGAAGACTGTAAGAGAAGCATGTGTGAGGAAACAATCAGGAGTTAAGTTTTGTACATGTTATCCTTAAGAACATTATTTGTTGTGGGGATGTCAGGTAGGAGTTTAGAGTCCATGTTGAACACACAAATTTAAGAAGCATCAACTAAAAGATGGCATTTGAATTCATGAGATTTGATAAGATCCATAGCAGATATGGAACATACAGTTGAATCTATGAGTCTGAATTTTAGGGGAGAGATACGGAACAGTTAAAAATTTGAAAGTCATCAGCAAAGATCCTTCTTGTTAAGTGTGAATGAGATTATGAAGAAGTGAATGCAGATAGAAAACATAAGCAATCCAAGGACTGAGCCCTGAGCCATCCACCATGTAAAGGTGGAGGCAATGAGGGGAAACCCACAACAGAAATAAGAAAGAGTAGTGAGAGGAGACAGAGGAATAAAGGGGTTTGTGGTGTCCTAGTAACACTCTATACATACCAAGAGGGTATGAAAAAATACATTACTCCCTTAATAAGGCTCTGGAGAGAATAGGGCAGGCCTCCCACACTGATATAAAATGACTTGTAAGATCAGAGAAAGCAGACTAGGTAGGTGTTTGTTTTTATTATGACTAGGAGGTAGGGCCAGGTTTGAAACACTCAGGGGCACCAAAGAAGGGAGCAAGTGAGCCTTCTTATCAACTCACCTGGATTGGGGGGGGAAAGGGGTGAGGCTTAAAAGCTGTCATCAATATAAAAACATGGAGTCAAACTCCATGACAGAGTGCCGGCAAAAATCTGACCAGAGTGGTTTCAGGAGAGAAGGCAATGAGAGAACTAGGAAATAGTAGGAGAACTCAAATTGTCTTTGAATGGAAGGATAAAAAGGGGTGATGCTGGTACTTGAAACTGGGTCAAGATGGAAGGAGTAACAGATATTGATGGTAATTGTTAGAAAAACTTGGTATAAGAGATAGGAGACAGAACTGCTTGTGTGGGCAGAAGGGAATGTCATCTAAGTTCTATGGCAACTGGATAGAAAGCAGAGTGTAAGGGTACACAGTAGGGAGATATTTGGATGAGTTAGTGACAGCCTGCGGAGGCCTGTCTGCTTGCTTCAGTTTTCTCAGTGAAATAGGAAATGAGGTCATCATCTGAAAGCAGGGAATGGGGATAAGACTCAGAATTTTGAGGATAGAAGAGAAAAAAGAAAGAAAAAAAGAACAATAGTCATCTCCCCTTGGGCTACCAGCCACATTGGAATTCACCCAGCTAATACAAAGAATGGTTTGACACTGTGAAAATGTCTTGTCCCAAATGTTTCTTTCTTTTTTTTTTAAAAAGATTTTATTTATTTATTTGACAGAGATAGAGACAGCCAGCGAGAGAGGGAACACAAGCAGGGGGAGTGGGAGAGGAAGAAGCAGGCTCATAGCGGAGGAGCCTGATGTGGGGCTCGATCCCACAACACCGGGATCACGCCCTGAGCCGAAGGCAGACACTTAACCGCTGTGCCACCCAGGCGCCCCTGTCCCAAATGTTTCTAAATCCCTCTGTGTACCCCAAGAATAGTCATTCTTTATGGAATACGTTCCAAATGTAGATATTATAAAGCAGAAGTGCCTGTATTTGTATTTTTTAAAAACTTACTTTTAAAGAAGCAAAACTATTTTGCCACTTGTAAATATAAAGAGACCCTAGCAGATTTTATATAATATTCTGCAAGTTTAACCTAAATTGATCTCCTTGAAAAAAAAATGCATGAAATATTTAAAATGCAATGCCTCAAGGTCACCACCAAGCATTCTTGTTTTATGTAGAGGTGCTGTGTGCTTCCATACAACATTTTTAATTTGCATGTTTGTTAACTTCCTGACACAAATGATTCTCAGGCAGGAATATCTTCAATTTCATGCAGTTTTAGAGAGCCATTTTTTTTCATGCATTATCACAATCCTCTGATTAATTGTAGTGTACATTCTGAAAGTAACATAAATGTATACATAATATATATGTATATACACACATATATTTAAATATCCATCATAACCGCAGAAGAAAGAGAGACGTAGGATGTGCCCATTTGAGAATGCTAGAAGTGTCCTGTGTAGTGGATATCAAGAGTCATAAATTTATAATATGAAGCCATTGTGGCTTGAGGGATAAATATTCAGTACCTGGTGTTACCTGATAAGGTCATACATATGTATAGCCCCATTTTATGTGATAATTACTGAATCTAGCTTAGCATCTGCTTTTACCAGATAAACTAAATTTATTATTTTGAATAAGGCAGTCACAATAATTCATAGCATTGCAAAGACTTGGCAAATAAAGGGGTCATAAGAGAGAAAATGGTGAGTATGAAATTCTGTTAGAAATTTCAGTCAATATATAAAATGATAATTGTCTTTTCCATATAAATTTTTAGAAATTATCAATTATATATTTAAGCTTTATGTTCTCTAGGAAAAAAAAAAGTTAAAATAAAGCTCAGTCCAAAGGCATCTGAAGGATTTCCAAACTTATCCATTTTAGTCCTTGAATTTTAAAGTGATTTTTATCGTATTTCAAAATAGCTGTGCATCTTCTCTTTACACTTACCAACAAATAATTGAATGTGTTTCTCTATTTCTTGTTCACCTGCCTACCATCTAACAGTGAACGATAAGCTGAGAAGTGTATTTTAGTAATGAAAGATAAGCTAAAAAATAATGTAGCTAGTTGTTTAAAGATATAGGTGTAATAAATCCACTTTCACATCTATAGAATTCCTCTGCTTAAAATGATCAACTTTAAGTTGAATTGTTAAGCGAAATGTATCATAGATACTGCATTGTTTTTCTTTGATACAGTTCAAAAGCTCAGATTTACCTCACACTATCATTGTCTTACTATATTTTGAATGAAAAGTGTCTTCTTACTGGCTGACCCATACCAACATTTAAATTCCTAGTTTTAATAAAATTGTCATTGCTTTTCAGTGTTGTTAAGATATAAAATTTGAATAAATGCATAAACAGGAACAATAAAAGAATTACAAAAAATAAAGATGAATATGTAATCCTGAACTAGGGATGCACACTCTATCCTTAAAAGGGGAGCATAAGATCAAGAAGAAATAATACACTGTATATGTAAAGTAAAAAACCTACACAGTAAAAACAAAGTTTAATAGAAAACTAGAAAGGAACTTAAAACATGTATGATAACCAAAATATATAACCAACATTATATAAAGAATTCTTAAATACTGTTGTATAATGAACATTCAAATGTAAAAAAGAAAAAAAAAGAATTTAAAAAAGTATTAAAAGAAGTAGGAATCTCTACAGAATATCAAAATATATTCAACTTTCAATTCATCAAAAAGTAAATTTTAAATTAAGAACAGAGTAGTATTTTTTATCTACTCGTTTACAAAAATCTTTAAAGATGAAAATTAAAATAGGCAGTGTTCATTTGGGGTCCAATTACATATTACTTAGAAAGTACATAACTTAAAATTTCTAGAAAACTGATTTGTCAATAAGTCTCAGAATCTTGCTATCTTTTGGTTTAACAATTATACTTGTTAAATTTCATTTCACAGAAAAAAATCAAAGATGTATACAGTAATTGTATCTCCAGATAGTTTTTAATAATCTGTATAGGGAGACATCTCTTTGTCTCTTGTCAGTCTCACTCTCTTCCTTCCTCTATATCTGTTTCTCTATTTCTGTCTCTGCCTTTGTGCCCAGACACACACAATTAATTGTATGTATGAATATTTGTATATAATACATCAGATTAACAGTTTTATCTATTTGATATACATAATGTATACACATACCCATAATGTAGATAAATACGTTTTATGTTACTTAAAACAAGAAGTTTGACAGTTTTGTTTACTTTGTTATGGGAACTTTCCACCATCCTCAAAATTCTGTATTTCTTTTATCAGCATCAGATAATGCATCCAACATTTGAATACTGTTTATTGCTTATTCATCTCATATTTTTTTTTAATCACCTACTGCATGCCAGACACTCTGCTGGACTTTGGCAATAGAGTATTAAATTAGGTAAACAGAATTCTTGCCCTCCTGGATCACACAGTTCAATGTGGAACATTGGTATTGAATAAATAATTACAAGCTCAAGGACTTCTATGAAGGAGAAGTTCAGAGTGCTACAGTATCATTAAATAAGCAGAACTGATGTAGTGTTGAGGGGTAAAATTTTGCATAAAGAAATTTAGAATTAAATCAATAGGATGTAGATAGAGGAGAATTGGGAGCTAAAACTTGCAAAAGGTGAAAGGTATTACGAGAAAAAGGGAATTCTAAGTGGAGGAACCAACCCTCGGTTTCAGGAGTATACATAGGGAGAAATAAAAGGAGACTGGTATATTGAATATTACAAAGGAGGAGAATGAAAGACCTGGGTCATAATAAGGGATTTGTAATGGAATTCATAGGAGGACTATATATAAAAGATTAAATATATAAAAATTTGTATTATAAAATATTTTTTCCAGAATTTAAGAGACCAGTATGAAGTTATCACAGTAGTCCAAGAGAAAAATTATTTTGATTTTTTCTAGTGTGTAGGAAATATGAATGAAGAGATGTGGGCAGATATAAACCATATTCTAGAAAAAGAAACAGTGATACTTACTATTAAATGGTGAAGAAGGCTAAAGGATATTAGTACATCAAGGAGGAACTTCAGAAATTTCTCTTGAGCATCTGACTATCTGTAAATGTGCTTTACTGAAATGCAGAAGATTTGGATGGAGAAGTAAATATGAATAGTTCAATTTTTGACATATTAAGTCTGAGATGTTTATGAAACATTTAAAAGAAATGTCAAGACTGTAGGGTATCTAGAGTGCAAAAAAAATGGAATTGTAAATATGTATCTGTGGATTTATCATATTAAAATCATGTATATGGGGCGCCTGGGTGGCGCAGTCGTTAAGCGTCTGCCTTTGGTTCAGGGCGTGATCCCAGAGCCCTGGGATCGAGCCCCGTGTCAGGCTCCTCCGCTGAGAGCCTGGTTCTTCCTCTCCCACTCCCCCTGCTTGTGTTCCCTCTCTCCCTGGCTGTCTCTCTGTCTGTCAAGTAAATAAATAAAATCTTTAAAAAAAAAAATCATGTATATGGATATGACAATCTAAAGAAGAAACAAAAAGCCCCATCTATAATAATTAGATCTTGTGTTCTTTCAACTTAGGAACTTGTAAAAATGCAGATACCTAACCTCAGTCAGTCAGTCAAGGTTTTGTGGACCAAGAATATGAATTAAAAAAAAAATCCCCACACTTTAAAAAATGATCCCAAATATATAACAAAAATCCTAAGATTTTAAAAAGAATTTCACCAATTCTCCATAACTGAGAGGTTTAACACTTCTCACTCTCAAACCGATAAAAAAGATAAAAACTAGCTAGCATTTCAAACATATACATGAGATAATTAACAAGCTTTTAGTATGTATGTATATAAAATCTGAACTCCTCCAAGTAGAATAAGCAATTGTTTTTTGTACCGCTAAACATTTTTTAATTGAACCAATAAATAAAAAAATCCACAAAGACTCAAATTCCAAATAGTAAATACCATAAGAACCTGTTCTATGACTATATTGTAATGAAATTACAGAAACCAAATCCAAAAGATACCAGAATTTAAAAATTTATTACATCTGACTAACTTTTGCATTAACGAAAAAAATACAATAGAAATGATGACATATTTAGAAGTGAAAATCAAAAATATCTACTAAAAATATACAGGATAAAATTCCAAACAATATTTACAGGAAAATTCATAACCTTGGAAGTATCAGAGAAATCCAATCATACTGAAAATAATCATTTAAAACAGAAAGATAGGAAATAAAAAAAAAAAGAACTAGTAATGTCAAAGAAAATAGGAGAAAGCAAAACTTGAGATCCAAGTAAACATTAATAAAATAGAAAACAAACAATGGAAAAAGAACTGATGAATAAAATTAAAAGTTAGTTCTTTTAAAAAACAAAGAAATAGATGCAGATCTAGGGAGGCTTGTTTAAAAAAAAAGTCCTAAATAATTTTTGAAGTTTGAAAAGTGACAAGATTTACGTTGAATAGAGATTTTTAAAGATTATAACATAGAAATACAAAAGATTAGAACAAAAAATTATATGCCAACAAATTGGACAACCTAGGAGAAATGGACAAATTCCCAGAAACATACAACCTCCCAAAAACTGAATAAGAAATAGAAAATCTAAACAGACCAATAGCTAGTAAAAATAAATTAATAAATTAATGATAACAATAATAATAAATCAGTAATCAAAACTAGCAAAAAACAAAGGTCCAGCACCAGATGGATTCCCAGGTGAATTCTACCAAACATTTAAAGAAGAATTAAAACCTATTCTCCTGAAAATTCCAAAAAATGGAAGAGAGTGGAAAACTTCCAAATACATTCTGTGAGGCCAGCATTACCCTATTATTAAAACCAGATAAGACACCACAAAAAGTAAAACTACAGGCCAATATTCCTGATGAACATAGATGCAAAAAATCCTCAACAAAATATTAGCAGACTACATTCAATAATGCACTAAAAGGATCATTTACCAAGGTCAAGTGGGAATTATTCCAGGGATAGAAGGATAGTTCAGTATTTATGAATCAAACAACATGATATACCACATTAACAGAATGAAGGATAAAAATCATATGATCATCTCAATAATGCAGAAAAAGCATTTGACAAAATTCAACATCCATTCATGATAAAATTTCTCAAAGAGGTGGGTTTAGAGAGAACATACCCCAACATAATAAAAGCCATATATGAAAAACCCACAGTTAGCAACTTGCTCAATGATAAAAAACAAACAAACAAACAAACAAACAAACAAAAAAACTATTTTCTCGAATATCAGGAATAAGACAAGGATGTCCACTCTTGCCACTTTTACTCAACATAGTACTGGAACTCCTGGCCATAGCAATTAGATTAAAAATAAATAAATAAATAAAAGGCATCCGAATTGGAAAGGAAGAATTAAAACTTTCATTATATGCATACAACGTGACACTAAAAATAGAAAACCCAAACAACTCCAGGAAAAAATCATTAGAACTAATGCATGAGTTTTATACAGTTGCAGGATACAAAATTTAATATCCAGGGGCACCTGGGTGGTTCAGTAGGCTAAGCATCTGCCTTTGGCTCAGGTCATGATCTTGGGGTCCTGGGATTGAGCCCCACATCAGGCTCCCTGCTCAGCGGGGAGCCTGCTTCTCTCTCTTTCTCTCCTCCCCTGTTACTGTTCTCTAGCTCTCTCTCTCTCTATCTCAAATAAATAAAATCACTTTAAAAATTTAATATCTAGAAATCAGTTGTGTTTCTATATGCTAAGAATAGAATAGCAGAAAGGGAAATTAAGAATATAATTCCATTTACAATTGCACAAAAAGTAATAAAATAGATAGGCATAAACTTAAGACGGAGAAAGACCTATACTCTGAAAACTACAAAATATTGATGAAAGAAATCAATGATATAAACAAACTAAAAGATATTCCATACTCATGGATTAGAAGAATTCATATTGTTATAATGACCATAATACCCAAAGTAATCTACAGATTCAGTGTAATCCCTATGAAAATATCAACATTTTTCATAAAACTAGAACAAATGATACTAAATTTGTATAGAACTGCAAAAGACATTGGATAGCCAAAGCAATCCTGAGAAAGAACAAATCAAAGCTGGATGTATCATAATTCCAGATTTCAAGATATACTACAGAACTGTAGTAATTAAAACAGTGTGGTACTAGCACACAAATAGACTCATAGTTCAATGGAACAGAAGAGAGAGCCCAGAATAAACCCATACTTATATGGTTAATTAAACTTTGACAAAGGAGGCAAGAATATGCAATGGGGAAAAGACAATCTCTTTAATAAATGATGCTGGGAAAACTGACAGCTACACACAAAAGAATGAAACTGAACTGCTTTTTTATACCACACATAAAAATAAACTTGAAATGTACTAAAGAGCTAAATATGAGAACTGAAACCATAAATCTCCTAGAAGAGAAAACAGAGAGCAATTTATTGTAACATTTTTCTAGATAAATCCCCTAAGTCAAGGGAAACAAAAAATAAATAAACAAAAAATAAATAAACAATTGGTCTACTGACTAGACCAATTAAAATGCTTTTGCACAGAAAAGGAAACCATCAACAAACCAAAAGGCAACCTACTGAATGAGCAAAGTTTTTGCAAAGGACATATTCAGTAAGGGGTTAAAATTTAAAATATATAAAGAACTTATACAACTTAACACCCCCCAATATAATCCAATTAAAAAAGGGCATACCTGAATAGACATTTTTCCAAAGAAGAAATGCAGATGGTCAACAGAACTGAAAAGACACTCAACATCACTAAATCATCAGGGAAATACAAATCAAAACCACAATGAGATACCACCTTACACCTGTCAGAATGGCTAGACTCTAAAAGACAAGAAACAAGTATATGTGAGGACATTGAGAAAAATGAACTTTCATACACTGTTGGTAGGAATGTAAATTGGTACAGACACTGTGGAAAACAGTATGGAGTTTTCTTGAAAATTAAAAATAGAAATACCATATAATCCAACCATTCCACTTCTGGGTATCTAGTCAGAAAATAAATACATAAAAACACTAATTTGAAAAGATATATGCACCCTTAGGTTTATTGTAGTGTTATTTCTAATGGTCAAGATATGGAAGCAACCTAAGTATCCATCCATAGATGAATCAATAAAGAAGACGTGGTAATACATACACACAAGCACACATATGCCTACAATGCAATATTACTTAACCATAAAAAAGAATGACATCTTGCCAGTTGTGACACATGAATGGACCTAGTAGTATTATGCTAATTGAAATAAGTGAAAAACAAATACCATATGATTTCACTTACATGTGGAATCAGAAGAAGAAGAAGAAGAAGAAGAGGAAGAAGAATGAATAAACAAAAAGCAGAATCAGACCTATTAATACAGAGAACAAAACAATGGTTGCTGGAGGTGAGGAAATGGGCAAAATGGTTAAAAGGAAGTGGGAAATACAGGCTTCCAGTTATAGAATGAATGAGACATGGGAATAAAAGGTATAGCACAAGGAATATAGTCAATGGTGTTGTAATAGCATCGTAGGTGACAAGATGTTAGCTACACTTGTGGTGAGGATAGCGTAATCTATACACTTGTTGAATCACTATATTATATACCTGAAATTAATGTAACATTGTGTGACAACTATGCTTAAATTAAAAAAATCATAATATTTTCATGCAATATATGTTAATAATTTTTAAAACATAGAGGGATAGATGGTATATTAGAAATAAACTGCCAAGATGTGAATATATTAATAATGAACATATAATTTATAATAGTAATTTAAAATAATGTCATGAGCCCTAGATGGCATTTTCAGGGAGTTTGAGCAAAAATACTAAGACCTCTAGTTCCTCCTACAGATTTGCCATATGTTGGGAAAATTGGGATAGCTATCCAAATCATTTTAATAACTTTTTAGAACATTAAAATTCATAATTGATAAAGACAGTAAAAGAAAATCAGAATGTGACATTGTTGTATTAAAATAGGTGAGAACCCCAAATGAAGTATCAGCACATTACTAAAGTAATATGAGAATGAATGACCGAATAGCATAAAGAACCCTTCAGAACAGAAGCAGAAACAGGGGTGGGTGGGTGTGACACACACCCTGCACTTTGCTATTACTACAATGCAATGCATTTAGAATCTATCAGGATCTATCACATCTGGATTTCAGAATTTAGGCAAGAAACAGCCCTTGGGCCGTAGGTTTTATAAACTGCATGATTATGAGTAACAAGCCTTTCTTTGGCCTGACCAAGCTTTGTACTGGCTGGAAGATTTATACTCACAGCTGCAGGATATGGAGGAAGCTTGGCTTCTATCCTTGTTCTCCCACTTCAGCAGTCATGGTTGGGATAGTACCAACCTGTTTCCTGGGGTGCCTGGGGGCTACAGCTTAAGTCCTGGAGTTGCAGGTGCATGGATAAATAGCTTCCAGTCCTGATCTGCCACATCAGCATTCTACCAGGATTTATTGACTTCAGCACTTGGCTTTTCCTGATTTCTAGAGAGAGAGTTTGTATTCACAAATTATTCTCCTCTGTAAGAGCCAAACCCCTTTCACAGATGCCAGTTTGCAAGTGAGTCTTTTTAGATAAACTAGCCACTACCTGTCAGTCTTCTTTAAACTGGTGGACTCTGCATCATAGCTCACTCTGTCATCCCCTATCATCTCAACCCTTTAGAGCTACAAGACTACTTGCTGGCACCACATAGTAGACGTAGGAGAATGCAATGGTTGGCACATAAGAAAAGGAATACTGTGATTAATATCTGAAGCTTTCCCAATAATATGAAATAAGACCATATCTGATACTATACTGTACTATGATCACTATTTTATAGGAAGTTTGTTTTTTCACATGAGGGCCAAAGGAGAGTCATGTGAGGCCAGAAGGGGGCCCTAAATAACTTGGAATGGCTGAGTGATCAATATTTCAAAACTCTCCTAAACTTCAAAATCTAGGAAATTCTTATCATCCATTATAGTGGGGGATCTGTCCAACATGGCATGCTTAGTTTAGAAATCTGAAGACTATTTTTGGCATTGGTTTGATTCACAGGAAAGGGTGATACTGGCTAATGGAGTATTCTAGAAAGCTGGTAAGATCAATAAGCAGAGTTGAGTCTAAAAGATATTGGAATGGCTACAGTTCTCCCCTGCCTCATTGGGTATCTAAGGAAAATACATCATCATAAAATAGTAGAAAAAGCCAGCCTCTATGAGGATAGACCAACAAATTCAGGGTAACTTTTGTGACTATCTTCCTGGAATAATACAAATGTAGGACAGTTAAAATATGTACAACTGTCTTTCCCTGGCTCTTATGGCTTCTGCTAGTGGCTCACTCCTTGGGTGATCACCCTGGCAAGTATCCAGAAATTGGAGGCACATTCTTCGCTCACATGGTTTTTGATAGTTAGATTTCATTTATTTCGTACCACACCAGAGTGATAACAACCAGCATAATGCTTATGAGTCACTCTGAGTCACCCACCCAAATGTTTGAATTTGGAAATGAGTATCACAAGAGACAAAGTAATAAGTGTAGGCTCAGACTGGAGCCATGGTAGATAGCCAGGAGAAAGCAATGCCTTCAAGTTTATGTTATCTACCCTTTAACACATGATAAAATCCAATATTCCCAAATACCTGAGAGAATCAGATCAGAGGAAAAAAAGGATAGGTAGAACCCTTCACATATTTCTATCACTCCAGACTTTTACTATCTCCCTAATTCTCTACACTTGGCTCCCAGAAATATGGGAGAAAACAAAAGATTACATGCAAAGAATGGCTTTAAGCAGAGCATGTATATTATTAGCCCAGTGGAGCAACCAGTTGCCAATCGAAAGCAAATTTGCATTTGCAAAGCACAAATGCTTTTTGAGATAACTATTCCCTAGTTCTATTGCCCTTGTGCTTTTCAGTCACCTGACCTCATCTGTTTGGGTAATATCTACATATCTCAAGAGTAAGCAGAGTTATCTCTCTAAGGCTTCAATTGTGTGTGTGTGTGTGTGTGTGTGTGTGTGCGCGCGCGCGCGCGTGTACATATATATGCACTTGTTTCCACTGTTAGTCTTCATCTCAACATGAGTTATCAGATGACTCTGAACTTCTGGAGTCTTGACACAACTGATTTGAACCATCCTGGGGACTACAATATAGACATGCATATTTGAACTAAGCTAATCTCATTTAGACTAGATAAAATTTAGGGATATGAAGTGATTTTTCAGATGCAGTTAAAGTCCCAAATCAGGTGACTTTAAGTTAGGGATATTTTTCCAAACAAGCTAATCACATGTACCCTTTTAATCTGAGTCTAGGGATCAAAGCTAAGAAGTCAGAAACTCGAAGCGTTAGAAGTATTTGATATGCCATTATGGTCTTGAAGTTAGTGGGTGCTATGTGGCAAGGAACAGAGGTAGGTTCTAAGGTCCAGGAATGGCCCTAACTCACAGCCAGCAAGAAAATGGAGACTCCATGTTACAACCTCAAGGAATTTACTTCTTCCAACAAGAATGAACTAGGGAGCAGATTTCCTCCAAGCCTCCAGACAAAAAATCATCTTGGACAATATCCTAATTTTGGTCTTGGGATCTCCTGAGCAGGAAACCCAGATATGCCATGCTTATTTCTGCCCTATAGAACTGTGAGCAAATAAATGAGTGTCATTTTAAGTTTTAAGTTAGCAGTAATTTGTTATGCAGCAATAAATAACTAACGTAATATTGTAAAAACAATATTCCCATTCAAATTTCCTAATTAGGTTGCAGTTCCAATCCAAATGCAAGTATATAATTTAATAGTACTAGACAAAATTAATTCTAAAAAAATAGAGAAAAAATCTAGGAACAGACAAGATAACTGGATGGGAAAAAATTTTCCAGTTTTTGAGATTTATTGTAAAATTGTATTAATATTATTATATTGGAATAGACAAATATATTGATGTACCATGGCAAAGAGCTCCCAAAGAGAGAAACATGTATATGAAAACTTGGTACATGCAGAATCAGCATGAAAAGAAATGGGAAAAACATCAATTATAAAATAAATAGTATTGAGACAACTGGATTTCCAAATAGAAAAGAATAAAATTTGATTCCAACCTTATACCACACACAATAAGAATTTCTAGATATTTTAAATATTTGTATTTCAGAAGTAAAATTTTGTAACTGTTAGTAAAAATTTAGATAAACTTTGATCTTCATTACAAAGGAAAAGCAGGAATTTTTGAAATATGTATGCAAAGATGTTTAACAACCAGCAATTAGAGAAATACAAAAGAAAAAAACAATGACAGACTACTTTTCACACATCAGATTACCGAAAAAAAAGTCTACAAATGCCATAAGGATGAAGTCTTAAGGCTCTGCTAAAAGAGGAAACATTGGCATAACATTTCTGTGATGCAATGACACACTTTCTAATCAAATTAAAAATGGCTAGACTTCCTGACCCATTAATTTCTCTCCTAAATTTATAATTTGAAGAAACTTTCACATCTACTCAAAATCTTATTTTTTTTTAAGATTTTATTTATTTATTTGAGAGAAAGAGAGAAAGCACGAGATGGGGGTAGGGAGCAGAGGGAGAGGGAGAAGCAGAGGGCTGAGCAGGGAGCCAGACGGAGGCTCAATCCCAGGACCCTGGGATCATGACCTGAGCTGAAGGCAGATGCTTCACTGACTGAGCCACCCGGCACCCCCAAAATCTTATTTTCAAGAACAGTCATTGCACTATTGTTTCTCAATAACCTAATTAGAAAACAAAGGAACACATAGAATATTATATATGTTTAAAATGGAATACTACACAATAAAAATAAATTGAATTTGCATGATTCTATATGGGCTTTGTCTTAAAAATAAATCAGTGAATGAAAATTCATTAGGACTACTTGGAGAAATGGCTGATTTTAGGACTGAGACAGATAAATATAAAATAATGCTGGGATATCTTGCAGTGACAGAAAGTAAGGAGGTGCTAGGGAAAAAAAAGCCATAATAATGAGGTCATATCAAAGGAAGATAAGAGTTAACTGAATAGCTCCTACTGAAGAGCCAAACTCGAATAATGTGAGCAACCAAATACATAAAGTGGTTTGGGATTATAACCCAAAATATAAAATAAATATTCATGAATGCACACTGATATAAAATGTTTGAATAACTAAAAATAAAAATGAAAGAGGAGAAACAAATCTCATTTGCAGAAGATTTTGAAATAATTTATATATTCTGCTCTCGTGGAGGGAGAGCATAATTCCCAATGTAAACTGCGTACAATGACTTTCTTCTAAAGAGTCCAGTATGAACAAAGGGTGGGAAGTTAACTTTGCGGTGGAGAAACCTGATAAAACCTGTTACCACGTTGTCAAATCATCATTAGTGCTAAGGCTATTAGACTTATCTATTAGATAGTTGGTACCCTTGATATCGTGTGACAAGAAAGGTACTTTATGATCTTTCTCCCCAAAACCATCATCCCATTCTAATCATGAAAAAAATAATCAGACAGATATCAATAGAAGGACATTTTACAAAATACCTGGTCAGTACTCTACAAAATTGTCATGGTCATCAGAATCAAGGAAAGTCTGAGGCACTGTCATGGCCTACAGGACCCTGTTAAATGTAATGCGGGGCTGTGAATGGAATCCTAAAAAAAGGAAAGGATATTAGGAACAAATTAAAGAAATCTGAATAAAAATATAGACTTTACTTAATAATAATGTGTCAATATTGCTTTATTATTTGTAATAAATGTACCATACTAATATAAAATGTTAATAGGGGAAACTTGGTGCAGGGTATACGGTAGTATAAAGGTAGTTTATTTTTAGAAAAAAAGGCAGAGCTAATTGTGTAGGATGATCCATTTTTTAAAAAGACGAAAAAATTTTAAAAGTTATTAAATCTGGGGATATATTATTATACATAATATCATACTGTAAATTCTTACAACATATTATTTTTTATGTGTTTTATGTTTTAATTGTTAAAAAAATCAAGTTCACATTTTAAGAAAAAGGAAACTCTGCCAAATATTCTTTGATTAGATCAGGTTGAATAATCACTTACATGAACCACCACAGAACTGCTGACTTGACTACATGAAGCATTTTTCCCTCCTTTCACATCTATGCATTTGAATTGCAGTAAGGAAGTCAAAGAATTCTATTGACTATTTAGCTTTATAAGTAATAGTTGTAATGCCTTGACAAATGGACACCTGCTGCAACCCTCACTGCTTTGCAGAATCTTTTACAAGTAAACACTTTAGTTTATAATAAAGCCCCGGAAACCAGGCAACAGAGACTGCAGGTTTTCAGATCCCAAGTGGTAACAAGTAATTTTTACTTATAAAAATACTTCAAACAGCTGAAAGCCTACTACTATATGATGACTTGGAAATAATATTAGCATGTATTTATGCTGTATTATGGATAACCTGCCTAATTTCCTTCACTTTGTCTCTACAGGGGTCAAGCCTGCCGAGTGTGGAAGAAGCAAAAGTGCTCTTTGTTCTCTTCCTATACTCAATGCTCAAACTCACTTTGTATTGTGGACAGCAGAGAACAGCTCCGTGGATAATAGACAGGCTTGTCGTTTTCCAAAAGTTTCTGAAAGCTTTTTTAAAAAAAGGTAGTAGTAGCAGGGTGCCTAGCACTACAAAAAAGAAAAGAGAAGACAAGACAAGAAAGATAGATATAAAGAAAAAGTACAAGCAGTCTAGAGAATCAAGAGAAAGAAAAGCAACAGACTGAGAGTACAAAAATGTGGTTATCCAGATACTGAAAGACAACTCTGCAAAAGAGAATGTGTTAATTATTTAAGACTGCCGTAAGTGGACCTGACAGGTAATTATTAGTGACATTCCTGTGCTTCTGGCCCCATCGGGAATATGGATAAGCTGAGGCAAGTCATTTGTCTAAAGCATCTGCTTAAAGACTATCGTTCTCTGACAATTGGAACCTAGTATTAATTAAAACCAAAGGGATGAATGCTTCTTCATGACCAAAACAGTGCAGTAGACGGCCCCTTCAAATGTGGAATTTGCTTCACTGGTTCAACCTCATCTTCCATTGCTCAGTTTTAGTGAGAAATTAGCTTCAAGAACACATTGTGGGGAAGGGAGGGAGACTTTTCTAAAGCAAAGTTTTGTCTATAAAACCTGAGAAGAAACCGTCCCTACTTTTTTTTTTTTTTTTTTTTACACAACGATGGGTCTAAATTTTTTTGTGAAAGGTGACAGACCCATTAGGGAATGTAATAAAAAATACATGAACTTTCTCTGCTGACCACAAAATGTGTGCACATACTGAAGTTTAGTATTTTACAAACAACATGGTGGAGGTCATTCACACTCTGAAGTCCAACAAGGAATCACAGGCTTAGAACTTTTTTTTTCCTAATCATTTAAACTCTGGCAACTGTTACCAATTATATAATGGTGTAAGTGTTTCTACAATCCTAAATAAGAACAATTGTGAAAATAAGAACAATTGTGAAAATAAGCACAATGCTGCATATTGTCTTAAAAATTTGCATGAAACATTTACACACAAAATAGATTTAGCACTTAAGAGGTAGGACATATGTTGGTTTTGTGACTGGGAACATCATGGCAACTAACAGTTTTAAAATGTGGAGGAGGACTGTTTTCACCTTAAATAACTTTTAAGGTGAATAATTTTTCACCTTAAAATGTATCTGATTGTGAGCAAAGGGTTTACTAATTTAGAAACATAATCAAGAAAATATATCTAGGGATATTTTAAGTAGTCTCTTGAATCATATGTATATCAGATTTTTAATATATTTACATGACAAAAAAAATAAGACAACTCTCTTAATTCCATTTAAAGAGTTATTACAGGAACATAAAGAGCAAATTCACAAGTGAAAGTAGATTATTGAACCAAAGCAGAAACTAGATGTCACCAGTCTTTGTAGGTAGATATGCTTATGCCTACAAAGACACCTCTATCAATCATCGATCTAAAAATTGTTGCTTTGTCGCTTAGTTCAGAAAACATTGAAAATTTCTTTATTTCTCACTTGACAGATACATACAGAGCTCTGGCCATCTGCCAGGGATTATGCCAGGTGATGGGAATATAGTCGCAAAGGAAAAGGCATTGTTCTTTTCTTCCTGGAACTTGCAAACCCCAAGGTGGCAGAGCAGGGGCTTCGTGTGACTGGATGTTAGCCTGCCTTCCTGACCTTCTCTTGAATCATTTCCCCTTTTTTGTCAATTCTACACATAAACTCTCTTTTAGGTCCTGTCTTTCCTGGCTTCCAATATTTTATATTTGGTGTTCTTTGGAAAATTCTTTGTACGCTGATCACCAGCCAGCACCTACCAGTTCTCTTCTAGCTAACTCCCAGCTTTTTTTCAGGGCCCATTTTGTTTTTTCCTCAAGGTTACTTGAGCTTTTGTAATTCCCTTTTTTTTTTTTTTTTAATACTCATTATGCCAGGGGCACCTGGGTGGCTTAGTTGGTTAAGCATCTGCTTTTGGCTCAGGTCATGATCCTGGGGTTCTGGGATTGAGCCCCACATCGGGCTCCCTGCTCAGCGGAAAGTCTGCTTCTCCCTCTCCCTCTGCTGTACCTCTCCTTGTGCTCTTTCAATGTGTGTACTCTCTCGCTCTCTCAAATAAATAAAATCTTAAAAAGAAAATAGTATGCCACAAATTATTTACCCCAAATCTGTGCTTTTTACTAAATTCTGTTGAGATAGGGAAACTGAAGGGACTCCATTTTAGAAAGACTTCATTACTGCTGTTTCTCTGCTAGACCCCATTTACTCACATTCTGTATTTCACCTTGCATCTGAGTAAACTAAAGAAACTATGTTCCCACTCCAAGAGGGAAGCAAGAAAGTTAATCATTCTGAGTTCTGTCCTAGGCCCCCAAACACCTGACAACATAAAAAAACTGGATCCCAGACATGTTCCAAGAACATTAGCTTTAAGCAAAACTTCGTGGACACTGGCATCAATAGCCCTTACCTCAGTGATTTATGGAGTTAACACCTATTGTTCAACTGACACCTTTGATTGGACCCTCCCCTGGATTCCTGAAGGAGCATGTACCCTAGACTCCTTTCCAATATAAACTCTTGACCCCAAGGGATGACGAGACTCACTTTTCCTTTTCTGAGTCTCCCAGACACTCCAGATGTTATGGTCTATCACTTAGGCTATTCAATAAACTCTGCTTTCACTTCCTCCTGGCTTGTGTTTGATTTCTATGACGTGGGAAGCCAAGGTGCCTCCTGGCTGGTCTTGTGGAACACCCACTGGGTCCTCAGACACAACCTGCCTATGTCACTATAACCCATAATGACATGGGTTCCAAAGCCCAGCAAAATTTCCAGGACAGAGTAGGTGGTTGATAAAAATTTAGAGGATAAATAAATAAATATAGGAATAAATAAAAAATTAGCTAATGTATTATCGAAAGAATACAATTTGTAGGAGCTTCAAGTGCTCTGTGACAAGAGTGAGACCTATAAAGGGAACATGTAGGTCTGCAGCTGACAGTAGATGCCATTATCACTACAGGCAAAAACCAAGTGTAGTGTTGCATATAGGAAGTCACAGGAAAAGATATTTGTTTCAGACCCTCAGCTCATGCATTTCTCCATCCATTGATAATAATATATCGAATGCCCAAGAAACAATAAAACTGTTCTACATCTGTCTTTTTCATAAGATTCCCTAGTATACAGTATGATGCTTGGCATATGATAGGAGCTCAACAAACATTTGCTTGTTAAATGGGTGAATGAATGCCCTGAGCTAGAGCCACAAAACTGAATAAAATAAAATAAATTCTAAGATCAGGGTGAAAGAGATTCCAAGCTGATATTTCCTCAAATATAAGTGTTTTAGACAAAATAATCCATGTTGAATATTTATACTGCATAAACATGTTTGGCATTTTTAGAGATTAGACTTTCTTTTCCCTTCATTAGATGTCTTCATTAGCTGATTTATTTCTAAGTTTAAATCTATTGAAAATACGCACAAATTAGGAGCAATATAGAATCGCACATTTGCAAACATTTAAAATCAAAACAGAAAAACAGTCATCATCTGTTCCTTTCTCATCATACCTTAATTTGATATGCAAATTAGCATGGCTTCTGCCCATATCTAAATTTTACTTGGCAATTTGTTAATTCACTTTACAAAATACAGCGCACAGACACAGACATTTATACATAAAATTATACTAAGATCTTTTTATAATTTCTAATATTTTATTAACAGATGTTGAAAGTGTGATGATTTTTAATACTCCAAGGTAACCAGCCATTTTACTGTAAAATGTTCTCTAATCTTTTCCCTGATTACACGTTTGATTTTATTCCAACATAATGACCTCATTTTCCTTTTATCTGTTGTATATACAAGGGATGAAAAGCCCAATTTAATAACAATGGACTTTTTTAAGGAAGAGGAAATAAAACCCCAAAATAACTTTCTGAATATGAAATCTCCCTGTACTTATCCTTCATGAATAAGGTAATTAGCCTCTTCAAACAACATATTAACCATAAAGAATTAGTGGCTATTCACTGCTTTCATACATGGTTTTGTAAGGCGGAATTATGGACAAATATAATCCAAACTTCTTGAAGAAAAAGTTTAATTATATCAGTTATTTTATCACCTGCTTTATATAAATTTTCTTCTTTACCTTTGAATTACTCATGTACAGTAATACTGTTTTTTTTTTCATCTATTACATGGGTTACAAATAAGAAATATGTGAAGATAAATAGATTGCATATGTTAAACGTTGAGACAATAACTGAAATACATAATTTAAACATCATTTGGCATTATATGGTCTTTTAAATTTAAGCAATAAGAAGGATTATCAAGAACACTTTTTTTAAAGGAGCTAGGAAAATTCATGCCTAGCAGTTAATGATGTATCTTTACAATTGGCCACATCTGTAAAAAAAAAAAAAAAAAAGAATTTGGTTCAAACTGCTTTCATACTCATTTAAAAATTAAAATTAAGGGGGCGCCTGAGTGGCACAGCGGTTAAGCGTCTGCCTTCGGCTCAGGGCGTGATCCCGGCGGTCTGGGATCGAGCCCCACATCAGGCTCCTCCGCTGGGACCCTGCTTCTTCCTCTCCCACTCCCCCTGCTTGTGTTCCCTCTCTCGCTGGCTGTCTCTATCTCTGTCGAATAAATAAATTTTAAAAAATCTTTAAAAAAAAATTAAAATTAAGTTAAAAATGTTCTCTGCTCCCAGAACATCAGATTGACTCAGAGTCACAATTCTCTGTACTTAACTCTTTAGGCTCTAGGTATGTAAATCCTATACCTCAAACTTGATCAAGGAATCTGTAAGAGCTCAATGTAATATCTGAAATAGTTTTTCAAAGGAAAGAGAAATACTTTAGTAATAAGAAATCGATCTGCCTCTTGACTCCACTTTGACCTTGAACAACTTTTTTAAGCCCTATATTTACTTTTTCTTCTGTTAAATGGATATAGTCATAATAAATTCCTCATAATGTAGTTCTGAGAATTAATTTAGATGACACGTTTAATGTATGTAGTCAATGCAGTGACTGGTCTGTGATAATCACTAAATGAAATTTAACTTGACTTAGCAATAGTATTGTTAAATTAATTAAACAAGGAGTCCATAAGAACTGAGCTGGTTCTAATGCCCTAGCAGCCTATGTTAGCAAACCAACCTTAAGCCTGTAAATACCTGAAAATTAAGAAATCAAAACCTAAAGAGGCACCTGGATGGCTCAGTTGGTTGAGTGACTCTTGATTTTTGGCTCAGGTAATGATCTCAGCGTCGTGAGATTGAGCCCATATCAGACTCCATGCTCCAAGATGGAGTCACTTATGCTAAACTCAATGTCCATAAACCAAAACTTAAATAAATTTTGATGCACTGCTCTCCCAGAAAAGGAAGTTTTAGGATTACCAATCAATGCTTGCCTGTTCAGCACAAATTGCCTGACCCAGCTCCAAGACTTCCATTTGCTCCATGTAAGGAAAGTAACCCTTCTTTAACCAATCAGGAAATTCCCAGTATAACTTCCTTGTTCCTGTTCCCTTTGGTCTAGAAAACCCCCTCACTTTGCACAACTCTGGAGCTCCCTTCTGCTTTCTAGACTGGATATTTCTAGGTTCATGAATCATTAAATAAAAACCAACTAGATCTGAAAATTAACTGTGAAATTTTCCTTTACCAACTCAAGGATCAACTACGTTTTATAAATAACCAAAACAATTGTCACCTTTAATTTGAATATTTGAATTTCAAAAAAAGGAAACTCTGGTATTCCCTTCCACTCCAATATCACTGCTATTATTCTGAAGTTTTCTAATGCACTCTTGTTCCAATGGTCTGCTTCTGTTGGATATATAGTATCACACTGTCAAAGTAAGCACCCAGTTAGTCTTTAACAGGATGCCTGGAGGCCAGGAAAGGGGGAGTCAGAGCCCACTATGCAGAAAGTTAGAGATCTGTTCTGGCAGCATTCCAAAAACAAAGCCACAAGAAGCCAGATCAAACCAGACAGACCCAAGACAAAGAAGGCCAGAAACCCTGACCAAGTAAGGGAGGAAAGGCATGAAACCCGGCTCCACAAAAAATTCCTTCCCCAAGTAATAAATATTCCACCCCTTAGTTAATAACTGTCAATAAAGGATAGAGACTCAAACCCTGGGGTCAGCTCTCCCTGGAGTTTGCCCACCCTCACATCTTGAGAGTGTGCTCTCTCTTTTATAAACTCTTCTCTTGTACCACTCAACCACTGTCTCGTCCATCCTTGAATTCTTTCTTGTGAGGAGACTAAAAGCCTATGGTGATATCCTGGGGTGGTCTGGGTGGAGACCACAGAGCCTTAGGTCTCTTCAGTTCACTCGGAAACAACACTAGGCTCATTCCCAGAGACTGGTTTACCTTTCCCCTCTGCAAGGACTAAAATAAGAAACAAAGATCCTTTCACTCCGATTTTCCATAGTAATTCCTTGCAAAAGATAGTTGTGTACTATAGACAGTTTCTGATAATGTGAGGGCAACACAGAGGACTCTAGCACAGGAGAAGCATGCAAATTAATAATAGATTTTCTTTGTAGAGGACTCACACTTACATCTCCAGAATCCTCTGCCCTCTGCCCATTTTTTTTGAAGTGCAAAATTTCTCACACTTTCCTATGTAGAACAATTTTCCTTCCACAAACCCAGCTTGGGGGGCTACTTTCACATATGCACAAATTCATTAAAGGTTCTGTTAAGCAGAGATTAATTTACTGTAGAACTCCAACTTTAGCAACACAAAGCTCTGGCAAAAACCTTTGAAAGTAAAATCCCCCTTTAATCTAGCCAGCAACACTTTCTAAGCATCATTCCATTCTCTGCTGGGTTATCTAAGTGAAAGGGAACAGAATTAAATTTATCCCTCTCTTGATTTTAATTATGGCACTTATATGGCAGAGCATTTAATTCACTTCTGTTATTGTTACTCTAACTCACATTACAAAATCGTAGCTATTTATATGATGTTTAGAGAGTATAAACCATGGAAAAATACAGAAGAGAGAACAATCAAACCAAAAACCTCTTGGCTTTTTTTCTCTGATTTTCAATTTAAAAAAGAACACAATAATCCATAAATATGCAAATCACTCAAATTATCTGTGATCCACCTCTCTAATCCCATTCCCTTTCTTGGGAATAGTTTTACTCAAAACTATTGCAGTGGGGTTTTACAGCAGGAAAGAGAAATAGGGCTCAACTCAAATATAACAAGGAAAAGTAGGAATTTGTAGCCAAGGAGCAGAATGGGGAGAGACTGGTGGATAGAAAATTATTTTCTAAAAGGAAAGATTATGGTAAGAAATGGATTCTGACTATAATGGAATTCTTAAAAAAAAAAAAAAAGATTTTACTGGGACACCGGGGTGGCTCAGATGGTTAAGCATCTGCCTTCAGCTTGGGTCATGATTTCCAAGTCCTGGGATCAAGCCCCATGTCAGGCTCCCAGCTCACTGGGGAGTCTGTTTCTCCCTCTCTTTCTACCTCTCCCACCCTCTGCTCGTGTTGTCTGTCTGTCTGTCTCTCTCTCAAATGAATAAAAACCTTAAAAGTAAAAAAAAAAAAATTTTTTTTAAGATTTTATTCATTTGAGAGACAGAGAATGACAGAGAGAATATGAGTGGGGGGTGAGAGGCAGAGGGAGAGGGAGAACCAGATTATCTGCTGAGCAGGGAGCCCAGGGTTCTAGGATCATGACCTGAGCCGAAGGCAGACACTTTATCAACTGAGCTACCCAGGTGCCTGACTAAATGGAATTCTTGCTGAAGGCAGACCGGTGTCATCAGGTATCACCTGGAGGATAGAGGGGATGAGAAATTTGGTCAGATTGAAGGTGATTAGAATATTAAGGGTGGGGGATTCTGGCTAAACTGACCCAGCAAGATTTTTGACAAAGTTTGTCTCTTAAGGACTTGCTCAAGAATAGAATCTAGTTGAAAAAGAGCTCAGAGAAGCCTGAGTAGAGTTTGGTTGAAGAGAGAATTTTTGCCAGTCATTTTGTTTATTTGATCGTATTTTGTAAATTGTACAAATTTATCTCTAATTATTGAAACTCAAGTAGTAAAAATAAATGTTAGCAATGATCAGTTCCACTTTCTCTTTTACAAGCTTATTTTTTATTTTTAAGTAAGTTATACCCCTTTCAGGTCGCTTGGAATGGGCTGCTTCATGAGTCAGGAGGGGAATTACTGGAGGCAGTTAATCAGAAAGACCACTGGAAGACAGAGGCCATCAAGCACTGACTAAGGGGAACTCCCCACTGCTTGCACTACAGATTCTATTGTTCATTCACGTGTCAGGTTTATGTCAGTCTTTCACAACTATCACAGTCTGCTAATGGACACCTAACCTTGAATCTGAGCGATGTGTTCTCTGTATTTGACCCAGAATATCTTCATCTGCGCTCTCCTTATGCCATGTTTTTCTTCCTGTAGAACTTCCTTTTATCCATTTTCTATAGATTCAAAACTTTCCTTCCATAGCTAATGTACTTCTGACTACTTAAAAAAATCCAAAAAGCCTGGCTTAAATTAGTATTTTTTTCTCTTAAGCCTTTCTAAATAGCCTTCACTGTCCCTCTAGTTCTGCCTCCTTTCTTTGTAACTGTAATATACTCATGTTGCATAAATATGAGATTCTTAGATATAAATGGAACTTCCCTAAATTATCACTTTCTCCTGTGCAGAGCAGCATGGCTACAATACAACATAAATTGGGTAGGGTGGTATTTCTTGACACAGGCTACATAATGTATAATTATTATTTAAATTTTTACATATTTAGCTAAACTTAATTTTCTAATTAATGAGTTTCAAACATGCTTGTCAGATATTAATTAAGCATAATAGGCCATATTTTTTTTTTAAGATTTTATTTATTTATTCGACAGAGATAGAGACAGACAGCGAGAGAGGGAACACAAGCAGGGGGAGTGGGAGAGGAAGAAGCAGGCTCATAGCGGAGGAGCCTGATGTGGGGCTCGATCCCAGAACGCCGGGATCACGCCCTGAGCCGAAGGCATATTTCAGGTGTTGATGTGAATCATATGAATTATCACCTAACTGCAAAATTACTTTCTTTTACCTTATAACAGCATCCCTCCACCCACTCCCATGCAATGAAACTAGATAAAATTAGAGCATTAAGATTGCCTCAAATTTCTGAACATTACTCTTTTGCCTATTCTCTAATAAAACATTGTTTTTTATTCTTTTAAGATAACCAAGTCTATGAGTTTATTCTGCAATCCCTATTTTCTTATACTGGGCATTCTCCAACATTATTTTATAAAAACAAAATAAAAAATAAATGGCCATGACATTATAATAAAGCTGCACTAGTATTATTCTTATGTGTCATAATCTTTTTTCCCTGTTTGTTTTGCTATGAATACTTATAATTCTGTAGACAAAAATGATAGGAAACATTAGGTAAGATGTATTCCCAAAGATAAATCTTTATTCTCAAACCACTTGCTTCTCCCCAACATCTGCCTTTGAATTGATCCCTGCATAACTCATCATTGTTGGAGACAGAAGCCTCACAAGAAACTGAATTGCTCTAAATATGAATGATGCTAATAGATGGGAGAAGAGGAGGTCATGTTAAATCCATAAAGGTTTCAAAAACATCAGATGCTGCCAGGAAATATGCTCCAGAGACACATAGGACTGTAGTGCTTAGCTCATAATGATGTTCCTTTGAATCAATTTTGTATAGTCTCCATATAAACTGTAGAGAGATTGCATATTAAGAGTTGGAATTGACACTCAGCAGAATGGTGACAATGATGTCCCATCCCTGTAACCTTAATTTACTGATGCTGACAGTGCTGATTCCTCTACTAGGTGTCTCAATATTAGTAAATCTTTTTTTTTTTTTTTTTATTTATTCGACAGAGATAGAGACAGCCGGTGAGAGAGGGAACACAAGCAGGGGGAGTAGGAGAGGAAGAAGCAGGCTCATAGCAGAGGAGCCTGATGTGGGGCTCGATCCCATAACGCCGGGATCACGCCCGGAGCTGAAGGCAGACGCCCAACTGCTGTGCCACCCAGGCGCCCCTGCCACCCAGGCGCCCCAATATTAGTAAATCTTAACCCTTAAATGTGTCCAGCTGTTATGGCTTGCATCACATGCTCTACCCTATTAATACTTTGTCTCGTTGTGATCTCATTCTTTCCACCTACTCACACAAGTAGGAAAAGAAAGAGGTAAAGAATGAATATGTGACATTAATCTGCAGTAGTTTCCCAGTTCAAGACCTTAAACCAAGCCCTAGTTTAAATGAAAGAATTTGAAAGAGGTAAATAAGTTGAATGATAACATAGCCACAATTCAATATGATTATTTTTATACCAACATATTTATTAGAAGACAACCAGCTTAGCTAAACCCAACTTCCCGAAGGGACTTCAGTAGAATGTTTGATATGGTCTAGTTATAACCTTATTGATAAGTCAAACATTCTGTCTATTTACACAAGGGAAAGGAAACTGGAATTACTTGTTCAACAACTATTTATTGAATGCAGCGTGTTGTCTAGCATTGTACTAAACACTGGAGAGTCTGCAATGAACAGAATAGTCTAAAATCTCTGTCCCTGTGGTGCTTATTTTCCAGTGTGTGTATTTTTGTATGTGTGTGTGTGCGTATGTGTCTGGTAAGTAGGATGGGGGGTTGGAGAGAGAGACAGACACTAAATGAGATAAATACACACTCATATATGTACATATGTATATCTACATATGTATATTAGATGGAGGTAAGTGTTATTTAAAAAAGCAAACCAAGCTTACAGCTGGAAATTATGGAAAGGAAAAGGTTTGGGGGAAGTGGCAATTTTAAAATAGACCTTGATGTAGATCTCACTGAGGTGACATTTAAATGAACACGACGAGGAAATGAGCCATAGAAGCAGCTGGGGAAAGATCTTTCTCACTATAATAATTGAGATCATAGGTTGTGAAGTATAACTATGTAAGGAGTTCAGGCAGAATGGAAGGCAAGATCATTAGAGCAGACTGGCCTAGGATGTTGGTGGGCTTTGGCTACCTTTCATGTTTAACAGTACACTATTTTCCTTTAAGAAACAACATGCCTACTTCATTAGACACAAAAATCATGTGGAATTGACTTCATTCACACATATAGGGATGGTCCCTGATTATGATCATCCTTGAGGCTACAGTGTTTTTGTCTCCAAAAAGAAATAATGTAATGAAAGTAAGTATTTACATTTACTTTTTGGGAACAGAGAGAAGCTTCGCCCTTTTCCACAGTAGCTATTACAAGAGGTATTTCCTTGACCTGAATGCTATGTGTAAGAGTGCTTGAAGGAGCTTCATGGCACTACCATGAAGAGCCAGCATGAAGCTCCAACTACTCTAGTTATATCCTAGGAAAGAGAGGACCTATTATTGAGTCCCTACATCAAGACTTACTTGAAGAACTACCTCTAAATATTTCAGTCTTGAGAGTTGTGTATATTATTTCCATTATGAAGCTAATGGGAAACAATAATGCATGAAAATCTTATTCTGCAGAATCTGGCTGTCACTTTTGAAAGTAGCAAATGACTTGAACTAAAGCTTGAAGATGGAATCAGAGACAGACTTAAAGATCAGTATTACAATGTGTGATTTGGCAGGAAACTGAAACTTATCATTGGGCATATTTGGAGATAAAAAATTTAGAAGAAGTTGAGTTAATGATAATAAAAGAAATAAAGCTTTATGTAGTTATTGATGATAACAGTTCAGGACATGGTACCCCAAAATATGGCATGGCACCTTTAGGATATTTTAAAATGAAGAAGTTCAGCAGCAGAAAATCTTCTGCTTTGACTTCCCCCACTCCTGTCCCCTGGAACAGGTCATAAAACTAGCATGTGACAGGTGTCTGTCCTATACATGAAGAAAAGGAGCATCTTTATCTCCAAAGGCAAAAGGGCACTGAGGATAATCCAAATAAACAGGCCTTAGTAAGTTTCTCCCAGTTTCTCCTTGACCTATCATTTTTCTCCATAACTGTCTACTCTTCATCAAACCTAGCATAAAAATACTTGGGTTTAACTGTCTTTCTGTCTTCATTTCCTTACAAAGTCTTTGGTCATGCAAAACTTATATCAAATAAATCTGCATGCTTTTTTCCTATTACTATGACTATGTCAGTTTAATTTTCAGACCTAGCTGAGAACACTAAAATGGTCAAGGAATATTTCCTCCCCTATGTTGATATATTGAAAAGTTAATATTTTCTTCACATTTGTCAAATCGATTAATTGGAAGTTTGGACAGCAGAATCTGCAAATGTAATTGTTTCCCTACACATGGATTTTTCTTCCTTTCAGAAATAACATGGAGCATAGTGTTGTAATATGCAAAGTAGAAGTGAGTATGAACAAGACAAAATTCATGTCTAGACATGATGAATAAATCCCAGAATAGTTATGATGATATGCTTATCAGAGAAATTATTAGCAAGTGACCTCAACTGTAATCCACAATTTTGTGGGCACCTCTGCAATTATTCCTATGTTTCTATTCCTATGTTTCATTGTAAAATCGGCCTTGTTGCAAAGTATTCCTTTAAGACTAATATTCTAATTCAAATCATTTCTTATCTGTTGTTACTTTCACTGCCTGCAATTAATGGTATGCTTTGTTCAATATGTGTAGTCGAGAGAATAATCCATTCTTTCATTGTAAACAATTCATAAATCCTTAAAATCTATTAGAAAGTATGAAAATAATTATTTTACCCAAAAGATTAAAAATAATTTCACATTTCAATGCAAGAAAGAGCAAAATATGAAACGCTGTCCTCCATAGACCATTTTCTACTTTTGGAATTAAACTTTCACATTTAACAGTTTGCACTGACACAAAGCATTATAGTCAGGAATTAGTTGTATCGTCAGTAAAAGGATGATGTTAAACTTATTTAAACAATAGAAGTACTTTAATGACTATATATATATACATATATATATTTATTTGGAAAAATATTTTAACAGCTGCTGAGTTTTTTGGGTTTTTAAAAATGTGAATGATTGATTACTCTTAGGAGTACACTGTTAGAGCTTTCAAAGAGATTTATAGGTCTGTTTTTCACAAATGATGTTTGACAATAGAAGTCTTACCAGCTTTGCTTATAAGTAAGTCCAAGAGATAATATTTCCCTTAGCCACCGTCCCACTCTCCCTTTTCAGCTAGTTCATTTTCTCATCAAGCCTTTCATCAAGGACAGAACTAGCAGCTCAGGCTCAACCACCACATGAGCTGAGGTCTGCTCCTGGGATCCTTCTGCCAGCTCCCAACCCAAGGCAGTGGTTGTAGAAAGGAAGGGCATATTAAGATCTTCAGAGGGGATTTACAAACAAAATAAAATGATACAAACAGATTCTCTGGCCTTGGCATTGGGGGAACACATGAAAGTCTAGAGTGGTGGAGGGGAGAAAGGTAGAAATTAAACTAAAGTATACAGCTGGAAAAATTTCTCCAGATAAGTCTGGTGCTTCAGTGCTTTCTCAGCTCTTTTGTACATAAACCAACCACAGTATTCATGGAGCAAAACTGTTTCAGTAAATACTATACTCTGCCAGCTAATCTTTTCCTGCTTTTCAGAAAGCTGACACTAAAACATCTTACATATACTTACTCGAGGCACTGGTGTGTATAGTTCTCATACTTTGTTCATAAGCCTTCTTCTCACAGCTGATTTTCTACATAAGATATTTCTATGCTGTCAGATAAAAAAAATGAGCATAGGAAGGAGAGATTTTATTCAGAAGAATGATTGCAATAAGGAGAGGGGGATTGTTGCAATCAGAGGAAGAAGATTATTGCAACAGGAAGAATGCTCTCACATGAGATCTGTAGGCATCTCAGGAATCAGACAGAGACAAATTCTATTTTTTTTCTTTCTTTTATTTACTTGAGAGGGAGTGAGAGCGAACACAACTGGAAGTGAGGGGGAGAGGCAGAAGGAGAGGGAGAAGCAGGCTCCCTGCTAAGGAGGGAGCCCAGTGCAGGGCTCAATGCAGGGCTCTATCTCAGGACTCTGGGATCATGACCCGAGGGGAAAGCACACACTTAACTGAGCCACCCAAGTGCCCTGACAAATTCTCTTTTATAGGGAGAGGTAAACAAGGCTAGAGAGAACAAGACATGGGGGAGTCAGATGACGAGCAAGTGGCTTGATTGGTTGATCAATGGTACAAACAGTGCAGCTAACCATTTATGAGGCAACAAAATGGCCTTTGGAGGCTCTGCATCTGCCTTTGTCCTCACTAAAAATGGAGACATCTTCCAGTCTTATCTAAGTCCCATCTATGGAAAAGAGTGGTGTTTTACAGTTAAGCTGTTTCCATAACTCAAAGGGTTTTGTGTGTAAGGAGGTGATGAGAAGAAAGAGGTATTCTAAATTGTCACTGTTTCTCAGGAACACAGGGCTCAGGTGAAATTCAACATTATCAGTTTGGGGATGGAGGGGAAAGCCAGATAATTGAAAAGTAAGATAATCATTTGAAGGGCAAAGTTGTTGGCAAAAATGCCTCAGAAGAATCTTCGCTACTTATCTACCAATTATATAACCTACAGTGAATGCTAGCAATAACAAGAAAGAAAATCAGCTGCATAAACATAAAAGACTTTCCGTAGAGACGGAGAGGGTGGTGGATGATGTGGAGGAGGAAAAACAGGATTAAAAGCTCTTTCTGCCCCCGTAGTCCAGGGGCTGACATGTTTAATTTGGGAATCACACAAACTCTGTGGAGTTAATCTCATTCACTGGATGGTTGGAGAAGGCAAAGAATCTATTGAGTACTTATTCATAGACTTCTAGAAAAACTGGCATTGTTCTCCTAGAGAGGGATAGCTTCTCCCGATGCGAAGTCACGGTAGTTTGACTCATTGGAATTTGGAGTGATAATCCAAACTCTGCTAAACCCATTTCCTATAACTGATTAGTTATGCTATAAGTCTCAAGATCGAACCTCCATGTTTCTCTTTTAAATCCCCCAGAAGTATTTTCTAGATCTTAAAACAATTAAAAGAAATCTTCTACATCAATTTTTCTATTAGATTATATTTGTCCCCGCTCCTGGCTGACTGTCAACTTCCCTCATTTCATCCACTTTAAAACTGCAGTCCTAGCAGCTTATGGCTTGGTGAGCATGTCAAAACAGGGTTATGTCTTCAAAAATTAAATTTGAAACCTCACTGAGTTCTAAAATATCCTTTGGCAAGGGCATGGCTATAGGATATTTCCCCCCTCTGAAATTTCAGAAAAGATGTTTATTTTTATCATTAGCATTGTTCATCTGTCCATTCATTCTTATTCACTTATCAAATACTATATCATGTACTTGGTGCTAAGAATATAGAACGGAAATACAGGCCTTCCTGCTCTCAAACACCCGAAAGTTCACTAAAGTCACAGACACACACAGAATTACACCACTGTGTGCTAAGATCTTAATGTTTGTAAGCTCAAGTATATGGGGGAAAATGTGCTTAATTCAATAGGTTTACATTTTCACATGCCATTTAAAATCCATGACAAAGTACAAATTAATCATTTTTATTCCTTTATAAGGTTCTTAAAGTGATTGATCCTTAACAGAAACTATAGATCAGAAATACAGGAAGAGTTTGGCACAACGTGACTGCTGTGTTGATTAGCCTAGGTAGCAAAAGTGCCATTTAGAATTTAGTGAGTCACGGCCCTGGGATGCTTACACCACCTGTCATTCTCTCTTAACAGCTCTGATCTTGGTCAACTACTTAGAATATTATTGCACCATCTTTCAATCTCTGCCTGCAGTAGCTTAACACAGTCACTGACACTTTTTCTTTGCAATCTAAGTTGGTATGGACAAGCATTTTTTTTTTTTTAAGATTTTATTTATTTATTCGACAGAGATAGAGACAGCCAGCGAGAGAGGGAACACAAGCAGGGGGAGTGGGAGAGGAAGAAGCAGGCTCATAGCAGAAGGGCCTGATGTGGGGCTCGATCCCAGATCGCCGGGATCACGCCCTGAGCCGAAGGCAGACGCTTAACCGCTGTGCCACCCAGGCGCCCCTGGACAAGCATTTTTGAAGGCAGCCCTAAGGCCAAGGAGAGTATTTATATCTACTGCCGTTCAGAGAATAACTGAGCCAATAAAGCACTTGATAGATTTTGCACTTTTCCCATTATGTTTCTGGGCTTCCTGTGGGTATTCTATGAAAGACTGTGGGTGTTCTTAATCAAGAAAAACAACATATTTCTTCCATCATTCTGTATTTGCTGTGTTTTCATTTACACAGATTTCGTGTCAAGTGATATTGAAGTTTCAAAAATATTTTCTTTATCCACTGAAACATGTACAATGGCTCTAATGTATTTGTATTCATTGACCACATTCAATTAATTTTGATAGACTAGGAAATGAATTGAGGTTATTCACATAAAAGTTTTCTTTCTTAATATAAGACTACATGAAACTCAGGCATTGCCAATGCAGCTAAAAAGCAAGTACCTAGCAAAGCTCCAGTGCGAATATAAAAATCCCAATTTCCTTAGAGTTGAAAACTATGTGGAACACTGAAGTGTCTAACATACTAAATGAATTTATTTCACTATGAAGAACTCTATCTCCAAGGCTTCCTGGCAGCCCCAACTCTTGGTGCTTCCAAAACCTAAGATACATAGATTTGTTAGACGATAGATAGTTAAGTAAAAGGAAGCAAGGGGAAACTAGATATTGAATCTTCCAAAATCTACAGAGTACAAACTCTGTACAGAGTTTGATTTAAGCAACTGAAAATATCTTTTGGTTAAAGAACTAAGTAGGGAATCCATTACATTCTCACCCATTTTGTTCTCTCACACCAGAAATGGAAAATAACACAGGGCTATTGGAGGGGGATAAGAAATAAAAATGGGTTAACACATCAAATGTATCATGAAGATGAATATACTAAAGAATTCACATCTTTCCACTGTGAAAACATTTTCTAAAAGATTTATTTATTTATTTGAGAGAGAGAGTGAGCAGGAGAGGGGCAGAGGGAAAGAGAGAGAATCTCAAGCAGACTCCCCACTGAGTGCAGAGCCTGATTCAGGGTTCAATCTCACAACACTGAGATCATGACCAGAGCCAAAATCAAGAGTCTGACACTTAACCGACTAAGGAACCCCTCCACTGTGAAAATAGTTTAACTCATAAATCTGTGATGATATATCTAGGATCAGAGCAAACAGTGTTTTATGCAATACTCATTTCTTCCTGTACTTTCATCTTGTCTTAATGTGAAGATTCTGAAAAATAAAATTTGAAGATTCTTAATAGGATTTAGTCTTTCTTTTGATTACTAGATGCCAACTCTGCCCTTTAATATGTCTAGATCTCACCAGAATCTGTAACTGCTGTTTTAACCTAACTTACTCTTTATTTGCAAAGCTTATGGAGGACAAAGGAAAGGACTGACCCTGTTTACATGTAAAGTTATGTTTTTTTATTGTTCCTGAGAAACGGAGGATGCAAGAAAATCCCTTTCTTAATGTTATATACTTCATTTGGATAATGATTAGATTATTAAGTACTTTGTCCAATATGCTAACCTCCTATTCTGAAATTTTTAGCAAGCATAACTTAAAATATATGAATTCACAGAAACCACATGCCTTCAATTACAAGTCACTGCAGCAGTGATAAATCCTTCATACAGGAATTACTTGACTGATGCTCTTCATGGATAGTTGGCAGGAAGATAAGAAGAGGGATAACATTTTCTATATTGGTTTTAGTAAACTGATAAACACACAGGGAATGTGACAAGTGATCTGCACAATCAAATCTATCAGACTGTGGAAAATTGAAACTACTCTTAAAGCAGAAGTGAAGCTGGAAAATCCTTTTGAGTTTGTCAAATTCAAATATTCCTTTTAATATTCTCAGACTTGTAAAAATTAAAATATTATATATTAATCTAAAAACTCTGCTTCAGGTTAACATTACAAGCCTTTCATCTCAAGAACTAGGTTATTTTTTTAATGCAAACATTAAATAATGCAAGACATGCCACTAATTGGCCTTCTCACATAATGAAAAACCTCAAGCTTATCAGAACAAATACGTTACATAGTTTGCTCTTTTATCATTTTACTATATCTAAAACATTATATTTAATGATCCAATGTGATTCCTTGGACCTAGCAACATAAAGGACCCAGCATCACCTATGAGTCCTAATTTTATAAAAGCTAAAAAATTTAAGGTGAAGTTCTGGAACCCTTTATACATGATATGTGTTCATTCACAATGTGTAAATATTTTTTTTTCAAATCCTGAACAAAGAATTATAAAATATCCTATAGTCAATGCCTTAAAATCACTATGCAAAATTTGAATTATTTTAAAAGAATAATTAGAATTTGAGAAAAAATTAAAAATATGGGTAATGATGAAAGATGATAGAATGGAGATAATTTAGTCCAGAGAATTTGTGAACCTGAATTTAGCCAACTTCTGTAGGCCAGATGCCACAAACCTGCAAAGCAGTAAAAAGAGTGAAGGCAGCCTTCTCATATAGAATCATGTATTAATTCATTTCTGCACTTTTATGGAAGACACTATATGCATCAAAGTTCATTAGACGTCAACAATTCTGGATGCTTTCTTTTTGTCTAAAGAAAAGCACATGCTTACTCTTTTCTTCCTTTCTTGATTTTTTCCCTTATCTTCTCTGCCTCATAATGTCTGCCCAATACCTCTTCTCCAGTTTTCCCTATGGACTAGCTATGTTTTCGTACATTCAGATGTATGAAACACATTCAGATGGCCAACAGATACATGAAAAGATGCTCAACATCACTCATCATCAGGAGAATGCAAATCAAAACCACAATGACATATTACCACACACCTGTCAGAATGGATAAAATAAAAAATGCAAGAAACAACAAGGGTTGGTGAGGATGTGGAGCAAAAGGAACCCTCATGCACTGATGGTGGGAATGCAAATTGGTGCAGCCGATACAGAAAACAGTAGAGGGAAGTTTCTCAAGATGTTAAAAATAGAACTATCTTATGATCCAGCAATTGACATACTGGGTATTTATCCAAAAAAAAATGAAAACACTAATTCAAATATTTTACAGTAGGCAAATTATAGAAGTAACCCCAGTGTCCATTAATAGATAAATGGATAAAGAAGTTATGGAATATTACTCAGCCATTAAAAAAATTAGATCTTGCCATTTACAACAACATGAATGGACCTAGAGAGTATAATGCTAAGCCAAATAAGTCAGAGAAAGACAAACACTACAAGTTCAATCATACGTGGAATTGAAGAAACAAAACAAACAAACCAAGAAGAAAACAGACAAAACAAACAAACAAACAAACCACCACCACCACCACCACCAAAAAAGACTATTAAATTATAGAGAAGTGATAGTTACCAGAGGGAAGGTGTGTGGGGGTAAGTGATATAGGTGTAGGGGATTAAGTGTGCACTTATCATGATGAGTACTGAGTAATATACAGAATTGTTGAATTACTATATTTTACACCTGAAACTAATAGAACACTATATGGTAATTATACTGGAATTAAATTTTTAAAAACAGTGTTGAAGTCACAAAGTACAATTGTGGATTTTTTACGTCTCTTAGTTCTCTCAATTTTTGCTTCATGTATTTTGAAGTCCTATTGTTTTATGCATACTATGCGTACTTATTTATATCTCATGTCTTATAAATTGACCATTTTATTAACATGTAGTGTCTCATTTTGTCATTGGCAATATATTGCTCTTAAGTCTATTTTGTCTGATATTAATATAGTCACTCCAGCTTTCTTTTGTTGAGTATTCACATGGTGCATAATTTTCTCTTTTTATTTGTAGCCTACCTATCATTATATTTGAAACACATTTCTTGTGGACTGAATATAACTGGGTCATGATTTTTTAATATTTTTCCGAAGTTCTTACTTTAGTGTGTTTAGACCACTCACATTTAATGTAACAACTAATAATATATGATTTAATCTGCTGTGATTTGTTTCCTTCGATTTTTAACTCTTATTTCTCCTTTCTTGCTTTCCTGTAGGTTACTTGACTTTTTTTTTTTAGTTTTCCATTTTATCTGTAGTATTTTTGAGTATATATCTGTATATTTAATGGTTTATCAAATATAATGCCAATAAGTAACATATCATAGTCTATTAGTGCCAACATTTTTTTCACGTCAAGTGAAATCTAGAAAACTTACCAACAGATTCCTTGACTTTTCTTATTTATGACATTACCTTAAATATCACCCCTATATACACTGAAATGTCAGCTAATGCTGTCATTTTTGCTTTCGACTATCAAATATAATTTTAAAAACTCAGAAGAGTCTATTTTTTCTTTCTTTTCCGCTTTCTTATTCTTCATGTTCCAGGTTTCCTACTCTTATCATTTCCTTGATGCGTTAACAACTTCCTTTAGTGAGTCTTCAAGAGCAAGTTTGCAGGTGCCACATTATCATAGATCTCCTTTAATAGAGAAGGTTTTCTTTCACATTCTTTCCTAAAGGATAAATTCTTGATTGAAAAGTTTTTGTTTTGTTTGTTTTTCCAATCCCCCCCCCCTTTCTTTTGGCTTCTTTTGATGAGAAATCTATTGTCATTTCATTTTCCTTCTATAGGTGAGCTCTCTGTTATCCTTGGCTCCTTTCGAAACTTTCATTGTCTTTACTTTTCAGAAATGTAATTATGTTATGTGTTAACCTAGATCTCTCCACATTTGTTCTGTTTGGAGTTTGCTCAGCAACCTTGAATTTTTAGATTTGGATCTTCTGCCAGATTTTGGGAATAGGGTTTATGTCACTGTTTCATTTCTTCAAAACTTTTTTCTTTGCACCACATTATCTTTTCTTTCTGAGACACTAATGACAAGAATACTAGATTATACATACTGTCCCACAGGTGCCTGATCTCAGTCCACATTGTTCAATCTACTCTTTTTTGTTAAGATTGAATAATTTCTATTGTTCTATTTTCAAGTTCACTGTTATTTTTTTCTGTTCTATGTATTCCACCAATGAGCTCATCTAATTTTTTTTTCTTTTTCAGTTATAGTTTTACTAAGTTCTAAAATTTTTTATTTGGTCCTTTATTATTTATTCTTTTTCTTTGCTTGGACTTTCCATTTGTTTTAAGAGTGTTCATAATTGTTGGAACATTTTTATGATAGCTCTTCTAAATACTTGTCAGATAGTTTCAACATTGTATTATCTCAATGTTAGTATTTACCGATTTTCCTTTCTCATTCAATTTGAAACTTTCCTTATTCATGTTTACGTGAATAACTTTGGATTATATCCTGAACATTCTGGATATTATGTTATGAAATTCTGGTTCCTATTTAAATCCTGTACGTTAGTAGGTAGTCAACCTGTTAGGGTCGGGATGTTCATCTTGGTTCACTTGTGTTGGTTGTGGTTTAAATGTCAATTTAGTTTTCAAAGTCTTTACATGCTATCTTACTCTGCCCTAGTTGTGTGTTACCTGGAGGCCAATCTGAAACCTGGGTGTTAATTCATAAAGTAGTTTGGTCTGAAAACATTTGTTCTGTTAGGTTTGTATGGTTTCATAGTTAAGCCACACAAATTCCTACCAGGCCTTCATACACAGAGTTAAAGAATCTTTTTTTCTAGCTCCTTCCTCTCTGTATTCCTCCCTTAATTCTCTAGCTGGGAGCAGTGAGGAGGTGTATCTTTGCTGCCTTTCATTTAGGAAAGCCAAAAGGGCTCCATCCCATGGTCTCTGCAGTGACTGATAGGTATGAGAAGGAAAACCAACCATTAATGTTAAATGGAGATGGTTGGCAAGGCTCTACTTAAAGTCTCCATGGTTACAGCACTCAGTGGGGAAACAGAGGGACAAAGTTTTTTGCATAACATTATTCTGGAACTAAGCAGATGTAGTCAAAAGGTTTTGTCATGGAGGGCTATGCTTCTTTTTTCCAAGTCTTTTTCGTCTCTTTTCAGAGGCTTCTCATAAATGTTTTATATTTTCTGGGATTTTCAGTTGTGTTTAGTGGGGGGGGGGCTGGGATGGAATGTGCTTGTTTCATCTTGTACAGAAGTAGAAATCTCATCTGCTCTTCTTGTGTTCCCAAAGAAAATAGAGAACACCAACAACATTCCTTAGGTTGACCAAGCCAGGAACTGAGTTTGAGACCGGGTCCTACAAACCTCTAGAAATTGTGTTCTCTTCATCACCAATGCCACTGACCTAATTCAAGTACTACTCGTTAATTTTTTTTTTTTTTTGTACTGATAACTGAAAATTTTTCATGGATGTTCTCTACTTCTAATATTTTTCTACTTTCTGTCTATTCTCTATTCTCTAATCAGAATATCCATTCCAAACTGAAAATCTTATCATATTACTTCACTTAAAATTTTTTAACAGTTTCTGATTTAATTTAGGAAAACTTCTCTAACTCTTCCATTTGTCATGTGGACTCTTCTAGTTCTTCACTCCTGCTTTTATACATTCTGTTCCAAATACAAGGAGCTTCATTCACTTCCTAACAGGCCATGTTTTTGCTTTTCCTAACAATAGCCCACCCTTTCACCCTGGATAGATACAACTCATCCTCATCACCACCTGCAGAGATAAACAAAACAAAACCCTGTTCCTAAGTGTTCCCTGTTACTGTTCCCTAAATAACTCAAAAAGTAGCACTTATCACTCAATATTTGACTGATATTCTGCTTTCTCCAATAGACTATAAGCTAAATGAGAAAGTCATAGTTTCAATCTGTTCATCAGTCTCTTTCCAGAACCTGGTACATTGTACACTTAAGAAATGGTTCGAAGGACTGAATGTGTGAATCAAAGGGCCTGAGCCTGGGTGACTGAACAGATAATGGTATCATTATCTAAGTTAGGGAACCCAGGAGGAGATCTGATTTCCTGGCAGATGAATTGGAGTAAATGCTTCTCTGAACTTAATGGCTTTGTTGTGGGAATAGCACTTCCATTCTCATATGTATTTATGTAAGCATGAGGGTATGTGGGTGTGCCTGCATGGTGATTTCCTACATAAACAAATTGCAGATGGTAATATGTGCAACTAAGCATAAGATGAGGAGATGGAACTATTTTAAGTTCATGAGGAAGAAATACTTCTGGTAATACAAAGTCTGAACATGTTTAGTTGAAAAATATGTGCTATTATAAAAGAACTGAATATAGACTTGTAGCTGTAAATCCAGGAGAGCAGAGGGAATTTGCAGAGGTCAATAGCACAGCAGGAAAGTATAGCCTCTATAAATGAGTGGGATTATTGAGTGAAAAGTATTGTTTGTCCTTGGGCCTGAGGTTTCTACAATTCAATGTTTCTTTGGGGTTATATGTCCAAAGCCTAATGTTAACAAATCTTTACTAGTTCTTAATATATAACAAACAGGCAATGTGATATAAAAGAAATCTGAGAAATTATTTTTAATGAAAATGTATAGACATTAAAATACAGCTGTTGGTTCCAGTATTGCCTCTTTTTTGAAGTTGATAATATCAAACAATTTACATGGAAAGTGCAGTAATGATTAAAAAACAAAAAGACAAATGAGACTTCCAGTGTTCCTGGTATATAAGGGACTTAGAAGTCATCACTCCATCCTAACAAGTAAAAAGATGAACTGAAACAAGTTTTAGTTTCCAGAGCCTTGGTTTTCATATCCAAAAAGTAAGGTAGAAATACCTTTCCCATGACAATGCTTGACCTTCAGCTTTTTAGTAAATGTAAAGCATTTACTAGATGTGTTGGTCAAAATAATCATAAGCAATCATAAACAATAATAGAAATCAAAGAAATCATAAGAAAAAATCTTAAGCTCACCTAAGGGGCTACTTACTTTTTGTAAAAAGTATTTAGAGTGAGGCAGGACACATTTTAGGCTTATTACATGGAATATTAAATCACTGAAAAACGTTCAGTCCTATTCAGAAGGCCTATGTGCCCTTAGCAAGCTTTGTATCAAAATGTACCGACTCATTTTTTTTTCTCCTTTCCTTCATTCACTTTCTTATTCACAAAGAAGTAATTTATCCAAACATGAAAACATATAAAATGACAGCAGATTCTTTCAAATTTTGAAGTTCATTTTTTAATAAACTCATCTCATAGTCCTCTAATTCTCTCAAGGGATAAAATATTTATTTGATGTTTTCCAGCCCCATAAAATTAGAAATTAAAATACTGAAAAATGATAAGCTATAAATTGTGGCCTATAGAAATGATAATCCTTTAGCTTCTGGTTTTGTTACTCTATAGAAAATTAACCAATCTTTTAGCTAACAAGGCATTCTTACTTTTTCATTCTTTCCTTAATGAGTTATTTAGATACCCATAAACGTGATCTACTTTCTTTCTGCTGGTGCGTGATTAGTAAATAGAGAAAAGTTTTGATCTGAGAAAAAATGAAACAAACAAGAAAAACCACTGAACAAAACAAACACTGAATATTTTTCATTTATCCATCTTGTCTCCTACCTTCCCTTTAAGTTCTCCTTCCTTCCCTCCTCTTTCCTTCCTTCCCTTCCTTCTTTCCTTTTTCCACTTATTGCCTGCCTCTCTCTCTCATCTTCCTTTCCATTCTATCAAGTACTTCCTTCTTTCCTGTTCTTTTCCTTTTTTCTAACTTTACCTATTTTTGACCAAGCTATAAACTAGAGCACTACCAATTTTTTATGCACTAACGATATTCGTTATCTCATTATAGCCTTGCTATCGTGCAGCATGAAGTGCTTGTAGTTCATGTTATTATCTTACCTCTGGAAGTAACAGACAAATATAATAAACTACTCTACTGTATATATTATGAATATTGATTATATTTACTTATCTTGAAAAAGTAAATTAATGAGACATGCAGGTAACCTAGGAAACAGACTCTGAGACTCTTTGCATGCAGAAACAAATAGCACTTGCGAAAACTGAGGAAAAAGAATTAAAAAGAGAAAGAATCTGAATTGCAGTTTCCTGTTTTAAACACTACTTATAAATGAAATTATACCCAAAAAATAAAAAAGCACTGATGCTTTAGAAATGGAAAATAAATAATGAATCTCAGTAGGCAGTGAACTTATTTGTTAGGATCCTGGGTCCTTGTATCACTGGTTGTGAATGTGAATATCACATTGCAGAATAGGACACTGCATTAGCAGAACACCAATTTAATGCAATCCGCGATACAAAATCTGGTTTCTCACAAATTTTATTTTTTGTATTAATGTTCTCAGCAATGGCTTTGCCTTAAACCGCATTATGAGGGACAAAACTGAAAAAGAAACACAAAATATTAAAAATGTGTAACTAATACAAAATTCATTTTCCAAAGTCCAACAGCTAAAACAATAATACATTCTAAAAACAGAAAAACAACAAAGAATAAACTAAAACAAAAGGTTGCTTTGCTAATAATGGCACTCACAAGACACCCACAAATGTGGCATTTTTGTAAACTGAGCTTGGATCTTAAAGTCTAACTACTGGGTCATGCCCATGTTTCCTTATTTTTCTATGACCAATATTAGCATGATCCTCAAAGCCTAAAATATTTATTATCTAGCCCTTAACAGATACTATTTGTTGATCACGAGTCAAAACTAAGGGTTTGAGAGAGCCTCTGATTTCTCATGAGCCTAGATTAAAATCTTGAGAATTTCTACCCTTCTGGTTAGCCACATGTTTCAGAAGATAAAAGTACATTTAGGCATTATTGCAGTCAAGACCCCAACAGAAAACATGGCTCACTTAAAATTACTTCAAGAGACTTTAGCAATAAAACATGTATTTGCAACAGTGTGGATGGATATAAAGGAACTATGAGGAATATATAATAACCTTGGCCTAGTAATCGGAGAAGACTGTTACCACCCCAAGACCCAGAAGCAATGAAAGGAAGAAGCAGTTACCAGAACACAAAGGAGAGAGAGTTGTAGAGAAGATTTGCCTTTAAAGAAGCAGTAACGTTTGGTCCAGGAACTCAGTAATCCTGAGGTACTTCCCAGGGAAAGAACCAGAGTGGTAACTCCCTGACCTCACCTTCTCCCTTCCTTGAATCTCTTACTATGGTATCCCACTGGGGATTGAAATGGAAGCCAAAGGGCATAGAAACCAGGTCTTCAGCTGTAAACCAGGTCAGTGTCTTAGGGCATAAGGCCAAATGAAAAGGGGTAAAAAGTGGATCAAGGAGAAGAAATGAGAAGGCAGAAAATATAGCTAGAATAATATGAGTGACTTTTGCAAATAAATCTGGGCCACCTGACCAGGTATATAAAAATATACCAACCAGTGACCTTTAATCCGACTAGTGGAGTCTGTGTATAAGAACAAGACAAGAGGCAAGAATGGCTGAGGAGTTCACCCCAATGTCTGTAATAGGCACACAGGCTTACACACACCAGTATAAAGGGAAATAATGTAAAAGGAATTTAGTTATTTCCCCTAAATATGTGAATTCCTAACATGATTTCTACCAAGTTCTCTGGTTGATTTAGAAGTTTATTGAATACTTTCAGAAGACATCAAAGATATTAATCCTTCAATATTTTTTTCAATTCACTATCTATAAACTATTGAATGGAAAAATTTTCAGTAGAAACTGTGACCAAATTCAAACACTGACATCAAATTTTGGGTACAGTCTCTGTCCAAAATTATTTACAGAGTTTGCAGCAACTATAAATTATATCAGCAATCTCTAAAATAACCCTTTAATTCATATATTTGATCCATGAAAAAATATTTAACAATTAAAGTCACTTGCTTGGAAACGTAAATTTTACCTAATCATCCCTTTTGTTAGACATAGCATCCCAAGGTTTTTTGTTTGTTTGTTTTTGTTTTGCTTTTTGCCCCCAAGTATTTCCTCTGCAATTTCATACAGTCAGGGAAATTTGTGAACAACTTTGAAATGGGCAAAAAAGATCACTGGGTAGCTATTTTTGTCTTTACTGTGAGGCAATTTGGACATCTGTAAATTGTAAGAAACCTGATAATATTGCAAACAATTTTTCCCATAGATATGAAAATAAACTCTGTCCAGTGGAAAGTAATTGATTATTCCCTGTGGATATTGACTAGTTTTGCTTCTATTTATAAGTTCAGCTCAGCATTACTGAGTTACTTATATAGGTATGGTTATTTGGATTCTCCTTGAAATCAACTGTAACATCTTAATGTTTTCCTCATTAATTATTGATTAAACAAAATCTTTAACTTTTGTCTATTTCCTATTTGTACGAGAGTCATGATTTCACCATTAATTTTTTTTTTTTCTTTACTGATAGCATGGCTAGAGCCAAGGGTTATGATTTAAACTGAAGTCACATTGGTTTCTCAAGAAGCCTTAAAAGATGTTGCTGATTCCCTAGAGGGTAGAAGAAGGATTGCTCAGCAGCAGTTCAAGTAAACATCAATTTAACCACCATAGGCTTTATGTGTCAAGTTGATAAAGGAAACAACTTAAAAAGACAAACGCATACAATGCTTCTTAACTTGATCTGTGAATTTTATGATCAACTACGGTATTTAAAAAGCCTGCTGTGCAGTATGTTGAAAATACCTAGGAGAATGACAGGGTATGATTTCTGTTCTTTTTTATGGCAGAGAAAAAAGTAATTTTATTGTTGTTTGAATATTTTTATACACATCCTTCACGCTTGGGCTCCCTTATCATGAAAATTGTGGGTTTCCTACTGTTGCATACTGTTATCAGGTTAGGGACAAAAGGCTTACATCTCATGCAAGATTAATTAGGTTTTTGCCAATTTTAAAGGTATCATCTATATCCTGTAGGCTCAGAGAGAATTTGGCAGCATCGTCAATCACTTCCCACTTTGCCTGTATACTAGTATATACAAATAATCGAAGGCAAACATGCCTTGTGTATAATCACAGAAATATGTTTTTTCCTACATTTTTCAATTTCATGTAAAAGTGAAATCACAAGTACCTTTGATAAGAGCCCAAAGCTTCAACCTGTATGAAGTGCCCATACTAAAGTAAATATACATATACATATATATGTGTGTGTGTGTGTATATATACATATACGTGTGCATGTGTGTGTGTTCTTTGGCATGGAAATTAGGCTTAATGCTATAAACTATAGTTATATTAGTAAGTGGTATTGTGGGTTAAACAAACAAAACAATATGTGGTTAGAATTTAGATCTACTAACCCCTTTTAACATTTGAGAAAATGTTAAGGGAAAAGGTGATTGTTAAATGTTAATGTTAAATCTATTTAAAATTTTCTACAATATTCAGCTAGAGAGTACAATGCTAAGCGAAATAAGTCAGCAGAGAAAGACAAATATCCTATGATTTCAGTCATATGTGGAATTTAAGAAACAAATGAGCAAAGGGGAAAAGAGAGTGAGAGAGAGAGAAGGAGAAACCAAGAAACAGACGCTTAACTATAGAGAACCAACTGTTACCAGAGGGGAGGTGAGGAGGGGAATGGATGAAACAGGTGAAGGGGATTAAAGAGTGCACGTACCATGATGAGCACTGAATAGTGTATAGAATGTTGAGTCACTATATTGTACATGGAGTCCTATTAATCTGACCCAAGTAAAGAAACTGTTTAGTAATTAGCATCAAGGGCAATAGATCTGTTTATTTTATTTTTTTTTTAAAGATTTTATTTATTTATGTGACAGAGAGACAGCCAGTGAGAGAGGGAACACAGCAGGGGAGAGGGAGAGGAAGAAGCAGGCTCCCAGCCGAGGAGCCCGTTGTGGGACTCGATCCCAGAACGCCAGGATCACGCCCTGAGCCGAAGGCAGACGCTTAATGACTGCGCTACCCAGGCGCCCCTAGATCTGTTTATCTGCTTATCAGCCTCTAAACACTTTAGCTTTCTTGGCTACATTCCAGGGCTGACTGGGACTCACTAAAATCAATAAGGCAAATAGTAAAAAGTTACCACAGGTCATTGACCCTATCCTAAAGCACACTAAACTGGTATGTTTTATTCTGAGGAAAAATGGTTTGATGGTAATTTTTTTTTTTTTTTAATTTTGGTCAGTAGTAATATGTCAGAACTTATTTAAGTGCTCGTTGAAAGACCTGGGTGGCTCAGTTGGTTGAGCGTCTGACTCTTGGCTTCTACTCAGGTCATGATTTCATGTGTGGTGGGGCTGAGTCCTGCCTCATGCTCAGCACTCCATAGAGAGTCTGCTTGAAGAGTCTCTCCCCTGCCCCTCCCCCAACTTGCATGTGTGCATGCATGCTTTTTCTAAAATAAATCTTTAAAAGAGAAAGAGAAGCATTGGGGTTATGTTTATTTTCTTTTCTTTTTTTAGATTTTATTTATTTGAGAGAGAGAGAGCATGAGTGGGGTGAGGGGCAGAGGGAGAAGCAGACTACCTCCTGAGCAGGGAGCCCCATGTGGGCTCAATGAGGGGCTCCATCTCAAGACTCCATGATCATGGCTTAAGCCAAGGGCAGATATTTAACCAACTGAGCCACCCAGGTGCCTCGGGATTATATTTATTTTCATCAACCCATAAGAATAAATTCAAAGCTTCAGGGTCTATAGGGAATGAGGATGAATAATGGATTTTATCCTGTATTTTAGGAGCTAAGCAATAAGGAATGTCTAACTCTATTGCAGAATTTTTAAAAATTAATATACAGTGTTGTATTAGTTTCAAGCGTACAATATAGTGACTCAACATTCTATCTATCTAATACGCATGAACTGAAAACAGAAAGCAAATCATGGGATTGATATCAGATACTCAGAGCAGTCCACGTATGCTCTAAGTTGTAAAGGAAGCAGTCAAATAGTAAGCATGGATTTTTCTGTGACATCTCATTGCCTGTCCCATTTGCTTCTTCTAATCCTTCTCTTGGGATCATTTACTCCAAGTGTCTATCAGATGAGAGTAAGGAGTTTGGGCAGCTCTTTAGAGTGACACCACTTTTTACTTAATGACAAACTGTTACTCTGCCCTTTCCATGTTGTGAGATAACGCATCTTCCATCACAGACACAGTGATTGAAAACTGTTTAATGGCCAGATATTTAACCTCAGCCAATGATTTTTTTCTCCTAAAATCTATTTGCCATCAGCAATATATAGCATTGCTTTATTTTAGAAGCCTAATAGTTGCAATCAAATTTTCTCTAAGGTAGGATGCCAGCTACTCCAATTTATCCAGATTATCTACTGACATCTCTTCTATTCCTCCTCTGAGTAGATGGGTCAAACTGCAGGGAAGGTCTGATTGATGGAAGGTCTGATCACCAGGCCAAACTCCATCCTCCCCCCACAAAAAAAGTCTTAGAAGTCTATAAATGGATTATAGTAAGGTGGTAGATTTCATGGCTAATGGGAAGGATTGATGCTACCCAAGAGCATCTAATTTGAAGAAATAAAAACAAAAACACATCATGTGCTTATAGTAGGCTTATTTCTAAACCTTACATGACTCACCAAAGCTGGAAATCCACTTGCTAGTGTCTCTCTCTCTTTGCTTATAATAATTACACTTCTGATGTGATACGTTATCTACATACTTATAAACAGCTCCATATATGGGGATGTCCCTATGAGCAAGCAGGATATCCCTACAACAAACTACAGGCTTTGTCATATATTTCTATGCCTACAGGCTCCGCCATATGGCCATTTCATATGCTGTCCTCTGTTCTAAAACCCAAAATGCTTCTTCCATGATCCTTACACTTGAATTATTAACTTTTTTGCTTATTCATTAACAAAATTAAAACTGGAGAAATTGTTCATAACTTCCTCCAATCACATCTACTTACCAGCCTGCCTCTGAATCCATATACTATGCCCTTCATCCTATTATTTTAGTTCTACCTGAAGCAATACATGTAAGTTACTAGCTAAGGCCAAAATTTCCATTGTTCCCTGGTTTTCACGCCTCTTGCTTCCTCAGGAATATTGCATCAACAAGACTCTTGCACCTGCTAAGCATCATCAATGTGTTCCTCTTCAATGGATTATTCAAATCAGCATATAGTCATGGCTTAATTTCTCACATATTTTTAAAAAATAAATGAATAAAAAATTGTCTCTGGATTCCACATATGCTTCAAATTACCACACCATCCTTCTTATTCCCTCTCAGCCCTGTCTCCAATATAAATCTTCATTCATCTCTAAAATATCTAAACTCCACTCAAGATTTTTCCTTTGTTATTCTAATGAAATGGTTTTCTTCAGAGTTCCAGTCACATGTATATCCCTAAATCAAAGACAATTTAACCAATCTCATCACAGGTGACTTACTAGCAGTATTTGGCTCAATTTATTTGTCCTTTAATACTCTTTCTTCATTTGACTTCTAGGATACCATGCTTCTTGAAAAACAAGAATACAGTGCCAAGTATGAGACTGTGGGACTGTTAGGGGACAGATTTTTTTAAAGATCTTAGATTTTGCATTAAGAAGCTTGAATTTATCTGTAACCCTCCTGGAGCCAAAGCAAGCAAAAAAAAAAAAAAAAAGGTGGGGGGGATTTTAATATTGTTCCCTAAAATTCAACTCCCTCCCCTGTAAAAAGCATTATACATCTATACTCTTTGCCTAAGAAGCAAAGTGTCTCCCTCTTGACAGATAATACTTCTGTATCCATCTTTATGCTTGGTCATGTGACATTCCTTGACCAATGAAACATAATTAGACTTGAATAATGTCATGTTCAAGCAAAAGCTTTAAATGTAATTGTGTGTTTTGCCTTGCCCTATTGTTTATTTTTGTTTGTTTTTGGGGGGTTTTTTACCTTCTGAAATGAGAAATCAGTATGTCCCCAGGGATAGTTATTTCTTTAGCCTGGGTCCTAGAAAGGAAAACACACATGCAAGACAGGCAAGAAGAGCCCAGCAGTCATAGTCAACCCATAGCTCTATAAGTTAAAAATGATTTATTATTGAGTCACTGCATTTTGGAGTTAGAGAATAAGCCTAGGTATTTCCCAGAGTAAATTTGAAAGAACTTGGTAATTAATCATTTGAAATATAAACAAAGGGGAGTGAAAGAATATTGTTAGAGGAAGATAAGCTTTATTTCAGAAATGTGTAAGCACAGTTAAAGATACAGTCATCTTTCTCCAGAAATTATATTGTAAGCAGAAAATCAATGGAAGCCAGAAAAACAATGACCATGAAAATGAACACTCATTCTCAACACAGAGCAAAACTGTGGTTGAGAGGAAAATAAGATCCTTGGAAACACATATTTAAATCAACACACTTGTAGTTGTAATAGAAAAAACATTATTTCAAAAATTATTTCTAAAACAACTTTCAGATTTAGGCAGAAGAATGGCAACAGTTTACTGCTAACATTATTGAAGAAATTAAGCAACATTTTTGCTCAAAATTTGGTTATAATAATATGTAATTTAGGGCTGAAAAATTTGAACTTGTCCTTGGGATTATAGATTGTTCTTCTATAAATCTAATAGCCACGTATCTAAACAAAGTTATTTGGAGAATCTGTTTAACTATTTGTAAATAATGTGATGACTAGCTCAATATCAGAAAACAGAATGCAGCTTCTTGAAGAACAATTAAATTAGTTCCTTTTTGCCTATTTTTGAAAAGTCAAAATGCATAAAGCATATGAACTAATCTTGTTTAAACTTGACAATAACCTCACTTTACATGCTATGCTTCATTTAATCCTCATAATAACCAAAAGCAGATACTATTTTTATTTTCCCCATTTTAAAGGTGAGCATAGGTAATTTTCCCAAGCTCACACAAAACGATGGGAAGCTAACATCAAACCTAGGGCTGTTTATTCACTCCACGAATGTTCAGCTTCTATGGGAACTATGTAGGCATTTAACCATGAAAATATTGTAATTTGCAATTCATGGATTTTAAATACTACATATCAAAAGAATAACAAATGCTAAAATTATAATAGATACAGAACTTATCTCAGGATAAGCTGAAGATCTGTTATTTGAATACTAAAGCACAAAGCCAAGCTGGAATTATTATGGTGATATCTATGAAATTGCTTAGAGAATAATTTCACCTGACATCAGCCCCCCAATGTATGCATGCAAATGTGCACATGTGCACACACATACACACCTTTATCTCATGGCCCATTAGTTTCCCATAATTGCGTGGTTACCAAACATCTCTCTGTTATTATAATATTACTCTGCCCACTTTGGATATGTAATTGTTGGCTTGAGGATATGTGAGGCCTATTCCACAATAGAGTGGAGCCCTTAGATTCTATATTTTGAAACTAGACCTAAGAAAGTTATTCAATCTCGCTTTAGAGCTAAAGTTATAACTTGGACAACTTAGGGAGTATTGGTGGCCATGAGTCATTCAACGACAGATTCAGTTAAAGAACAAACAAACAAACAACAAATAAGGAGCTTGGGAAAATGGCAGAGTAGGAGAACCCTGAGCACCCAGTCCAATGTTTTCAACTAGTTATCATCCATATCCAAGTCAATAAAGTGGAAAGTTATCCAAAGACTGACAGAAAAAAAAAATATACAACTAAATATAGAGAAGAAGCTACATGGAAAGTTTAGGAGGGTCAGAAAGGCACAGGGAGGCTGCCCAGGAGGGAGGGAGCTGCTTGCATGGAGAAGGCAGAGAAATAGGCCCTTGAACCAAGGAGCTCAAAGGAGGAAGACTAACCCCTGTAGCATTTGGCTTTAAAAACCAGAGGAGCTGAAGTCCATTAGTTTGTAAATCTAGTGGAACTTGGAGTTTAAAAAGTCAGCTGACTCAGCACTGGGTGAGCTGAGAAGTGAGTGATAACGGGTCACTGCCCTTAAGTAGACAGCAGCCTATGCAGATAACATAAAAAGGCAACTTATACAACACAAGAGGTAAATGGGAGACAGAGCTGTTATGATGACTTTGGATTGTGTTGGGGGGCTGTTAGCTAACCCACTAACAGTGTACTACACCCATGAGTCCTCCTGAGGACTCACCCATTCCAAGCTTGTGAACCTCTGCCCTGGGCTCAGGGCAAATTTTTTTAAAGCCATGCTTGTGCCCTGCCCAGCTTCCAGGTGCTCAGCTGCTACCATGCATGATGCCTAGTTATGATGCTGGGCTCAACTACCACATGGTGTTCAGCCTTGTGCCCCTGGCCATCCTGGCACACAGCCACCAGCCACCACAGTGTTTCAGGGGATCTGGCTTAGGACTAGTGGCCCAATGCAAATTTTGCTAACACTACTGTTCTGTTCCCAAGTTCTTTCATCAGCATGCCCCCGCAGAGCTAGCCTGCCTGGATCCCACAAATAACATAGAGAGCAAGCACAACCCACAACAGGCAGAGAGCTGGTGCAGACAACTGCACTGAAAGGAGACATAACTCAGACACAACATAAGGATATAAGCAACACATATAGGATACTTTCCAAAAGTGTCAGGTTCTGGTGAACAGGGGACACTGCACTGCAAGCCACTCAGGGACCATTTTTTCATAAAATCACTACTTTCAAGAGAAGACACAGCCAACTTTCTTAACAGAAACAGAGAGAGAGAGGCAGGCAAAATGAGGAGACACAGAAATTTATACCAAATTAAAGAAGAGGACAAGTCCATAGCCAGAGATCTAGGTGAAACAGATGTAAGTAACATGCCTGATAGAGAACTTAAAGAAATGATCATAAGGATATTATCTGAACTTGAGAGGAGAGGACATCAGTGAAACCTTAATACAGAGATAAGGAATAAGATAGCAGAGATAAAGGGCACAGTAAACAAAATGAGAAACCTACATGATGGAATGAACAGCAGGATGGAAGAAGAAGAAAATGAATTAATAACTTAGAAGACAGTAATGGAAAGTAATCAAGCTGAACAAAAGAGAGAGACAAGAATCATGCCAAATGAGAACAGACTTAGGGAACTCAGTGACTCCATCAAATGCACTAATATTTGTATTATAGGAGTCCCAAGAGAATAAGAGAAAGAAAAGGAGACAGAAAATTTATCTGAAGTAATAAAAGCTGAAAACTTCCCTAAACTGGGGAAGAAAACAGATATCCAGATGCAGAAGACACAGAGAACCCCCAACAAAGTCAATAAAAGCAGCCCCACACCAAGACATATTGTAATTAAATTAGCAAAATATAGTGATGAGGAAAAAAAAATTAAAAGCAGCAAGACAAAAGAAGTCATTAACTTACAAGGGAAAACCTATAAAGCTAACAAGAGATTTTTCAACAGAATCTATGCAAGCTGGAAGGGAATGGCATGATATATTTAAAGTGCTGAATGGGAAAATCTGCAGCCAGGAATACTCTATCCAGCAAGGTTATCATTCAGAATAGAAGGAGAGAAAAAGAGTTTCCCAGATGAAGAAAAATTAAGGAGTTCATGACCACTAAACCAGTTCTGCAAGAAACATCAAAAGGGACTCTGAGTGGAACGGAGAAACCAAAAGTGACAGTATAGAGATAGGAAACAGAAGACAGTAAAAATGAATATTTCTGTAAAAAATCAGTCAAGGAACTCAAACACACACACAAAAAGGCTATAAAAAATAATAACATATACCTAAATGTGAGGAGAAGAGGAGAAAACAATGGGTTCAAACTTAAACAACCATCGACTTAATATAGGGATATTAACATAATATGCAATATATCCAGAAGAGGTTATATACAAACCTAATGGTATCCATATATCAAAAACCACTAATAGATATGCAAATAATAAAGAGAGAGAAATACAACTATGTCATTAAGGAAAATCTGCAAAACATGAAAAAGAGGACAAGAAAGGATTAGAGAAAATCTTCAGAAACAACAACAAAACAAGTAATAAAATGGCAATGAACACATAATTATCAATAATTACTTTGGGTATAGATGGACTAAGTACTCCAATCAAAAGACATAGTGTGACAGAATAGAAAGAAAGAAAGAAAGAAAGAAAGAAAGAAAGAAAGAAAGAAAGAAAGAAAGAAAATCCCAGACAAACAAGACCTATCTATATGTTTCTCAGAAGGCAATCATTTTAGACCTGAAGACACCTGCAAATTGAAAGTGAGGGGATGGAGAAATATCTGTCATGCCAATAGATGTCAAAAGAAAACCAGAGTAGCAATACCTATATCAGACAAAATAGACTCTAAAACAAGAGACTGTAACAAGAAACAAAGAAGGACACTACATATTAATAAAGCGGACAATCCAACAAGAAGATATAACAATTGTAAATATTTATGCACTCAATATAGGAGCACCCAAATACATAAAACAGTTAATAATATAAAGGAATTAATTGGTAATAGTACAATAATAGTAAGGGAATTTAACACCACACTTACATCAATGGACAGATCATCTAAACAGAAAATCAATAAGGAAGGAATGACCTTAAATGACACACTAGACCAGATAGATTTAACACATATATAAAGAATATTCCACCCTAAAACAGCAGCATACACATTCTTTTCAGGTGCACATGGAGCATTCACCAGAATACATCACATATTATTCCACAAAGTAAGTCTCAACAAATTCAAAAGATCAAAGTCATGCCATGCATCTTTTCTGAACACAAAATGCTATGAAACTAAAAGTCAAACACAAGAAAAAATCTAGAAATACCATAAATGCATGGAGGCTAAATAACATGCTACGAAGCAATGAATTGTCAACCAGGAGCTAGAAAAATAAAGGTACATGAAATAAAATGAAAATGAAAACACAATGGTTCAAAACCTCTGGGATGCAACAAGAGCAGCTCTAAGAGGGAAGTTCATAACAATACAGGCCTACCTCAAGAAGAAAAAGTTCAAACAGTTTAACCTTGCATGTAAAGGAGATAGAAAAAGAACAACAAACAACACCTAAAACTAGCAGAAGGAAAGAAATACTAAAGATTAGGACAGAAATAAATTAAAAAAACAAAACAAAACACCCCCAAAAACAGAAACAATAGAACAGATCAATAAAACCAGGAGCTGATTCTTTGAAAAGAAAAAAAATCAATAAAATTGATAAACCTTCAGCCAGACTTATTTAAAAAGAGAGATAGAGAGAAGGGACTCAAATAAATAAAATTACAAATTAGAGAGGAGAAAAAACATTACAGAAATACAAATAATTATAAGAGGTATTATTAAAAACTATATGCCAACAAATTGGACAACCTAGAAGAAATGGATATTCCTAGAAACATACAAATTACCAAAACTGAAACAGGAAGAAATAGAAAACTTGAACAGACCCATAACCAGCAAAGAAACAGAGTCAGTAATTAGTTAATGCCCAATAAACAAAAGTCCAAACTGGCTTTACAGGCAAATTCTACAGAATATTTAAAGAAGAGTTGATATCTAGTCTTCTCAAACCATTCTAAAGAACAGAAAAGGAAAGAAAACTTGCAAATTCATTCTATTAGGCCAGCATCACCCTGATACCAAAACCAGATAAAGAGACCACTAAATAGGAGAACCACAGGCCAATATCCTTGATAGACATAGATGCAAAAATTCTTAATAAAATACTAGCAAGCCATAATCAACAATACATTAAAAAAAAAAAAAAAAGATCTTTCCCCATGATCAAGAGGGATTTATTCCTGGGTTGCAAGGGTGGTTCAATATTCACAAATCAATTAATGTGATGCATCACATCAACAAAAGGAAGGATAAGAAACATATGATCATTTCAATAGATGCAGAAAAAAAACATTTGACAAAGTACAACATCCATTCAAGATAAAAATCTTCAACAAAGTAGGTTAGAAGGAATACACCTCAATATAATAAAGGCCATCTGTGAAATACCCACAGATAACATCATCCTTAATAAGGAAAAACTGAGGGCACTTCCCCTAAGGTCAGAAATAAGACAAAAATGTCCAGCCTCACCACTTTAATTCAACATAGTACTAGAAGTTGTAGCCACAGCAATCAGACAGGAAAAAGAAATAAAATGCACCTAAAACAGTAAAGAAGTAAAATTTTCACTATCTTCAGATGACATGATACAATCTATAGAAAACCTTAAAGATTCCACCAAAAAACTGCTAGAACACTGATAAATGAATTCAGTAAAGTCTCAGGATACAAAATCAATGTACAAATCTGTACAACACAAAATCTGTTGCATTTCTACATACTAATAATGAAGGAGAAGAAAGATAAATTAATAAAACAGTCCCAGTTATAATTGCACCAAAAAAATAATAAAATGTTTAGGAATAAACTTAACCAAGGAGGTAAAAGACCTATACTCTAAAAACTATAAAACACTGATGAAAGAAATGGAAGAAAACACAAAGAAATGGAAAGACATCCCATGCTCATGGGTTGGAAGAACATTGTTAAAATGTCTATACTACCCAAAGGGATCTACACATTTAATGCAATCCTTATCAAAATACCAACTAGAACAAACAATCCTAAAATTTTATGGAACCACAAAAGATCCTGGGTAACCAAAGGAATCCTGAAAAAGAAAAGCAAACCTGGAGGCACCAGACTCTAGACTTAAGTATATTACAAAAGTTTAAAAATCAGAACAGTATGATATTGGCACAAAAACAGACACGTGGATCGATAGAGCAGAATAGAAAATCCAGATATAAACCACATTACATGGCCAATTAATCTTTGACAAAGCAAGCAAGAATATCCAATTGGAAAAAGTGTTCTTCAACAAATGGTATTGGGACAGAAACATGCAAAAAAAAAAGGAAACTGGACTATTTTCTTATACTATACACAAAAATAAACTCAAAATGGATTAAAAACCTAAATGTGAGACCTAAAATCATAAAAATCCTAGAAGAGAACACAGGAAGTAACTTCTTTGACATCAGCCATAGCAACATTTTCTAGATAGGTTTCCTGAGGTGAGGGAAACCAAAGCAAAAATGAACTATTGGGGCTACATCAAAATTAAAAGCTTTTGCACAGTGAAGGAAATGATCAACAATACTAAAAGGCAACATATGGAATGGAAGAAGATATTTACAAATGACATATTAATAAAGAGTTAGTATCCAAAATATATAAATTATAAAACTCAACACCCCCAAAAGAATCTTGTTGAAAAATGGGCAGAAAAAATGAACAGACATTTCTCCCAAGAAGACACCCAGAAGACCAACAGACATCTGAAAAGATGCTCATCATCACTTATCAACAGGGAAATGCAAATCAAAACTACATGGTCAGAATGCCTAAAATCAGCAACACAAGAAACAATAGGTGTTGGAGAACATTTGGAGAATAAGGAACATTTGTGCACTGTTGGTGGGAATGCAAACTAATGCATCCACTATGGAAAACAGTATGGAGAGTCCTCAACAAGTTAAAAATAGAACTACCTTATGATCCAGCAATTGAACTACTGGGTATTTACCCAAATAATACAAGAACACTAAATTAAAAGGTTACATGCACCCCTATATTTATAGCAGCATTGTTTACAATAGCCAAGATATGGAAAAAAGTGTCCATCAACAGGTGAATAAAGAAGAGGTCGTATATAAATGCAATGGAATACCATGCAGCCATATAAAAGAATGAAATCTTGCCATTTGTAATGACACAGATGAAGTTAGAGAGTATAATGCTAAGTGAAATAAGTCAGAGAAAGACAAATACAATATGATTTCACTTATATGTGGAATTTAAGAAATAAAACAAATAAGCAGAGGAAAAAAGAGAGATCAATAAACAGACAATTATAGAGAACAAACTGGGGAGGGGAGGTTGGTGGGCAGATGAGTTAAATAGGTGACAAAGATTAAGAAGGGTACCTGTCTTGATGAGCACTCGGTGATGTAGAAAATTGTTGAATCACTCTATTGCACAAAACTAAGATAACACTGTAAAACTAATATAGAATAATACTAATACTAAACTAAAACTAATATAACATGGCATCTTAACTGGAATTAAAATGAAAACTGAAAATAAAATAAAAATTTAAAAAAATTAAACACTAAGCAAATTAAAACTTCTCAACTTGATGAAAGTCATATATGACATGCTTAATGATAAAATATTGAATGTTTTCCCTCCATGATATTGAACAAACTAAGAATGTCTAACTGTTCAACTTACCGATGTTTGTGACATTTTGAAATGTGTAAAAGTTTAAGATGGAATATTTGATGAATAAAGTGATGGACAGATAGAACTATGACAAAGCAAACCCAACAATTGTGAATTATAGACTCTAGGTGGGAGGTATGTGTGTGTTCACTCTGTAAATCTTTCAACTTTTCTCAATGATTGAAAATACTCATAATAAAATGTAGGGGAAAAGATCTGCAAAGTCCTACATTAAAAAAACACTGTTTAACTTTGCTTAAAAAAAAAGAGAGAGAGAAGAAAAAAGAACTATTCTGCCTCAGAAAGAGAATAAAACTGACAGGCAGAGAAAAGCAGAGAAAAGAGAAGCCCTGCTGGGGTTCATGTCTCTGGTTCCAGTTCTTCATTTCCTGTGGTTTTTTCCACAGTTGCTTAGATTCCCTGAGGAAAGGAATACCACCTTTTGCTTAAGCTGGTTTGAGTTCAGATTCTATCACTTTTAACCAATGTGTTCCTAACTAAGGCAATATTTTAGACAGCCCTTATCTTAATTTAATGAAGTTATCTTTAAAACATTTATTACATACACATTGCAGGGTGGGCTCAAAAACTAGAGGACAGAGATAAGGTGTTGTGCCTTTCACAACGGAAAGAAGAGAGAAACGTTGATAAGGAGAAGCAAATGATTTTTCCATAAATGTACAGAAATTGCTACAAAGAATAATGAACTTTGTATACTTCATCTAGCCAGTGGTTAGATTTAACAAAATCCCTGATGTCTTTCAGGGTGAATATGCATCATAATCAAGGATGAATTAGCTTTTTTAAAAAGTCCATTAATGTGAAAACATCATAAATATGTCAAAATAAAATTCTCCATCACTTACACACAGAAAAGGGTAAAATGCCAAACAAGGAGTACTCCCAAATGCTGTCAGTAATCAGGAACAAAGCAAATGAAAATAGAACCATAGCATTTGTGTTGAGCCTTGAGATGATTGGAAATTATTAAAGTTTTATCTCTCTTCCAAAAACTAAAATTTGAACAGACATAGTAAAATATGTATGATGTATATATGTGTGTATGTCTATATGTATGTGTTTTATATGCCTACGCTCAACTAGAACTCCCCTCATTCATAACTTTTTTTAAAATTTTTCAGTGAAACAAATTCTCCCCATACATTCTTTTCCTTTTTGTTCATTGCTCTATCTCTCACAACCAAAAATGATTCCTGATTATGCAGGTATTAATACAGAATTGCCAGATAGATTCTATTAATAAAATGTTGAAATGATATTTCTCAATGAAAAAAATAGGTGTGAACTACCACAGCTGTTCATGAAACATTTCTCAGGATCTAGTTTCTAAAATGCCCGGTGTCTACCTGAGTAGATTAGAAGATTTTATCCAACAAGTCAAAATTTTGAGCTTCATTCCTACCTATACACTCACATATTCTGACCAATCTACAATCACAGAAAGAAGGAAAAGGCAAAACTGAAATATAGAGGCACATAAGAGAAATGAGTATATCAGTATATGGGACAATGGTGGCAGAGTGGGATTTTACAGAAGGTGATTGACCTCTGATGGTTTTCAAGCACTCTTGCTAACACATGAAATGCTCACCTTTGACAAATATTTAACATAGTTTCTTTTGTTTCTATTTCTTTCTTCGGAATTATATTTTCTGAGATTAGTTTACAATGGAAAGGAGGAATAAAATTCCCCAGAGAAGTGTCTTTTGAGCTTGGCTCTGTGGGCCACATTATGTCAGACAGGAGTGAAAACACATATTTGGATGAGGATGATTGATAAGTGTTAGAACAGCCTGTGTAATATGAAGAAATTTGTCATAAAAATAAAGTATTAGCTATGGTCAAATATATGTATATTTATGACTGTATTATATATTCCATGTATAAATAACCTCCTTCTTGAGTTTTATAAGATAAGGAATCCAACTGTTGAGAACTCAGCAAGGAAATGGCTTTGTTAAAAAGCACTGAATAAAGGGTTCACGTAAAATCCTTGGTTTTACCTGATTCAGACTTGATTTCTCACTCAGAAACATACACTCACTGAGTGACAAAGCATGCTAATTATTTAACAAAGCTAATTATTTAACAAAATAAAGTTATATTTAATAAGTCCATACACAGTTACTTTAAATCAGATACTAGTATAAGAAAATGTATTTGAAAATTTGATTAAATTTTAAAAGCAAGGTATTCTTATCTTTTCAATCATTTTTCTTATAATGCTTACTATAGCATAACAATGTGAAGAGGTTTTCCTCGAGAGAAAACACGTTACTGAACTATTTGTGGGTATGTTTTTTCCAGAAGAGTACGAAGTGCTCTGATGTTTGTCCACCAAGGACTCAGTAGGCCTCCTGACAGTACCGAAGAGAGAAAAGAAGAGTATATCAGTTACTGATGAAATCTCATCATTTTGGATTTGATCCAGGGTCTATCATAGAAATAAGCCAAGATATTGCGATGAAGTAAAAGGAGAAATGTGGAGTCAAATTAAAATTTACCTCCAAAGTGTATTGCTAAAATACCACTTCTACAATTATTGAGCACCACATACAACAACTAATGCTCAGGATTATTACTCTTACGTAGGCTAAATATTTCCTTTACAGTGTCACACTAAAGGTCAAACCTAAACTTTAACCTGGATGTCTTAGGCCTCTATTGGTTATTTATTTCTGTGTTCTTTGTCTTTGATTCCAATCATTTGTATCCCTCCCACAGCCAAATATCCTTACCTTCTCTCAAGATTCCCCCAAATCCCAACCCTTTACAGTATTAGTTCAAAGTTTAGACTCATTATCTATCTCAAGCCTTGGTGGGGATGAGGTGTCTGGGGTGTATTTCCTTATGTACACAGTTTCTAGAGTGCAGTTCTCGCTCTTTAGATCTAGGAAAATAATAGACATGTTATTTGCTTCCCACATATCAATGTAATGTTGGGACAGGTGCAGGATACTTGTAGACAATCCTGTTCCAGAGAGGGGAGATGGGAGGCATAAAGGAATTACTTCATGGGGCACCTGAGTGGCTCACTTGGTTAAAAGTCTGACTTGATTTCAGCTGAGGTCATGACCTCAGAGTTGTGAGGTCGAGCCCTGTGTTGGGCTCCACACTGGGTGTGAGGCCTGCTTGGGATTCTCTCTCTTCCTCTCCCTCTACCCCTTCCCCACCTTCCCTCCCTCTCTTCCTCTCTCAAAAAAAAAAAAAAAAAAAAAAAAAAAAAAAAGTCACTTCATAGTAATTCTGAAGTCTAGCTAGGTGGCACATGCTAGAAATTGCTTGATTAGGTTTCAAAAATGGAACTAGCTCTCCATGCCCCAGGCTATGCTACTGGACTCTTGGTTTTTGCTCTGAATCATCCCTTTACTACCCAACCCTCCATGAAAACTAGCGTGGGTTTTCAAATGAGTAGTTTTATAAGCCTACTTCCTTCTAGAATTTTATTGGTCTGAAGACCTCTTTTCATTTTGTACTGTTTCTGCTCCTTTCAGTTAAAGATATTATTGTTTAAAGATAATATAAAGATATTATTGCTAAATTGTGAATATAATTCTCTCAATATCATTGTGGCCTTTCTATAACTTTTTGAAGATTATTCATTTAGATGTCAAAAGACACAACCACAAACCTCTGTGATAGGCTCTTCTCTACCTTGGGCTCCTGTTGAGACTGTTGTGGTATAACATTGTTTCTTAGATGTTTGTTTTGTTTGTTTTGTTTTTTAAATTCAGAGGATCTATTATACACACCCGTGATCTCCTGAAAGAACCTTTGGTTTTTCACCACCTTTGGCCTGACATCTTAATAAAAGCTTTACAGTCACATTGTGAGCTTAAGCATGTTTTCCTGGAAATGTTCTGTATTAAACATTTGCTCCAAAGCCAATTCTTAATTTTGGCAACATTTTTCATTCAGAAAAGTTTCCTATTTTGATACTTCACTATAAACAGCACAAAGAAATCAAGTGTCATATTTAACACTTTCCTTAGAAATCACTTTTGCTAGATTACCCAGGTAATTGGGCACATTTTTACTTCATATTTCAGTGCACACGATTGTGTTGCTAATATTTTTGATTATATCAGATAGATTTGTCTTCCTGCAGTTTCCAATAACATACTCCTTACTTTCTTTTGTAGCCTCAAGGACACTATCTTCAATGACTAGAATTCTATGAACTGTCCGTTGAAGGCAACTTAGACTTCTAACATACTCCTTAAAATTCTTCCAAATACCTTCCATGCTCAATTCCAAAGCCACTACCACAGTGCAGGTATTTGTTATGGCACCACTCAACCTCCCAGTACTTGATATTAGTTATTTATTGCTTCATAAAAAATACCACACACCCTAGCCAATTAAAATAAGTGAACAACAACAACAAAAATTGATTATTTTCTCATAGTTTTTATGGGTTGGGAACCCAGATATGACAGCTGGTACCTCTGTGTCAAGGTACATTTGTCTCCCCTTATCTGCAGTTTTACTTTCCAAGGTTTCAGTTACCCAGGGTCTAGAAGCAGACGATCCTCCCTCTGACTATTGTCAGAAGGTCAAGAGTAGCCTAACACTTCCCCACAATGCCTACATGATTTACCTCATTTCATTTCATTACATAGGCATTATACCATTTCACATCATAAGAAAGATGAATACTGTATAAGACATTTTGAGAGAGAGAGACACCCCATATCCACATAACTTTCATTATAGTATATTGTTGTAATTGCTCTATTTTATTATTGGTTACTGTTGTTAAACTCTTACTGTACCTAATTTATAAATTAAACTTTATCATAGGTATGCATGTATGTATAGTATGAACATAGTATATACAGGGTTTGGTACTATCTGCAGTTTCAGGCATCCACTGAGGGTCTTGGGATGTATATCCCACAGATAAGGAGAGACTACTGTATCTTGAAGTGTGCAATGAAAATATCAATTAGGGCTGTGGTCTCATCAGATGACTTTATTGAGGGAATATGTGTTTCCAATCTCACTCACCTGGTGGTTCACAGGATTTAGTTTAGATATTTTCAAAACATCTCAGTCTAAACTGAAGAGTACCTGTTTATCCTGGAGGATAGCCCCAGAGTCACTGCAGTATTCCACACACCCAAACAATAAACACCTGTGTATTTAGTCACGAAGTTAGTGACCTTATGCCAAGGGAAAGTGAGCTTGGCAAAAATTTGCTATTGTCTAGCTGAATCCTGATGACACCTTTTTAAGATGATTATGCCTTTGTTAGGAAATTCTTAAGTAGATAAGTGTCTATTCACTCAGTTATGTATCATTTAACTTAACTGACTTTATTTAACATTTTATTAGGATTTAGCAATGAAAATAGAAGCCACTCTAGTTTTTCTGGATGGGAAGATATTTAATACTGGAAATTATGTAGGCTTTCAAACCAGTGGTAGTGTACAAAAACAAAGTTTAAGGCAGTTTTCAGGAAATTCCAAATTATAGTGATGACAAGGTAACCATCATTAATAATATTAGCCACTTACAGCTCTGAAGTGGACAATCCTCAGGAGGATGCTTCAAGCCACAGATGAAAATTTATATTTGCTATCTCTCAAAGCCCGCAGACCTTCTAACAGCAGCATAGTGGCATTGCTTTTCTTTTATGTCTCCAAATTTTGCCCAATTACCTCCACAAATAGAATGTAACTCAAGCTCAATATCAAGGGAGCCTTGATATTATATTTTCTAGACTTCATCTCCCTGAAATACAAGGGATAACTTAGAAAAGTGGAGATGGTATTGAGTATCAGTGAATGATATCCAAGAGTCCACCCTTGATTACCTTGGCACCCATATACACCCATATACATATAGAAAGCCAAAAACAGGGGTGTCTGGGTGGCTCAGGTCATGATCTCAGGATCCTTGGATCAACCCCAACTTGGGGAACCCTGGTAGCAGGAAGCCTGCTTCCCCCCTCTCTCTACGGCCCTCCCCCACTGCTTGTGTTTCTCTCTCTCTCAAATAAATAACAAATAAATAAATAAATAAATAAATAAAATATTTTTTAAAAAGCCAAAAACCCAAACCCAGACAAAAAATGGTGAATTTCAGAAACTATGCTGGAGTACAGATTTGAAGTTTAGAAAAGACATAAGTAGAAGATGTAGAAACTATATGTCATCTAGGAAGTTTTATACAATGACATTCAAATTCTGATTAAATGAAATAGAATCTTACACTCTGTTTCCTTCTTACTAAGATAAATTTAAAAGTTAAAGACCTGGCTCTCTGATTACATATCTGTGGGGTCTAGATTTCCAGAAAATATATTGGGACAACACCTCAAATTCACAAAGTATTGTCTCTTAGGTGATGCCAACCTGTATTTAAATAAACCATTACTTTATTCTACAAGGTCACATGTTTCTGTATGTTGAAGTTCATATTAAGTCTGGAGAATATCATAATTATTCCCATTGCCTAACATTTCTCACTGTGATGTGATATCTTCATTCAGAAGCATAGCTATGTGTAATACTATAATAATGTACAGTAAGTCAAACATGAGTCTGGAAGAAACCTGATTGGCATAGGAATAAAATATAAGTTCAGAATGTGTTAATTGAGGACAAATTACTACCTTTTGCTTTCTGGCAGGAATTTAGTGTGCTTTAGTTAACATTAGATACCTGGCTAGTTCCACTAAAGTATGGCCATACTGGAAGCTGAGACAAACTGGGCCTCTGGCAGTGCCCAAGTCAACCTTGGTGAAGCAAAGACCTTATTATCGAGTCCATGTATGTTTTCCATCCTTATCTGTAGTCACTTAGTTTGAGAGACCAAAAGATCATGCAATGAGGAGCCAAGGAAAAGTAGGTTGACCGAAATATACAGAAAAGTTATGGATAATAAACAGCCTTCTCTATAGTAAGGCCCCTTTGGTAAGCATTCCTATGGGACACACATATTAACTGCACCTACTCTGGAAAGTCAATTCACTGTGTTTTTCTATATTTTCAATATCAATTTTCTTTTCTTTTTTTTTTTATTTTTTTATTATTTTTTTTATAATGATTTTTTATTATATTATGTTAGTCACCATACAGTACATCCCCGGTTTTCGATGTAAGGCTCGATGATTCATTAGTTGTGTATAACACCCAGTGCACCATACAATATGTGCCCTCCTTACTACCCATCACCGGCCTATCCCATTCCCCCACAATATCAATTTTCTTATCTGTTCTTCCAAGTCTTTGGTTATCTGAATAACTGTCAGCTTCTCGCATCCAACCATCTCTATTTCCATGAAAAGTGGAAAACAACATGCTCCAACGGAAGCATCACTTGGAAGTGGAAGATTTATTTGGAAGATTTACTTTTTCTAATGTCCCTGACAATCATCTTAAATGGGCCTGTAATATGGTAATAGACCATTTTCAATACATGCCAGCTTATCATCCAGAACTTTCTGTAAAAGAGGTTTTTTGTGTTTTTTTTTTTCCCTTACTCATTTAACTGATGGCCTAAACTGTTCACAGACATATATGTTCGTGTTGAGACAGGTACTGCATTGGGTCCATAGTTGAACCACAGGGCCTATCAAGAAATCTCTATCCTGAAATTTACTTGTGTCTGAAGTAACTATTCAGGGTAGACATCATATATGTCAATTCTACTTAATCAGGTAGTCTCTGTTATTTAGGACTCTGGCCAGATGTATCCAAAGCCCCTTGATTCATTTTGGGCATCTCTGGTCAAATGATCAAATGTCACCTAAGAATCATAATTCACCTCTATCAGATCCTGGTAGAAATCCAAAGAGCTGATTTGTCAAAGATGCTACTTTTTATTTATTTTATTTTATTTTATTTTATTTTATTTTACTTTATATTTATATTTATTTATTAGAGAGAGAGAGAGAGAAAGGGAGCAAGAGTGAGGGAGGGAGGGGCAGAGGAAGAGGAAGAGAGAGAATCTCAAGCAGTCTCCTTGCCCAGCACAGAGCCAAACATGGGACTCAATCTCACCACCCTGAGAGGATGACCTGAGCCAAAATCAAGAGTCCCACACTTAACCAACTGAGTCACCCAAGCACCCCAAATATGTTACTTTCTAAAGATGGAATGGCTGTGCTTCAAAAGCTACTGTCATTTTCTGTGATCTTCTAATGCAGGCTGCCATCATTATTGTTCAGCAACCCAGCTGACCACAGATACTTCAAGCATACAGTATTACTGGGGCATGTAGATAAGTTGAAGAATGACTTATTTTTCAGTGCAGTTACCAGCTGTGTATCCATTTCTTTCTTTGCATCTCCACAAAAATTGGCAAATTTTGAGCCAGAAAGTAAATTAGGTCAAAGCAGAATTCCAAAATGTTACATATTTATTAGCAGTAGGTGATTCAAATCATTAAAAGGGTTTATCAGGAAACATGAATGCTGATAAGTTAGAAAGATAATTATAGGGACAGAATTTGAAAGAGAAGAAACAAAATATTTAGGAAGTCATTTAGTTCAAGTAGGATATGTTACGGTCCATAATAAAGGCCATGGCAATAGTAATAGAGGAAATGAGACTCAATTGAGAATTGTTAACATGAAGAATAGCTTGTTTTAGTGACTGATTATGTTAGGAAAGAGAAAGGAGTTGAGATGATGCCCAGATCTCATGTTTTAACAATTGATTGAGTAAGGTACCCTTAGCAAAAACATGGAATGGAGTTGAGTCTCTGGAAAAGGAATGAAAATGAGAAGAATTAAATTTTTTAACAGGCTTCCTTTGAGGAGAGGCCTGTTAGATATAAAAGGCTGAAGCAGAAAATAGAAGCTTGAGGGGCGCCTGGGTGGCACAGCGGTTAAGCGTCTGCCTTCAGCTCAGGGCGTGATCCCGGCGTTCTGGGATCGAGCCCCACATCAGGCTCTTCCGCTAAGAGCCTGCTTCTTCCTCTCCCACTCCCCCTGCTTGTGTTCCCTCTCTCGCTGGCTGTCTCTATCTCTGTCAAATAAATAAATAAAATCTTTAAAAAAAAAAAAAAAAAAAAAAGAAAATAGAAGCTTGAGCTACTGATTTAGAAGTCATAATATTTGGCTAGTGGTAATTAAATCCATTGAGACTGGTAATGCAGCCTTCAAAACTGAAATAAAGAGCTGTTGATGCACAACTATCATTTAGCAACATAGATGTTCTTGGCAGTTTACCAGCTAATCTCCCATTATTAATGTTAATATATTAATTCCCTGATTGTCTTAAACAACAGTCACTTAAACATTTAATATGTTTAAAGATTTTGTGGATCAGGGATTTGGGGGAAGCTCTAATGAGCAGCTCTTGCTTAGGGTCTCTCATGCAGTTTCAATTGTATGTTGGCTGGAGCTCCAGTTATCGCTGAAGGCCTGACTGTGCTGATGCTGAAGATGGCTCGCTCACATGGCTGCTGGCTGGAGCTCAACCACAGAGTTAACCAGAGTGCCTTCTCATCTCTATGTAATGTCGTCTTCACAGCCTTATGGCCTCAGGACTGTTGGAATTCTTACAAATAGCTAAAAATTTCAAGTGTGATTGTACCAGCACAAAGCAGAGGTCCAGCTAATTGCCTTTAATAACCTAGATTCAGACTTAATGTAGTTTCCCTTCTACTGCATTTTGCAGGTAAGAATAAGTCATGAATTTCACCACAGATGTAAGTAGATGACAGAGACTTCTGTCTCAGTGGGAGGAAAATCAAGATTTTTTAAGATATGTTTCAAAACTGCCAAGCGCTCTTGCTAATGGGTTTCCTCTAAGGTCCCTTGTTAGTTTCCTGCAACTGTTGTAACAGATTACCACAAACACAGTGACTTACAAAAACATAAATTTATTATATTACTGTTCTGGAGGTCAGAAGTTTGAAATAGGGTCTTATGTAGCCTTAATCAAAATATGCTTTCCTTTTGGAAGCTCTAAGGAGAGAATTTGTTTCTTGCTTTTTCTAGCTTCTAAAAGCTGCCCACATTTCTTGGCTCCTGGCCATAACACCCTGATCTCTGTGTCCATGTATCACATGTATCATATGTTTTTTTGACTCTAATCCTCCTATCCCTTTTTATAAGGACCCTTGTGATTACATTAGGCCCGCTGGATAGCCCAGGATAATCTCTCCATCTGAAGATCTTTAACTTAATCTCATCTCTACAGTCCCATTACCATGTAAAAAAATAACAGGGATTAGAAAGTAGATATCATTGTGGCCCATCATTTGGTCTACCACATGCCTTGATGAAAACTGTAATGCTTACAATGTCTTGATACAACATCTTGCATGTAAACAGAACAGACAGATATGACTATTGATCAGTTGGGCACTACAGTCTACTAGGATCTATAGTTTCAAAATGTATTAATAATTCATTTTTTAAGGTTTTATTTATTTAAGAGAAAGAAAGAAAAAGAGAGAGAGCATGCATGAGCAGGGAGGGGGCAGAGGGAGAGAGAGAATCAGACTCCCCGCTGAGCAGGGAATCAAAATGGGTAAAGAAACTAAATAAATATTTCTCCAAAGAAGACATCTAAATGACCAATACACAAAAAACTGCTTAACGTCACTAATCAGAGAAACGCAAATCAAAGCCAAAATGAGATACCTGTTGAACGCTTCTTGATAGAAGACATAACAAGTGCTGGCAAAGATATGGAGAAAAGGAACCCTTGTACACTGTTGGTGGGAATGTAAATAGGTTCAGCCACTACAGAAAACAATATGGAGGTTCCTCCAAAAAGTAAAAATAGATCTACTATAGGATCCAGGACTTCCACCTGTATATAGCCAAAGGAAATGAAAACAGGATATCAAAGATACATCTGCACCATTATTCACAATAGCCAAGATACAGAAACAACCTAAGTGTCTGCCAAAAATGTATAGAGAATATCCAATATACATACACATATATAGGTTATATGTGATATAAATACACATATGCACACACATATACAATGGAATATTATTCACCCACAGAAAAGGACATCCTGCCATTTGCGATAATATGGAGAGACCTTACGATGATGATATCACTTACATGTGAAATCTTAAAGAAAGCAAGCTAGTAAACACAAAGTAAAATGGTAGTCACCGAAGGATGGGAGTGGGAGGTTAGGACAGATTTTTTTTTTTTTAGGCTACAAACCTAAAATGAATATTAAATAAGCTCGAGAGCTAAGGCACAGTATCATTAATCTATATTACAATATTGTATTAGCATCCCCAAATGTGATAGAGTAGGCAGTTAGTTAGATATGAGCGGGGAATGGGACTGCTCCATTGTTGAAAAAGACAGAAACCACCAACCACTTCCAGAATGCAAACAGCTGGGAACCACCCCCCACCCCCCCACCCCCCCCACCCCCGCCAAGAAATACACATGTACTCTTCCCTATAACTGCTGTCCTAAAGTAACCTCTAACTTCATTATAATACATTTGCATTGCAGTTTTGACCCTCTTTGGAAGGATGGCTGCTATGACAGTTCCAACAAAGACCTGTAGGGCTAAAATCTCCCCCTCCCAGCCAGTAGGAGGAGCCCCTTAGAAGACTGGAGGCAACATCAGTCAGAGACCCATAACCCTTGCAATTATAAAAAAAAAAAAAAAAAAGAGAACCCTGACCCACCTCTGACCACTCTCCTACTCTGAGAGTGTACTTTCCCTTTGACCACTATTAAATTCTTGCTTAAGAATTTGGTCTGATTTCTTTCTTGGTGGAACTCAAGAACCAAGGCCAGGGAATAGGACTATCTGCTAACAAACATGCTTAGAGAGTACATCTTAATTATTTTAACCACAAAAGAGAAATAATAATTATGTGACACGATAGAGGTGCTAATTATCACTGCAATGACAATATTACAGCATATAAATGTATCAAATCACAATGTTGTAAACCTTAAATTTATACAATGTTCTATGTCAAATATATTTCAATTATTTTATTTAAAATTTTTTAAACAAAAAAAAAATCATTTAGACTCAAGCCTTTTGTACGCTAATTGCATCAGGTTGAGACACTGCCATAAAAAGGATGTTCACGATGATGGTGCAGCTAAAAAGAAAACCACAGGTCCCAAATGGGGTTACTTAGGCCAAGCCACTGATTTGGGGCTTAATGCCTAACATAATTGTACTTCATACCCACCCCCCTCCCCCAGCCCCAGAAATGTAGTCTTAACTGGTCAATCAGGAATTCTCTGATAAGCACCAACCGAGGTGATCTGTCACAGGGTCCCTCTCCATCCCCCTAATGGAGATAAAGTAATCTGCATAAACCTTCCTTCCCTTCCCCCTAAGGGGAGCTGACCTTCCTGAAACAATTCTGTCTTTCCTTTTGCTAATAACTTCGTGTCCCACCCTCCTCTCTATAGAAACCTATTTTGTGCAACTCCTTGGAGTTTACTAGATAGAATTCTGTCCCAATTCATGAATCATTAATTTAAAAAAATTTTTTTTTAAAAAAGATTTTATTTATTTATTTGACAGAGAGAGTCAGCCAGCGAGAGAGTGAACACAAGCAGGGGGAGTGGAAGAGGAAGAAGCAGGCTCCCAGCGGAGGAGCCTGATGTGGGGCTCGATCCCAGAAAGTACACTCTCAGGGATCACGCCCTGAGCCGAAGGCAGACGCTTAATGACTGAGCCACCCAGGTGCCCCAATTCGTGAAAAATTTAATAAAGCCAATTACATTTCCAAATTTATTTGGTTGCATTTTATTTTTTCAACAGTACCAAAATTAAAACTAATCACCTATACCTACTGTCCACCTTTAAACCAAGTTAACTCCTTTATCATATTATTTGTTTCTTCCCCCTGTGGGCTTGTTACTTTTTTTCAGTCTTTAACAACATATATACACAATTTTATTTTCCATTTGGACTAAACCTAAGTGTCTCAGTGCTTAGAATTGGATATATCTCTTCACTTTAACCTGTACTTTTCCCTAAAGGACTAAAGTAGTCGTTGAACCTACAGAATTCAGTAATACCATATAGATATTTTTAAAGTTAGTGTACTGAGTAAACATGCAGGTATATATTTTGTTTTCTTTCTTAAGAAACTCCTTTATTCATTTATGTTTCTATTAATTCAAAATAATTTTCTGTTTATGACAGATGGTTTAGGGACACCAATCATATTTCTGCAATAACAAGCCACAGAACTTAAGTCCCAGTTCAACAATCTACAGAGTGAACTATAAGGTGGTTCTTCAAGCTCTTAAAGTTGTTGTCAGCATGATGCACATTACATTGGAAAAACAGGTTTATAAGGAGAGAAAATGTTTCACAAGGACCAGATATTATTTCTACTCCCCCATTCCTTGCCTTTCTTCCAATGCAGCTATTTTTCCTGTAAATCAATAAAGCACCACATTTACCCCTCAGTATAAAGAGCACCTTCGGGGATACTGTTAGTGTATGTTTTTAAAACACCAGGAAAAGGATTAAGTCACACAGAAGAAAGAGTGTGGCTCAAGAACGGAATTTATCCATGTTGAGAATGATGTTTTGAAGGGCATCATAGAGCAATGGTATAACAGAGACTCTAGGCCTGCTTTTTGCCTATAGGGTAGAAGCAATTTTTGCATATCGTTACCTTTAGCCACACTCTGCTCTCTTTGTCCTGTCCTCTCACAGTGTCCTAATGCTGGTTTTATCCTGAGAAAACTGCTGAAATTGTTAAATATACAGATTGCTGCATTCCCCTTCTAAAGATTCTGGTGGAGTAGGTCTGGGGTAGGGACCAAGAATCTATATTATTGATGTGCCCCAGATGACTCCAATGCAGCCAGTAGATGAACCAAGAAGCAGAGTCCCATTGTAGTCACCTTACAGTCTGGTCTTAGTAGAGTCATAAAAATAGACCTAAATTTTATTTACAACTCAATTTATGGATTTAGATCAGTTATGAGACCTTGTTATCTTCACACAATTCCTATACTTACTTAGGAAATTTGCTGAAGTACTTTGTCTCCCTAAGGGACCTGACTCAAATAGCATCATTACAACTGTTTCCTACCCCCCCCCAAATTTTATCTCTTCAAAAACCCTTTTTATCTGACTTAGACCCATCACCTGTAAAGCTCTTATTTACTCAATGTTTCCTTTGTGCTATAGTACACGAAAGTTGAATTTTGAGAAACTTTTTTTTCTAAGAAATAATTTTTTTCAACATATAGTTTATGTTTTGCTAGAGTTTCTTAGCTACACCATGGACAATGTGCTCAGTGTTTACCATATTCTGTCGTGTTCATGTGGAATTGGCTTTCATTCAGTGTTGGGAGATATATACGAATGACCTCATTAATTATTTGGGAGAAAAGGTCAAGGAATATATCTTTTATTTAATCCTTTAGTTTCTGGCACAGAACCTATGCATTTTACATAATACCAACTCGGGGAGGAATAAGCCCACTGTAACTTACAAAGCATTTCCAATATTAGATTTGCAATCCTGCTCAGAGGCAGTTATCATTGCCAGTCTCATCTTACAATGGAGAAACCTGGCTCAAAAGTGATTCTCTGGAAACACTCACACAAAATCTAACCCACCACTTCTCTTACTGATTTTGCCTACAGTGAGTATCCCTGTTTGGAGATATAGGTGTTGGGGCTAATAGACCTGTGTCTCTTTTTCTTCCTTTTCTTACTTTTTCCACAAGCCCAGGGAAGTCATTTGCAAATACACGTACCCACATTCTCCCATCTAGAAAGGGAAATGATGATATAAATGGGATATTCTTAACTGAGTTAGGGAAGATTAGGTCTTTAAGCTTCTAATTTTTCTTAAATATCCTTCCAGGGACACACAGACCATCTCCATCTTTTCTGCGGGTTTATTCCTCAGTGGTGCCCAAAATGACTACTACAAATACATAGGCTATGTGGTATTTAGGACACAAATCTGTATAAGAAGGGACTTGTGCGTATTTAGTAAGTTGTTGCCTTTGCTTACACAAGAATTAATTAAAGGTGTACCACTAATAGCTAATTGGGTCACTAGGTCATAACAGGAATATAAAAAATCTAAATTAGTTTAAAATATAGTCAGGACATTATTCATAAAAGAATGGATAAGAAATATGTAATTTGAAGTAGGTTGAGTCATAGCTTGAAATCAATTAAAACCAGTTAAATACTTAAAGATTACACTGATTCTCTGGATTGTCAATTAAAAAACAACCAACCAGGGCACCTGGGTGGCTCAGTCATTAAGTGTCTGCCTTCGGCTCAGGGTGTGATCCTGGCGTTCTGGGATGGAGCCCCACATCAGGCTCCTCCACTGGGAGCCTGCTTCTTCCTCTCCCACTCCCCGTGCTTGTGTTCCCTCTCTCTCTGGCTGTCTCTCTCTCTCTCAAATAAACAAATAAAATCTTAAAAAAAAAAAAAAAACCAACCAACCAACTGAAAACTAGATCTTACATTTTCCCGAATAAAAACAATCCAATATTCAAGTATTTCCACTTCAATAACTACAAATAAAAGCAGTACTCACAATCACTCAATCCCAAACATTTAATAATATATAGAGTAGAGCTGCCTACCTGGACTAAATTAATCTCTACTATATGTTATGACCTATCCTACCACTTTTTATTATGTGATTGCCCTTAGTGACATTTTTCTGATGTGCCTATACCCTTCAAACTGCAGAGGGGGGAAAAAAAAGAAGAAGAACGTAAAGGAAAAGGTCACAGCACTGCAGCACGGTGTGCAGCTCCAGTTTCAAGGGAATATGAAATTCGGATACTGAGTAGCTCTGGATCGCTTCCATGAAGCTGTCAGGAGAAAGCAGCAGGCTTTAATGATCACAGGCCTCTCTGTTCAATTGAGTGTGACTAGATGAAGCAAGAATTCAAACTGAGCCTCCGCGGCGAATTGTCTGCTGATTGAGGTGTAGCTCAGTGAGAGGAAAATGCTCCCAAGGGACTGTGATTCTACTGAGAAAGCAGGAGCTCAACCTGATTTCAGGCTTGGGAGTGCACTTCCACTTAGGTGCAGTGTAGGATTCTAATCCCGTAAATAAGTAAAGAATGGGTTGAAATTTTTAAAGTGCTTTCCTTTTTGTTTATTAGATATTCCAAATTTTGCTGAGGAACTATTCTTTATTTCACAAACCCTCGACAAAAAATCATTTTCACTTCAGTAAATCATGGCACCTTTATCAGCTTTTTATCCTCTACTTATACCTAGATTTCCAAATAGTACATATTATGTAAGTCAAAATAGATCAATTTGTATTAAAATAAAAACAAGCAAAAAAGTATAATAGTATCCAACTTATTTTTGTGCCAATTATTATTTATATGTAATAAAACTACATTTTATCACACAACCTAAGGATTGGGTTACAAAATGCTACGAAGAATGTTTAAACAGAAAGGTATAGAGGCCATGTGATCTATCCATTTCACAGATGGACAAACTGAGAGCCTATAGTACACTAACTGCCACATTAACATGTCCAACATACTTCTCTTTTCTCTTTTTAATGAGAACTCTTGAGTTTTAATAATAATAGTTTTGTGATTATATGATAAAATTTCTTTCTTCTAGCGTGAAAGCTCAGGGAAAATTTCTCTGATTTCTCAGATCACATTTCTCTGCTTCTTAATATTCACTATATGGAAAGCATGGCTATATCATGGGTCCTAAATTTATATTTGTTCTGTTAAGGTACTAGAAAAGACAAATATAAAATCTCATACTTCCAATTTCAAATTATCACTAAGGAATCTTGCTAGAACACCTAGATTCAGTTTTCATCAAATATTGCTAGAGGACTGGACTACATAGTGTAAAAATTTTTACCAGCATTCCAAACTTCAAGCTACAAAAGCAGAGCAGTGGGTTATAATGAATTCAAAATGTACACAAAAAGGAAATTACGAATTTCCTCTTCAACTGTATAAGTTCCTTGTGAATATACTTCTTTTTAGAAAAAGCTATTTTTTAAATCACACCTAGACATCAGCACAATGATTTGCATATAGAAGGCACTCACTCAATAGTAAATTTAGTATTCTAAATTTAAGTAATAGATATTAGAATTTAAAAATTTTTAACTTTTATTATCTCCTTGTCAAGGTCAATGTCATTATCTTTACTAACATATAAATTAAAAACAAACTTTTATATATCTATTTAAAAAAATCTATGTATGTTTGTGGATAACTATATAAAGTCAGCATGTATGTAACTGTTGAATCACTATATTGTACACCTGAATATTATACTGTTAATTTAAGAAAAAGTGTATATGTGTATGTGTGTGTGTATATCTCAAAAAAATCAGCATGTAGGAATATATGTATAAAATAAAAAATAAGTAGCTCAAAATAGCATACGGTTATAAAGATGAATGAAAAAAATCAGTAGATGTGAAGTGCATATAATTTTTGGTGTTCAGTGCAGATGTAGGACATATACAAAAAAAAAATGTCTTAAGCCTACAACGGGCCCCTCTTCACAATATTTAAGTATGTAATTTCTAGTGTTATTCTGAAAGTGATCACAGTGCTAATTTAGGAGATAAATAAATTTTAAAACATCTGGTGTTCTTTTTACATGGAATGTATTTTGCACTTGAAGACATATATTGCTAAGAAGGAACTTCTACTCAAGACTTAGTAGGGGATGAAATTGATAGGTGACAAAAATTGGGTAAAAAAATTCCCCAAGAGTACCATTCCTGCATCATTGCTTAAGCCTTTTTAATGAAAAAGTATGAATTTAAATTAGAAAGCTTAATAGATGTAAATCAAGAAAATGAAAATTAAAAATGTAGGTTAGAAGAATATCATTACATAGGTGCTAAAATAGCAAGGCGATTAAAAAGGTTTCTTGATATTCCACTATGGGTAAAGAGTTGCTCAATTATTCACAGATACCCATATGGCAATGTACATTTTAATAAGATTTAAATACCTAATGGCTGTCTTTGGATATATAATGGTACAATACCTGGTTAAATTCTTTTAAACCCAATAAAACTCAAAATTGTATTAATTGTCTGTGACAGTCGAGGTATTTGAAAAATGGAATGAATAGGCACTCATTCTCAAATTGTAAATATATCAAAAAATAAAAATAAATAAAATTGCACAATTAACATTTCCTATTATTTAAAATCACTCACTTTTCCATTCCTTGCCTCCAATTCAGGTGATTATATTAGCGTTTTTTTTAATTCCAGAATTAAGACCCCAAAATTTATTTCCACATTAGTTTAAATCTTAGTTTGGATTTTGAGTCATAAAATTATATCACATAGCTCAAAATAAAGCAATATGTGAGGCAGAAGTGTCAAGAGTGACATGTTGTTATGTGACTACCAAATTTGTTTCTGTTCCTAATGATGTGAGCCAGAAATTTCATTAGTGACTTTTCATTCCCAGTTATAATTCAGCTATGCACATGAACATCCTATCTTCATGTAACAAAAGTCACTATGTGAGGAAGATCCCTGCTTTGAGTGTAAAATTATTATTTTTAACATGAAAATCTAATCTTTATAATTAGTATCAAATAATTAAGCAGATAATTATTTCATAAGGCAAAATACAGCATTTTCAAAAAGGCAAAATTATAACTTACTTATTTTATAGCTAGACATAATCATTAGGAGAAATATTAAAAATATTTATACTGAAGAGTGTTTATGTATGATAACTTTGGGGCCAGAATGATGGTTTTATCATAAGTACAGCACTAGCTTAAAAAAAAAGAAAAGCCTCAAAAAACTTTATAAATGGTTTGCCTGGTAATGGAGGACATTAAGAATTAGGGCTGGAACTAGTATGCAGAATCAGTCTAAGTTTGACCTGATAAAGTACAAATTCCCAGTATCTTTCACTATTTCATTGTGTCTGCCATCCACTGGTTTCCTTTCTAAGGTTGTTGTTTGTACTTTTCTGTCTCTACTTTTGAGACATACATAAAATGTACAAATCTTAAGTGTACATTTCTATACATTTTTAGGTGAATACACCCATGTATTTATCATCAAGATCAAGATGTAGACTATTTCCAGAAGGTTCCTTCATTCCCCTTCACCCTGTGCCCTCAGCTTTTCCTTACCCTGAGGTGACTATAATTTTGACTTCTATCACCCATTTTGTTAGTTTTGTCTATTTTTGAATATTTTGTAAATGTGAACTTATAAAGAATACTATTTTGTCAATTTTTTTTTGCTCAAAATTATGTCTATGGGGGCGCCTGGGTGGCTCAGTCGTTCAGCGTCTGCCTTCAGCTCAGGGAGTGATCCCAGAGTCCTGGGATCGAAGCCCGCATCAGGCTCCTCTGCTGGGAGCCTGCTTCTTCCTCTTCCACTCCCCCTGCCTGTGTTCCCTCTCTCGCTGCCTGTCTCTCTGTCAAATAAATAAATAAATAAAATCTTTAAAAAAAATTATGTCTAAGAAATTTAGCCATGTTATTGTATGTATTTTTTTTTTACGTTTAAAAATTGCACATATGTCAAGGTTTTCTCTTCCTTTTGGGAGATATTATTTGTCACATCATCTCATGGATTCAAAACCTCTGGAGAGGACATATTTGAACACTGCAGATTAAAATATTAACAGAAGGATACTGGTTACAGTTTGTGACCCAATTCTAAGTCAAGAGCCCAGAGTGTCAGGTCTAAACCTGGAGAAGAGACTTTATCCCCAGTATGAAGAACTCTCAGAACAAGACATGTAGTATTAGTCAAATTACCTAATATCACGATTTCTTCATTTTGTTCCCAAATCTGCCAAAATTAAAAATTAGAAAAGTCTGCAGGACTATAACAATAATCTTCTAAAATGGCACACGTACTACTTCAAGAGGCTAATGTTGTTATCGTGGGTCGCTTTGTTTTGAATTACTATCTGTCCAATCTTATTACCTCAGGTGAGTAGTTCTATGGATGAACTCATACTATATATGATCCCAGTCAATGTTGGAACCATAGCATTTAAGATTCTCCCCACTTTCCATGAATCTTATAAAGCCTGATATGAAGATGCTTGATATCAAAAGAAAGCTATCCAGTATTTCCTTTGAATGGTTAAGGTTCAGATAGTGAGTAGAGACTCAGTTTTTCTCTTTCCAAAATCAATCTCTTTTACCACTTCCTACACTCTAAGGGTCTGTTCATTCATATAGCCCATGTAGCAGTGTTTCTTACATTGTCTGTGCCTCCTGCACAGTCCTTTCCTGCTCTGTGCTCCACTCAAAGCAGGTAGCCTTTCATGTCATTTAGTCACAGAGGACCAGGGAGTGTTCCTACGCATGGAATATGCTGAATTTAGAACCCAAAGAGACTCTACATGTAATGTTCATCCTTTTCACGCTAGGAGATTCAAAATAATATAATTACCTTTTACTTTAGAGGGCATATCTAATATTCCTCTGGGCACTGGACTCCTGGACTCCTAAAATTTATGCATGTGTCTAGATCTATAGAGTTTATCCTTCACCTCCGGAGCACATGTGTCTTACCAATGACTTCAGGTTGCTAGCTACCTCTTGCTCATCCGGACTGTCGATATAATGTCATTAATGTAATGGATTAGTGTAATACTTTGCAGGATGTCTAGATAGCCCTTATTTTCTTAGACTCTAATATGTTAGAAGGTGGGAGAGTTAATAGAGCCTGGGACAATAACTGTGATATTTATTCATTTTTTCCTTTCCATGTGAATTTGAAATGTTTCTTATCCTCTTTGTTAATTGGGATAGAAAATAATTTATCCACCAAAACATTGGCTTGTATTGCCTACCTGGGGTTACATAAGACTGCTACAGGAAGAAAATTCTGTACCTGGCATCACAGGTGCAATTGGGGCTACTATTTGCTTGAGCTCATAGTAATCAAAAGTCATGCTGGTGAATGTTTTTACAACTAACTGTCACTTTATATTGGGGTCTGTCTATGCTCCACTTGCATCATTGATAGAGTCTTCATTGCAGCCAGGCAATGAATAATCAAGTTCTAAAACCCCATCTTAATCATCTTATTGCTGGTGGGTTGTCTAGAAGCAAGTGCTGAGACAGATTTCAATGCATGATGATAGGGATCAGTACCTGTGGAAAGAAGGGGAAATAAAAGAAAAAAGCTAAAGTATGACATAGACCTGAAAAAACTTTGGTCAACCTGGTAGGGAGCTCTAGAACAATTATTGCCAAGTAGGTAGAAATGGCTGTGACTTGCTCAGACACAAGATATGGACTTTTCTGGAAAGGGTGTAACATTGGACAGAGTGGTTCTTTAGTTGAGGCAATCTCCAAAGGTGGTGTCCACCGAATGTATTTCTTACTACTGGGCAACAAGTCCTTCCTTGAAGAGAGATCTGGGTGGTGCATCTCTGTGCCTACCACAGATGATGATGTCTGTTCTATGATACCTTCCCAACACCATCCTTATGGATACCTAGCTCACCTGACGAGTGCGGCAATCACGTTCCAAAAACAAATAAACAAAAAAACACCGAGCTTAACTGAATCCATTTGCTCGACTCTGATGTTACAAGGAGTTAAGCTCCATGTTAAGTTCGTGGAAATATTTGTTAAAAGAATTGCAATTTGTTAAAAGAATTGTATGTATTACAGTACAAAAAGAAAAACATTTTTACCCATGTCCATGGACCACATCCTGATCAACTTTTACATTTTCATTTACTCTCAGGAAATACATGATTTTTAGTCATTAAAACATCCAGTCCTGTGTAAAGTAAAAAACAAACAAAAAAACAAAAACTTTTAAAAAATCCTACACTCTCAGTTTTGAATATCCTTCTTCACTAACTTGGTCTTCCTTCCTTCTGGGAAGCCTATAGGTATCAAGGTGTATGATCTCTTTCTTCCCTATATCTCCTGTAGTAATCTGGGATTGCTGAACTGCCATTTGTTGTAGAAAATGCCACTTCTAATTGATGCTTACAACCTATATCTTGGTTTCTTATCTAAATATATATGCCAACATTGTTCTTCTGATATCAACCTGACTCTAGGAACAAGGATCTCTTGTGTGGGGTTCTTTTAAAAATATCTCATAGTTGATCCTATTTTGCACGGTCTATGTCTGGCCCCCTGAATCCTTAAGCATCCTTTCTTGATCTTCAGTCCCAAAAGAGATGCCAAGCTAGACATTTCAAAAGTGAGTCAGATATCATTCAGTGAACTATTCCATCTCCAATGCACAAATGCCAAAGTCCACAATAGTTATCTTGAACTTTCCTTCACACAGCTAAAGTAATACAGGTTTATCTCCAAAAGCACAGTGGGCAGGCAATTCTTCTGACATAAATCCATGCTCTACAATCTCTACAACTTCCAAAAAATCTCATTTATGTTCTGAGCTAGATAATAAACTAAGGGCCACAAACCAGTTTCAAAATATTTTATCCAGTATGACTTAGGGGGGTATAGCACGCATTTTACCTTTCTGCAGGAATCCACTGGGATCTCTGCCCAAACTTTTAACAACAGAAAAATTCTCATTTAATGTATTTGCATATACAGACTATCTTTTCCCAGCCCTGGAAATTCAACATAATCCATATATTGTTCTTCTGCAGAAGAGGAAAAGTCAAGAGAAGAGAATGGCCTAGAATTTCACAAAGGAAAATGTCAAAAGAATTAAATTCCAAAATAGTTTACATATAAATACTTTGACGGTTATCTCTTGTTCAAATATCTAGATGTAGTGTGCCTACTATATACCACATAATTTGTTCTATCTGATCCCACACTATCCTTGAAAATATGGTCCAACAAATACCTCCATTTATTGGATGAGGAAACTGAGGATCCAAGATTTGTTAAAGTTTCATTGCAAGAAAATGGTGGACCATGTTTCAAATTCAAGTCTATCAGAATCCAGAGACCAAGCATTTCCAAGGACATTTTTCTAGTCAGTACTTACTTATGATTGTCAATAAAGAGAGAAGATAAAGACCCTGTTTAATCTACTTATGTTCACTTACAGATCTAGGTTATTAGAGTCCATTTTTAGTTTTAATGTAATTCCTGTCATGCCAGTAACAAATTTTCACGCAGGCATTCGTTTATCTTTAAACAATGTAATGTGTTTGCGAAAAAAAAATTATCCGAGATTGAAATGGGTAAATTCAAAGAAAACTCTTTGGGTGATAAGCAAATCTCAATATTAATGACTCCACAATGCAGGTATTAAATGATAGTTTGTATTTATTTTAATTGGTGGAACTTTATATGCATATATATGACATGTATCAATGTATATTATAGGACATACATATATATTGTAATTGTATAGACATTATGTGTATATCTGTATATTTACATAGAAGGAGAGTAGAGGGAGAGAGAAAGAAGACACACACACATATATATATAATAAAGATGCAGGGGTGCCTGGGTAGCTAATTCAGTTGAGTGACTGACTCTTGATTTTGGCTCAGGTCATGATCTCATGGGTTGTGAGACTGAGCCCCGTATGGGGCTCCATGCTTAGCAAGGAGCCTGCTTGGGATTCTCTGCCTCTCCTTCTCCCCCTTGCTCCTCCCCTCACTCACACATTCTCTCTCTCTCTCTCCCTCTCTCTCTCTAAAGTAAATAAGAATAAAATCTTAAAAAAAAAAAAAACCATGCATTTGCACAGGAAATCAGAACACAAAACCGACGATAGGCAACATTATTTAGATTGGTAAAATGAACAGGAAAGATATATTTATTTAAACCGTCTCTAAGTAGCTAGTGATTCTAACCACAATAAATATGCTTTAGGGACTTACTATATAACAGGTGAATGAAATAGAGGCATTCTCTATTTTAATGGAGCTCATACTTCACTGGATTCAACAACTAAATAAGTTATAATAAGTATGTTGGTTTGGGTGCACAGTGGCTGCCTCAATGCTTACCACTTAACTCATGTCAGTAATTAAAGATAATTAGCAAACCCTCTGTTTCAAATAATTGTAATCACACTTGCCTAATACTTTCCAAAATATTTAGCAATTTACTTTGTATTGCTTCTTCTATGAAGAGCCGATCTTAGGTTAGAGAGGATATTCCCTCAGTAGGCAAACAGTTCCTTAAGATGAATCCACAAAATGAAACTTTAGTGACTAAGGCTATGAAATTGATCAACTAATAGAACTTAAACACGTGTAGAAGCCAAATTATCTTAGAGATTTAGGCTAGTGAACGTTTTGCTTGTCAAGAACTCTTAGATTGCATATCATGTTATGAAACTTAAAAGTCTGTTTATCATTTGGATGAGATCAGAACACTCACATCTTCAGAATATCTTAGTCAAGCTTGGGTTTGAAATTGAGCATGAGGAGAAGCTGCACGAGCAAGTTACAGTATTTCAGCCTGGACTTAATAAGAAGCTAAATATTTTATGTTATGATCCTAAACAAGCTCAAAATGACCAAGAAGTCAGGTCACTGCTGCCGCTGCTGCTGCTGCCGCTGCTGCTACCAGTTGAAGAACCCCATATTGGCAGCACTGATTGACAAGGCAAGTCCATTGCAGCAGGGCACCAGCCAGAATGGGCCCGCGAAGGACTTGCCTTCCCTAGCAACCAGCCGGAGAAGTTTTGATATATAACATGTAGGTGCATTATGCCCATGGGGACATTGACCAATGGAAGGTAGGTTTTAACAGGGAGCTTTAGGATAAATTCTTCTCCTTCCCTTATTCAGAAAGGGCTCTTTTAAGAAATGGTACTCTACTTGGTCTCCGTAAAAACATATAGGGAATTAGCATTTGGCTACTTCTTGCTGGGATGGAAACTTACAAGACTATTTCTTAAATGTCCCTCCTAATTTGGTGAAGACTTACTCAGTCTGCCTTAAACATAAGATATCCTACCAATTTTCCCATAAATAAATCTACCTTCTTATTATTTATTTATTTTACTTAAAAACTATGGATAGAATGCTTACTGTATGCTAATAACTTTTCAGGATACAGCAGCAAAAATAAGTAAAAAGCTTCTGCCCCCATAGAGCTTACATTCTAATATCAGAGAATAAAATAAACAAATGAATACATATACATTTTTGTAGCAATAGCGGTAGCAGTAAGTGCTATAAAAAAAAATAAAGCAGGGGTGAGGAGGATATGTTGACTAGGGAGGACCTATTCAAGGATCTGACACTTGACCATAGATCTAAATGAACTGAAAGAGTGAGCTGAAAAAATAGTGAAGGAAAATGACATTCTAGAGGGAAGAGCTAGAGCAAAGGGCCTGTAGTAGGTGCGTGACCAGTGGATACACAGGAGTTTAGCGTAGCTAGAAAAGTAACTGAGTCTGATTTTCTTGTTTTAAGAATGCAGATTACCTTCTAAGGGCACAAAAGAAAAAATAAAGACACAATAATAGTATGTTTTCTACACAATAAAAGATTATTCATGGGTCCCCTTAATCTTTGCCAAAATGAGCTTTACATATCTCAGAGGCAGGGCAAACGTTTAGTGATATGAGACCATGTGTTCCTAGTTACCTAATTAAGCCTCCTTCCTCCAAAATATTCATTATATCACATGTTTTGTGAATGAAAATAAGCTATCATATCCTTAGATATCATAAAAGTATTTGTGGTTATTAAAAGTATTTATGGTGGTGACAAAAGTGTTTGGGTTATTATTTTTTTTTAAATTCTATTAAATCTTAATAGATTTTTTGTGATAGATTGAAAATGTATTAAATTTATAGGCTGATCATTTAACAGTCTCTTGTGAGAGAATGTGAATATGGTATCAATGGAAATATGAGTGATTTAGAGATAACAAGAACAGAAATATATAACACACATATATATATAACACATATATATATTTCCTCCTTGACAATGATAATAGTTTAGATGGTCCCCAATTCATATTCTTATCTATTCAAACCAGATTTTTTGATTCAACAAATATATATTATGTGGCTATTAAGTGTCCTGCACTTCCCAGATTCTTTGGACATATTAAGAAACAAAACACAGGAAATGCTTTGCCCTCTCAGAGTGAATTCCCTGTTTTGTACTTTAAGACATATATCAGATTTTAGATGGAATGATATTTCTTCTGTAAAGTAGTAACTATTCCAAAAATTTACTGAGAGCCAACTTTGGGCATAGAGATAAGGAATTAGAATAGCTACCATGGGGGTGCTTGGGTGGCTCAGTTAAGTCTGACTCTTGATCTCAGCTCAGGTCTTGATCTCAGGACATGAGTTCAAGCACAGCATTAGGCTCGACTCTGGGTGTAGAACCTACTTTAAAAAAAAAAAGGAAGGAAAGAAGAGGGGAAGCAAGGAGGGTAGGGAGGAAGGGAGGGAGGGAGGAAGAAAAGAAAAAGAAAATAGATTCCATGGACACGAGAGTTCTATTTTTGTGTTTTCTATTTTTTTATATCAGTAGCAATATTAAATACCATTTTTAATAAAATGGCACACCATTAATAGCATTTTTAATGAAATAGCATTTTAATATCATTTTTAACAAAATAAAGTACTTTTAGGGATAGACCCATTCTGATTTTCAGTCAGAGAAAGACAAATACCATATGGTATGGGTGAAATAGGTGATGGGGATTAAGAAGTGCACTTGTCGTGATGAGCACTGGGTGATGTATGGAATTCTTGAATCACGATATGTACACCTGAAACTAATATAACACTGTACATTAACTATACTGGAATTAAAATTTTTTTAAAAAGAAAAAAAGCCATATTTTGCATTTTTATAGGATGAATGCTATGCTAGCATCCTCTTGATCTTATCTATTCAAATTTAAATGTAAAGAAAATATTATTAATGGCATTATTTTCAGAGATTTTTTTTTCCAAGATGCCGCCTCTCTACTTGTCATTTATTCAGTATGTTTTAAAAACTACACATTACGTTCTGTGTACTGGGATTACCAATAAGCAAAATATGGTTCTTGTACATTAAATTTGATAAAGTGAGGGGGACTTACGAACAAATGGTTACATTAGAATATGACATTTCAATGTTTTACCAAATTGCTTCACTAAGCAAATACATTTTGGGCTCTATGGTTAGGAAAATAAGAAACATGGAATCCATTTATAAGGAATCCATGAAATAAATACTTGATATATCTCAAGAAGATAATATAGAACCATATTACCAATGCGTCTTAATAATATAGAAGTGAGTGATATAAGGGAGAATTCTGACATGTGATTTTTAAGCATAATCATCAAGGGCAGGGAGTTTATCCAGTAAAGGAGAGGAAGAAAAGCAATCACAGTAGATGGGACATCATATAAAACAGAGATTATGGAGTTCTGGAAATCGCAGGTTTGTCAATATGGCTGTAGACAGTGAGTGATTTTTCTATAAGTAAAGATCATCCCTCTAGTAACAGTTGGGTGATTAGTTTAGAGAATGCTTGGCAGAAGGAAGTGTGATACTAGAAGCCGTCTTTATTAATAATCCAGAGGAAAAACAGTGATGCCCTGACTTAATAAAGGGAAAGTATTAAGAAAAAAAAAGCTTAAGACATAGGATAGATGAAGGGCTGATTATTCTTGGTGACTGGTAGGAATTGGTAGGTGAGAGAAAGGAGGTATCAGGAAAGACTCCAAGTTTTTAGGAGCTACTCTTGGAAAAACTAGAAGCATGAAAGCATAATTTCCTGAGATATGAAATTTCAAAACAGGACAGATTTTATATTTACATTGGGAGATTGGAGATAGCTAAACATTAATAGAAAGCAGAAGAGAAGAAAAGTGTGTTCAACCATGTCAAATACAACAGAAAAGACAGATGATAAAAAGTTTGGAAGTAGCCTCTACATTTCCTAAGTAGGACACTTTCAGTGACCTGGGAGGAGGAGTTTCAACAGAATGGTAAAGAAAATTTATTATTGTAGTGAATTCAACATAACAATCTGCAAAATATACATTGCTTTGTAAGCCAAAGAGTTTAATGGCAAGCAGAAAATGTACATTCTAGATATTTCATTTTCATTTAAATATGGCAGAGATAGATTTATGTTGGGTGGGGGGAAGAGCCAGTATAGATGTGAAGATAAAGATAGGAATAAGACTAGATGAGGAAAAGGGCTTTGAAGAGATAAGAAACTATTCAAAATATTATGGGAATTCAAAGGAGGAAGGCACCCCTTCCTGGGAGAGTTACAAAATGCTTTGTGGGTAAATGTCCCAGCCACCTATCCTATTTTAAAATAGTAACTTGTGACACAGTCAACTCCAGGTTCTAGGTGCCTTTTCTTCCTTTTCATATAAAGATGTAAAATATTCCTAGGGTGGGGTCTTCTCTTCTGTAGTCCTCTGTGTTAGTGTGTCCAAGCCAGTGTATCCAGCCTCACATATCTATTTATAAAATAATGAGAGATTGGAAGACCTGTGAATGATTTAAAGCTTCTCTGCTGTAAGTTTTACTCAACAGATCTTATTTTCTATTTAAAGATCACATTGTTACTGGTGTGTGTGTGTGTGTGTGTCTGTGTCCACTTGCTCAAACATATTAAAGGTTTACTAATGGCAAAAAGATGGATGAGCACTGAATTGAAGAAGAAGGGTAAAAGGAAAAGATAATATTATTTGTTTCTTTACAGAATGGGCAAAATGTGAGCATGATTTTAGACGTTTGTATGACTAAGTTTTTCTTAGAAATACATTGCAGTTCACTCTAATCCCATTCATTAAGCTCCTGCTGCTCAAATAAACACTGAGTCATACTATGTACTTGAAGGAAGATCTTCCTCAAGAGGATTTTTTTTAGAATAGTATCAAGATGTTAATTAGTGTCATATCAGAGAAAACCATGGGCAAGAATATCAGACAACGCTAGGTTAAACAGATTTCATGGTCTTAAAAAATTTAAAGCGTCTGTGTTAGATTTAAGACATATCTGCATATCTTTGATCAGCATCTCATGGAAAGAAGGAATCTAACCATCCTCCCTTAAATATGAGCTGGCCTAAACAACTCAATTTCAACCAATAGTATGAGGTGGAAATGATGCACGATGTCTGCTACGTCATAAAAGCTACTAGGTCATGCAGATTTCATGGACACTCTCTTTATTCTTTGGATGGTCATCTTTGCATTATGTCCACCATACTATGCAGAAGCCAAACAGCCACATGGAAAATCCATATGTTGGTGTCCCAGCAACAGCTCCAAATGAGGATCCAGCTGTCAACCACATGAACTATAAGGGATACCATCTAGTTACAGTAAAGGTGGTTCCAGCTCTCAACCTTTGCCCAGACCCAGTTGTTGCCCAGTGAGCTGTCTCTTTAAGTTGCAAACAAAATTAATTCATCATAGATTTAAACATTGACTTTTAGAGTGTTTCTTCAGCAATAAATACTAGAAAGTCCTTCCATTAGCTAATGATACAATGAACTTCATAAGAGGAATTAACTACACACTGCCTTCTGAAATTATTTTCACAGATCTTTTTCTATAAGCATTGCATATGAATAGTGTACATAGGACCCACTTTGGACAATATTTAGCATCAGTCTATATTTTTCTCTGAAATTTTTGAATTCATCACTTTTTAATTTGAACTTTTGCTTGGTGTTATTTAGGATATATGTCTTAATATGTCTGTGGTTTTTCTTTCACGATTGTCCAAGAATAAAAAGACAAAAATATTGCATTCTTCTATGGAACCATCACTACCATTGTACTGAATATATATATATATATCTTCTTTTTTGCTAAGTCAGAATTAAAATGGAGAAGTTGCCCTAACTTGTTATTTTGATTTCTGAGAGAAGAATTTATGGGTAAAATAGAAATTCTCAGACACTATATTTTAAGCAAAACATTCTCAGTAGAGCTGGCTATTTGAAGTACATCCATGAAAATTTTGTCTTCTCTCAAAAAGTATGTTTTTTCCATCTCTATAAAGGCACATAGCACATTCCCTTATTCATATAATTTCAGTCTTATTCTCCCTTGGTTATCAGCAAGTTTCTACCCTCACATTTATATATTTCCATGAAGGTACATGCTTTCAAGTACTAAATTTTTTCTTCTGCCTCTCCTCTTAAGAAGTACATTTCTTTTGAAAATGGAATACCCATAGCACATTGCCATTTTCCAATCTTGATTTCCATTTCACAAAGTTACAGTGATAATAAAATTGTATTTACTGTTCTGTTTTAGAGTCTCAATTTAAGCTTACTTATTACTTATCCTGTGTTGGATTACAGATACTGAATCTATAAATATACTGAAATAATAACATCTTTAAGCCATGGTACTAAAATCCAATTTCAACTCACAGATGACATTTTCCAACAGAGATACCTCCTTATACATTTTTTCTTCTGTAGTCCCATGGTTCTAGAATAATGTGTTATGAAGTTGATAGAGGGTTTCATTAGATTTATTGGGTTTTTTGACTTAAGACAGAGTAGTAAAACAAAAACACTATGTATTAGTTTTATGGTTTTCTTTATGCAGTCACCTCTCTACCTATAGTCAAATGTTATAATTACAACATTTAAGTTTTTATATCTTTGCAAATTCTTTGTGAATATACATGTAATCCCTTTTAAAAGAGTATCAAACTTTGGCAAAAATTATTTTATTAATAACAGGGACAACTTCTATCTCCATGCTTTTTTTTTTTTTTTATAGAGGATCTATGAATGAAACAGGAACACAACATAGTCTGAAGGAATATAGAACTGATTGTTAAAATCAAGACAGTAAATTAAATTTTATGATAATTCAATAAATAGGTGAATCGGAGTGAAGGGGAAGATACAGTTATAATAAAACATGTATAGGATACCAAAATAATAATCCAACATTATTTTTGTCAGTTTCTAAAGCATACAAAATATTTTTCCAGAAGTTATTCTGAATATAAGAAAATTACTTTAAGAAATATTTATTTGGTATCTATTCTAACAGTTTAGACAGAGGAAAAAGAACAGTGAATAGAAAAACAAAACAAAACAAAGCAAAACAAAAAAACCCTTGCCATCCTTAGAATAAATTCTAGTAAAAGCTATAGACATTATATGTGTAAATGAGGAAACAAATAATATAATTTCAGGAAATGTTAAGTGCTAAGAAAACAATAAGTCAAGAATTAATGAATGATCAGGAGCTAGGTTGGCAGTTGTACATGGGGGTAGGGAGAGAAATAGATTATTTAGATGATAAATAAAGCCTATGGTGGTGGTAATAATAATAATAATAATAATAATAATAATTGAACTTATCCTTGAAAAATGTATGTAACCAAACCATGCAATGACCTGGGACAATAGCATTCTAGACAGAGGGAAAGACATTCAAAAGGCTCAGATAAGAGAGTAATGTTGAATACTGAAGAAACCAAAGAACAGCAAGTCTTGGCTTCAGAAGTAGAAGGAAAACAGCTAAACCAAGCATGACATTGAGCACAGAGCCTACAGTCAGAAAGTCTCAATTAAATCCTGGCTCCACTATTTCATAACACCAGGCAATTTATTTAGCCCCTCTAAATTTAGTTATTTAATCTGTCAGATGGGACTAACAGCACCCTGTCTCCCAGAATCACCATAAGTTTTGAGTGACTAATACATCAAAAGGCCTCAGAAGAGACTAGGAATTGTGGGAAGGTCTTCCTCTGCTGCACTTGCAGCAGCTGAGGTCAAAGAGTCAGGTAGGACAGGATTACATCTCACCTTGTAGGCCATATAAAAGTTCGAGTTTTATTCCAAATGTGATGGGAACACTAGAGAATTTCAAGCAAGTAACAGATGTGAACTGATTTATATTTTTGAAAAAAATAACTTTTTATGGTGAAGTGTGGCATGGGAGCATGAATAGAAGCAAAGGAACCAGTTAGCAAACTATTTCACTAATCCCAGACAGAAGGAGGCTGGGCTGTGCTACAGTGAAATTAAAATACTCTTTTAGTTTTGGTTTTCTTTTCTTTTTTTCAATTTTATAAGATTTTTTTATTATGTTAGTCACCATACAGTACATCCCTAGTTTTTGATGTAAAGTTCCATGATTCGTTAGTTTTGGTTTTCTTGACCATAATTTGCCTCCAGTCCTGAAAAATATCTCCAGGACTTCCAGATGTTGTGGTTCATTAAAAAACCACCAATATTTAAAGGCTAAAAAGAGATCTTGATTTTAGTTCTACATCTGCTATTAGTACATTATATTAACTTGAGTGATATGTCTAACATCATGTTTACACAAAATCAGTTACTAAACTAGATGATAATGGCAGTTACTTCTGGCTCTACAATTCAATGATAAAGATTAGAGTCTTGAAAATATATTTTAATATGAAAAGAGAAATGTTACATACTATTACATTAAAAAAATTAAAATGGGGTTCTTGGGTCATGCAGTTAAGGGTCTGACTTTTGGTTTCGGCTCAGATCGTGATCTCAGGGTCATGAGATCCAGCCCCACACCATGCTCCACATTCAGTGGGAGCCTGCTTGAGATTCTCTCTCCTTCTCCCTCTGCCCTTCCAACTGGTGCTTTCTCTCTCTCTAAAACAAATAAATCTTTTAAAAAAAGAATTTAAAATTATCAGTCTACTTAAATTTAGCTTTTTCAAATGAATTTTTTAAATTAATTTTGACATTGAGACTTATGTCAAATAATTATTTTTAGTAATCAAATGAATTCCTCGTTTTTAATAAGAAATGCATAATTCCTTAATTTTAGGGTGATGGATTAGGGTAAAATACTAAATATTTTCAAAATTTGCATTTAATGAATTGTTCAGTTACTTTCAGAACTATGCATGATCATGTCTAAAAATATTTTCAGAATAAAAGCACCTTAAGAGTTCACATGAATAATGATTTCTTCCTGTAGACAGTCCCTCACTAGCATTTATCCTATGTCTGCTTCTGTGTCAGCTTTCCCCTTCTCTATTTCCTCATCCTTTACATATGCTTGTTTATGGCCAACAACCCACCTTCTACATCAATTCCATCTTGCTTTTTCTTAAGGCATCTCATTTGGTCATTAAGCATTAAGGTATTTTATGGAAATACAGAAGAACTGCAAACTTAGTAATAAAAATAATTTTAAAACTTCTATGACTTAGAGTTGGAGTTCCTTCTGAGGCTTTAAATTTCCTGGTTTTTCTGATTAAACAACTTCAATAGCAAGGATCTTTCACAAAAATATAGCTATTTTTCCTTTGTTGTATGCTTTTTGTTTTGTTGTTTTTTAGCTAAATGATAACATTAAAAATTTATGGTTATAAAGATTTTAATATCAGGCACTTGTTATTTAAAATATTATATTGCCAAGGAATATTTAAATCAGCAAATCTTGTATTAGGTTAAATTAATCTGTATAATAGTCACTGAATACTAATTTGCCCATAGTTCTATATCAAATATAGAATCCATTTTCTTCCAGTGATATCATATACCTTCATGGGTGTTAGAAAGTACTCAATGGTTAGCTTTATTTGAATATGATGTAAATTTTTTCTTCTTTTATCATTTTTATTACTTTGTAAATGATAATGTTAATTATATAGTTTTTAATTATTATCAAGTACATTTGTAGGTAAACATCCATAAACTTTTAATAACGTGCTTAACCAATAAAGGTTTGGAGAAAATGCTAGATACTCTTAATATTAAAAAATGACTGTAAAATACAATTTATGAGAAAGGAAAGGAAAAACATAGTTTCAAAAACATATACCAAAAAATCTCTAAATATCATAGAATAAATGTTTTTAATAACAGAAAGAAGAAAAATAATAATCCATTTTTTAAATTCTTCTGAACTAAAATAATACCATTACTATTCTACTCCATAGAATATTTAAATTGACATGTTCTCTGAAATTACAAAATATTCAAGAAAATATTAAATGGTGTTTATTATCATGTTGTCTTGAATATGATGAGGCAATTTTGGTCCTTACCATGAAAAGAGTATTTCTGTGTATATTAACAGTAGTCTTCTAATAAGACAATGGTTACCCTCCCATTTCATATATTTTCTTTTTCTTTGTTAAAATAGACTATAATAATCAGACAAGAGAAGTGAAAGCTCAGAGGCAATTTTGTTAAGTGCTAAAAACAATGGCAATTCTCCCTGGTTTAGGTGATGTGAGGACATGGAGAAGTAATAGAGGGATGCTGGTAGCGCTTAAGATAGACTCTTGAAAGATGAAAGTTAAAACAAAATACAGACACAGGTTTTATCTATAAGGGCTGTAAAATATTCTCTCCCCAATATTTTGGAAAATTGGCTCTAGAGGTCCTTTTAGTTTCAAAAGTGAAGGCAAAGCAGTTAAGATTATACGTTAGACCTTTTTTTTTCCTACCAAATTTCTCTATGAAGCTTCTTAAAATATCTTCTATAATTTAGTTATCAAATTAAATTATAACGTTTAATAGGGTAGTATTCTCTAAGGAAATTACTTATATTCATGATATATGATGAAAGTTTGCTTTCAACTTTTAATAATATTTAAGCTGATTAATGATTATGGATCAATCTATCAAAAAAATGAACTCATACACTTATTCTCAGTAGTTGGCAAATTAAAAGTATTCAGCAGTTTGGTAGATAATCTTTTAAACCAAAACAATTACCTTTGAAAACAAAGAAATCATGTGAAAACTATTAAAAAAACAGTATAGTTCTTTAAGTTGGTACAAAATTTTACTTTTATAACGAAGTCCTCTGAGCAGAGTATAAAGGATAGAGTTTGAACACATGTCTGTGTGGAGATAAAGGCCTAAAGAAACTTGAAAAACGTTCACTTTTAAATCAGCATTTTGTAAGTTGGCTCATTTGCTTGGATAAAAATTACTAAAATATTTAGAGCATAAAAAAATATACCAAGATGCAAGTGTCAGACTATGTTCTGATGTGAAATAGGAAAAAAGATGACTGTATTACTCTTCGATATCTGTAGCTATGCATTAGTGCAAAATTGTCTATGTGCAAATAGAGTTTTGGTATCTGAGGTGCTAAGCCTTATAGACTATACGATTTAGAAAAATACATGTATAACAATTCTTGTTCATTTCCTAGCACTCTCAGAACAGTCACCAAAGTTAAATAGGCAAGGAAGACTTCCCTCAAGGCGTTTGCTGTAAGTAGGAGCAGCCAGGCTATCTGAGCTTAACTTTGCCAAAACAAAGGGCAGGAAAGTTTTTAAAAGGGAGTAGGGAGAATCTTAAATCCTCTGTGTTCTCTAAATGGCCTTATCCAAAGAAGAAAACTGACTCTTATCTTCCCGACAGGAGGCAGTTTTCCAACTTGGAGCAAGGAGACCACAAGCGTTAGGCTCTGACCCAACCACAGATCCTGGGAGCACTATCTGCCTTGATGGTTACGTTTCAAAGGGATGGCTCTTAGGTCATTGAAAAAAAACAGTCCTGGATTGTAAAACTGACTAGAGACTTCAGAAAATTTACATCTCAAAGGGATAGAGAAAGAACTTAAAAGTTCTCCAAGTCAAATGCTCTCAAGTAAGGAAGAAGCCTATTTAAAGTTTAGTCAAGGAAAACGTTAAGGGCATCTTGGTCAGAATACACACACACACACACACACACACACACACATGCACAGGCGCGCACAGACACACACACATTCTTACATATTGGCATAAAAGTAATAGCGATCATAGTAAGAGCAGGTGAATGCAGTATATTTATTATCTTAGTAATCTGATTTGATCCTCAAATCAACCCTACACTCTCTTCCCTATCATTATTCCAATTTTAAGGTAAGAAAACCAGAGCTGCCAGGTTGGTGAACACGTGCAGATGTG
>NW_024423453.1:53920530-54022114 GCF_017311325.1 Ursus maritimus | reverse complement strand
AAGAGTGGTGGCCTGGAGAGGGCAGGGAAGCTGCATGCCTTTTCTCCATACCTCTCCCAATGTAACTCTTCTGCCTAACTGTTCCCAAGTTACATCCTTTTATAATCAACTAGTGTCATCTATAAGCTTTATTCCTTGGGTAGTTAATTTTTCAGACCTTAAGTCAATGGCATCACTGAAATCAACATCCATACCTCGATGTGTGTGTGTGTGTGTGTGTGTGTGTGTGTGTGTGTGTAGTTTCTTCCATCTAGCCTAATTATTCTTTCCTGTCGGTTTTTTTCCCAGAGTCCATAGTCTCTCATGGTTCATGCCCCCTTCTGTTTACCCCCCCCTTCTTCTTCCCTTTCTTCTCCTACCAATCTTCCTACATCGTATGTTCCATAAATGAGTGAAACCATAGGATAATTGTCTTTCTCTGCTTGACTTATTTCACTTAGCATTATCTCCTCCAGTCCTGTCCATGTTGCTGCAAATGTTGAGAAATCATTCTTTTTGATGGCTGAGTAATATTCCATTGTATATATGGACCACAACTTCTTAATCCAGTCATCTGTTGAAGGGCATCTAGGCTCCTTCACGATTTAGCTATTGTGGACAATGCTGCTATGAACATTGAGGTGCATATGGCCCTTCTCTTCACTACGTCTGTATCTTTGGGGTAAATACCCAGTAGTGCAATGGCTGGATCCTAGGGTAGCTCAATTTTTAACTTTTTAAGGGACCTCCACACTGTTTTCCAAAGTGGCTGTACCAACTTGCATTCCCACCAACAATGTAAGCGGTTGCCGCATTTTAAGCTATACTACAAAGCTGTGATCACAAAGACAGCATGCTACTGGCACAAAAACAGACACATAGACCAATGGAACAGAATAGAGAACCCAGAAATGGTACCTCGGCTCTTTGGGCAACTAATCTTTGACAAAGCAGGAAAAAACATCCGGTGGAAAAAAGACAGTCTCTTTAATAAATGGTGCTGGAAAAATTGGACAGCTACATGCAAAAGAATGAAACTTGACCACTCTCTCACACCATACACAAAGATAAACTCCAAATGGATGAAAGACCTCGATGTGAGACAGGAATCCATCAAAATCCTAGAGGAGAACATAGGCAGCAACCTCTTTGACATCGGCCACAGCAACTTTTTTCATGACACATCTCCAAAGGCAAGAGAAACAAAAGAAAAAATGAACTTGTGGGACTTCATCAAGATAAAAAGCTTCTGCACAGCCAAGGAAATAGTCAAAAAAACTAAGAGGCAGCCCACGGAATGGGAGAATATATTTGCAAATGATACTACAGATAAAAGACTGGTATCCAAGATCTACAAAGATCTTCTCAAACTCAATACACAAGAAACAAAAAATCAAATCAAAAAATGGGCAGAAGATATGAACAGACACTTTTCCAATGAAGACATACAAATGGCTAACAGACACATGAGAAAATGTTCAACATCATTAGCCATCAGGGAAATTCAAATCAAAATCACATTGAGATACCACCTTACGCCAGTTAGAATGGCAAAAATTGACAAGGCAGGAAACAACAATTGTTGGAGAGGATGTGGAGAATAGCAAAGTACTTTTGACAAGAATGGTCTTAGTTTTCAGTCACCAACTTGAAGTCCTTTTTCACCCCAAGTGGGAGCTTAGATCATTCTCCTCTGCGGACCTAATCTATAGGTCAGCCCAGAGCCATACTAATAATTTTGATGCTGTCATATATTAAGTTGTTGTTCAGTTGAGTCAACCTCTATTCAGATCTTATTTTTACACTCTCACTCTAATGACAAATTGTGGATCATTTGCTGGGACTAGCAGCTGCATAAGGACATTTGGACTGTGGAGATCACACATTTAAATACTACAAAATAGACTATGAAGATAAAAATTATGAGTTTATAGTTCATTTACAAGCCAGGAGCCCAGAACGCCCAAAGTAAACATGGAGTACAGGTAGAACAGATAATGGTCATGTTAGCAAAATAACCTGAAATTTCCTCATTTTTACATTTGTTTCCTGTGTTATTTTGATACATTAAAGTCCCAAGAAAGTACTGTATTGCTGTAAGTACAATTGTTTTTTCCTTTAAATAGTACATGTCACCTTTATCTCTAGCAGCTCGGCTTTGAATCACTAACATTCATGAGTCACATGAAACTGTTACATGAAGAATTCTATGGTCTTTATGACATTATTATCATCCCTGATAATCATTGAACCAGAGGGTATGGAAAGTCATGACTTTTGGAGCCTCATAAAATGTGAAATGGAGTGGCTTGAAGAAGAGAAGAACAGCCTATAATTTCCCTTGGGTAGTTAATTTTTCAGACCTTAAGTCAATGTCTGTTTTTTATTCTTTTGAAAAAAAATTAATGTTTTCTTTTTTTGTGAAGGAAAATTAGATCAAAATAAAGTCCGAAATAAATTTTTCTCCATTATTTCAGGTAGGACCAATAGGCTTTTTTTTTTTTTTTAAACAGCCACATTAAGGTTGCGGTGGACAAACTCTAAGGTGACCCCCAATAATTCTTTCCTGTTGGTATTCACACCTTTGTACATCCTTTTCCCTTGAGTGAGGGCAGGACCTGTCATTTGTTCCTAACCAATAGACAATGCAAAAGTGACAGTATGTCTGTCCTTCCTGTGATTTTATCGTGTTATTTGAGACTCCATTTTAGCAGACAGGAGCTAGAGACACTCTTGGCATGTCTGATGAAGCAAGCAGCCACACCGAAGTCAACATGGAAAAGAAATTTGGGCAGCTTCTAGGAACTGAAAGTATCCTTTTCGAGGATCGGATTACGGCAACCTGCAAAAAGCAGGGACCCTCAGTCATATTGCAGGGAGGTGAGTTCTACCAACTTAAATGAACTTGGAAGTTGATTCTGATCCAGTCAAGCCTCAAGATGAGGATACAGGCTGGCTAACACCTTCTTTGCAGCTGTACCTGAAATACTGATCCACAAAAACCAAGATAATAAATGTGTGTTATTTTAAGCTGTTAAGTTTGTGGTAATGTGTTATGTGGTGACAAATATCTAATACAGAGGTAATAACTGAAATACAATAAAGTGAATATAAAGTCTATACTTTATAAGTTATAACATATGCATATAACTAGGAAACCATCACCATAATATATTACACCAAAAGTTTCCTTAAGCCTTTGTAATTTCTCCCTGCTTTCCCTTTCTGCACCATCCTCAACTCTTCATTGACTTACTGTTAATATAAAATAGTTTTGATTTTCCAGAATATTATATGAATGGCATCACTGAAATCACATCCATACCTTAGTGTGCATGGATGTGTGTGTGTGTGTGTGTGTGTGTGTGTGTGTGTGTAGTTTCTTCCATCTAGCCTAATTATTCTGAGGGCTATCCATCTTGTTACATGCATCAATAGTTCATTCCACCTCATTGCTGAATAATATTCCATTGTATGATCATATCAAAATCTATTTACTGATGAATCTTTTGATGTATATTAGTTGACAGACTAGATTGTTGCCACTTTTGGCTATTATAATTAAAACCTCTATGAATATTTGTATGAAAAAATATGCTTTTATTTCTTTTGGGTATGCCTAGTAGATTGGTTGGATGATATGGAAAGTGGAAGTTTTATTTATTTTTTTAAGAAACTTCCAAATTACTTTTCAAGGTGATTATGCTATTTTGTTTTATATTTTTTCCAGCTTTATTCAGGTATAATTGGTACACAAAAACTGCACAGATTGTATACAATTTGGGGAGTTTCAATATATGTGTACACGTTAACCAATGTTTATTACTACCATCCAGGTAATAAATATGTATCTCTCTTCAAAACTTTCCTTGTCTCCCTTTTTTCGGGGGAAGGGGTGTTTGTGATAAGAGCACAACATGAGCTTTACCCTCTTAATAGAATTTTAAGTACACAATGTATTATCAACTATAACCACTTTGTTGTACAGCTGATCTCTTCCACTTACTCATCTTGTGAAACTAACTTCATACCCATTAAACAGCTTCCCAACCCCCCTTCTTTTTTTCCCTGGTAATCATCATTTTATTGTCTACTTCTATACCTTTGACTATTTTGATGCCTCATATAAGAATAATCATGCAAATTTGTCTGGCTGTAACTGATTTATTTCATGTAGTATAATGTCTTCTTGTCCGTCTTGGAAAACATTGTTGCAAATGGTAGTGTTTCGCTCTTTTTTAAGGCTGAGTGATATTCTATTATGTGTCTATGAAACGTTTTCTTTTTTCATTCATCCATCCGTGGACATCTGAGTTGTTTCCAGATGTTGGCTATTGTCAGTAACACTGCAATGAGCATGGGAGTGCAGTTATTTCTTCAAGATGCTGATTTCAATTCTTTTAGATATATACACAGAAGTGGGATTGTTGGATCACATGGTAGTTCTAGGTTTCAATTTTTTTAATAAACTTCATATTCTTTTCCATAGCAGCTGCACCAGTTTACATTCCAACAGGGTTCTGATTTCTCTACATACTCGCCAACACTGTTTTTTAATAGCCATCCTAACCGGTGTGAGGTGATAACGCATTTGGTTTTGACTTGCTCAGCATCATTAATCATCAGGGAAATGCATCTTTTCATGTACCTCCTGGTCATTTAGGTGTGTTTTTTTTAAAGGGCCGTACCATTTTATATTTCCACCAGTAATAAATAAAAGTTCCAGTTTTTCCACATCCTTGCCAATACATGGTATGGTCAGAATTTTTAGTTATAGTTTTTCTACAGCCTGTATAGTGGTGTCTCATTGTAGTTTAAATTTACATTTATCTAATGAGTAGGATAATAGTGAACATCTTTTCATGTGATTTCTGGCTGTTTGTATTGACTTTTGATATCTCTTAAGATCTTGGCCCACATTAACAAGGTTGTTGAATTATTGTTATGAAGTATTAAGAGTCTTTATATATTCTGAATATAAGTTCTTTATCAGTTAGGTGATTGGCAATTTTTTCCAGTTTATGTCTCACTTTCTTTTTCAAAGAGCAGAAAGTTTTAATTTTGATGTATCCTAGTTTATCAACTTTCTTTTAGGCATTGTGCTTTGGTACTACGTCTAAGAATTATTTGCCTAAACCAATGTCACAAAGATGTTGTCCCATATTTTATTGTGGAAGTTTTGTTTTTTATGTTTTTTTTTTTAATTTTGTGTTTTACATATTTAGGATTGATATACATTTTAAGTTACTTTTTAGATATAGTGTAAGGAACAGGTAAAAGTTTTTTTTTCTTGTGAAAATTTGTATCCATTTTAGTAACTTTTTTGAATTGATTCTTTTCTACATAATTGCCTTTGAATGTTAAGATAAAAACCAATTGATTAAATATATGTGTGACTATTTCTGAAATCTCTATTCTATTGAACTTTTTGTGTATCTTTACACCAATACTACACTGTACTGATTACTATAGCTTTGTAATAGATTCCAAAATCAAATGGTGATTGTCAATTTCTACAAAGAAAGAAAAAGATTATTTGTATTTTGGTTAGATTACATCCAACCTAGGCAATAGGCAAGACTTGATATATTGACAATATTGAGTCCACCAATCCATGAACATGGTATTAGCCTCCATTATGTAGGCCTTCTTTCATTTCTCTCAACAATGTTTTATAGTTTTCTATGTACAAATTTTACACATATTTTGCCCTATTTCTAAATATTGCTATTGTGGGTAATACTGTTTTGTTTTGTTTTTTAAGATTATACTAAATTCAATACCAGTGAATAGGGACCACCCAGTGATTTATTTTTGGCCAAACTATTTTTTTCTGGGTTGCTACTTAATTTTAAGTTCTATTCAACAAGAGTGGGAGCCTGCCAGGTAATAAGATATCTTGTATCAAAATAGTAAGGTAGACATAGCAAAGATATGTATCATAACATTCACCTAAATATTGAGCCTTCTTAGAGACTATTTCGTGATTATTCATGTGTATTTTGAAAATATGTGTATTCTGCTGTTCGGTTTTCTCTTTTATACAATTAATTACATCAAATTGTTCCATAGTGATACTCAAGTTGTCTGTTACTTTACTGGCTTTCTATTTACTGATTCAATCAATAAATGAAAAGGATTGTTAAAAATCTTCAAAAATAATTGTGGATTCAATTTCTTATTTTAGTTCTATCAATTTTTGCTTCATTTGTTTTGAAACTTTGTTATCATGTATTCATTTATAATTCTTATGCCTTTTTGCAGACTTCTTTATCACTAGAAAAATGCCTCACCTTATTTTTGTTAATATTTGATAATTTAAGGCTATTTTGACTGATATTAATATAACCTTTCTCGCTTTCTTAGAATTGGTATATATACGGTTTGACCTTTCTGTCCTTTTACTTCCAACCTACAAGTTTCTTGATATTTAAATGTGTTTCTTTTATGCAGCATATAGTTGGGTCATCCTTTGATATCCTGTCTGATAATCTTTTCAAATAATCAAAAATATTTAATGTATTACTTATATGCTTGGGCTCAAATCTACTATCTTGCTGTAGTAGTTTTATACATCTACTTCACTTAGTGAAGATGATCGTAGTCTCCAAATCTTTAAAAAACATTGTCTCTTAGAGTCTGGGCCATGATCCTAAACTCTTTGTCATAAGAAAGTGTTTTAGTAAAAAAGATTCCTTACACATATGATCATCTTAGTAAGTGCATAAAAAGCATTTGACAAAATACAACATATTTCCATAATAAAAACTCTCAAGACATTGGATATACAAAGAATATGCCTCAATATATTAAAGGCTGTATTATGAAAACACACAGCTAACATCATTCTCAAGAGTGAATGATTGAAAACTTTTCCTCTAAGATAAGGAAGAATGCAAGGGTGCCCACTTTCACTAGTCTTATTCAACATAATGCTAGAAGTCCTACTTAGAACAATGGAAACTAGAGGCATTCAATTAGAAAGAGAAAATTGTCATTAGTTCAGTAAAGCAGCAGGAAAAAAATCAACATACAGAAATTAGTGACATTTCTAAACACTAACAACAAAATATCTGAAAAAAGAAAACTCCCCATTCACAATAGAATCAGAAACAAACAACATACTATGGAATGAATATAATCAAGAACCTGAAAGATTTGTACAATGAAAACTAATAGACTTTGATAAAATAAATCAAAGAGGACAAACAAATGGAAAGATATCCTGTGTTCATGGACTGGAAAACATAACATCGTTAAAATGTCCACATTACCCAAAACCATCTACAGATTCAATGTAATTCCTATCAAAATCCCAATTTTTTATAGAAATAGAAAAGGCAATACTAAAATTTGTATAGACCATAAAAATCCCAAATAGCCAAAGTAATCCTGAGAAAGAACAAACCCTGAAGCATCACACTTCATGATTTCAAACTATATTACAAAGCTATGGTAATTAAAGTAGTACAGTACTGGCATAAAAATAGACAAATAGAACACTTAAACAGAACACATAGTCAGATATAAACCCCTGCATATCAACTAATATTTGACAAGGGAGCCAAGAACACACAATTAGGAAAAGATGCCTTCTTTAACAAATGCTGTTGGCTATCCTTGGTAACCAAGGAAAAGTAAAATTGGAACTCTATCATACACCATTCATTAAAGTTAACTCAGAATAGATTAAAGACAAACATAAGACCTGAAAACATAAAACTCCTAAAAGAAAACCTAGGGGAGAATCTCCTTGACATTGGTCTTGATAGTAATTTTGTATAAGACACCAAGAGCAAAAATAACAAAACAAAAATCAACAAGTAGGACCAAATTAAACTAAAAAGCTTCTGCACAGCAAAGGAACAGTCAACAAAATGAAAAGACAACCTTCAGAATGGGAGAAAACATTTGCAAACCATCTACCAAATAAGGAGTTAATATCCAAAATGGAAAAGGACTTATACAACTCAACAACAAAAAATCTGGTTAAAAAATGGGCAAAGAAAATGACACTATCGATAAAAGACTGGTATCCAAGATCTGTAAAGAACTTCTCAAACTCAATACATGGGAAACAAATAATCAAATCAAAAATGGGCAGAAGATATGAACAGACACTTTTCCAATGAAGACATACAAATGGCTAACATGAAAAAATGTTCAACATCATTAGCCATCAGGGAAATTCAAATCAAAACCATATTGAGATACCACCTTACACCAGTTAGAATAGCAAAAATTGACAAGGCAAGAAACAACAAATGTTGGAGAGGATGTGGAGAGAGGGGATCCCTCTTACACTGTTGGTAGGAATGTAAGTTGGTACAGCCACTTTGGAAAACAGTGTGGAGGTCCCTTAAAAAGTTAAAAATTGAGCTACCCTATGATCTAGCCATTGCACTACTGGGTGTTTACCCCGGAGGAGATTATGCTAAGTGAAATAAGTCATGCAGAGAAAGACAATTATCATATGGTTTCACTCATTTATGGAACATAAGAAATAGGGAGATTGGTAGGAGAAGGAAGGGAAGAATGAAGGGGGGGTAAACAGATGGGGGAATGAACCATGAGAGACTGTGGACTCTGGGAAACAAACTAAAGGCTTCAGAGGGGAGGGTGGTGGGGGATTGGGATAGGCCGGTGATGGGTATTAAGGAGGGCATGCATTGCATGGTGCACTGGGTGTTATATGCAAATAATGAATCATGGAACATTACATCAAAAACTAAGGATATACTGTATGGTGACTAACATAACATAATAAAAAATTATTATTAAAAAAGAAAAAGGGCAGGGGCGCCTGGGTAGCGCAGTCATTAGGCATCTGCCTTCAGCTCAGGGCGTGATCCCGGGAGCCTGCTTCTTCCTCTCCCACTCCCCCTGCTTGTGTTCCCTCTCTCACAGCCTGTCTCTCTCTGTCAAATAAATAAATAAAAAATCTTAAAAAAAAAAAAAGGCAAAGAAAGTAAATATACATTTTTCCAAAGAAGATATCTAAGTAGCCAACAGTTACCTTAAAAGATGTTTAACACCACTAATCATCAAGAAATACAAATCAAAACCACAATCAGATATCACCTCAAATCCATTGGAATGTTTATCATCAAGGAGATAAGAAGTATGTCTTGACAAAGATGTGGGAAAAAGGGAACCTTTATACACCATTGATGGGATGTAAATTGTTACAACCATTATGGAATAAAGTATGAAATTTCTTCAAAAAATTAAAAAATATAATTACCATATGATCCAGGAATCCCAACTTTGGATATATATCCAAAGGAAATGAAAGCAGGATATCAAAGGGATAACTTTATCTCTGTGTTCACTGCAACATTATTTACAATAACCAAGATATAAAAAGAACCTTAATGTCCATTAATGGATGATTGGAAAAATAAGATGTGATTATATATATATATATATTATTCTATATATGTAATATATAGCATATTTATATAATTATAATCATATATTATATATATAATAAAACTATTCAGCCATTAGAAAGAAAGAAATCCTGCCATTTGCAACAACATGGATACTGAAGGCATATGCTAAGTGAAATATTTCAGATGAAGAAAGACAAATACTATATTTTATCACTTATACATGGAGTCTAAAAAAGCTAACTTTTATGAAATAAAATGGTGGTTACTAGGGACTGGGGATAGAGGAATTGGGAGATGATCTTTAGGGGTATAAACATGCAACTAGTAGATAAGTCCTGAAGATCTAAAGCACTGATAGTAATTATAATCAACAATACCGTATTAGAAACTTCAACACTGCTGAGACAGATTTTAATGGTGCTCACCACAAAAAAGAAATGATAATAATGGATACGATAGTGGTGTTAGCTTTTCTATGTAATATATATTGCAATATATAAATGTATCAAATCAACACGTTTTATACCTCAAACTTCCACAATGTTTTATGTCAATTACATCTCAATAAAAAAAAAAAAAAAAAAAGATTTGCAGCGTAGCAGCCACTTTGCAGACCGGACTTCACTCTCTTGGGTGCGTGCCTTGCTCCGCTCTCTCTGCAACCAGGTCTAAACCCAATATGGCTGAGATGGAGAAATTTGATACGTTGAAATTGGAGGAGAGAGAAATACAAGAGAAAAATCCACTTCCTTCAGAAGAAACAATTGAAGAGGAGAAGCAATCAGGCGAATCATAATGAGGTGTGCGCTGCTCATATGCGCTGTGCATTCCACAAGCATTCCTTTCTTATTCTACTTCTTTTAGCTGTTTAACTTTGTAAGATGCAAAGAGGTTGGTTCAAGTTTAAATGACTGTGCTGTCCCTTTTCATATCAAAGAAGCAAGACCTACTGACAAGGAAGGTCATGCTTCCTTCTCCCACCTGCCTGCATGGCTGGCAGGGAAGGAAAAGAACTTGCATGTTGGTGAAGGAAGAAGCTGGGTGAAATCTAGAGTAAAAATCAAGCTGGTCCAAGGTGTCCTGTAAGCTGTAAAATGCAGTTTAAATCAGAGTGCCATTTTTTTGTTCAAATGTTTTAATTATTGGAATGCACAGTTTTTTAATATGCAAATAAAGTTTTAAAACCTGATAAAAAGTTTGCTTATCCAACTTATGTTTTGCTCCTATGACCTAGTGTCTCCTTAATCCAATACACTGAAGATTTAAAAATCATTTCTGGGGCTTTCCTACTCTTAAAATTAAGTCTCGGGACCTCATTCCCAGCTTTTCTATCCTCCAGTTTTAGAAGATACAAGTCTTTGTAAATATTGTAAATATTTGTAAATATTGGCAAAAAGGTCACCTCTTTCATATCTGCTTTAAATTAGTGGTTAATCAATTCTGGCCTTTCATTATATTTTATTTCTCAAATACATCTAGTGATTCTCAACAAAAGCCATCCAATTACATGTCTTTATAATTCCTACTTCCCAATAACTTCCTAAGTACTTGAGATATGGAACATAGCAGCGTATTTCCTTCCACCAATATTCCATCCTGGTTTACCAATTATGAAAATTTTAAAGATTGCGGCAGCTACCCAAATTCTGCCTACCGCCAATGATGGGGTCCTCATTACCAGATGGCCCCAGTCATCAATTCCAAAGTTCTATTATGGAGTCGGCTCCGATGGACCATTTCTTGCTGGCACCAACCCTGTCAGGTTGGCTTCCCTGGGAAACAGACTCTGAGGCACACATCTGTTTTCCAGGAATGTGTTGGGGAGTGTGCGTAGGAGCAGCACCTGGGAGGGGCTGTAGGAAGGATTACAAAAGGGAGAGATGAGGCAACTAGGATTCAGTTGCAACAGGGGCTTTCTCTGGTTCTATGTGGATCCCTGGAGCTAAGATGACCATTCAGAGTTATCCTAAATTGAGGGTAAGGGCTGAGTCTTTGAATCTTCATGTTGACAGTCACGGAAATTGGATTACCTCTAAGAAGGGACATAACCTTCTTTGAGTAAGAGTTTCCTTCCACTGAGGAAAATGCCTGGGGAGAGATTCAGCTGTAAGTGATCAGCAGGCAATAAACAGTCCCAGCAGCGGAGGGAACAACTCTCTCAGTCCTGAAGGCGAGGACATGGGGTTACATCACAGCCTCCACCTCACTTCCATAATGGACCAAAGGATAAAGGGGGAAGGAAGAGTTACAGAATCATCACCCCGGAAGCAGGAAAACACTCTCACTCTGAATAGTAATAAGATTAAAAGACTGTGTTCAATGCTCTTTTGGGATTGAGGATTAGATTGCTAAAGTGAGACCAGTGGCTCAGACAAGGTTTTAGGGAAGGCATTATCATTTTACCAAGGTTAGAGTTTTGCTAGGATAGAATGAATGAAAGAGAAACAGGCAAGGGAGTCAAGGATAATTGTAGAGGAATGAGAATGATGGCTCAATGAATCTCACAGGATAAGGAATACATACAGTAGGGAAATGGAGGAGATACTTTAGGAAAAATGGTAGGACCAGCAAGTGTTTGCTGGAGTACAACAATTACAAACATTTTCTTTTAATTTTGAATTCACTGTTTCTCCCAAATCTCCATGTGTTTTCTTTCTCTATTCATTTCTATTTTGTGTCATCAGTAAATTAAGATTGAATGAAGTCACAATTTTTCAGTTTATACCAATTTCTCTGGACAAATATTAACATAAGGAAACAAATTATATTTTAATTTTCCCTGCCCCAAGTTCAGTGGGAGGCTTCCAATCTCAAATGAAATTTGTAGGAAGAAATTATATAGAAATATTCAAAGGGTAGAGAGAATAAATGAAAACCGAAGCTTTTTACGATTCTTTGTTAAGTATATAGATAAAAATATTTCCTCACATGAAAATATATATCTTTTGCTATAAACACCACTTCATTTTTAATTGGATAATTTGGTGTTAATTATACTGAGTACACATGATCCATTTTTTCTGTTATGACATGGTAGCTGCTATAGTTAATACTAGTATTTAGAATTGCAGTACATTATCCGTAAGTTGATTTCTACATTATTCAGCATTTAAATGGAAATGTTATGGAATTCAATGAGCTATTGCTTGATATGCAGAACAAATTATCTCAGATTCATAATAATTTATGTCATAGGTCTCCTACAGCAATTTGAACAGTTAAGACTTTATTATAACTTTCTGAGGTTTTTTGTTTTGTTTTGTTTTTAACCAAATACTGTCACTGCTGACCTCTTTATCTGTAGTTAGAGAAATCTTTTTGGGTATTTTTTTAGCCTATGACTTGAAATGTCAGCTATAATCAAGACAAAGTTTGTTGTTTTCATGAAACCATCACCATTCAGTGCCTCTAGAACCATCAGACAAGAATAGATTAATTTTTCATGAGAAACTAAAGCAGTCCTGCTTGTTCATTCAAGGTTTGGGGCTTTCAGGAAACCACGCTCCATGACATTTTTTTCTAATTTGGGAAGCAATGGGAAGAATACATAAATGTGTATATATTTTTATTGAATTGTGTGGGTGTGTGACATTTCTATGCAGGTTCTAGTTCTTATGAGTTAAGGCAGAAGGCTAGTCATCAATTTTAGTGGAAGAATAATATTTAGCATCTGGTCTTTGACCTCTTCTTATTATTCTGAACCTTTGCACCTTCTGAACTGATTACAGTTGACCCTTGAACAATGCAAGGGTTAGGGGCTCCAACCCCCCATAGAGTTGTAAATCCATGTATAACTTTTGATTCCCCCCAAATTTTAAATAACTTACTATCGACCAAAGCCTTACTAACATAAACTGTCAATTAACACACACTTTATATATTACATACTGTATTCTTATAATAAAGTAATCTAGAGAAAATCACAAAGGAGAGAAAAACCTTTACAGCACTGTAAAGAAAAAAAAAAATCTCTATATAAGTGAACCTATGCATTTCATACCTAAGCTGTTCAAGGGTCAACTGTATGGGTCATGAGGCATGAGTCCACAGACTAATAATTAGTATATGAGCCTTAGAAGCAGTTTGCTCTCTCATATCACACTCAGTCTGTAAGATTTCCATAATGGAAATCCTTTGTCACTAAGGGTAGGACAATTTTTAATATATCAGAACCCTTAAGTATATTAATTAACCAGGAAAATGAGGCCAATACCAGCTCAGCCTTGTTCATTCTATGCCCTCAATAGATTCGTAGTAAGGTATTAAAGTGTAAAGTTCATCCATTAGTTCCTGTGTTTCTCTATGTGTTTCCATATGTCTTGTAAAGTTGCTTCCTTTTATTTGTCTTACTAACCTCATTTCCCTGAATAAAAGCTATAGGGAAAAAAAATAAGCCTGTGATCCAAATGTACAGCTGTTGAAGAAACTGAGGCTGATTATTCCTAAGGGCAAAGAATCCCATTTTTCCAGCCATAAATAGGCAAAAAACATATACATCCACTTCTCTGATCTAGTCCTATGAATTTTTAATGATGACAGCTAAATAATAAAAATTCCCAAAGGTAGCAAACACACAGTAACATGCTGGAGGGTCTCTTTAGTCAGATGTGGAGACAAAACACCTGTGAAAGATTTTTTTTTTTAATACTATGGAGGCTATGACCTTTAAAAATGTCTACAAAAGCACATCTTTTTTTTTAAAGATTTTATTTATTTATTCGACAGAGATAGAGACAGCCAGCGAGAGAGGGAACACAGCAGGGGGAGTGGGAAAGGAAGAAGCAGGCTCCTAGCGGAGGAGCCTGATGTGGGGCTCGATCCCATAACGCCAGAATCACGCCCTGAGCCGAAGGCAGACGCTTAACTGCTGTGCCACCCAGGCGCCCCTACAAAAGCACATCTTTAACTACATGCTGAGAAATAGAGGGTAGTGTTTACATTTCGAGTGCTTCTATTCATGTAAGTAGGAAAAAGTGGAGAAGTCCAGAGTTACCATGACTGGTTACGTAAAGAATAGTGATTACTTTTAACCACCTCGACATGTTCTTAAATCTATTTATTGCACAGTTCTGTCTGGGGAATGATCAACCCGAGAGAAAGTAAAGCAAGGGATGATTAAGAACCAAAAACTAATGGAAATGACTTAAAATGATAAATTCAAGGAATATTAGAAAACAGGAAAAACGTGTTTAAATAAAGTGTCTGAATGGTACCATTTAGGAATAAATATGACTAGAAGACCTTTAAACACATTAAACCCAAAAGAAATATATTTTGAAAGCAAAACCTCTTACTATATTTAAAATTACAATTGATACCTTAGGAGAAATGTTCCTGATTTTAAAACACTTAGCTTTCATATAACCTATACTTTCATATATTAAACTCTGATTCCTAAAATTTTCACATTTATACAAAGTGTTGTTTTTCATACATCATTTGACCAAATATTTTCAACTCTGCCTGCCAATGTCTGATGTTGGAAGAAAGGCTCAGGTCTCATCCAAATTGCAAGATGGTATTTGTCAACTTCCAACGTGCCCAACGGGCTGTGCCTAGTGTAAGCACCTCTACTTGGCTGCTGTGTGAACCACAAGTTTATATCATGGTTTTAATTCGTTTTGACTCTTCCATATATAATTACCCTCAGAAAATACATCTATAGGTGATTCTTCAGATAGTCAGCTTTTTGTTTTCATAAATGCAAATCAGAAACCACCTCTACCTAAGAAAACAAACCGAAGCTAACTTGATTCATCATATTATTTATCTTAGTAAAGTCATTTCAGGAAATTTATTTATAAACTTCATTAAAAGATTTTCAATTTAAGACCAATCACAATTATTTCTTATACCATGACCTGCTTCTCCTGATTCCAATGGCCTAGCATTCATCTGAGCCGTTATGTAATAATATCCACAGAATGTCCAGCATACTTGTATTGATACTAATAAATGGTATATGATATTTTCAAAAATCATAGCCTTCTGCTTGAAGCCCTAATAGAAACAATGTTTGGCAACTGGCTTCAAATAACAACATCCTTCCTTTGGATCACATTAACTTAAAAGAATTCCTAATGTTAACAACCCCCCCCCCCAGTGTTTCAGAAAGGAAATGGATTTTTGTAAAATAGTTCTATATTATTATGTTACCTTAATTAGAATAGCTCTGACGCCTAAGAACTTTCATTCTTCTCTTCCAGTGTTGAATTCATTTTCCCCCCTCTGTCACTTCTGTCCATAGTTTCACTTTAAATACAGAATTGGTATTCTCCAAACCCTTTATAAAATGCTGATGTGTTACTGAACAGCACAAATATTCAGTAACTTGGTAAATTAAATCTGCAATGCTGGGTGCCAGAGGAACCAACAATGGGAAGTAAGAGTTAATCCAATGTGCTTTGAGCTTTTGGGGGAAAGCACTGCATGCTGTTTGTATTGGCGAGAGCTGATGAGAGAGAGAGAAAGAGAAATGGGAAGAGAGATTTCTACATTATGGCTTCCTTCTAAATAAATAACAATAACAAACTGGTGTTGAGCCACTTGGTTTGACTCCTCACTTTGTCAATGCCTAGCTATGTGATTTGGGACAATTTACCTAAACATTCTGTGCCTCAGCTAGCACACCTGTGAAATGGAGATGAAATCAGTAACACTGACCTCACAGGGTTGTTCTAATAATTAAATGAGTTAATGCTATAACCACTCAGGATAGTGTCTCACGCATAAGTGCACAATAAATGTTAGGGATTATTATCTTTTTGTGTATAAAATTCCATTGGTTTACCACTTATAAAATGTCCAAGTCAGAAAAGAAGTGCCCATAAGGTCACCTATCATAACTACTCAAACATGATTGAAACTTCCCCACAATATTCCTGTCAAACAATCAATTCCTGTCAAGTTAAAACCTCTGCCTCCACCATTTGTTCTATCCATTTCTCATATACTTCTGAGTGTCATCATTATCCCAGCCCTTCTTTCTTGACCTTAGTCCGCCTGTGAACACCCCATTAGAATGTGTGCCTAGAGCAAAACAAAAATGCTTCACTATGAAATATCAGATAACTAACTACTGAGCTCAATGTTCTGGATACTGCTTCCTTTTTTTATTTGTGTAGCTTAAGATAACTCAAACTCTTAGGAGATATAGCATACCACTGATTCCATTTCCTATTCAATAAACTGTTACTTTGACAACTTTTCAACAACTAACTTTGTGATGGACAATATTCCAGGAAGTAGGATTGGAAGCAATGTTCTTCTTGAAGGAACCCAGTCTGGTAAATGAGCTACCTGGAAACTCTGCTGAGGAAATCACTAGAAGTCTAAATTCCCATCTTTTTCATGAATGTTAAGACATCATCTCAGCAAATTGGTTTATTCATCATTATAGGAAAAAAATACGAGCTACCTATAATTGGAGTTAATAATTTTGCATATAGTTGAGTTTGATCCATTTATCTATCCAGGCTGGCAGAAACTTAACTGTTCATTTGGTATATTATTTCTAATATCTATTAGTTTTAATTTTATCTATGCCTTCACTCAAGCAATTAATAAAAATACTATTGCAGGGTAGAATCTAGTCTTGCTCCCTTACACACATTTTTCCATCCTGAAGCCACAGTGATATTTTTGACAATAGTATTTATCTTTTTAGATAATAGGACATTGATAAGAATTTTATTTATTCTCTGGGAATTGTGTCTAAAGTCAGGTACCTAAACTTCAGAGAGATTCACTGCTACCATTTGGAGTTATTCAATATTCTGTGGATGCCAGAATTCACTAATCTGCCAATATTCCACCCTTTTCCAGGCAGTAAAGAGGATAGAAAAAGGGGATGGTTGTCAGCCTTATGGGTAAAATGTGCAATATTGTGAGAATTCTCTCCCTTCTTCAAGGGGGAGGCAATAAAGGTACTTTTCCCTTTAAGTCAACTAAGTGAGGGATTCCAAGAAAATCCTTCCTTTAGAGGGATAAAGTGATATCTCATTCTCCTGATGGATGTTACTGATACGAAGAATTTATAGATCTACCGTAATGCCACCATAACAATGAAGTGTAGTGAGTTCATAGGAGAATATTTTTAAAGCCTCAGAGAATGGTGGGTTGTGTTAGTAAAGAGGAGTGGTGTGCTTAACAAAAGATCTCGAATTTGGGGGCACAAATAAACACAGTCTGAAACAGCTTTGTAGAGATCGCTGAAGGCAGGTGGCTTGTCTTCAGTGGTACATACTAATCCTCTTATTTTTTATTGGTTTTATTTTTTTAATTTAAATTCAATTAGCTAAGGTATAATACATCATTAGTTTTTATATAATGTTCAATGATTCATTAGTTGAATATAACACCCAGTGCTCAACATACTAATCCTTTAAAAAAAAAAAAAAAAAACAACCTACTGCATTCCTGTTTTTTCCCTGCCTCAGGTGATATGCAAAGAGGGGTTGCCATTTTTATCTCTCTCTCTCCTAGCCCAGTGAATGGTGGTGGGCAGAAGGAATGTGTCTACACAGGCAACTACAAAGCCAGGCGATTATTATGCCCATCTTAGAGAAGAGATGAGGTATATATACAGCAAAGGAGGACAAAGGGGCACATGAGATAACTCTTTGGGAACAGGATTTTTTGGGCTAGAAAAAGCAAAGACAAAATTCAACATTTATCCAAGGAACACAAGTACACCAACTCAAAGATTACAGTATAATCAGAGCCACCAACATTACATAGATACTGAGTGAAGCAGAGCAAGAACCTGGACTTCTTTTTACCATGGGTTTTCAACTGCACATAAGGAGGCATCTCTCATCTGTTAGCTCTACCCTCAAATTCAAAAGTAGCTACACCTAAAAAACAGATGCGAAGCCAGGACCTTGGAGTCTGACCACACCCACTTTCCTATACTCCAAACATCCATAGACACTTGAGTAACTATCTCTTGGAAAGAGGTGAGATTGGTGTTTAACTGAATATAAGGCCAAATTTTGAAATAACAAGTCTGAGAATTAAATACTGAAATTACGCTCTCCTAATAAACCAAAGTGACAAGGTAATTACAGAACCAGAAGAACAAAAAAGTGTTGTGAAAGATCCAGGCATCCAGTTGGAGAAAGGAACAGTTACTAGAAGAAATAAAAACATAAAATAGCTAAGACTGGTTACACATATAATAGACACCTAACAAATGGATTTTATCCAAACTCTCAGAAATGCTGGTCTCTGCAAAGGGATTATGGTCTCACAGCCCTGGCCCTGGGGTGAGTATATATTAGGATTTTTTGAAAGAAAACTAACAAGTAGTCAAGTCACAGCGTGTACAAAGTTCCAGACCACTCATTATCCTATAAATTAGACTAAGCCTTGCTGGAGGGTTTACACTGTAATCAACATTCCAGTAGCAAATCCCCACTGCCCCCATATTTATAGGGAAGTTGGAAGATCACTTATGCCTCTATGTAACAATGGCAGCGCTCTAGCTGCACAGGGTGGTGGCTTTATTAGAAACGGGACCCTCTGGAGCTCAGGGCTGTCATCAGACAATTCTATCCAGGAGTTAACGCAAAACTCCTGAGCCAAATCCCTGCTAAACTTTCAAAAGGGCAGGGGAACTGTGAGGCCCCAGGCCATCAGGTCTGTCACAGCCTTTGCCCTCATGTGTTTGCATTTTATTGCTATGCTATATCTGTTCTCTCTGATCTGCTGTTCTAGTAACACTGCCCAAAAAAGAAATGAGGTTAGTTGACACCAATTGCACTTAGGTTGCCCATACTAGGTCTTAATGAGTAGGCCTTCCTCTCCTAGGTGCTCACAAATCATCCACTTAATAATTGGATTTAGAATCATTTGGGGAATTGATGTCAAGGTCACAGACATGCAGTTTACATAATGTACCTGCTTTCCCCTTCAGAGGATCAGAGCAGCCAACTCCCAGACCCTCTGCTGTTTGCCACAGCTCACGCAGAGCTTCTGCCAGTGATCTCTCAGGTGAAATGTCTCAGTGCCCTGAACAGTCCTTGCCCCATCCTGGAGAATGGAACTAATTTAAAGTTGCTAGGGGGCTTTCTTAAAAACTCCTCACCCATCAGAAGTTCAGATTCATTTCCCCAATGTTCAAACTTTTTTTTGTCAGAAATTCATTCTATAAAGAGACAATGGAAGTAAAATCAATGCATTGATATTCCTTTGTTCAATGAGAGCAATTATACATCTTCTGTAATCTATTGACTCATTGAGGCTTGATGCTACTCAATTACTACAACTTACGCTCTGCTTCTGCATGAAACATTGCTAATAAACGTCCCCTTATTACTTAGCTTTGAGAGATCTAACTCATCCATTAGGGCCCTGCTGAGTCATACGCAATGTCTAACATTTTTTTAAGACAAAGAATATGTGTAAATGTCAAGCCAAATTTCTAAAATCCAGTTTCAAGGGCTGTAAACAGGTCTTAGAAATATTTGTGGTAAGACAAATAATATATCAGAGTCAACCTCTTTTGTAGTTGTTGTTTAAATTTGTTTATTTCTCACTTCTTTGAGTACCTTACATTTTAGCATCCAAGATTCTGCCTTTAATATAGGTAGCTGTTTTAACTCTATTGAGTGAACTAGTATATTTCATCAACAAGCAAAGCGAGGGCTATCATGTGGGAAAAATAAATAAAAATCTTTTATCAAAAATAGTCTTTAATTAAAATTGTAAAAAGCTTCTTTATTATTTGTAACTCATTCTTGGATTTTCTTTACTGTATACCATAGCTTTTTGTTTCTTTTTTTTTTTTTACTTTTTTTTTTTTTTTTAGATTTTATTTATTTATTTGACAGAGAGAAAGCCAGCGAGAGAGGGAACACAAGCAGGGGGAGTGGGAGAGGAAGAAGCATGCTCCCAGTGGAGGAGCCCGATGCGGGGCTTGATCCCAGGGCTCTGGGATCATGCCCTGAGCTGAAGGCAGATGCTTAACAACTGAGCCACCCAGGCGCCCCTGGCTTGGTGTTTTTTTTTTTTTTTTTTTTCTTGGTACAATTTCCTATAATATTTCAAAATGCACCATACTGTTTGGTAAATAGAATAGTTCATTTTTTGGTTTGTTTGGTTTTTGCTATATCATATCCAATGTGAAGTGATAATGGGAGACTGACTTCCACTCATGAAAGCTCCAGGTATTAAGATATTTCCCAATATCAACTTAGTAGAGTTACTAACAATGATAGTGACAATGACTACTCCTTCCTCCCCGTACTCCTTCCCACTCTCATTCCCAGGAATAAGAAAGTAGTAGTTGTAGGGAAAATATTTTTTAAGTTATATACTTAGGCTAATAGGTTTCAAAATGTTATTGATTCTAAAAGAACTGCAGTTTAAAAATTTTTCTAACGTTTTTATGATAATAAATCATAATACCATTAGTAGTAGTAGTAGTAGTAGTAGTAGTAGTAATAGAATACAGGAATAGTCTGGCTTTTCCTATACTTTTTATGGCTTGGAAAATATAACCTAAATTTAAAAACTCAACAAAACAAATAACACTGTACATAACAGATCTTAAGCTTTTCAATTAGTCTGAACTACCTTCAATAAATACTTTAAAAGTTAAGCAAATAAGAGAGATTAAGCTCATTTAATTATAAATTACATGCTTATAATCACCTACAAAGTCAAACTGTTATCATGTAAAAATACATATAGAAATATGAAAACATCATAAACATACATCTGAAAATATGTGAGACAAAAGAATTGAAAGGCTTTTCTCCTAATTAATAATTAGCAATAACATCTATCCATTTGTATTTTCTAGATCTTTAAACCACACATGCAAAATTCTGGTCATGATTTCCAGTAACAGCTGTAAAATACCAACCAAATGAAAGGCAACTTGTCATTGAACTATACAGCTAAATATTTACAAAATCCCAGAGAGGGAATTATTTAAAATATTGATAAGGAACATATACTACATCACTGAAATTTGCCATGTGAAATTTGTCTGGGGTAAAGCAGGAAAAACGGAAACTTCAAAATTTTACTGAGAGGAAAAAAACTTCACTATTTAATTATTTATAACATGCTTTATTCCAAAACTCCTTGAGGAAGAGCATGGTGCCATCTTTATAATATAAGGACAAATTATTTATGACTTAGTTTGTTCCATCTGGAAAGAAAAAAAAATGTTCTCATAAATAGATTGTAAAATGAAAAAATAAAATTGTACAGATATATTTGGAAGTGTATGAACTTAATAAAACGTTTACTGATGTAAATGGTGCAGTGTTATAAGTAGAATATGGTGATTGCAACTCTCAGGAGCATAATTTTTACAGATGTAAACTCCCTCATATGCAGTCAACTAACATTTAATAAGGAAGCCAGGGATATCTAGTGAGAAAGGACAGTCTCTTCAACAAATGTTGCTGGGAAAAATGGATAACCACATTAAAAAAAACAAATGAAATTGGACTCTTTTTTTCATACCACTCACAAAAATTAACTCAAAATGATCAAAGACTTAAACATAAAACCTAAAAACATAAAACTCCTAGAAAGAGAATATTCGCAAACCATGTATGTGACCAGAGGTTAATACCCAAAATCTATAAAGAACTCCTAGAACTCAACGACAAAGAAATCTAATTAATAATGGTCAGAGGGACCAAAAAGCATTTTTCCAAAGAAGACATCCAAATGGCCAATGGGCAAATGAAAACGTGTTCAACATCACTCATCATCAGGGAAATGCAAATCAAAACCGTGATGAGATATCACCTCACGCCTGCGAGAATAGCTATCATCAAGAAGACAGGAGATAGGGATACCTGGGCCGCTGAGTCGGTTGGGCATCTGCCTCAGCTCAGGTCATGATCCCAGGGTCCTGGGATCAAGCACCACAGGGATCCTGCTTCTCCCTCTGCCTGCTACTCTCTCTCACACACACACAAATAAATAAATAATCTTAAAAAAAAAAAAAAAAGACAAGAAATAGCAAGGGTTGGTGAGGATACGGAGAAAAGGGAAACCTTGTACACTGTTGGTGGGAATGTAAACTTGTTCAGCCACTATGGAGAATAGTATGGATGTTTCTCAAAAAATTAAAAATAGAACCACGGTTTGATCCAGCAGTGCCGCATATGGGTATATATGCAAAGGAAATGGAAACATGTTACAGAAGAGACATATGCACTCCCATGTTCATTGCAGCATCATTCACGATAGTTAAGACATGGAAGACGTAAGTTGTTTCCCAAGTGTCTGTGAATAGATGAATGGATAAAGAAATGTGGTATATAGATATACAATAAGATACTAATGAGCCAGGAGAAAAAAAAGTCCTGCCATTTGCAACATGGAAAAACTTTGAGGACATTATGCTAGGTGAGAAAGTTACACAGAGAAAGACAAAGACTGTATCATCTCTCTTACATGTGATATCTAGTGAAATGGTGGTTTCCAGGGATTGGAGGTTAGAACAGGAGAGATACTGTTGAAGGGTACATAGTCGTAACTGGTAGATAAAGTCCTGGACACCTAATACAGAGCACAGTAATTACAGACAATAAGTGTGTATTATAAACATTAAACTTGCTAAGTAGGTAGATCTGAATTATTCCCAAAACTAGAAGAAATGATAATTTTGCAATAAAACAGCAGTATTAGCTAATGCTGCAATCTATTTTACAACCTTAAACTTACACATGATGTTGTATTACCAAGTATATCTCAATAAAAAAATAATGACTTGTCAGCACAAAGAGAATTCTATAATCTGGCAATTTATTCTGACATCATTGCAGAAGAATTCTTTGTTTCTTTACAAAATATCAGTGCTTTAAGAGAAAAGCAATCACAAATGTATACTAACCAAAAGAATTAAAACTACAAGACCATAGTAAAAATAGTATACTTGACACTTTAATCAGAAATCACCTTCTGAATCAGTTTATTATTCTTAAAAGGAAAGCAATATAATTATTTGTGAATTGCCTTAGTAATCTCTCATGTTAAATGTGCAAGGAATTTTGATTGCTCAAATGACTTCTGTCTAATAGGTGTTATTTATTATTCTTAAATGGAAGAAATTGCCACAACTAGAAAGATCTGAAAGTACAATCTAAAATTTATAGGAAGGCACACAAAGAAAGTCCTGAAGCATCTGTAAATGTAAGTATCGCAGGAATATACAGAACTGGGTCACATACATCATTTTTATCAGCACAGTTTTCCTATTTCACAATTATAAGTTTGTAACATTTATAATTTCTCAACATTATAAAATATGTCAAAATAGGAGAACATGAGTCCTACATTGTCTTTTTGTATTACTATAGCCTTAAATAGAGTCAATAAATATATTCCAAAACTTTTACAAATCTAAGTTTATATTACTGAAATCAAATAATAACACATGAAAATAGCTAAATGAAACATAAAAATCAATACAAGTGATTTAAATTTTCTGCTACTTTCTACACTCTTCATGAAGATTTTTTCTACAGGAGAATAAATTGGATTGCCCATAGTTTTGTATTCCCCCACAATTACTATGATGTTGGAAAAAATACACACATATCTATAGTGTGTATGTATGTTTTTTCAGAATAAATTTAAAATTATACCTGTAGATAGCTTAAATTCAAATTCAGCCTCCACAACTAACTGTGAGACTATTGTTCAGTTTCTTAATTGCTGTTGCCTCTGTTTCATCTGTTATAGAATGAGAATAACATTAGAAGACCTTTCATGTGGGTTAAGCTTCAAATGAGATAATGCATGTAAAAGTGTCCAACTCAAGGCCTGGCAAGTAGTGAGTGATTAAGAAAATTGCCTGTTCTTATCTGTTCTGATTTTTACCTACAGATTGGAGGATATCTGTCCCATACACAAATAGACCAAGAGCAGAACTCAAAGCCTGTGCCTACATCTTTGGGGACATGCAGGAAGAGTAGAGGGCTTCAACTCTTTTGTGGATAAGTAAAAAACAACAAAGGTAATGAAGATGAGTAAACAAAAATAATGCATACTATTTGGGAAATTACTGTGAACAGGAAAAGGGGAGCTTTGGTACATGCTGTTCACTCTGCCTGGAAAGCTTTTTCACTATATATTCCCATGGTTTGCTTCCTTTCTCTATTATGGTCTCTGTTAAACATCACCTTCTCAAACATGTCTTCATGGATAATCCCATCTACTGCTACTACTTTCTTTCCCCTTATCTTGCTTTATTTTTCTTTTCCCCTATTAGTTATGACTACTTGGCCATTTTATATCTATTAGTTATGGCCATCTCGGCTATCTATCGTCTATCTATCTAGGTTTTTATTTCTTCCCACTAATACATGAGTCCTAACAGCAGTGACTGTTCTCTTATTGTTCAATGTCTTACTGTATCTCTACTGTTCAATGTCCCACAAATAGAAAAGCATCTTCACAAGGTTGGTACCACATAAATGTTTGGCTGGATTAATGTATACTATTTGAAAGAAGTATATTATAGATTTTTGTTCTATATTAGTCAAAGGCAGTAGTTCTTCTTAAGGCAAGGCTCTGACCAATGCATACATCATACAGAGGTATTTGCAACTGGGTATCACTAACATTTACTATCAAATATAGGCCAAATTTTGTGTTATGAACGGCACATATGTTCTTCACAGTGCCCCAACAAAACAGGTAACCAGACTTCCATTTTGCCAATAAGAAAATGAAGCTTCAAAGAGGTTAAATAACTTGGCCATTTAATGAGTGAAAGGGCCAGGATAATACTTTGTGCTCAATTTTATTTCACAGATCAAGAGATACACACATGAACCATATGCCACAAATCCACCCTACACCTAGAAGAGCTCCTCAGACATCACATCCTTCCACGATGGCTCAATAGCACCATTTTCAGGTACAAAGCCAAAAACATTATAAAGTACACTTAAAACCCTGACCCACTTAATGCCAGATCAAAGAGTTTTGTGTATTAGCTAATTAGGAACTAAATAAAGGTCTTTAAATCCTCTAAGTAATGTGTTTTATATAGAAATTAGCAAAACCATTGTCAAATTACAGGTTCATTTGCCTGAACAGTTATATTTTGCTATTAATAACCAGTGTTCCAGGTATTGAAAGCCTTCAAAAAATCAATGAATATTGCTCCTGTGTAATCATCAAGCTGCAGACCACATGGAACTACATCATAGATTTTCAATAAGGTGGTAATTGTGGACAAAACTGCACTGGGAATTTACTCAGCAGTGATGTATTTTCATAATACCTGTGCTTACTGAGAAGTCTAACAATATCCTTTTTTTTTTATAAATAGGAGATTATGGATTGGGGTTAATCAACTGTTAAGATTTTATGATCATAATCAGACTTGTTCCTATTTAAGGAACAGGCGTTTCTTAAATTCAAGAGAATATTGGCCAAGAGAAACTGATAATCTTCTTGGCATCTTATAACTTGAGTAAGGGTTATTTCTGATTCTCATTGTGAAATGTGAAAATTGTGAAATGAAATTATCAGTATCATCATCAGAAATTCTACAATACGTACATATTATCAGACACTGGGACAATGTATAGTTTGTAGACTGAAATGATCTCTAGAAGAATGGCACAGGTAAGCCAAAGATTGAAAGAATGTCAGTGGTGGTTGGAGAGATACCATAAGGAATTGTAATTATTTTCCTTGCCTTGAAAATATTAGATATATGGAAATAGTGAATAGATTAAAAAATTAAGTCTGTTACTCATGATCCTGCAGAAACAGATTTTCCTTACCTATTATTAACTCTCCTTCCCCCTGCTCCCCCCCTCACTGCTGCCTTACTACCACATGTGAACTCAAACCAAGTTTCTTATTTTAAATACTATTTTATCAGCCTTTGACAATGTTGATCACTTATTCCTTCCTAAGCATTTCCTTTCAGTAGCTTTTCTAACACAACATCATATTGATTTTCCTCTTAAAGCTGTAGGTACTCTTCTTCCTCTTTTGAAGTATTGTCTTTGTTTACTGGGTCATTAATGCTGACATTCCTCCTCAAGTTTGGGTCCTAGAACTTCATTCTACTTTCCATTTTCAAGACCCATGACATCAGAATCTACCTATAAATACACTATACATAAATATATATCACTAGCCCAGAACTTTTCTATTAGCACCAGACTTATAGCTTTTCATAGTGAATATAAATTATATTTCAAAAATGAATTTATGATCTTGCTTTCAAGTCATCAATTTCCAGTGATACTCATTTTACTAAATGGTATCACACTCAATCCTGTCACTCATCATTCTTTCTTTCCTCTAATCCCCATATTTGATGCATCACCAAATATTGCCAATATTATATCCTACATCTTGAATATTTTTACTTGGTTCCATTCCTATCACAATCATCCTAGCCAGTCTCTCCAAACTATTTATCAAAATAGTCTCCAAACTATTAGCAGCCATGTCTGCACTGTTCCTTCCTCCAAGCTTTTCTCTACAATGCAACTAACACAATTATTCCTGAACTCAGGGCTACTAATGATAGTACCTTGCTTAACTCCCTTCAGTGGATCCCCACTAGGTTTCCTTCAGGGAAACAGAAAATGTATTTCAAACAGAGATGATTTAATTCAAGAAATTGATTATTGCCATGCTTGAAAGCTAAAAGAGCAAAAATTGAGATAATCAAGAGTTTAACCACAGGAAAAAGTTACCATATCCAGCATTGAGGAAACAAAAGGGAAAAGTATTATAAGAATTTAGGGACTTGGAGGAGGGGTACTACTGGGATCTTGATCAGATTTCTGAGGAAGCTTCATGCAGCCAGTGTAAAGAGTGGCAGTAGAATCTTGGATCCTACTGCTGCTGCCACAATGCTGATGGAAACTAGGAAACAGGAGGAAAATCCTAACTTTCATCTTCCTACCTGCCAATTTCCCTCTAGCCTGCTTTCTTAATGGCAGTTTAATAGAAAGGACTGTGCCCCCCAAGAACTATGTCTTAGTTTGTTCTGACTTCTAAATCAAAAATAGCACAGACTGAACGGCTTATAAACAACTGAGATTTATTTCTCACAGCTCTGGAGCTGAAAATTCTAAGATAAAGTTGCTGAAAGATTCAGTGTTTTTGGTAAGGACCTGCTTTCTAGTTCACAGAGGACTATCTTCCTGGTGTATTGTTGCCTGATGGAAGGGGAGAAGGAGCTCTCTGGAGTCTCTTTTATTAAGGCACTAATCGCATTCATTTCCCAAAGGATGTACCTCCAAATACCATCACATTGGAGGTTAGAATATCAACATAAGAATTTGGGGGAGGTGGGGGATGACACAGATATTTAAGCTATAGCATTTTCCCCCTGGATCCTCAAAATTAATGTCCTTCTCACATGCAAAATACCCTCATTCCATTCCAGTAGCCCCAAATTCTTGACTTGTTCCAGCATCAACTCAAAAGTCAAAAGTCCAAGTCTCATCTAAATCAAAGGTGCCTGGGTGTCTCAGTAAGGTGAGCATCTGACTCTTGGTTTTGGCTCAGGTCATGATTTCAGTGTCATGGGATTGAGCCCCACATCAGGCTCTGTGCTCAGCACCAAGTCTGCTTGAGATTCAATATCTCTCTCTCTCTCCCTCTGCCCCTCCCTGTGCTTGCAGTCTCTCTCAAATTAAATAAATAAGTGAATAAATAAATAAATAAAATCTTTAAAAATAAATAAATATCATCTAAATCAGATACGGGTGAGAGTCAAGGTGTTTTTCATCCTGAGGTAGAACTCATCTTTACCTGTGAAACCAAATAAATTATGTGCCTCTAAAATAAAATGGTACATGAGCACCTGGGTGGCATGACCTGCCTTCGGCTCAAGTCATGATCCTAAGGTCCTGGGATCGAGCCCCACTTCGGCCTCTCTGCTTAGTTTGGAGCCTGCTTCTCCCTCTCTCTCTGCCTGCCGCTCTGCCTGTGTTCTCTGTCCCTCTCTCTCTCTTTCAAATAAATAAATTTTTAAAAATTAAAAAATAAAATAAAATGGTAGGAAAGTCATTGGATACACATTCCCATTACAAAAGGAAGAAATAGGAAAGAAGTAATAGGTCCCAGATAAGCCCAAATCTTAATGGTGCAAACAACATTAAACTGTAAGGCCCAAGTATAATCTCCTTTGGGCTCAATACTCTGCCTTCCAGGTCCAAAAGATTGGCAATATTACCCCCTCAGCTCAACAGGATGGCCTCGCAGTGGCACTGCAGCAGCTCTTTGGTGGGAGCTTATGCCCACAACTGTGTCAAGCAGCCCTGTTCTTTGAATTCGAGGTGTTGGCAGCATGCCCCATGGCTTATGACCTCTGAGCACAAGCAGAGATTGTATTATAAAGATACTATCAAAGTTTCCTGTGTGTATCCTCCAAAGGGGCAATCACCCTGGCCCATATTGCACAGGGCACATTAGAGCCAAAACATGAATAGCCAGGGAACATGGCACCAAAGTGAAGAGTAGAGCCTGAAATGGGAGATTGCACTGGGCAGAATCAGTCTCACAGATGCCAGCAGCCACTCCTCTGAAACTATTTTGCCCTTGCCCCATAACCCCCATCTTCCCACTCCCCCCGCCACATACACCCCACCCTGCACACACAGTGTGGGTCTGTGATGGGACTGAAACCCCTGATGGCCTTCAGGGTCATTCTTCCACTGTCTTGGAGAATAACTCCTAGTGTCTGTTGAGATAGTGGATTCACACTAATCTATCAAGGGTTCCTCCTCAGCAAGTTTCCCCATTCTTTTCAATATGGCTAGCCTGTGAATTTTCCAAATCTTTAAATTCTGCTTCTTTTCTGATTAATAGCTCCATCTTTAAATCATTTTTCTCTTCTTGCATTTTACTGAGAGCAGTAAGAAGAAGTGAGGCTTCTCTTCAACACTTTGCTTAGACATTTCCTTAGCCAAATATCCATTTTCATAGCTTGCAAGTTCTACCTTCCACAAAACCCTAAGACATGAACATAAGTCAGGCAAGTTCTTTTCCACTTGGTGACCCACTAGGATCACCTTTCTTCTAGTTTCCAAAAACATTACTCATTTCTGTATGAGTCCTCATCTAAATAGCCTTTACTCTTAATGCTTCTGCCAACATTCTATCCAAGATTACTTACTCTCTAACCTGATGGAGGCTTTCTCTCCAGCTCTCTTTTCTTCTGAACTCTCACCAGAATCACCTTTCATGGTCCATTTACAACAATGCAGGATTTTTTTTTTTTAACATGCACCTCCAAAGTCTTCCAATCTCTATACACACTACCCAATTCCACAGCCACTTCTATGTGATTTAGGTATTTATTATTGCAGTGCCCCACTTCTGTTACCAATTTTTATCTCAGTCTGTTCTGATAGCTATAACAAAAATATCAGACTGGGTGCCTTATTAACAACGGAAGTTTCTTTCTCACAGTTCTTGAGGCTAGGAAGTCTAGATCAAGATGCTGACAGATTCAGTGTCTGGCAAGAGCCCAACTTCCTGGTTCAAAGACTGGCCATCTTCTCTCTGAGTTTTCATATGGTCAGAAGGGGAGAGGACACCATCCTGAGTCTCTTTTATAAGAATACGAATTTCATTTATGACAACTTTACCTCCATGACCATTATGATCACCTCCCAAATTTCTTAAATTCAAATACTGTCACCAGCTAGACTCCAAGACCTGACCTTTACTGCCTATCTGCTTGTATTCACCAAATTTTGTCCCACAATTTTTCCAGCTTATCTCTTAACTCAAGCAAAAGACCTGACAAGTATAGCAACACAGGATGAAAACTGAAACTACCCATCCAGCAATAATGATTGCCTGAACAAAGAGTTCCAACCAGTCCAGAACACCCAGACCAGTTGAATTTAACCCTCAACTCATGCCTGTGAATGTGGACCATGGAGTGCCCCGTGGAGTGATGGAGAGTTACCTTTATCTCGTTATTAGCCTGAAATCTCCACCCGGGGAAGAGCACAAGCCTCATGTGCATAACATACAATGTGTGTATAGGCACGTTTCCTTAAGGGGCATGTGCAACCTTATGCCCACCTCTACATATGATGATAAGGCTCCCCTTTTTAAATATTTATTATAACCCTTAATAAAAGGAACCCATTCACCTTTGCTCAGGGAGTCACAACTTTAGAAGTTATTCCATGTGATCACCTTATCGGCCATAAATAAAGCTTACTTTGTGCAACAACTCCACCTGGTGTAGTTTCTATCCTGTGCCTCACCAAGAAGAGAACACAGTTTGATTACAATACCATACTGCTGAGGGAAAATATTTCAACCTACGAATTTTGTGATGGGGGGGGGACAAATATTCAATTTACAGCAGACCCTGATGGGAAGCAGTGAGAAAAATGGTACTTTACCCAAGAATAAATAGTAAAAACTGACTACTTATGATTCTGAAAAGAAATTCCACTTAAGATTTTAAGAGCTGATATCATACATGAGGGGGGGCAAAAGGCATATTTGTAACATTGACTAAAAACTCTGGTTACCACAGGAACTGCCACCTCTGCCTTTTCTACCACCAATTTAAGTCATTCCTTTCCCATGTTAGCTCAGGGTCAAGTTTGGAAACCATAAGAATTAGTCATATTACTTCACTTGACATATTTTGAGTATGAAGATTTTAAATAATCATCTAGTGCCTTCCAAAAAAATAAAATTGAACCTAATGCTTATATCTTACTTTATATGGTTATGTAATTCAGTTTTCCTTCATCAGGTTGCCACAGGGCAAAGGTAAAATTTCTTCATTGAGAGATAATATAATTACTCTAAATTTCTTGCAGCTGTACTTTAGTGACATATGACAGTTTTCATTAGTGGAAGCAGTGCTTAATAGATGCAAAAATTAAATTGTTGCAGTCTAAAATTTTCCTTGATATCATGAAAGTTTAATTGGAGAAAATTTTAAGTGGGATGAAAGGCAAAATTATGCTGGAAGGTGATATTATTAATAACATTTTCCTCATTAGAAAGCCAGGAAAAATGTCATAATTATATATTAAAACCAATTTAAAGATGTTCCCTTTAGTTGTACTGCCAAAGTACAAAAAGATAAAGAAATTAATTGTATTCAAAGCAAAAAGTGTCAGTAGAAAGGTTTGTCAAAAGGAGGTTTATATCTTCAGGACTTATTCAAAAATTTAATGAAGGATTACAACTGGGACTTTGAAAAAAGAAACAAAGAAACAAAGTAAAGCACTCTATGTGGATTTAGCCTGAGAAATACCATTTTAGACTGGAACACTGATGATTTAAGGATTTAGGATTCAAGCTATTCACTTTTCTGTATGTATTAAGATTTTTTTTACAAGACTCTTATTAAATTTTGTTTGAACCATTAAGGAATCATTTGCCAAAGCAATTTTTCAGTATTGTCCAGCTATGTAGTGATTTTCCGTGTGATTTTGCAGATTAGAAGTCTCTCCTTCCTTTTACTATAACTGAAAATATTTCCCTTTCAGTTCACATAACTTTTTTTTTTTAATATTAAAGATACTAAAGAAATGACTACCTTAATTTTTAAGACACAGTTTTATTTTTATGGCTCCAAAAACCAGTTCACTTAAACATTGCCTGACAGTTACATATATTAATAAAATTATGGATATTTATTAGTATTCTGATTGAAAATATTTAAAAAATGATAAGCACTTTACAAATTTGTTATTTGCTCTTGATTATGTTTTAGAAGCTTAAATATTTTATTTTGAAAAATGAGGTTTTTAGAGGAAACGGTTTAAATAATTTTATGAGTATATAAATGTACATTAGATACTGGAAATAAATTTTTTTTTAAGATTCTATTTATTTATTTGACAGGGACAGCCAGCAGAGAGTGAACACAAGCAGGGAGAGTGGGAGAGGAAAAAGCAGCCTCCCAACAGAGGAGCCTGATGTGGGGCTCGATCCCAGAACGCTGGGATCACGCCCTGAGCTGAAGGCAGACACTTAACGACTGTGCCACCCAGGCGCCCCATAAGGAAATAAATTAAACAAGATAAAATTTCAATGGTAGACTTAATGGTTTGGTGACATGTAAAACTTTGAGATACCCATAATCTAAGTACTGGATTTAGACTCATAACCTGATTTAATACAAGGACTGAATTTTCCTCAATTTCAATGTGAAAAACCAAGTATTCCATATTTGGTTATTTATGCTATTCTCATTTCTTCTGTATCATTGCTTATTAAAAGATTACACTCAATTTGCATTTAAAAATTTTAAGACTGATTTTCACTAAGTATGAGACATCTGCAGACTCTCTGCAAAGACTGTTGGTACTGCAAACAATCAGAGTAGACATATTATACATCTGCCATCCTTTATAATCTAAACTGCTACAAGAAGGAAAATGCATTTATATTTCATAATGAAAAGGAAGTGTCTGAATGTCAACTAGTACACACAAAAGATTGCTATCTGAGTTGCTAAGCTTGGATTGTTTGACATTAAATGTTTTAGCAGCTAATTCTTATGAATTATTGATGTTCTCATCATTTAGCAAATGGATCACATCACTATAATAATTAGCACCCTGCCTCTTCTGCTTATCATAGTTAATGTGTCATGAAAGAGCTTAGTTTAGGACTTTAAAAAAAGATGAGATTTGTTTATATTCCATTCTTAAACAGAAGATACTTAAACTAGGTCTTAGGGATAATGTTCAATAGGCTAATGTCTCAATACGGTAAGTATGAAGCTACTGTTTTTCTTTCAAATATTGCTTTGGAGAAGTAATAATGATCTGTTAACTTGGGGAGATTCAACTTTAACATGTTCCCAAGTTAGCAAAAATCACATCACTTCTAATCATGCCATTGATTTCAGTCAGGCAGAGGAAAATTATTTTCAAAAACAGTCACCACTCTATAACCAGGTTTATATCTATTATTATTCTTCATTACTGATAGTTATAATTGAAAATATTCTACTTTAAAAATACCTTAAACAATTCTCACCTAAATAAATGTTAAATACCTAAAAATAATAATACATATTATGGATAGTATTCTTTATTTTTTTGTTTTTAACCCTAAATTATAATGTAGCAATACTATCAGGACTTCAAGCATCATTGTTACTCAGATTGCATTTAAGAATTTTCAAGAAGAGAACAATATAGTCTATAGGGATTTAATAGTCTTACAGTAATTTTAATAAGCAAGGTCCATTTTGTTCTAAAATTTCTTAATGTACTTGATATTGCAAAAAGAGCTCAGTTTTTGCAAAAGTGTAATATCCCTACCAGTCAAGTGATTTTGGCTTCGAACATCCTCTATTAAGAAAGTCATTAAATTTGGGAAGAAAAAGCATGTCAGCTGCTCTTATACCTTGCCTAATTGAACATCAAAACTGAAGATCCAGGATTTCTCACAAATAGCTCTCTAGCAATTTGTCCATTTCTACTGGCAATAGAATTGTTTCTGATTGTCAGCCAAGTGATTGCATGTTTTTTGGGGTCCTGGGGTTTTAGGAATGTGATGAAGCAGAAGCCAAGAAGTATACCCAGAAAATATCTCTGTACTACCTATTTGCTTTTGACTGTCAATAAAATCATGAAAATTACATTTGCTTTCTATCTACAGTTCCCAGGTACTGGGCTGTCAGAACAATAAGAATTGCTGGAGCAGGAAGTAGTTTTATTGACTGATACTAATTATATCCCTAATAGCTCGAGGGAGTGTGTGTACCTATAGGAGAGCATTACATAGAAATTGACTTTGCCCTATAAAGTTTGAAATTTAAGGCAGCTGAAGTTGATCCTGGTAATCACAAAAGATACATACAAATCATGAATACAAATGGTGAGCAGAAAACTAAATCAAGATAAAACACCAAGTGGGAAAATCTCAAGTTTTTTTTTATGGGTTAACGGTAAATGCCTTATAAAATTGAAAGCAGTGACTATGAGCTCTGTAACTATCATTGAAGGGTTTGTTTTTTCAGAAAGTATTCAGTTATACCACTCAATGCTCTTTGATTTCCCTTGAGACCTCTTTTACATCAACCCTAGAGCACACCACAGACCTGGAATTATCAGGTCTCTGACTCTCTCAAGGGAGATAGCTTGTGATTGCCCAAAGACAGTTCTGCATCACAGTTTGGTATGAAACCTTTAGGCTAGTTAATCTCTTCTGGAACTTAAAACATGAACAGATTCACCTGAACTCTATTCATTGTAGAAACTCTCTACTATTGCATGGTATTAATTCAAACCATGCTATCACCTCCATTATCACCATCACCACATGGAAATTGCATTTTTATATGTTCTCTTTAATAATGAGTGCTTACCAGAGGTTAAGCGTCTGCCTTCGGCTCAGGGCGTGATCCCGGCGTTATGGGATCAAGCCCCACATCAGGCTCCTCCGCTATGAGCCTGCTTCTTCCTCTCCCACTCCCCCTGCTTGTGTTCCCTCTCTCGCTGGCTGTCTCTATCTCTGTCGAATAAATAAATAAAAAATCTTTAAAAAAAATAAATAAATAATGAGTGCTTACTCTACATCCATATGTTAAATCAGGCTACTTTATTGGTCTATATAAAAATATCTATTTTTCTGTTTGACATAACCATATCCTATGAAATATAGCACAGAAGACAGCATCAAAATTTCTTCAGTGATCCAAGCTACAATCTTTTGAGTAGTTGATAATCAATTAAAATATATTTATTGAAGTGTGCTATATGCCAAACCACGTATTGTAGATACAAAAAATATAATAATGTATAAGACACACTAAGTCTCTGACTTCAAATAATGATCTTCTTTCTTTCTATTCAGAAGACTTGGGCAAAAATTCACACAAAGTAGTAGATAAAACCATTTTTGGTACTAATGAAAAGGTAATATAGGATGTGTGATAGAATTTTGGTAGGGGAATAGTGGGTGAGTGGGATGGGAATTGAAGTATTCCTCTAACCAGCAAAACATTGAAGGTCTTTTTGAGAAGATGACATTTGAATTGAGAAAGACACAATCATGCAAAGATTGGGGAGAAGAGATTTTAGGCAGAAAAGAATAAGGACAAACAGTTTGGTATGAAGATTAGTATGTTGTGTGAATGAAAAAGAACTGACAAATATGGCTAGAGCAGAGGTAATCAGAAGTAAAGTAGATAAATAAAGATAGCCAGGGGCCTGTATACATGGGACAACTGCAAGGTAAACGGTTGATGAAACAGATTGGGACTGACCCACTGGCCTCAAGCATTTATACAAATATCCTTTCTTTTTAAATCATTTGAGCTGATGGGGTTTAGCTCTTCCAAAAATTGATGCTACCTAAATATTTAAAACTGAAATCCTTACTAGAGGAGTTTCCTGATAAAGTAGCAAACAATGAAAATGGTCAATAGTGGTACTATAATGTTTTGGGCTCACCTCTCCTGGATTTATATCCTATTTTCTCCTTAATTCTATAGGATTGTCACTGAGTCTGGCTTTTTAACTCCTCTCTGACACAAAATACCAGACAGAATCACTGGTAACCTCAAGATAACATGAACACACAGGTCAAAATAACCAAGATCTCTCAAAATAAAAACATACTGCACAACATATACGAGCTGAATCAGACTTATTGAAAGAAAAAATAAGCCAAAATACACACAAAATGTCAAGGAGGATATTAACAATATGAAATAACACAAGAAATGATAATAAGGGGCTAAGTGAGACTTGGTGGGTCAGTAAGATGGAGAGCTAGGGTGTCCCAACACATATCCCCACCCCCCACACCCCCAAAAAACTACAAACTGATGAAAAAAGCTCTGGAGTACAGGGGAGGAATAGAAGAAACCCTGTGAAGCTCAAAAACTAGGATGACCACATAGAAAAACGTAGGAAGCATTTTATCTGTCTCACTTCATCCCCCAGTCCTAAGCAGCTCAGCATCAGTAGGGATCCCCTCAGAGGGATTTTACCCCATGGGGACAAAGAAAGCAGAAGAACCCCAACAAGACTCACATCAGTGGATGTGTGCAGACTTTGTCACCGAGAACTCCCACAGTCTTCACCAATCCTAATCACACTTTCACAGAGCTGCCAAGAGTTACTCTCACTGCATCTTCTATGCAGAGATGGAGCTATCACTACAGTGAGACCTACCTCTAGGGGCTCCAGTCACTACTGTTCCTTGTCTTTGGGATCAGGAAGCCACAGTTCTTCACTGTCTATAGGACCAGAGCAATTACTGCTCTGAGCCCCACCTCTGGGTCCCAAGTCTCACCTTTGGATCCAGTATTGCCAAGGCCACACTACTGCTACTCTGTACACTTTCCCTGGGTTGCTTGTCAGGGTTTTGACCCATCATTATTGGGGCTGTGGAACCAAAGCTCTGCACTCCACCCCCTAGTTCCTAACATATAGATTTAATGGGCAATTACTGCTGCTGTTCTCCTACTGCCCCCTAGGGCCAGAGTTGACTCATCATCCCCTAAATGTGCTGTTACTGCACCTTGACCACTGAGACCAACCACCACCATACCCCATTATACCCGGGCTTGCACAGCTACTGCATCCCCCCCCCCCAACTGGGTCCCTGAAAGAACCCGAGACCCATGCCCTGGTTCCATAGGAGATTTGCACATGCTTATACTCCTGATGTAAGCACCACTGCTGCAGCAAGTGCACCTGTGATGAAGGACCTGGGTACTGCATTAGTTCCACATGTGCCTTATTCCAGGACCCTGCCACCACAACCACTCTAAGCATCAGTGCACTAGGCCTAGACTCAAGATGAATTCACCTTGGCTAGAACTTCCTCCAAGTGTAAATAAGAACAAAAGGACCCCAGCACTCCTTGCCTTTGAGGAACTCAATAGTCCTGGCCAGCACTGCCACACTCAGGACTCCACCATTCTTGTCCACAGAAGACCATTATAGTCTCTACCAACATCAAAGTTAGTTGGTTGAGCTGCATAGACATAAGATGCTGTGGTAAATCAGAAATTAGAGATGGTAGGCCTCATCTGGCTAATGCCCTCACAGACATCTTCAAGTGAAAGTATTTCCCCAACAAAGTCCATCTTAAAGACTGGAAGTTAGGACTGATCTCTCAAATGTGACATCAACTCAAAACCATCACAAATGTGTGTGTGTGTGCGCACACACACACACACACACAAAATCAAGGAAACCTGACCCCACCAAAGAAACACAGTAATTTTCTAGCAACTGACTACAAAGAAAAGAGGATCTGGGAATTAACTGGAAAAGAATTCAAAATAATTATTTTAAGGAAGCACAGTAATACTCAGAAGAACACAAATAGACAACTCAGCAAACTCATGAAAGCAATGCATGAATAAAACAAAAAGTTAAAGAGATAGGAATTGTAAAAATAACCCAAAAGATCTAGAGCTGAAGAATACAATAAAATGAAAAATGCAGTAAAGAGCTGCAACAACAGATTCAATCAATCAAATAATCTGTGAATATTAAGACAAATCTCTAAATATTTTATGATCAGTGGGAAAAAGGAAGAAAAAATTAAAAAGTGAATAAAGCTTACATGAAGGATGGGATGTCATGAAATAAATCAATATTCACACCATGGGAATTGAAAGGGAGAGGAGAGAGAAAGGGACAGAAAACTTAAAGGAATAATGGCTGAAAACATCCTAACTCTAAGGAGATATGACCTTCCAAGGTACATGAAACTCAAAATTCCCAAAAGAGATTCAATACAAAAAAGATCTTTATTGAAACACACTATAATCAAATTCTGGGAAAAAAAAAAAAGATAATTCTGAAATTAGCAAGAGGAAAAAAGGACTCATTGCATACAAGGAAACACCAGTGAGGTTATTAGATTTTGCAGCAGAAATTTGCAGACCATCTGGGTGGGATGATATTCAAAGTACTCAAATTAAAAACAGCCAACCAAGAATACTTTACCAAGCAAGAACTCCCTTCAGAATTGGAGACATAAAGACTTTCACAAACAAAAGCTGAGAAAATTTATCAGCATTAGACCTGCCTTACAATAAATGCTAAAAGACGTTCTTTAAGCTGAAATAAAAGGAGGCTAATTAGTAACATGAAAACATATGAAAGTATAAAGTTAACCAGTAAAGGTAAATTTATAGTCAAATTAAAAATACTTTAATACTTCAATTGTGGTGTGTAAATCACTTTGAAGTCTTAACACATAGATTAAAAAGCAAAAGTGTTAATAGCTATAGCTACATTATTTTTCTTTAAATAAACATTGTTAGGAAATGTAAATTGTGATAACACAAAATGTAGAAGGGGCAACTATATGTGTAAAAAAATTTATGCAAATGAAGTTAAGTTGTTATTAGCTTAAAATATACTATTATAATGTATATTATGAAAGCCTCATGGTAACCAGAAAGAATACACAAATTTGTAATAGATACACAAATAATATTAAAAGAATCAAAGAATATTTCTACAAATAAAATCACAATTCACAAAGAAGGAAAGACAGCAAGAGAGGAAGAAATGAACAAAGGAACTATAAAACAATCAAAAGGCAGCTAACAAAATGGCAATAGTCTTTACCTATAAACAATTATTCTAAATGTAAGTGGTTTAAATTCTCCACTTAAAACACAAAGACTGGTTGAGTAGATTAAACAAGAGCAAGAGCAAGAACAACAACAACTACAACTACCTGGTGCCCGCAAGAGACTCACTTAGGTTTTAAGGACAATCATAGGTTGAAAGTGAAAGAATGGAAAAATAAATTCCATGCAAGTGAAAATAAAAGAGAGCAAAGGTAGCTATACTTATATTAGACAAAGTAGACTTTGAGTTAAAACTGTAACCAGAGATAAGGAAGATCATGATATAATAATAAAAGAGGTGAATTAATCGAGAGGTTGTAACAATTATGAATATACATGCAACCAACATTAGAGCACCTAATATATCAGGCAAATACTAATAGATATGAAGGGAGAAATAGACATTACATTAAAAGTAAATGACTTCAACATCCCACTTTCAACAAAGGACAGACCATCCAGAGAGAAGAGCCAGTAAGAAAATAGACTTCATTTATACTTAAGTCCAAATGGACCTACCAGACATATACAGAACATCTCATCCAAGAACAGAAGAATACACAATATTCTCAAGCATAGACAGAATATTCTCAATATAGATTATATATTAGGTCATAAAACAAGTCCTAACAAATTGAAGAAGATTGAAGTCACATCAAGTCTTCTTTGACCACAATAGCATAATAGAAATCACTAACAAGAGGAATGCTAAAAAATTCATAAATATGTAGAAATTAAACAACATCTGAAAAAATAATGGGTCAAAGCAGAAATCAAAAGGGAAATTAAAAAAAAATCCTAATACAAATGAAAATGAAATCACAACATAACAAAACATGGCATGCAGCAAAAGCAGGTTTAAGTGAGAATTTCATAGGGATAAACATCCACATTAAGAAAATAAATATTTCAAATAAATAATCTAGCCTTACACCTCAAGGAGCCAGAAAAGAAAATACTAAGATCAAATTTAGTAAAAGGAAGGAATAAAGCTTAGAATAGAAATAAAGGAAATAGAGACTAAAGAGTAATAGAAATAATCAATATAAGTAAGATTGGTTGTTTGAAAAGATAATCAGAATTGACAATATATAGGTAGACTAAGAAAAAAAAAGGCAGGTGACCAAAATTAGTAAAATTACAAATGAAAGAGGAAATATTATACCATTACCAAAGAAACATAAAGGATCATAAAAGACTGAACAACTATATGCCAACAAATTTGATAACTTAAAAAAATGGACAAATTCCTAGAAACATACAGCTTACAAAGATTAAATCAAACTAATAGAAAATCTGAATAGAGTAATAGTAATCAAGGAATTAAAACAGTAATCAAAAATCTCCTAACAAAGGTCAGAACTAGATGGCTTTATAGATAAATTACACCAAACACCTGAAGAATTAATATTAATCCTTCTCAAATCTTCCAAAAATTTGAAGAAACACTTCCAAATTCGTTTTATAAGGCCAACATTATCTTAATACCAAAGCCAGATAAGGACATTACAAGAATATAAAATTACAGTCCAATATTCCTAATGAAAACTGATGGAAAAATCCCAAAAGAGGAAAAAAAAACCCAAAAAACTAACAAACCAAATTCAAGAGCACATAAAAAGTTCATACACCATGATCAAAGGAAATTCCTCTCCAGGATGCAGAGATGATACAACAATATGCAAGTCAATAAATACGATACACCACAGTAAGAGAATAAAGTATATAAATGTTATGATCATCTTAATACATAGAGAAAAGCATTTGACAAAACTCAAGATCCCTTTTGATGAAAAACTCTCAGCAAATTAAGTGTAGAAAAAAGAGGATTTCAACTTAATAAAGACTATATATGACAAGTCAACATATAACATCATACTCAATGGTAAAAAGTTAAAAGCCTTTTCTCTAACTGGTAATGCAAGGATGCCCACTCTTGCCATTTCTATTTAACATAGTATTGGAAGTCCAAGCCAAAGCAATTAGGCAATAAAAAGAAATAAAAGACATCTAAGAAAGAGGGAAGAAATAGAATTATATCTGTTTGTAGAGAATATGATCTATACATAGAAAATGTAGAAAACCATAAAGATACTACAAAAAAAAACTAAGAACAAATGATTCAGTAAAGTTGTAAGATGCAAAGTCAATACACAAAAATTATTTGCATATCTGTATACTAACAGTGATCTAAAATAGAAGAAAGTCTCCTAATTACAATAGCATCAAAAACAATAAAATATTATAAATAAACTTAACCAAGTTGGTATAAAATCTGTATATTCACATCTATGAAGATCTGTATTTTCAGGTTTAAAACTATGACATTGATTAAAAAAATAAATGACAAAAATAAATGTCATGATATCCTCTTTTCTTGGCTTAGAAGAATTAAAGCTGTGAGAATGTCACCATAGCATTAAAAGTGATATACAGGGTCAATGAAATTCCTATAGAAATTCCAATGGCAATTTTCAGAGAAATAGAAAAAAGTACTCTAAAACTGGCTTGGAATCACAAATGCCCCAATTAGCAAAAGAAATCTTAAGAATAAAAAGCTAGAGGTATCATAATTCCTGATTTCAAGCTATATTGCAAGGCTATAGCAATCAAAACAGTATGTTACTGCCATAAAAAACAGTCACATAGAATAGTGCATTCAAATAGAGACATAAGATAAGAACCCATGCATGTAAGTTCAATTAATTTTTGACAAAAGTAAGAAGAACACACAATATAAAAAGGATAGGCTCTTTATTAATGGTGTTGGGAAAAGGGCAAGACATGCAAAAAGAAAAAAAAGAAAAAAAAAGAAATTATACTTCCATCTTACACCGCTCACCCAAAATTAACTCAAAATGGACCAAACACAAATAGAAGAACTGAAATTATAAAACTCAAAGAAAATATAGGAAAAAGATCTTCAACTTTGATCTTGACAATGGTTTCTTAGATAAGACAAAAAAGCACAGGCAACAAAAGCTAAAATAGAAAAAACAGGACAACATCAAACTAAAAAGCTTCTGCACAGCAATCAATGAATTACAAAAAAAAAAAATCAATGAGATGGGGAAAATATTTGCAAGCCATATATCTAATAAGGGGTTAATATCCATAATATACAAATAACTGATACAACCCAATAGGAAAATAGTAAATAATCCAATTTAAAAGTGGGTAAATGGAGGGGAGGAGTTAAGATGGCGGAGGAGTAGGAGACACCTTTTTCAGCCAGTCCCCCGAGTCGAGCTGGATAGGTACCAGACCAGCCTAAACAACCACGAAACCAGCCTGAGACGCAGGAAGATGCATCTGGATCTCTACAAATGAACATCTCCAGCGCTGAGTATTGAGATACGAAGCGGGGAGCCATGAAACCGTGCACAGATATCGGAAGATAAACGGAAGGGGAGGGAGCTGTCGCGTTCAGGCACCAGGAAGCGGTAGCCACTTGGACGGGAGAGCAGGCGGGGCTCGCGAACGGCACCCGCAAAACAGCAGACTGAGACCCTGAGCCAGGTGCGCTCGCCACCAGGCATCTCGCGGAACACCGGAATCCCGGTGCGCTCAATGGATCCAGACTGAGACCAGGAGCTTCCGGAGAGCGCGCTGAGCGGCTGGCGGCGTTAGAAACACAAAGGACAGAGACCCGCCGGCCCTGGAAGTGAGGGCTGGGACACCGGGTGTGGGGCGCACATCCGGGGATGCTGCAGGGTTGAGCAGCACCAACAGTAACAGAGTTAAAGTAGCCAGAACATTAGTAGAGAATGGGCCACAATCCCTCTGTTCTCTGACAGAGGCTGAAATTCGGCCGCTGCTGCTCTGACTCTCAGAAGAGGCACAGCAAACTGCCAGGGAAAGCCGCCAGAGAACAAAAGCCTGGAAATACCGGCTCAGAGAGTGCCCATCCCCATCCCCCCTCGCAGGGGACACGGAGAGTCTACCCAAACAGGGTTGCCTGAGTATCGGCACGGCAGGCCCCTCCCCCAGAACACAGAGGCTGAAAAATCAAGAAGCCCACAACCCGGGCGCTTGGGTGGCACAGTCAAGGAGCTCCTGTCTTCGGCTTAGGGCGTGATCCCGGCGTTCCAGAAAGGAGTCCCTCATTGGGCTCCTCCGCTAGGAGCCTGCTTCTTCCTCTCCCACTCCCCTGCTTCTTTTCCCTATCTCACTGGTTGGCTGCCACATAAATAAATAAATAAAATATTTAAAGAAGAAGCCCACATCCCTAAGATCCCTATAAAACAAGGGGCACGGCCTGGGACACAGTCAATAATTTGGGCTCTGGACAACCCCGCAACCTCTTCTCACCAGAATGACAAGAAGGAGAAGCCCCCCCCCAGCAAAGAAAAGACAGTGAGTCTGTAGGCTCTGCCAAAGAAATAATGGATATGGAAGTAACCAAAGTATCAGAAATGGAATTCAGAGTAACAATGGTCAAAATGATGAGTAGAATTGGAAAAACTATTAACGAAAAGGTTACTGAGAATATAGAATCCCTAAGGACAGAAATGAGAGCGAATCTGACAGAAATTAAAAATTCTATGAGCCAAATGCAGGCAAAACTAGAGGCTCTGACGGACAGGGTCACAGAAGCAAAGGAACGGGTTAGTGAATTGGAGGATGGGTTAATAGAGGAAAAAATGTGAATAGAAGATGGTCTTAAAAAAATTAAATCCCACGAATGTAGTTTACGGGAGATTACTGACTCAATGAAACGATCCAATGTTAGAATCATCGGCATCCCCGAGGGGGTGGAGAAAAACAGAGGTCTAGAAGAGATATTTCAACAAATTGTAGCTGAAAACTTCCCTAATCTAGCGAGGGAAACAAACATTCGTGTCCAAGAGGCAGAGAGGACCCCTCCCAAGCTCAACCACGACAAACCTACGCCACGTCACGTCATAGTGCAAACGCAAATATTAGATCCAACGATACAGTATTGAAAGCGGCCAGGGCAAAGAAATTTCTCACGTACCAAGGCACAGGCATCAGAATTACGTCAGACCTGTCTACACAGACCTGGAATGAGAGAAAGGGTTGGGGGAACATATTTAAAGCTCTTTCAGAGAAAAACATGCAGCCAAGGATCCTTTATCCAGCAAGGCTGTCATTCAGAATTGATGGAGAAATAAAGAAATTTCAGAATTGCCAGTCACTAACCAATTTCGTAACCAGGAAACCAGCCCTACAGGAGATATTACGGGGGGTTCTATAAAAGTAAAAAGGCCCCAAGAGTGATACAGAACAGAAAGTCACAGCGAATACAAACAAAGACCTTACTGGCAACATGGCATCATTAAAATCATATCTCTCAGTACTCAGTCTTAATGTGAATGGCTTAAATTCTCCCATAAAGCGCCACAGGGTTGCAGATTGGATAAAAGGAAATGACCCATCCATTTGCTGTCTACAAGAGACTCATTTCGAACCCAAAGATGCATTCAGACTGAGAGTAAGGGGATGGAGTACCATCTTTCATGCAAATGGACCTCAAAAGAAAGCTGGGGTAGCAATTCTCATATCAGATAAATTGGATTTTAAACTACAGACTATAGTTAGAGACGCAGAAGGGCACTATATTATTCTTAAAGGAAGTATTCAACAAGTGGATATGACAATTATAAATATATATGCCCCCAACAGGGGAGCAGCAAGATACACAAGCCAACTCTTAACCAGAATAAAGAGACATATAGATAAAAATACATTAATAGTAGGGGACCTCAACACTCCACTCTCAGAAATAGACAGAACACCCTGGCAAAAACTAAGCAAAGAATCAAAGGCTTTGAATGCCATACTCGACGAGTTGGACCTCATAGATATATATAGAACACTACACCCCAGAACCAAAGAATACTCATTCTATTCTAATGCCCATGGAACATTCTCAAGAATAGACCATGTTCTGGGACACAAAACAGGTCTCAACCGATACCAAAAGATTGAAATTATCCCCTGCATATTCTCAGACCACAACGCTCTGAAATTGGAACTCAACCACAAGGAAAAATTTGGAAGAAACTCAAACACTTGGAGACTAAGAACCATCCTGCTCAGGAATGACTCGATAAACCAGGAAATCAAAAATCAAATTAAACAATTTATGGAGACCAATGAGAATGAAAATACAACAGTCCAAAACCTATGGGATACTGCAAAGGCAGTCCTAAGGGGGAAATACATAGCCATCCAAGCCTCACTCAAAAGAATAGAAAAATCTAAAATGCAGTTTTTATATTCTCACCTCAAGAAGCTGGAACAGCAACAGAGGGACAGGCCTCATCCACGCACGAGGAAGCAGTTGACCAAAATTAGAGCTGAAATCAATCAATCAGAAACCAGAAGTACAGTAGAGCGGATCAACAGGACTAGAAGCTTGTTCTTTGAGAGAATCAATAAAATTGACAGACCACTGGCAAGACTTATCCAAAAGAAAAGAGAAAGGACCCAGATTATTAAAATTATGAATGAAAAAGGAGAGGTCACGACGAGCACCATTGAAATTGGAAGGATTATTAGAAATTTTTATCAACAGCTATATGCCAATAAACTAAGCAATCTGGAAGAGATGGAATCCTTCCTGGAAACCTATAAACTACCAAGATTGAAACCGGAAGAAATTGATTTCTTAAACAGGCCAATTAATTTGAAGAAATTGAGTCAGTGATAAACAACCTTCCAAATAACAAAACTCTAGGCCCGGATGGTTTTCCTGGGGAATTCTACCAAACATTCAAAGAAGAAATAATACCTATTCTCCTAAAGCTATTTCAAAAAATAGAAACAGAAGGAAAGCTACCAAACTCATTCTATGAGGCCAATATTACCTTGATCCCTAAATCAGGCAAAGACCCCCTCAAAAAGGAGAATTAAAGACTGATTTCCCTAATGAATATGGATGCCAAAATCCTCAACAAGATACTTGCTAATAAAATCCAACAGTACATTAAAAGGATTATCCATCACGATCAAGTGGGATTCATACCTGGGATGCAAGTGTGGTTCCATATTTGCAAATCAATCAGCATGATACATCATATCAACAAGAAAAGACTCAGGAACCATATGATCCTCTCAATCCATGCCAAAAAAAGCATTTGACAAAATATAGCTTCCTTTCCTGATTAAAACCCTTCAGAGTAGGAATAGAAGGTACATTTCTCAATCTCATAAAAGCCATCTATGAAAAGCCTACTGAAAATATTATTCTCAATGGGGAAAAGCTGGAAGCCTTTCCCTTAAGATCAGGAACTCGACAAGGATGCCCACTCTCGCCACTATTATTCAACACAGTATAAGAAGTCCTTGCAACAGCAATCAGACGACAAAAAGGGATCAAAGATATTCAAATCGGCAAAGAAGAAGTCAAAATGTCTCTCTTCGCAGACGACATGATACTCTATATGGAAAACCCAAAAGAATCCACTCCCAAACTATTAGAAGTTATAGAGCAATTCAGTAACGTGGCGGGATACAAAATCAATGCTCAGAAATCAGTTGCATGTCTATACACGAATAACGAGACCGAAGAAAGAGAAATTAGGGAATCCATCCCATTTACAAAAGCACCAAAAACCATATGTTACCTTGGAATTAACTTAACCAGAGACGTAAAGGACCTATATTCTAGAAACTATAAATCACTCTTGAAAGACATTGAGGAAGACATAAAAAGATGGAAAGATATTCCATGCTCATGGATCGGAAGAATTAACATAGTTAAAATGTCCATGCTACCCAGAGCAATCTACACTTTCAATGCTATCCCGATCAAAACACTGAGGACATTTTTCAAAGAACTGGAACAAATAGTCCTTAAATTTGTATGGAACCAGAAAAGACCCCGAATCTCCAAGGAACTGTTGAAAAGGAAAAACAAAGCTGGGGGCATCACAATGCCGGATTTCGAGCTGTACTACAAAGCTGTGATCACAAAGACAGCATGGTACTGGCACAAAAACAGACACATAGACCAATGGAACAGAATAGAGAGCCAAGAAATGGACCCTCGGCTCTTTGGGCAACTAATATTTGATAAAGCAGGAAAAAACATCCGGTGGGAAAAAGACAGTCTCTTCAATAAATGGTGCTGGGAAAATTGGACAGCTACATGCAAAAGAATGAAACTTGACCACTCTCTCACACCATACACAAAGATAAACTCCAAATGGATGAAAGACCTCGATGTGAGACAGGAATCCATCAAAATTCTAGAGGAGAACATAGGCAGCAACCTCTACGACATCGGCCAAAGCAACCTTTTTCATGACACATCCCCAAAGGCAAGAGAAACAAAAGATAAAATGAATTTATGGGACTTCATCAAGATTAAAAGTTTCTGCACATCCAAGGAAACAGTCAGAAAAACTAAGAGGCAGCCCACGGAATGGGAGAAGATATTTGCAAATGACACTACAGATAAAGGACTGTTATCCAAGATCTACAAAGAACTTCTCAAACTCAATACACGAGAAACAAATAAACAAATCAAAAAATGGGCAGAAGATATGAACAGACTTTTCCAATGAAGACATACAAATGGCTAACAGACACATGAAAAAATGTTCAAAATCATTAGCCATCAGGGAAATTCAAATCAAAACCACACTGAGATACCACCTTACTCCAGTTAGAATGGCAAAAATAGACAAGGCAAGAAACAATTGTTGGAGAGGATGTGGAGAAAGGGGATCCCTCCTACATTGTTGGTGGGAATGCAAGTTGGTACAGCCACTCTGGAAAACAGTGTGGAGGTTCCTTAAAAAGTTAAAAATTGAGCTACCCTATGATTCAGCCATTGCACTACTGGGTATTTACCCCAAAGATACAGACGTAGTGAAGAGAAGGGCCATATGCACCCCAATGTTCATAGCAGCAATGTCCACAATAGCTAAATCGTGGAAGGAGCCGAGATGCCCTTCAACAGATGACTGGTTAAGAAGTTGTGGTCCATATATACAATGGAATATTACTCAGCTATCAGAAAGAACGAGTTCTCAACATTTGCTACAACATGGACGGCACTGGAGGAGATAATGCTAAGTGAAATAAGTCAAGCAGAGAAAGACAACTATCATATGATTTCTCTCATCTATGGAACATAAGAACTAGGATGATCGGTAGGGGAAGAAAGGGATAAAGAAAGGGGGGTAATCAGAAGGGGGAATGAAACATGATAGACTATGGACTATGAGAAACAAACTCAGGGCCTCAGATGGGAGGGGGGTGGGGGACTGGGATAGACCGGTGATGGGTAGTAAGGAGGGCACGTATTGCATGGTGCACTGGGTGTTATACACAACTAATGAATCATCGAGCCTTACATCGGAAACTGGGGATGTACTGTATGGTGACTAACACAGTAGAATAAAAAAATCATTAAAAAAAAGTGGGTAAATGACTAGACATTTTTTTCCAAAGATGACATTTAAATTGTCAATAAGAATATGAAAATTTGCACACCAACAGTAATCATTGGAGAATTACAAATCAAAACTACAATGAAATACCACCTCCCATCTGTTAGAATGGCTATTATAGAAAAAGACAATAGATAACAGATTGATATAAGATGGCTGAAAAGTAGGAAGAGCCTAAGATTTCCTCATGCCATGAATACAACTAGTAACTGTCAGATCACCCTAAACACCCAAGAAATTGACTGAAGACTGGCAGAACAAATTCTACAACTAAAGTTAGAGAAGAGGCCACATCAAAGAAGGTAGGAATTATGAACACATGGTTGGGATGGAGATACATCATGGTCACTGTGGGGGAAGGGAGCCACAGTCATGCAGAAGGATGAAACAGATCAGCACACAAGGGAGCACACAGGGAAAATAAATACCCATAGTGTGAGAGGGGCCAAATTTGATGAGTTCTTGCTACTAACAGGGCTTACAGCTTGAAGTGTTTAAAAGGTGAGCAGGCTTCACTGAGATAGAGCCCAGAGGACATTGCACTGCTCTTGGTGCAAAAGCAGGCAAACAACCCACAGATATGCAATGTGGAAACAGCTATCTGAAGAGCAGCTGGGGAACACAGTGAGTTGTTAATTTCCTCACTTTGGAGCACGACCCAGAGAGAAAGCATCCAGAGAGAGACCCCTTCTGGCACCAATCTTTTCCTTCCAGCACCCCTCAGCAAAAGCATAGAGCTGCCTGCTGGAACCAGCACAACCAAATACTTGCTACCTAATGTGCTTACACCAAGTCCTGCCCCTCTGCACTCTGATGGAACAGTCCTTCCTAGTCACATTTGTCTCAGTCCCAGCAAGGCAGGTCCCCTCCAGCAGACAACTGGCCCAATCCCCTGCTCAAACCATGTCTACCAATGCAGGAGTTTTGCAGAGCCATGGTTCTGGTGGAGGCAGTGGCAACAGGTCTCATTTCACAAACAGACCAGAACACACCTAGTTAAAATGTGCCATATTCAGGACAGGGACCAGAAATTGCCCCCAGTAGGCAAATAAAGTCTCCATGGACAACTGGCATGAAGTATAAAGCAGGCAGGACAAAACAGCAGAGTGCATACAATATACATTGGAGAAACTTCCAGAAGTGCCAAGCCCTGGAGAACAGGGGACCCTATACAGCAGGGGACTATAAGACCTCTTGTTCATAAAGACAATGCCCTCAAGAATAAGATGTATTGGCTTTCCAAAAAGAGAGAAATAGGCACATAGACTTAGACAAAATGAAAAGACAGAAATTTATCCCATATGAAAGAAAGGGACAAGGCCACAGCCAGGGATCTAAGTGAAACAGATATAAGTAACATGCCTGTAAGAAATTTTAAAGTAATGATCATAAGGATACTCATTGGACTTGAGAAAAGAGTGGAAGACATGAGTGAGACCTGTAACATAGAGATAAGTTATAAAATGGCAGAGATAAAGGGCTCAATAAACAAAATGAGCAACATGCTTGATAGAATAAATAGCAGAATGGAAGAAGCAGAGAAATGAATTAATGACCTAGAAGACAATAATGAAAAGTGATCAAGCTGAACAAGAGAAAAAAAGAATTATACAAAATTAGAATAGACTTAGGGAACTTAGTGACTTCATTAAATGTAACAACATTCATATTATAGAAGTCTCAGAAGAACAAGAGAGAGAAAAGGGGGCAGAAAATATATTTGAGGACATAGCTGAATTTCCCAGATCTGGGGAAGGAAACAGATATCCAGATCCAGGAGAACAGAGAACCTCTCAAAAATTTAACAAAAGGAGATCCACACCAAGACATTGTGATTAAATTGGCAGAATATAGTGATAAAGAAAAAATAAAAATAAAAGCATTAAGGCAAAAGAAGGAGTAACATACAAGGGAAACCCCATAAGGCTATCAAGGGATTTTTCAGCAGAAACTTTCCAAGCCAGAAGAGAATGGTGCTGAATGGGAAAAAATCTGTATCCAAGATACCCAGTAAGGCAATCATTCAGAATAGGAGAGATAAACGATTTCCTAGACAAACAAAAGTTAAAGGAATCCATCACCACTAAACCAGATTTGCAAGAAATGTTAAAGGAGGGGCACCTGTGTGGCACAGTCGTTAAGTGTCTGCCTTTGGCTCAGGGCATGATCCTGGCATTCTGGGATTGAGCCCCACATCAGGCTCCTCTGCTGGAAGCCTGCTTCTTCCTCTCCCACTCTCCCTGCTTGTGTTCTCTCTCTCACTGGCTGTCTGTCTCTGTCAAATAAATACATAAAATCTTAAAAAAAAAAAAAAAGAAAGAAAGAAAAGAAAAAAAAGAAATGTTAAAGGAAATTCTTTGAGTAGAAAGGAAAGGACATTATTGAGAGTTAAGAAAAGGAAAATAAAATTCACAGGTATGTACAAACATAATAAAGTAATAGATTAATCACTTATAAAATCAGTATGGAGGCTAAAGCACAAAAGCAGTGAAATCAATTTTATCTATAAAATCAGTCAAGGGATTCACAAAATAAAAGAATGTAAAGTGTGGCACCATGTATATAAAACATGAGGGGAGGGTGGATTAAAATTTTAGTGCTTTTAGGATGGGTTCAAACTTAAATGACTGTCAATCTAATATAGACTACTATATGCATAGAATATTATATGCAAACCTAGTGATACCCACAAATAAAAAGCCTGTTATATATATGAAAAAATAAAGAGAAAGGAATTGAAGCATATCACTAAAGAAGGCCATCAACTCACAAGGCAAGACAGTAAGAGAAGAAAGTAACAGAGAAGATCTACAAAAGTAACTATAAGCTAGTAACAAAATGACAATAACCACAAAACTATCAATAATTACTCTGAATGTAAATGAAATAAATTCTCTGATCAGAAGACATAGGGAGACTGAATGGATAAAAAGCAAAATCCATTTATGTGTTGCTGACAAACTCATTTCATACCTAAAAACACATGGAGATTTAAGGTGAAGGGATAGAAAAACATTTATCATGCAGATGGAAAGAACGCTGAGGCAGCAATACTTATATTGCAAAAAGTAGACTTTAAAATAATGACTCTAACAAGACACAAAGAAGGACACACATAATCATAAAGGGAACAATCTAACAAGAACATAACAATTATAAATATTCATGCACCCAACATGGGAGCACTCAAATACATAAAGTAAATATTAATAACCATAACAGTAGTAATAGTAGTAATACAATAATCATAAGGGACTTTAATATCCCACTTACATCAATGGATAGATTAGCCAGACAGAAAATCAACAAGGAAAGAATGGATTTGAATGACACATTTGACCACATGTGCTTAACAGATATATTCAGAATATCCCACTATAAAAAGGTAGAATACACACTCTTTTCAAGTGCACATGAAACATTCTCCAGATTAGATAACATGTTAGGCCACAAAGCCAGTCTCAACACATTCAAAAGACTGAAATTATATCATGCATCTATTCAAACTACAATGCCAAAAAACGAGAAATCAAACACAAGAAAAAATATGGGAAGAACACCAATACATGGAGGTTTAATAACATGCTACTAAACAATAAATGGGTCAAATACAGATGAAAATTAAAACACAATGACCCAAAATCTTTGGGATGCAGCAAAAGCTGTTCTAAGATGAAAGATTATAGCAATACAGGCTTATGTCAAGAAGAAAAAACCAAAAAACAAAACAAAACAAAACCCTCTAATAAAACAACTCAACCTTACACCTGAAGGATTTACAAAAAGAACAAACAAAACCTAAAACCAGCAGAAGAAAGGAAATAAAAAAGATTAAAGGTTTAAAGCAGAAATAAATGAAATCAAGACTAAAAACCCCAGTAGAACAGAGCAATGAAACCAGGAGATAGTTCTTTGAAAAGGTCAACAAAAATGATAAGCCCTGAGTCAGATTCATTGAGGGAAAAAAAAAAGGGAGAGAGAGATCTCAAAATCAGAAAGAGGAGAAATAGAACCACCACAGAAATACAAAGGATTATAAGAGAATATTATGAAAGCTTATGTCAACAAATTGGACTACGTAGAAGCAATGGATAAATTCTTATAAACCTCTCAAGGCATGGAGGAGTTAAGATGGTGTAATGGTACGGGAGACCCTGGCTTGCCTCATCCCTTGAACATAGCAAGTTTAACATCAAATCATTTCAAACAACTAGGAAATCAATCTGAGGATTAAGATATGAATCTGCACAATTGAAAGGAGAGAATGAGGCAGATCAAGGTTCAAAAATATGAACTGTAGGAGATAAAAGCCATGGTACTGCAGAGGGAAGGGAACCCTTTCCATGGAAAGAAATTGAGGAGAGAGGGAGAGAGTAGGAGAGAGAGCAACCTATATGGTTCATGCAAGACACTGTGGTGTGGGGATCCCCTGGGTCACACTGGGAGAGAATGTTTCTCTTCCTGGAGTATATTTGGAAAAGTGTATATTGCATCTTTAGGGACAAAAGCTCCACCAGGTGCCATTGAGTGGCCGTTCAACAGCAAGGGACAGAGGAGTGTGCAGAGGGCAAAAAACCTGGTCACAGCTTTTTGCTGTGCTTCACCATGGACTCCAGGCACCTGGGTGACCATGTGACTGCCTTTTGGGGACAGAACGGGGCCTGTCACAGTACTGTGAAGCTCTCCTCTGGGAGGAGAGTAGGCCCCTGTTTTATTGGGTCCTTTAAGATTTGGAAATTTGAATCCCAGCCATTGGCCAGAGATAAAACACAGGAGAACTATGGCTCTAGGTGTGCCAATATCCCAGGCACAGACAGGTTGAGGGCAAGGATCTGACAAAAGCCTGGGACACAGGAGGGGATACTGTTCACTTTTCTTTGAGGGCCTCCTGAAATCAGCAACCACAAGTTCCTCTCTCTGGAGATGAGAGGGTGGGGTGATGCCATCTTGTACATCCCCCTTCCCAAGCCCACCAACAGGGTCAGACTTCAGAGAGAAACAGTGCCTCCGGTGGAGGTTGGGGTCACTTATGCCAAACCCCACCCCCTGCACCGACCCTGCAGAGACATCTTTTCTTGGGCAGGTCTGACTATGAGCCAGTGCAGCAGGCGTCTCTCTCAGAAGACTAAAACAGGTCCCCAATGTGTATGAAGTCCACTGATCATAGAGTACATCAAAGCATCAGCATCAGTTCTGGTGGAAATAGGACCAGGCTTTCTTTCTTTTCTTCCCTTTGTATTTTGTATTTTTTTTTGTATTATTTTATTTTTAAATTTTAATTATTTTTCTTTCTTTGGAATCAGGCTTATAGGTTCTTGTTCATTTATTGATTTGTTTACTTTTCATTTTTTGTATCAGGCCTCTTTTTCTTTTTTTTTTTTTCCCCCTTCTTTCTTTCTTTTTCTTTGGAATGAGGCATACTTTTTTGTTGGTCTGTTTGCTTTTTTTCCTTTTCCTATTCTTCAATCAGCCTTATTTTTTTAATCAGATGTCTCAAACAAATCAAAGCACACATACTTAAAGGTCCAAACACTCCCCATTGCAAGAAAGGAGGAACTCTGCAGATAACTTATTTTGGTTAGTCAAACAGAAGAGTGCACCAGAAACACTTCCTGAAGCACCAGGCCCTGGACAATGTATAACTGATTCTTAATATAGTATTATTCTCAGGAGCAGGAAACAACAAGATTTCATAACATATGAAAGAGAGAAACCTAGACATAATGATGAGATGGAGGAATTCTCCCCAAAAGAAAGATCAAGAAGAAATCACGGCCAGAGATTTGCTCAAAACAGATAAAAGCAATATATCTGAACAAGAATTTAGAACAACAGTCATAAGAAGACTAGCTGGGCTTGAAAGAAGCATAGAAGATACCAGAGAAGCCCTGGCTATGGAGATAAAAGACCTAAAATCTAGTCAGGCCAAAATAAAAATGCTATAACAGATGCAAAACTGACTGGATGTAATCACAGTAAGGATGGAGGAAGCAGAGAAACAAATAAGATATAGAAGATAAAATAATGAAGCTGAAAAGAGGGAAAGAGGACTGTAAGATCACAAATATAGATTTAGGAAACTCAGTGATTCTACAAAGCGAAATAATATCCATTTAATAGGAGTCCCAGAAGAAGAAGAGTGGGGAGAAGGGAACAGGAGTTTTTATTTGAACAAAGTGTATCTGAGAACTTCCCTAATCTGGGGAAGGAAACAGGCATTCGAGTCCAAGAGGTACAGAGAACTCCCCTCAAATCAACAAAAACATGCCAACACCCAGACATATCATAGCGCAACTTACAAAATACAATGATAAAGAGAAATCTGAAGGCATCTAGGGACAAAATGGCCTTAACCTAAAAGGGTAGACACTTAACGTTAACAGCAGATCTGTACACAGAAACTAGGTAGGCCAGAAAGAAGTGTCATGAGATGTTCAATATGCTAAATGGGAAAAATATGCAGCCCAGAATTCTGTATCCATCAATGCTGTCATTCAGAATAGAAGGAGAAATAATTTCTAGGACAAGCAAAAGCAAAAGGAGTTTGTGAACACTAAACCAATTCTGAAAGAGATATTAAAAGGGACTCATTCAGTGAGAAAGAGAAACCAAAACTAAACAAACAAACAAACAAAAAACAGAGACTGAAAGGAAGAGACACAATCTACAGGGACAGTGACTTTACAGGTAACACAATGGCACTAAATCCATATCTATCAATAATTACTTTGAATGTAAATGCTCTGATCAGAAGACATAGGGTATCACACTGGATAAAAAAGATACCTGTTGATATGCTACTTAGAAGAGACTTATTTTATTTTTTTTAATTTTTTTTTAAAGATTTTATTTATTTGACAGAGACAGAGACAGAGACAGCCAGTGAGAGAGCGAACACAAGCAGGGGGAGTGGGAGAGGAAGAAGCAGGCTTCCAGCGGAGGAGCCTGATGTGGGGCTCGATCCCATAACGCCGGGATCACGCCCTGAGCCAAAGGCAGATGCCTAACAACTGCGCTACCCAGGCACACCAGAAGAGACTTATTTTAGACCCAAAGATACCTCCAGGTTGAAAGTGAGAGGGTGAAGAATCATCTATCATGCTAATGAACATCAAAAGAAAGCAGGAGTAGCCATACTTATATCAGACACACTAGATTTTAAACCAAAGACTGTAATAAGAGATGAAGAAGGGCACTATATCAAAATAAAGTGGTCTATCCACCAAGAAGATATAACAATTGTATATATTTATGCCCCCAACTTGCAAGCAGCCAAATATATAAATCAAATAATAACAAACTTAAAGAAACTCATTGATAATAATACAATGATAGTAAGGGACTTTAATACTTTACTGACAACAATGGACATATCATCTAAGCAGATCAACAAGGAAACAATAGCTTTGAATGACACACTAGGCCAGATGGACTTAACAGACATATTCAGAGCATTTCATCCTAAAGCAGCAGAATACATACTCTTTTTGAGTGCACATGGAGCATTCTCCAGAACAGATCACATACTGGGTCACAAATCAGGCCTTGATCAGAACAAAAAGATTAAAATAGCACCATGCATATTTCCAGACCACAACACTATGAAACTTGAAGTCAACCATAAGAAAAAATTTGGAAGGACCAAAAATATATGGAGGTTAAAGAATATCCTACTAAAGAATGAATAGAAATTAAAGAAGAAATTAAAGAAGAAATTTTAAAAAAATACATGGAAGCAAATGAAAAATCACAACAGTCCAAAACCTTTGGGATGCAGCAAAAGCAGTCCTAAGAAGGAAGTATATAGCAATACAGGATTTCCTCAAGAAACAAGAAAAGTCTCAAATACACAACCTAAAGGAGCTGGAAAAAGAACAGCAAATAAAGCCTAAAATCATCAAAAGAAGGGAAATAAGATTAGAGCAGAAATTAATTTAATAGGACAGATCAACAAAACTAGGAACTGCTTCTTTGAAAGAATTAACAAAATGGTAAACTCCTAGCCAGACTTATAAAAAAGAAAAGAGAAAGGAACCAAATAAATAAAATCACAAATGAAAGAGGGGCAATCAAAACCAACACTGAAGAAATACAAACAATTATAAGAACATATTATGAGCAATTTTATGCCAATAAATTAGACAATCTGGAAGAAATGGATGCATTCCTAGAAACATGCAAACTACCAAAACTGAAACAGGAAGAAATAGAAAATTTGAACAGACCTATAACCAGCAAAGAAATTCACTCAGTCATCAAAAATCTCCCAAGAAACAAGAGTACAGGGCCAAATGGCTTCCCAGGGGAATTCTATCAAACATTTTAAAAAGAATACTTATTCTTCTCATGTTTTAAAAAACAGAAATGGAAGGAAAACTTCCAAACTCTTTCTATGAGGCCAGCATTACTTTGATCCCCAAACCAAACAAAGATCCCACTAAAAAGGAGAATTACAGACCATTATCCCTGACGAACATGGGAAACATGCAAAAATTATCAATAAGATATTAGCTAATGGAATCCAACAGTAATTAAAAGGATTATTCACCACGACCAAGTGGGATTTATTCCTGGGCTTCAGAGGTGGTTCAATAATCACAAATTAATCAACACAGTATGTCACATAAATAAAAGAAAGGATAAGAACCATACCATCCTCTCAATAGAAGCAGAAAAAGCATTTGACAAAATACAGCATCCTTTCTTGATAAAAACCCTCAAGAAGGTAGAGATAGAAGGAACATACCCCACCATCATAAAGGTCATATTCGAAAGACTCATGGCAATATTATCCTGTATGGGAAAAAGCTGAGAGCTTTCCCCCTAAGGTCAAGAATACAACAGGGATGTCCACTCTCACCACTGTTGTTCAACAGAGTACTGGAAGTCGTAGCCTCGGCAGTCAGACAACGAAAAGAAAAAAAAAAAAAAGCATCCAAATTGGCAAGGAAGAAATCAAATTTTCACTCCTCACAGAAGACATTATACTGTATGTAGAAAACCTGAAAGTCTCCACCAAAAAAAAAAAAAAAAAAAAAAAAAATCCCGATGATGGATGATGGATAGCTCCACGAATTCAGTAAAGTTGTGAGATACAAAATCAATGTATAGAAATCTGCTGCATTTCTCCACACCAATAATGAAGCAACAGAAAGAGAAACAGAAATCAAGGAATCATTCCCATTTACAATTGTACCAAAAATCATGATACCTAGGAATAAACCCAACTAAAGTGGGAAAAGATCTGTACTCTGAAAACCAGAGAAAGAAATTAAAGAAATTGATGAAGACACAAAGTGGGAAAACATTCCATGCTCATGGATTAGAAGAACAAACATTTTAAAAATGTCTATGTTACCCAAAGCACTCTACACATACAATGCAATCCCTATCAAAATAACACCAGCATTTTTCAGAGCTAGAACAAACAATTCTAAAATTTGTATGGAACCAGAAAAGACTCTGAATAGCCAAAGTAATGTTGAAAAAGAAAACCAAAGTGGGAGGCATCACAATTCCAGACTTCAAGCTATATTACAAAGCTGTAATGATCAAGACAATATGGTACTGGCTCAAAAACAGACACATAGATCAGTGAAACAGAATAGAGAACCCAGAAATGGACCCACAACTATATGGTCAACTAATCTTTTACAAAGCAGGAAGGAATATCCAATTGAAAAAAAAGACAGTCTCTTCAACAAATGGTGTTGGGAAAACTGGACAACAACATGGAGAATAATGAACTTGGGCCACTTTCTTACACCATATACAAAAATGAATTCAAAATGGATGAAAAACCTAAATGTGAGACAAAAAAAAAAAAATCAAAATCCTAGAGTAGAACACAGGCAGCAACTTCTTTGATCTCACCTGCAGCTACTTCTTACTAGAAATGTCTCTGTAGGCAAGGGAATCAAAAACAAAAATGAACTATTGTGATCTCATCAAGATGAAAACCTTCTGCATAGTGAAGGTAGCAATGAACAAAAGAAAAAGACAACTGATGGAATGGGAGAAGATATTTTCAAATGGCATATCGAATAAAGGATTAATATCCAACATCTATAAAGAACTTATCAAACACAACACCAAGAAAACAACTAATCCAGTTAAGAAATGGACACAAGACATAAATAGTCACTTTTCTAAAGAAGATGTTGAGTTTGTTAACAGACACATTAAAACGTACTGAACATCACTGATCATCAGGGAAATACAAATCAAAACCACAATGAGATACTACCTCATACCTGTCAAAATAGTTAAAATTAACAACTCAGAAAACAACAGATGTTGGTCAAGATGTGGCAAAAGGGAATGCTTTTGTACTGTTGGTGGGAATGCAAACTGGTGTAGTCACTATGGATAACAGTATGGAGGTTCCTCAAAATTTAAAAATAGAACTACCCTATGACCAAGCAAGTGCACTACTACATATTTATCCAAAGGATATAAAAATGCTGGTTCTAAGGGACACATGCACCCTAATATTTATAGCTGCCTTATCAACAATAGCCAATCTATGGAAAGAGCCCAATGTCATTGACTGGTGAATGGATAAAAAAAGATATGATTATATATATGTGTGTGTAAGTGTGTGTGTGTGTGTGTGTGTGTGTGTGTAATATTACTCAGAAATCAAAAAGAATGATATCTTGCCATTTGCAACAACATGGATGGAACTAGAGTATATAATGCTAAGGGAAATAAGGCAGTCAGAGAAAGACAAATATATTATTTCACTCATATGTTGAATTTGAGAAACAAAACAGGTAAACATTGAGGGATGAAAGAAAACATAAAATAAGATAAAGACAGAGAGGGAGGCAAATCATAGGAGACTCTTAACTATAGAGAACAAACAGGGTTACTGGAGAGGAGGTGTGTGGGAAGATGGACTAAGTAGGTGATGGGCATTAGGAAGGCATTTGTTGGGAGAAGCATTAAGTGTTATATGTAAGTGATGTATCACTAAATTCTATTCCTAAAACCACTACTACACTATATGTTAACTCACATCATTTTGAATGGAAAATTAACATAAATGTCTCAAGATTGAATTAGAAGTAGAAAATTTTATCAGACCATTATTAACAATGAAATTAAGTTAGTAATAAAAAAACTCCCAAACAAAAGTCCAGGACCAGATGACTTCACAAATGAATTCTACCAAATATTTAAAGAAGAGTTAATATCTTGTCTTCTCAAACTATTTTTAAAAATAAAAGAGAAAGGAGAGCTTCCAAATTCATTCCATGATTCTAGCATTACCCTGATACAAAAGAACAGAAAAAGACACCACAAAAAGCAAAAACAAACAAATAAACAAATACTACAGGTCAATATCTCTGATGAACATAGACACAAAAATTCCCTAAATATTAGCAAACTGAATCAAACAATACATTTAAAAAATATTTACCATGATCAAATGGAATTTATTCCAGGAATGCAAGGATAGTTCAATATTCACAAATCAATCAAGAGGTTATGGAGTATCAACTAGAGAAGATAAAAATTGTATGATAACTTCAATAGATGCAGAAAAAGTATTTGACAAAATACTATATATGTTCATGAGAAAAACTTTCAACAAAGTAGGCTTAGAGGAGACATACCTTCATATAATAAAGGTCATAGATGAAAACCCACAGCCAACATCATATTCAGTGGTGAAAAACTGAGAGCTATTCCTCTAAGATCAGGAACAAGACAAGAGAATCCAGTCTTGCCACCTTTATTCAATATAGTACTGGAAGTCCTTGCCATAGCAATCAGACAAGAAAAAGAAATAAAAGGCATCCAAATTAGTAAGAAAGTGGTAAAAGTTTCACTATTTGTAGATGACATACTATATACAGAAAACCCAAAAGACTCCACACACACACACACACACACAAAAACGTACTAGATAGAACTGATAAATGAATTCAGTAAAATAACAGTATAAAATATCAATATACAAAAATCAGTTGCATTTCTCTACACTATAGTGAAGGAGCGGAAAGAGGAATTAAGAAAACAATCCCAATGAAATTTGCACCAAAAATTATAATATATGTAGGAATAAACTTAACCAAGGAGGTGAAAGGTGTGTAAACTATAAAACACTGACAAAATAAATTGAAGATGACACAAACAAATGGATAAGTACTCCATATTCATGGAATGGGAGAACAAATATTGTTAAAATGTTCATAATACACAAAGGAATGTTCAAATTTAATGCAGTCCCTATCAAAATACCAACTGCATCTTTCACAGCAGTATAACAGATAAAACTAAAATTTAGATGGAACTACAAAGATTGCAAATAACCAAAGCAATCTTGAATAACAAACTGAATAACAAACTTGAATAACAAATCACAACCCCAGATTTCAAGATATACTATAAAACTGTAGTAATCAAAATAGTATGGCACTGCAACAAAAGTAGACACACAGATCAATAGAACAGAGTAGAGATCCCAGAAATAAACCTACATGGTCAATTAATCTATGAAAAAAGAGATAAGAATATACAATGGAAAAGGCAGACTCCAACAAATGATGTTGACAAAACTGGATAGCAACAGGCAAAAGAATGAAACTGGGCCACTTTCTTACATCATACACAAAAATAAACTCAAAATGGATTAAAAATCTAAGTGTGAGACCAGAAGCCGTAAAATTCCTAAAATAAAACATAAGCAGTAATTTTTTGACACCAGCTGTAGAAACAGTTTTCTAGATATGTCTCCTCAAGCAAAGAAACAAAAGCGAAATTAAACTATTGGAACTATACTAAAATAAAAAAAGCTTTTGCACACTGAAGGAAACCATCAACTAAACAAAAAGATAAGCCATCAAATGGAAGTAGATATTTGCAAATGTCATATTTGATAAGGGGTTAATATCTAAAATATATGAAGAATTTATACAACTCAACACCAAAAAAAAACAAATAATCTAATTAAACATGGGCAGAAAACCTGAATAATTTCTCCAAAGAAGACATATGGATGGTCAACAGACACATGAAAAGATGCTCATCATTACTAGTCATCATGGAAATGCAAATCAAAACCACAACCTCACACTTGTCAGATGGATAAAATCAAAACACAAGGGGAAAAAAGTGTTGGCAAGGATGTAGAGAAAAAGAAAGTCCCATACACCGTTGGTGGGATTGCAAATTGGTACAGCTACTGTGGAAAATAGTATGAAGGTCCCTCAAAAATTTAAAAATAGAAACACCATATTGTCCAATAATTCCAGTACTGGTTATTTACCCAAAGAATATAAAAAATACTGATTTAAAAAGATATATGCACCCCCTTATTTCCCCATTATTAACAAAATCAAAATATGGAAGAAACCCAAGTGTCAATCCATAGATGAATGAATAAAGAATGAATGTATAAACACACACACACACACACACACACACACACACACTGGAATATTTTCATCCATAAAAAAAAAAAAAAAAGACTGAAACCCTGCCATTTGCAACATCATGGATAGATTTAGCATGTATAATGCCAAGTGAAGTTAGTCAGAAAGACAAATACCATATAATGTCACCCATATATGGAACAACTATTGTGATTAGCACTAAGTAATATATAGAATTGTTGACTTATTATATTGTACATCTGAAACTAATATAATACTGTATGTTAATTATACTTGAATTAAAAGGTTAAAAATTTTAAAAATGAAATAACCTGATTTAAAAATGGGCAGTTTACTTGAATATACATTGTTTTCAAAAAGAAGTACAAATGTTCAATGGTGCATGAAAAGATCTTAATAATCACTAATCATCAGAGAATGCAAATCAAAACTATAATGACATAATACCTCACGCCTGTCAGATTGGCTATATAAGTGACTGTGGTTTCTTTACCAAATAAAGCTTTGGCCTAGACTAGTCTTTTTCTAGATAGATTTGTATCTATATAGATTTCTAGATACTTCCTACTTTCCTTCTTTTTGTCCTACCTTACATGGTGTAAAATATGCATCATTGTCTGAAGTCCTCACCTTCTTTCTTCCCCCAAAATATCTTGTACATACTACCAAACTTGGTGTCTGCTTCTCTGCTGACCTGAACAAATGCAAATGGTACCAAGAGTTGTCTAAAAACATATATTAATAGGGGATTTTTGACTGGCTCACTCATTGCTGGAAAGGCAAAAAGTACATCGTTCTGCATCATGGGACACAGACAATCAGTCACATAAGGTGGCAGCCATTTGCAAAAGTTTTTACTAATGGTGATATGAGAAAATGGCAGATGCAAGGGGAGTATAGGTGTGATGTTCAAACATTTGTAAAATACTAGAGGAGGGGAATTTGTAGGGTGTCTACAAAGACAGTGGAGTTGACTGGTTACTATTTAATTGTGTCAAAGTCCTTTAGAGAGGTAGGAGGAAACTAAGGGCTCCTGACAAACAATTCAAGGTGAAGTGCAAGAGTCAGAGCACTTCTTTGGTAAGTTACAAAGAGACATTTATCTCCTTCATTAGAAGAGCTGTTAGAGTTGGGCAATGATTTGAAAAGGCAATAATGTCACAGACCTACACACATTTGAATGTTCAGCCAATATAGATATGTCATGCTATCTTTAGGGCGTAGGACCCTGAAATATGGGATAAGGACATCTGAATTGATATACATGAGGACACTGGCTCTGATTATAACTAGGGTTGAATACTATCATAATTCCAATGGACATTTGATGGGCTTGGAAAAGGAGAAAAACTATATATTGAAGGAGTTGCAAAAACAGCTGGCAGAGAAATACCCCTGGGATTGGTTGATCAAGACAGCTGAATACCAGACTGGGTAAGAAGTAATTCATTGATGTGAGGACCTTTCCTAGAGACATGGAATTTAACAAAGATTGAAAACCTGTCACAGTGAGCAACAAAATAAAGATCCTCTAATGCTGAGGAAGACATTGATGCTGGAGGTGTAATGGACACTTACGCTACTTTATAAGAGGTGGTAAAGATTGCTCTTGTCCATGATGGCCTAGCACCTGGAATTTGCAAAGCTGCCCAAGCTTTAGACAAGTGTCAAGCCCATCTTTGTGTGCTGGCATCTGTAATGAGCTTATGTATGATGAATTGGTGGAGGCCCTTTGTGCCGAACACCAAAACAACTTCATCAAGGTAGATAACAAGAAACCCGGGGAATAGGTAGGCTTCTGTAAAACTGACAGAGGGAAAATGCTGAAAGTGGTTGGTTGCAGTTATGTGGTAGTCAAGGACTATGGCAAAGAGTCTCAGGCCAAGGACGCCATTGAGAAATACTTCAAGTTCAAGAAATGAACAAATAAAAACTTGGTTCTTTAGTAAGAGGAGGCAGGGGAGGGAGCAGGAGAGAAGGGGGAGGAAGAGGAAAAGGCAGCAGCAGCTGCTGCCTGTGGAGTCACATAGCTAGAGAGACATTTCAGTACACAGTCGATGTAAATATTTCACTGGAAACCTGACAACGTGGCACCAGGATGTACTGGGGGTATCCTAGTAAGAGATTATTAGAATGGAATTATAGGATTTGAGTTTGTGCTTAGTCATTTCATTTTTTGTAGCATTTAGGAAAGTGAGACTTGCTTTGTTATAAGGAAGTACGGATATTCATATGATTAGTTTTTAACAAACCTATCTAGAAAAGACTAGGTCTAGGCCAAAGCTCTATTTCGTTAAACACACACACACACAGTCACTTACATTAGCCAGGACAGAAGTATGTTTGGCCATTTTTGTGTTTTGGACAATGTTCGTGTTTTATCTACATTCAGGTATAATTACAGAATGATCTTGTTTTTGTCTTGATTCATCATGGTCACAGAGCAGCCTTGTTTAATGTTGATATTCTGTGACTTATTTTATATTCAGCCTAGAACGTAAGACCTAGCTGAGCATACTAGGCTACTTCCTAAATGCCAGCACTGCTTTTCTCTTTCTCGGTAGTACTTGTATTTGAAAGGAAATAATTTAGGGGCACCTGGGTGGCGCAGTCCTTAAGCATCTGCCTTCAGCTCAGGGTGTGATCCCAGCGTTCTGGGATCAAGCCCCACATCAGGCTCCTCCGCTATGAGCCTGCTTCTTCCTCTCCCACTCCCCCTGCTTGTGTTCCCTCTCTCGCTGGCTGTCTCTGTCAAATAAATAAATAAAATCTTTAAAAAAAATGAAAGCAAATAATTTAAAATAAATATGCATACAGAAATAAATACATTTGGGCATGCATTAGCTAACTCAATTACTTTTAATTGCAGTAGAAATTTTAAGTTGAATAATAATCTACTTTTTGTTATTCATAAAATATATGGTACCAGGCAACACAATCACCTGTTGTTGCAGAAGTTTTTATTAAAAAAAAAAACAAAAAACTACTGTATTTTTAAATTTGCCTTCCTTTATTTACAATCACATAGAAAAGTATTTTAAATTGTGTTGCTAAAATATGTTTCAATTTTTTACACTTGTAGGTAAAAACAACAAATATAAAACAACTTGGATAAAGTAATGCTAAATGACTTTAATAAATTAAAAATAACATATACTCGAAGGTCTTCTTTCAGATGACTGTGGGGATAAGACTAGTTGAATAGTTTGCAATCTAATGGAATCAATAAAACAAAATATATACATAAAAAAAGACCTCCCAAAGCTGAAGAAAAAAAAAGTCTATAAGTATGAAATGAGTGAAATAAATCTAGGAGCGAAAGAAAATCCATTCCCATGACTCAAAGAATTTCTTTGACAGAGACAAAATTTGAGATAGGATCTGGAGATTTTGATAGGCTGAGAAAGAAAAGCTCATCACTAACTGGCATGCACTATGTACCTGATACCCTACCCACTTGATATAATTTAATCCTACCACAAGCCAATTAACTGAGGCCCAGACAATTTAAGTAAACAGACATCTTTCACACAGCTACCTCTATGCAGAGTCCTTATCTAAGCCCAGATATTGACCCTCAGATCCATACACTTTCCATCATGCAGTGTTGAGAAATACATCTAGAAACAGGCATGCAAGAGTAGCAAAACTGAGGGAAGGGACGAGATAAACAGGATTAAAGCATCCAGGGTTTGTTCAAAATAATTTGACTGGATCATATCATTGGTTTGGGAGGAAAAGGCTAGAAGAAGCCAGAAGATAAATGGAAGATAAGGCTGTAACAGTTGAACCTGCCTTAAGCATTACTGAGAGCAATCAATGGCCAAAGGAATGAAATTAGAAAAACATCAGTTTAAGAAGATTAATGTTATTAAGCAGAAGCGATTGAATGGAAAATAAAGATAAGGAGACCTATTAATTATGGCAACAATAAAGTAAAATCTGACAGAAGTTTGGAAACATTTTCTAAGAATCTCAAGATCTGCAGTGTCATAAAAATAAAGGAAGAATATTAATGTTCAATTGACTAGGGTGTTTTTATTTTTAGGTTGGGTGATTTACCTTGGAAGCACTTCAAAAAGCAATTGGATCACTTTCGTTTTGTGATCATAGCAAATACAAAACAGTATAAACAAAATGTCCTTTATCCTTCTCCAATTTTTGAACAAGCAGTAGAAAATTAATTAAGAATACATATATGGAAAATAATAGTAGTATATACTTACTTATTTCAACATTTTTACAATGCTTAAACTCTTTGCCAACATTACAAATATCACCTTATTTAATTCGCACAATTCCATGAGTCAGAGTATATGCTATTGTATCTAAATTTAACAGAGAAATAAACCTAAGCATAGACAGGTTAAGTAATGTATCCAAGGTAATACACAGTGGATAATAAACCTGGGGTTTGGGCCCAGGTAGTAAAGTTCCCAAGACTAGACTCTTAACACCATTTTACTAAGTTGATTCCCTATTCATTGCTCCTAATTTAAATGATGAAGATAATATGGCAAGCATATTTTAATTATTTTCACTCATTTCTCTTTTAGAAAACATAAGTGGTCTATTATTCAATAAATGAAAATACTGTTATTATTTCTATAAATTCCATACATGAAGTTTTTATTTTGTGGTCATAAATATAATTTTCCTATATTGGCATAAGGTAATTCTTGATTTTAAGAATATGTAATTAAGAGGCCAAATTATAGAGGTTGCACAGGCCCAGTCAAAGCTATATAGAAGGAGGGAATGATATAGATAAAAGCAAAGAAATTCAAATTGATATATTTTGGTGCCTATTACATGCAAGACCTTATGACTATTGTGTAACGTACAATTCATCTGTGTTCCAGGAGATGGCAATATAGTGGTAGATTAAATAATGATATACATATTTATTCTGATGATGAGTGCCATTAAGGTATTTAAATACAATTATAACTGAAATGAGGGAAATACCAAGTTCAGGGGAAAGAATCAGAAAATGCTCTCAGCAGAAGATATTTTCTAATGCTCAAGAAATGAGGAGAATTTTTTTTGTAAAGATTTTGTCTATTTGACAGAGAGAGAGGGAGAGCCAGTGGGCACAAGCAGGTGGAATGGCAGAGGGAGAAGGAGAAGCAGGCTCCCTGCTCAGCAGGGAGCCGGATGCAGGGCTTGATCCCAGGACCCTGAGATCATGACCTGAGCCGACGGCAGATGCTTAACCCACTGAGCCACCCAGGCACCCCAAGAAATGAGTAGAATTTTAACAAGTTTAAATAATAGAAATATTCATCTAGGCAGAAGTAAAAGTATAGGCTGTTGGTCAAGACATAGAGGGTAATGCTTTCAGGCATATTGACTTGGAGTGTAGCAAAAATGTTAGAGGACCGTTTACATCCCATATGGTACTAGCAAAATAAAGACCTTCAGTGGTTAGACTATTCCCTCTCTCAGTACATATGTTTCAGACTTATTAGGACATACTAAATTTGAAACCCTGATGAAAGGAATCAAAATAGAAGGGGTAGAATATGTTAAAAAAATACTTGATAAGTCAAAATATGGAAGCCCCAAATAATTGGGAAAATATTTCTTCCTATCATAAAAACAGACAGGAAAGGTAAGGTTTCAATGAATTTGATAAAATATATTTGGGGTAATTCAGTCTTTTCAGTTAGCCAGTAAGACATGATAAAGTGATAACCCACGCTCAAACTGTATAGAGGCTTAAGGACCCTTACTCAGAAGAATGGGATATAGAATAAAAGCTGAACATACAGATTGCTGAACAGCAATGAACTATCAGCAGAGATTAGGTAACATGAATTCCAAATGTATATGATAGAGATTTCAATACTGCCCGGGAAACTTCAAAAGCCTGAAATAGAAGAAAAGAAATGGACGATGAGCTGCTTCCTGGATCTACCAATTATAAAGTTATCAGTTGGACCAAATCAGTCAATATTTAAAAGTATTTTTGTATTCATAATAATTTTGTCTACATGTTACACCTGTTACTGATAGAGAAGAATTAAAATACCAACTACAATTAGAATTGGCTGCTTATTTTTCACTTTGGCTAATTTTGGGTTTAGGTTTTTTGAACCATCTAGAGTATGGTAAGATATGTATGTGATCCAAAACAGGAGGTTAGGATATAAAAATATAAAATGATGTGCCCAAAAGGCATAATAATTTAGAATATAGCAAAATGTTATATATAGAATCCCAATTAAAATTTGAGGCATTTGTACTGAACAGGAAATAATCAAAACCTTACTGAGCCTTATTTTTGTTTTTTGTTTTGCTTCCTAGTTTTTAGGGTTGCTATGTCTTCTTAACTAATTAATATATTGATCATTATGAAATGTCCTCCTTTATCCCTGGTGATATTCCTTATGCTGTATTCTATTTTGTCTGATAGTAATAAACACTTCTTGGTTTGTTTTTTGTTTTTGCTTTTAGTGTCTTTATGTATAAAGTATATTTTTACAGATGTCATATAAATAGATGTGTCATAATTTCTAATTATATGACAATCTTTTAATTGGAATGCTGAAAAATATTTAATGTAATTTTTGATATTGCTGGATTTTTAAAAATTCAATTAGCCAACACATGGTACATCATTAGTTTCAGATGTAGAGTTCAATAATTCCTCAGTTACGTATAATACTCAGTGTTCATCATACCACGTGCACTCCTTAATGCCCATCACCCAAATACCCTATCCCCCCTATGCTTGCGTCCTATGCTTAAGAGCCTCTCATGGTTTTTCTCCCTCTCTGATGACTTCTCATTCAGTTTCCTTCCCTTCCCCTATGATCCTCTGTGCTGTTTCTTATATTCCACATATGAGTGAAACCATGATAATTGCTTTTCTCTACTTGACTTATTTTTCTCAGCATAATACCCTCTAGTTCCATCCACATTGATGAAAATGTTAAGTATTCATTCCTTTCTGATGGCTGAGTAATATTCTATTGTGTATATAGATACCACCTCTTTATCCATTCATCTGTTGATGGACATCTCGGCTCTTTCCAGTTCGGCTATTGTGAACAAAGCTGCTATAAACCTTAGGGTTCAGGTGCCTCTTTGGATCCCCACATTCATATCTCTGGGGTAAATACTAGTAGTGCAATTGCTGGGTCATAAAGTAGCTCTATTTCAACTTTTTGAAGAACCTCCATACCATTTTCTAGAGTGGCTGTACAAGCTTGCATTCCGACCAACAGTGTAGGAGGGTTCTCCTTTCTCCACATCTTCACAACATTTGTTGTTCCCTGTCTTGTTAATTTTAGCCATTCTAACTGTGTAAGGTAGTATTTTCTTGTGGTTTTGGTTTGTATTTCCCTGATGCCAAGTGATGAGCATTTTTTCATGTGTCTGTTGACCATTTGTATGACTTCTTTGGAGAAATGTCTGTTCATGTCTTCTCTCCATTGCATTACCTGTAAAGTCCTTGTTTCTGTGGATTGTCTGTTTCTTTCTGCTCTATGTTACTTTTTGGCTCTCTCTTGACTTACAGGATCCCCTTTACTATTTCTTGCAGGCTGGTTTAGTGATCACAAATTCTTTTAGTTTCTATTTGTCCTGGAAGCTCTTTATCTCTCCTTCCATTCTGAATGATAGCCTTGCTGGGTAAGGTATTTTGCCAGCCCTTTCTGGCCTCCCCGGTCTCTGTGGATAGGTCTGCTGCCAGTCTAATGTTCCTACCCTTATACTTTAAGGACCTTTTGTCTCAAGCTGATTTCAGGATTGTCCCTTTATCTCTGAAATTTACAAGCTTCAATGTTATATGTCAGGGTACTGATCTATTTTTATCGATTTTGAGGGCGAATTCTCTCTGCCTCCTGGACTGGAACACCTGTTTCCTTCCCCAGATTCGGGAAGTTCTCAGGTATGATTTGTTCAAATATACCTACTGTCCCTCTCTCTTCCCCCCCCCCAATCCCAATAATTCTAATATTGTTTTGCTTTATGGTATTGCTGATTTCTCAAAGCCTCCCCTCATGGCCCATTAGTTGTTTTTCTCTCTTTTCCTCGGCTTCCCTCATTTCCATCATTTTTTTCTTCTATGTCACTGACACTCTCTTTTGCTGCAGTTATCCTAGCTGTTAGAGCGTCCATTTTAGACCCATCTCTGTTAAAGCATTTTTAATGTTGGCATTATTAGATTTTATTTCTACACTAAGAGATTCTCTAGTGTGTTTTATGCTTTTTTGAAGTCTAGCTAGTAACTTTATAATTGTTACTCTGAATTCTATTTCTGACATTTTACTTATATCCATATCTATTAGATCTATGGCAGAGAATATTACCTCTGGTTCTTTTGCAGTGAATTTCTCCTTCTAGTCATTTTGTCCAGAGAAGAATAGATGAATGAAAGGACAAAATTAAAAAAATATATATATCAACCACAAACTCAGTGAAATACACAGTAGACAAATCTGAAGATGTCAGAAACCAAAAAAGAAAAAAAAGGAGGTAGGGGAGAGAATATAATCTCATAGGTGGACAAGACAGGGTGATCCACTTGGTCCCGTGTGTATTTTTGTCTGTTAGAAGACACTAAATCCCAAAATTGTAAAGAAAGAAAAACTACACACACACACACACATACACACACACACACACATAAAATTGAATATAGTGAAAGGAAGTCAAAACCAAAGAATATATCCATAAAATGTAAATGTAAAAATGAAAATTTTAAAAACTTAAAGAGTTGATAAAATAAAAACCTTGCAAAAGTGGTCATTTTTCTATTTGTAGAATTGCAACAATTATTTTCTTACATCTCAGGTTGAATTCACAGGTGTTCAGAATGATTTGATAGATAACTAGCTGAATTCAAGGGACCAGATGAAACACGGGTCCCTTATTCTTCTACCATCTTCCCTCTTCCAATTGATACAGCTGGATTTAATCATCCATCTTGGTATTTATTTTTATTTGTCCCATCTGTTTTTTTGTTTCCTTTTTCTTTTTTGCCCTTTTTAAATTGAATAGTTGCTTTTTAAGTATAGTATATTATCTCCACCATTGGTTTGTTAGTTATCTCTCTTTTGTCTTTTATGTATTTTCTCTAGTGCCTAAAGTATCTCATTTTAACAAGTTTCATTCTACCTTTAAATAACATTGTTATTTCACATATGTTATAAAAAATTTTCAGCAGTGTATTTCCACTTCCCTTTATTTTTATTATTCTGCATATTTGTATATTTTATTTTTCTTCATCCTGACTTGATTATCTTTATCACTTCTCAATTGTATACACCTTATTTTTCTTTAGTGGTTACAACAGTGGTTAATAACAATACTTAAGAAAATATGAAACTCATAATTAAAAGACCACAAATCCATCTTCTCCTTGAAATCATTTGGTGATTAGGGGAATTTAAACTTTCTTTATTAACATTGTGAAGTAAGAGAAACAGTAGTCAAAGCACAGGGTTTTTAAAAGTAGGAAATTTAACAGGAGTGCATCTAGTAATAAGCTGGATGCCTAACGGTCCATTTTGAAACACGTATTACAGAAATGTACTGCTCCTAATGCAGATTTAACCCCCCCCCGAATTAATCATTTTAAGACTTTGGGCATCCAGGGAAACTCAAGCTTTAATATTGATTAAACATTGACTGAGATTTATCAGGTACCTGGAATAAGTAAATGGTAAGACTCTTTTTAGAGAAGATTTCTTACCTTTACCTTTGGAATTACAAATAATTCAAAAAATAATTGGACCATATAAAGTGCTCAGTTTAAACCACACAAGGGTAAACAAGATTGGAAGTCAATATTAAAGCAAGAACAAGGGCAACAAATAGAAAAAAATAACAAATATGGTAGATGCAAATCAACTTTATCAGTAATCACTTTGAACAGTAATGGTCTAAATGTTCCAATTAAAAAACAGAAACTGTCAGAGTGCATCAAAAAACAAGACCCAACAATATGTTGTCTACAAGAAACCCACTTTAAATATTATTATCCATATAGCTTAAAAGTAAATGGATGGGAGAAAATATACCAGGTGAACACTAAACAAAAGAAAGCAGGAGTAGCTATATTAATTTCAGATAAAGCAGACTTCAAAGGAAAGTTACCAGGAATAAAGAGCATTATATAATGATAAAGGGGTTAATTTCCCAAAAGGTAACACCATCAACAGACCATCAAACTGTGTGAAGCAAAAAGTATTGGAATCTCAAAGAGAATAAGATGAAGTCACTATTATCACTGGAGACTTCAAAACCCCTCTATCAGAAACTGACAGGTCTAGCAGAGAATCAGTAAGGACATAGTTGAACTTGACATCATTATCAATAAAATGGATATAATGGACAACTATATACTACTTCATTTGACAGTAGCAGAATACACATTCTTCTCAAGCTCACATAGAACATTCACCACCATTGACCACATTCTGGGCCATACAATGTGCCCTAATAAAATTAAGAAGAATAGAAATCATACAATGTCCACTCTCAGACCACAATAAAATTAAACTAGAAATCAATAATGGAAAGATAACTGAAAAATCTCAATACATGGAGATTAACTTTTCTATATAACACACGGGTCAAAGAAAAATTATAAGAGAAATTTAAAAATATTGAATTAAATGAAAATGAGAACACAACTTTCCAAAATTTGTGGGATACAGAAAAAAGCCATTTGTAGAGGGAAATTTCTAGCATTGAATTCATATATTTGAGAAGAAGAAAAATCTAAAACCAATAATCTAAGTTTCTACTTTAGGAAACTAGAACAAGAAGGGCATATTAAACCAAAGAAAGCAAAAAAAAAAAAAAAAGAATTAGAGCCAAAACAAATGAAATTTAAAACAGGAAAATAATAGAGAAAAATCAATGAAACCAAAAGCCGGTTCTTTGAAGAGATCAATAAAATCTATAAGCCTCTTGCTAGGCTAAGAAAAAAGAGGACATAAATTACTAATATCATAAATTAAATAGGGGTATCACTATAGATCCTATGGACATTAAAAGGATAATAAATACTGCTAACAACTTCATGCCCACAGATTTGAATACCTAGATGACATGCGCAGTTCCTTGAAAGACACAAGTGCCCAAACTCAAGAAATATATAATCTAAATAGAATCTTTAAGAGAGAGTGTGCATGTGTGTTGTGAGTGGGGGAAGGGGCCAGAGGAAGGGGGGAGGAGGAGGGAGAGGGGGAGGGAGAAAGAGAATCTTAAGCAGGCTCTATGCCCAGTGGGAACCCAGTCTCACAACCCCATGATTATGACCTCAGCTGAAATCAAGTGTCAGATGTTTTAACCAACCTAGCCACCTGGCTGCCCCTGAATAGACCTATATTAATGAAATTGCAACAATAATTGAAAATCTTCTAAAACAGAAACCACCAGGCATTGATGGGTTCAATAATGAATTCTACCAAACATTTAAGGAAGGAAGTATATCAATTCTTTACGTTCCTTTTCAGAGAATAGAAAGAAGTATTTTCTAACTTGTTCTATGAGCCTAGAATTATCTTAATATCCAACCAAATACATTACAAGAAAACTATAGACCACCATCAGTAATAAACAGATGCAAAAATCCTCAACAAAATATTAGGAAATCTGATCCAACAATGCATAAAAAGTCTCCATTTGTTTAGTTATTTCATTTCATTCATCAAAGCTTTGGGTGATTATGATGTATCAATGTAGGTTCATCAATTGCCATCAATGTATTGCTCTGGTAGGGGATATGGATAATGGAAGGTTATGCATGTGTGGAGGAGGGGTATATAGGAAATCTCAGTACCTTCCCCTCAGTTTTGCTAGAAACTAAAAACTGCTCTAAAAAAGTAAATTCTTAATTATCCCACATCCAAAGATAAAGAGGCACATAAGAAAACTAGACTTTATGTACCAGAATAAGAAAACATAAAACAACCAAAACAGATCCTAAAGTATTAAGATTCTAAAATTATCACATGAGGCTTTTAACTATATATAAATATTTTGTAAAAAGAAATGAGACACGCTTTAAAATATTTAGGGAAAAAGAAGCCATTAAAAACAAAATTTTGAAAAATAAACAAATCTTTTAGAATATACCCACAGAAATTAAAAGCTTATTGGTAGGCTTAGCTGAATTAGTGTATTAGAAGCTAAATTAAAAAGGATGATCCACACAGAGCAACTTTCAACAGTTTAATGTGGTACCAAACTGAGTTAAAGTAGGAGCTATACATAGATGAAGCAGCATTTAATACTTCATATAAAGCAATGCATATTTTTAAAAGTCAAAATGCACATATCTACATGGGTGTGTTTTGCTGAGAAGTTAGGTCTGTTGTAGACCGGAAACCATATGTTGTGATTTCACATCTTATTTTTTCTTAGATATTTCTACTTCCAGTAAACATAGTTAATAGGCAAATAATGTACATATAGATTTTTGGAGTGTCTGTTATCCAATGTATATACTCCCACAACTTTCATGAAGAAATACCCTATTATTGATTGGTATTTTGTTGTAAAATGAATAGCAAAATTGGAAGGTATATGGCCAAATTGCAAATACTGTGTTCACAAAATAAAAAATCCATTGTTCAAACAAAGTGGATGATCCAGAGAACACACAGAGGGAAAAAAATAGTAACTTTAAAATACAGAGAAATGGTAAGAGACATGAGGATAGAGTAATAAGGTCCAAAACATAATATGCACATGACGAAACCTGATTTGTCCACTTGTTATAGTTTTGATTTCATATCTTTGTAATCTACATAAAGAATAAAAGTTTGTCAATTTATAAAATGCTAAATATATTCAACTAACTAAATCAACTAAATAAACTAAATCAACTCTCTGCCTATGAAGTTCAAAAATACAACATGTTTTATGAATTATCAGAGATACAAGTAGCTTGATAAATGAGAATCAAATGAAATTGGTTCCATGTATAATGAAGTATTTATTTTTACATCTACCTCAAAGGTATAAGAGGAATAGACTGGTCTTCATATGTTAAACATAATTATTTATATTCTGCATATTTAAAATTTAACCACATCAATTTTGTCTTTGTTAAATAATTATCCAAAATATTGTGAAATTGTCTTATGATCCTGATAACTATTCTGAAGCTACTAATTGCCCTGTATTCTTGAACTAGCATAAAAACACATTGTTAGGTTATTTTCTATGTTTACATTAATCAAAGCAAGCCAAAGAAAACTTTGTTAATGACAAAAAATATATAAAGAAATAGAAACAAAATTAAAACTCAAAAGTACTAGAGTAAGAAGGAAGAGGTCATGCTGAAGATGTGTTCACATATCCTGACATGCAATATCTTTACCTTGTAAAGAATTTTTTAAAATTCATTTTTGTAATGAGCTTAAAATATTCCCAAAATCAAAATATCTCAGTTGCTTGCATTTCTATGACAAAGATCATGAGGTGGTCCCTTCACAGACTTACACTGCTAGTAGGAACATTCGACAGACATAAGTAACACATGTGGCCTCAATCAGAGAAACAAAATTGCAATAAATCTCTCTTGGATGTTCCCTAGTTATTTGGTATTTAATATTAAAGGAAAGAATGAAGATCATAAGGCTTATTGCATCACTTATTTCTTTTTAATCAAGAAAATAATTGAATCAGAAGTCTGCAAATGTAATAAAAAATATGTTTCTTTTTTCTAACTCTTTAATATATCTGAGCTGAAAATTAATTTCAAAATAAAAGTACTATGCTTTCCAGTATTTAAGAAAAACAAACAAACACTTAAATTGGAAGTGATTGCATGGCAACAAATCCAAACTATGAAAGACTGAGTATCTGGCAAAATGTGACATTTATGCCAAGATAGGGATGAAGGAAAAAGTTACCTATCCTTAGATTTCAGAGTGATATTGAAATATCCCTAAAAGCATGTGTTAGAGTTCTGGAAGGTCCATTCAGTGATTCTTTGATTAGAATGAGAAGAGTCTGGCAATGAGAGAAGTGAAGACTATCTGTACAGCTCAAGTATGATATAGAATGGGAATAAAAGTGAACTCAAGTAGAAATCATGCTGACACATCCTTTTTTCTTTTTACATTATAGTTTATTATCCAAAAATGACTCTTTGTATTGTGGAATGTTTCCTAATAAATGTTTCATTTAATTCCCACAACTGTTATACTGGGAAAAATACTATCTTGAATTTCTGTTACCCAGTCATTTTACCATATTATTTAAAAAATAAATATTTTAATTATGATAATTTTAAGTATGTAAAAAAATATTTGCAGTGACATAGATTGTCTTCAAGTTTTATCCATAGCCATGTCCTTCTAGGTCATTAACTAGAATTTCCAAATAACACTGATTGATGGTGGTAATCTTGACTACCTATGTTCGCTTTCTCACTGCCACCAACTACACTGCTTCTGTATTCATACCTCCAAGTAAGAGTTGTGCAGGAATGAATCCAAGCAGCAACAATCTACTTTGATCTGAGTTCCTGCCCAGAACACCAAGTCACATCTCCAAGATTTCTACTGAATTTACTAAAAACTCTATCTGATACTGATGCCATTTTCAACTATAAATAGACCCCTCCCTTTTATCAATACTTCCTATTAAATGATGATAATGACCATTTGCAATGATTTCAATATTTCATGATTGCTTAGGAGGACTCTTTATTCTATTAGTTTTATTCTATTCTTGGGAGAATTTTACATAAATGGTTGCTTAATTAAATGGCTCTCTGGCTTTTTTTTGATATAACATATAATTTGCTTCACTTTAATTGTTAATGTAATGTTAATGTTAATGTTAAGTCCAACACTTGTCTGTAATGAGTAACCTGTGCTTTCTACCTGGGAACCTGTAATTTCTTTCTTTTTTTTTTTACAGTATCCTTGGCAATTAGTAAGTTCATTAGGATAAGTCTAGGGTGATGCATGCATTTGTTAAACAGCGTGGGCTCATTGACCCCATTAAATCTGTAGGTTGAATATATTACTAAGTTTAGATACATTTTCTTTATTATGTGTAATAATTACTTCTCCTGCTCTAGATTTTGACTTATCTGGAAATCCTATTGAATCTCCTGGCTCCTCTTTCTAATCTCTCATCTTTTCCCTTTTTGCTTTTCATTTTTGTCTATTTTTTAAAGGGGAGGAGAAGAGTTTTGTTTTGTGTTTGTGTGTTTGTGTATTTTTTTTATTCTTTACCTCATGTTTATTCAGAGTTGTGAAATATTTTCACTTGATTTTACTGATTAAAATCTCAAATAAGCAATGATTAGTCTCCTATTCCATTTATCTATTTTTAAAAATTTATCATCCTTTAAAAAATATCTTTTTAGTCAAAGTGGTTGAACAGTTGTATGTGTTAGGTATATATGTTTTATATGCATATCATTAAAAGTTACAACTTTTTTGTTAAAGTTCCACCAGATATATCTATAAGAAAACCACCAGGTCTATTGAATAGTAATTTTTCTTTAACAGATTATAACTATGTTCCCCAATAATCACTTTAATGTCTCTTAATAACACAAATCAGTTTATTGATATTTCTAGAATAACAGAAAAAGTTTAGTTCTTAAAGAGGTAAGTGGGCAAGCCCTCATCCATCATTCGAAGCATGGCTTGCCTCTGCTGGGAAAACCTGGTGGGCACACCATGCTAACAAGCATAGAATAAACACTCAACATCAAAGTTCCCTCCTTAGAGATGTCAGATGGGGGAACAGGGGATTCCCGTTCTTATATCCACACGGAAATATCCATTTTAACAACTGTGCATGGATGGGGATACCTCTGTGGGAACTGAGGAGTCCAGTAAAGAGGTTCCTACATCCCATTATAGCAAAAAGTCAATAGATGCACTGAAAAGGCTAAGAAGAACAGTTTCACTTCTTCAGCATTCCTCTCCCCTATAGCAGCACAGCTCAGTCCAAGAGAGATCCCTTAACCTATTATTTCTCCCACAGGGGAAAGTAGAAAAGGAGTAAGTGCCTCATTGTGGAACAATGCCCAAGGGGCTAACTTCTGCCTGGTCCCACCCAGATCACTGAGGAAACTGGCATGGCTGGACGGTCTTGTGGGAACTAGGAGCAGGGGAATTGGATGAGAACTCACAACAAGTGAGCATGAAGCTCAAAAACTACCCACAGAACCCACAGATTCTAGCAAGGGCCCTGCCCATGAAATCAATGAGATGTCTGATGTGCAGCCCCTACAAAACTGGCCAAAAAGCTTCCAGGAGATGCACATCCAGCTACTTCAGATGATGTGCATACTCCCATAATGGTGCATGCAAGCCTCTGCAGATGGGCTATGTGAGCCTTAAAGAGGAGTTTTGCAAGACCCTACAGAGAGCAGCAACTCAACTGCAGGATTGGGAGAAAGCACACAACCTTGAACACTACAGGACACTATCTGGAGGGAGGATGGGAGGATCTCAGCACCTAGACTGACTTTGCAGGATTGAAAGAAGGCACAATCCTAAGACTTATCTATTAAAAGGGAACAAGAGGAGTAGGGCAGGAACATCCATAGAAAAAAAACCTGAGTAACTTCCAAAATCTCTAGCTGGGCTGACTGGTAAATGTCTTTTAATCCTGAAGCTAGTTAGTAAAGGCAAGTTGGGGATACCTTCTTGAAATGTGAAGGGAGCAATGTAAATCTTCAAGGAACATGAAGAATCAAAACATAATGCTAACCAAAGAAAGAAAATAAAGCTCCAGTGACTAACCCCACTAAAATAGAGATCTACAATAGCAACAGTAAATCCTTACCTATGAATAATTACTTTAAATATACATGGATTGCTTTCTCCTGATAAACACAGATGTGAGAATTCTCAAGAAAATACTAGCAAACCAAATTCAACAGCACATGAAATGTTTCATGGACTATGATCAAGTGGAATTTATCTCTGAGATGTCAGAGTAAGTTCAACATAAACTATAAATATAAGAGACTACTCATCGGAATGAATGGAAAAAGTCAATTGATCATCTCACTAGCTATAATTAAAACAGTATGGAAGTAGCATAAAAATAGACACACATATCCAAGGAATAGAACAGAGATCTGAGAAACAAATTCACACATACACGGTTAATTATCCTTTGACAAGGTTACCAAAAATACACCACTGGGAAAGGATCATATCCTCAATAAAAGATACTGGGAAAACTGACATCCACAATCAGAAGAATGAAATTGGACCCTTATCTCACAATATATACATAACTCAAAATGGATTAAAAACTAAATATAAGACCTAAAAGCATGAAACTCCTAGAGGAAAACAGAGAAAACTCCTTGAAATTGGTCTTGACAACAGTCTTGACAACAAGTCTTTGCATGTAACACCAAGAGCAAAGGCAACAACAACAACAAAAAGCAACAAATGGGACTACATTAAACTAAAAACTTCTATACAACAAAGGGAATAATCACCAAATCGTGATTTTGTGCATTTTTAAGTTCCCCTATAATGTCTTGAAGAGTATATTAGATTTAGAAAAGCCAAAATGATACAGAGAACAAGTGTGGAAACAGAAAATGCAAGTCCTCATTTCTTATTTAATCTCCCTACATTTTCTTTCCTTATTTTTTTTAAGACTTTTTAGAGTGGTTTTAGGTTCACAACAATATTGAGGGGGAAGGCACAGAGATTTCTAATATACTCCTCTTCCCACACATGCATAGTCTCCCTCATTATCAAGACCTCCCACCAGAGGAGTACATTTGTTACAACTGATGAACCTACATTGACAAGTCCTAATCACCCAATCCATAGTTTACATTATGGTTCACTCAGTATTGTACATTCTCAGGGTTTGGAGAAATGCAATGTAGCATGTATAATCATTGTGGATATGGATACCACTACTCATATGGATACCACTACTCAAAAAATCCTGTCCTCTGACTATTCATTCCTCCTCCAACCACCAGGCCCTAGAAACCACAGATTTCTTTTTTTTTTTTTTTAACTGTCTCCATAGTTTTGCTATCCCACAATATCATATAGTTGGATTTGTAGTCTTTTCAGATTGGCTTCTTTCACTTAGCAACATGCATTTAAGTTTCTTCCATGTGTTTTCATGATTTGGTAGTTCATTTCTTTTTAGTGTTGGGTAATATTCCATTGTCTGTATGTACCATTGTTTATTCACTAAATAAAGGATATCTTTGTTGTTTCCAAATTTTGACAATCATAAAGCTGCTATAAACATTCATGTGCAGGCCTTTGTGGCAAAATAAATTTTCAGATTCTTTGGGTAACTACCACGAAGTGCAATTGCTGAATTATATGGTAAGTTTTATAAGAAAACATCACATTGCCTACCATTGTTTAGTTTTATAAGAAAACATCACATTGCCTACCATTCCACCAGCAATGAATAGAGTTCCTGTTCTCCCCATCCTCACCAGCATTTCTATTGACATTGGTCCAGATTTGGGCCATTCTAATAGTGTTATCATGGTATCTTGTTTCAAATTGCATTTCCCTGATTATATGTGGGGTGGGGTATCTTTTCATATGCTAATTTCCCATTATAAATCGTCTTTGGAGATGTTTCTGTTGAGTTATTTGGCCCATTTTTAATAGAATACTAGAACTCAAGAAAAATAAACCCATGTATATTTTGGATCACAGTCCTTTATCACATGTATCTTTTGCAAATAATTTCTCCCAGTCTGTGGCTTGTCATCTTTATCTTGACACTGTCTTTTGTACAGAAGCTTGTAATTTTAATGCAGTCCAACTTGTCTGTTATTTTTTTTTCCACAGATGCTGTCTTTGGTAGTGATGTATCTAAAAAGTCATTGTCATACCCAACATTATAGGTTTTCTCCTAAGTTATCTTCTAAGAGTTTTATGGTTTTTCATTTTATATTTATGTCTAGGATCCATTTTGAATTAATTTTTATGAAGAGTATAAAGTCTGTGTCTATTTTTTTTTTTGCATGTGGATGTCTAGTTTTCTAGAACCATTTGTGAAGAGATTCATTTTGCTCCACTGTATTGCCTTTGCTCCCTTTTAAAAAATCCACTGACCATATTTATGGAGGTCTGTTTCTAAGCTCTCTTCTGCTCCAGTAATCTACTGATTCTTTTACAAATGCCACATTGTCTTGATCACTGTAGCTTTATAAGTCTGGAAGTAACATAGTATCAGTTCTCCAATTTTATTCCTCAATATTGTGTTGTTTATTTCAGGTTTTTTGAATTTCTATACAAACTTTTGAATTAGTTTGTTGATAACCACAAAATAACTTGCTGCAATTTTAATTGATATTACATTGAGTCTATAGATCAAGTTGGGAAGGACTGACATCTTGACAATATAGGGTCTTCTCCATGAACATGGAGTATCTCTCCATTTGTTTAGCTCTTTGCTTTTGTCTGGTTTGTAGTTTTTCTTAGACTTAGATCTAATTAATTATATACAAGATCTATATATCAGTTTTTTGGAGTGCTAATTTAAATGGTATTGTGTTTTAAATTTGATTCCACTTGTTCTTGTTAGTATATAGGAAAATGATTATTTTTTCTTAATTGAGTTATTTGGTTCTTTTCAATATTTTATCTTTCTGAAAACCTAAGCAAAAATTTATTAGTATTATTAAACTTGTAGTTTTGTGCTCTAAACTTCTATATTTTTCACGTAAATTTTCTTTTGTACAATTTTCTTCCATCATGTTTTTCTTTAGCCTTTTGATCATCAGTTATACACTTTACCTCTCCTACTATATATCCATTTAAGAAGGTCTTAAATCAGTTTAATTTATCAAAAATAGTCTTCATATCAAACTATGTTTATGAATGCCATAATGTCCAGAAAATAAATTTTACTTATTTTAAAAGCTTTTGTTTTCATAAATGTTTTTTTTCAATCTTCCACCCTGTTTACTGTATTTTGTTACTTCTCATTCATGATGCTGTTTTCTATTTTAGTAATTTGAAAACTTCTACCTTTGAATCTTTTTATTGTACATATTTATGACTGATTTTTATTATTTGTTTGAGTCAAATGTTGTCTGCCTTCTCTTGTAAGAATTCTTAAAATGCATAGCCCAAAAGAAGCCCACCTTCCTATTTTCAGGGCTTATAAGAAAATTTAAAAGATAGATGTATGTTTAACTTCTTATATTAGTTTCCCACTTAAATATTAGTTGTCTTTTACCATAAAATTTTGAATTTTCTATTAAGCTTGTTGACATTTCTTAGCTTCTAAATACTTTTAACTGAGAATAAAATCTTGCAAATAATTCCATTAACTAGGTATTTCATATTTACTCCTTATGTAATCTCAGGTATGTAATAAAATCAATTATTATACTAAATTTTCAGTATGTCCAGGTTTAATTTACTTAGGATGCGTTTTTTGGTAATATTTAATTAGAAATGAAGATAACTAGACATAAAACTGCAATACAAATCACAAATCATGGATTTTGACTTATAAGAGATTATTTTTATTGTATTCTTAAACTTTTGAGATATAACTAAAATAATAGTTTAGAGAGAAGAGGAAAAAATTCTATTTTAGCTCACTTTATTAAAGAGGTTTCATTAAGCTTAAATGCATGAGAAAGATATATAATAATGCAAATTTTAAAAAGAAGTAATATTATATTCAGTATTTGCAAAGCTTCTAAATCCTATTTTCTATCTGTAATTTTGACAGACTACTTGTCAGTGTTAAAATGCATTGTTAATAATTGTTTTCTCTATAAAATTTTTTTGCATTGCTGTTTTGCAAAATTACTGTATGAACTGGAGAACAAATTTACAAAAATACAAGCTATTATAAAAACAACATAAAAGACTAATGAAAAATACAATTTTCTAAATGCCTATATAAAATCTCAAAGCTTTTTCTCATTCCTTAATATAAGATGTTTGCACCTTTCAGTTATTATTAATAGTACTCTATCAGTTATAACCACAGTAAGCTAAAAGTACTAAGCAAATAATATTGGCAAGATAAAATGCAACATCTCAGAGACTGAAGATTCTTCTATATTTTTGTTCAGGGATATATTTTTTAAAAAAGAGAAATTTCAGTTACAACTTGAATATATTAGATTTAGACAAGATGAAATGGTAAACAGAAATAGAAATACAGTCGACTCTTAAACAACATGGGGGTTAGGGATACCAGCTACCCCACAGTCAAAAGTCCACTTATAGCTTTTGAGTCCCCAAGAACTTAATAGCCTAATGTTGACCAAAAGCCTTACTGATAACATAAACCAGTCAAGTAATGTGTATTTTTTATTTATTGTAAGAATACAGCATACAACATATATAAAGCTAAAGAAAATGTTATAGAATTATAGGGAAAATATGTTTACAGTATTATACTGTATTTATCAAACAAAAATCTGTGTTTCGGTAGGCCTCTGCAGTTCAAGCCTGTGTAGTTCAAGAGTCAACTGTACAAGTCATATTCAGAAAACTACTAGTACACTATTCAGGTGGATAGGAGACATGGAAAGCATTCCTTGGTTTTTCCTTTACACCTTCTTCTCTTCCTCTTTGGTTACTCCTTATGTATTCTGCATCCCTTGTTTTCTTAATCATTTTGAAGGTTGTCCCTATACATTTGTTCAGTTACTTGTATACTGCTTAGTACTTTCAAGGAAAACCAAAAGTTGTCTGTGTATTTGTCAAGGGGATTGGATAGTTTAGGGAGTATGTTTCCTACCCAACAGACTCAGATTTTTGGAGTTGATGCTCAGTTTTACCCAAAGAAAATAGATATGTTGCTGCTATAGCATGTAGCATTCTCAAAATATCAATAATTTCAAGCATAATGTTGGTGTTTCTTAGGTCTTAATATCTTTTTTATTCTGTCTACTCCTTTAAAGATTAGATACAGGCTTATTAAACTCTCCAGATAAAATATTAGATTTGTTTATTTCTCCTTTGTATTTTGAAGTTCTCATGGTATGTGTTCTTAATTGACCCTTTATCATATGTAATGTTCCAGAGACAAAGGGTGACATTACATAAAGATACGAGTGCCAATCTACCAAAAAGACATAGCCACCCCTATTGTGTATGTATAAAACAGAGTTGAAAAATATGTAAAGCAAAAATTGCTAGGACTACAAAGAAAAACAGGAGAGCTGGACACCTCAGCACTCTTCTCACAATAGAACTGTACAATCAGTCACATACAACTCAGCACCATCAGCCAACAGATTGTAACTGACACTCACAAAATACCCTCCACACAAAAGCAGAACATTCACTTCAAGTTGCCACATGTATGAAAACAGACCAAATTCTGAATTATAAAACAAATCTCACCAAATTTACAGGAATTGAAATTATACAGAGTGTTCTTTAGACACAATGAAATCAAACTGGAAACAAATGTAAGAGACAACAGAAAAGTTTCCAAACATTTGGCAACTAAATAATACTTCTTAAAAAAATTCCTGTGTCAAAGAGGGAATTGCAAGTGAAAAAAAAAAAAAGACATTGAACTGAATGAAAATATCAAATTTGTGGAACACAGTTAAAACAATGCTGAGAAGAAAATTTATAGAACTATACACACACATCAGAAAAGATGCTTCCTATGAATAATTAATGCTTCCACCCCAGGAACAAAAGTAAAACTAACCAAAAATAAATAAAGGAAGTAGATATTTGCAGAAATCAATGAAATTAAGAAAAAAAATATTAATGAAACAGAGCTTTAAAAATAAAATCAATTTTTTAAAAAGATTTTATTTATTTATTGACACAGAGAGAAAGCACAAGCAGGAGGAACAGCAGCAGAGGGAGAGTGAGAAGCAGGTTCCCCAAGGAGCAGGGAGCCCGATGCTAGGCTTGATCCCAGGACCCTGGGATTATGACCTGAACTGAAGGCAGATACTTAACTGACTGAGCCACCCAGGCATCTCTTAAAAGTCAATTGTTAAACCTCTAGAATGATTAACAGAGAATGAGACGAATTATTAACACTACGAATTAAAAAAAAAAGACTACTGCAAACTCTGAAAACATCAAAAAGATAATGATGAAATACTAGGAATAATACTACACCCATAAATTTGACAAGTTATTGCAAAAATTCCCAGAAAAGAATCTCTTGGCACAGATGGCTCTACTGGAGAATTTTACTAAATATTTAAAGAACTACCACTAATTCTATAGAATCTCTTTGAGAAAACATATAAGGAAGGAACATTTAACAATTCATGTTATGATGATGGTAGGACTCTGACATCAAAATCAGACAAAGCTAATAAACACACACACCCCACAGGCTATAATTCATCATTAATTTACCTACAGAAATTCTGAAGTATTAAGTAGGTATATACAATATATATATTTATATAATTATGTATATATGTATATATCTATAAATTATGTATATATATTTATGTATATAACAGACACACACACATACACACACACACACACACACACACACCATGAACAAGTTGAGTTTATTCCAGTAATGGAAGCCTAGTTTATAAAAAATCAATGTAATCCTCCATATTAACAGGGTGTAGAGGGAATCACATGATCATATCATTTGATGCAAAGTATTTGACAAAACCAATACCTATGCATGGTAAAACACAACACACACACACACACACACACACACACACACCAAACAAACCTCAACATGACAGGATTAAAGGGAGATTTACCTGAAATTATAAAGAACAACTATAAATATCCTACAGGTACCATTATACTTATGATGAAAGACTAAATGCTTCTCCCCTACTACCTGGAAGAAAGTAAGTACATCTACTTTCATCACTCTTACTCAAAATAGTGCTGGAAGTTCTAGCCTTGTTTAATGAGAGAAGGAAAAAAAATGGCATATATATTGAAAGTAAAACTGTCCCAAATTTTCAGGTTATGTTATTGTCTACATAGAAAATCTCAAGGAAGAACTAAAAAAAAAAAAAAAAAAAAAAAAAAAAAAAAATCATTAGAATAAGTGAGTTCAGAAAGATCACAGAATATAAGATAAATATACAAAGATCAATTGAATCTAGCTCTACTATCTGAACATGGGGATGCCAAAATTACAAATAAAAACCATTTATAATTGCTCAGAAAAATGAAAGTCTTAAGTATGAATTTAGCAATCACATGTATGAAACTTGAATGCTAAATACTATTCAACACTAACCAAGCCAAAACTCTAAGTAAATGGAGAGACATAATAAAAAGGTCTTAAGAGGGAAGTTTATAGCAATACAGGCATACCTCAAGAAGTTAGAAAAATCTCAACCTAACATTACACTTTAGGAACTAGAGAAAAAAAATAACCCTAAAACCAGAAGGAAGGAAATAATAAAAATTAAGGAAATAAATTATATAGAAATTAAAATCATAACAGATTAATGAAAACAAGTGCTGGTTTTTTGAAAACACAAAAAAATCAGTAAAATTGATAAACCTCTAGCTATACTCAAGAAAGGACTCAAAATCACAAATGAGAGGAGAAACAACAACCAACACCACAGAAATACAAACAATTGTTACAGAATATTATGAAAACCTATATGCCAAGAAATTGGACAACCTAAAAGAAATGGATAAATTCCTAGGAACATAACCTACCAAAACTAAGAAGAAATAGAAAATTTGAACAGATTACCAGCAATAAAATTGAATCAGTAATCCAAAAACTGCCAATAAACAAAAGTCCAGGACCAGACAGCTCACAGGGGAATTCTACCAAACACATAAAGAAAATGTTAATACCTATTTTTCTCAAACTATTCCAAAAAAATATAAAAGGAAGGAAAACTTCTAAATTCATTCTATGGGGCCAGCATTACCCTGATACCAAAATCAGATAAACGCACTACCAAGAGGAGAGAACTACAGGCTGATAGCTCTAATGAGCACAGACGCAAAAATCCTCAATAAAATGCTAGTGAACAGACTCCAACAATACATAAAAAAATCATTCACCACGATCTAATGGGATTTATTCCTGGTTGCAAGAGTGGTTCAGTATTTGCAAGTCAGTGTGACACATCACATCAATAAAGATAAAACAATAGGATCATTTCAATAGATGCAGAAAAACATTTGACAGAGTACAACATCATTCATGATAAGAAAAACCTCAACAAAGTAGGTTTAGAGGGAAATACCTCAATATAATAAAGGCCATCTGTGAAAAACCCACAGCTATCATCATACTCAATGGGGAAGAATGGAGAGCTTTTCCCATAAGGTCAGGAACAAGACAAGGATGCCCACTATCATCACTTTTATTCAACATAGTACTGGAAGCCCCAGCCACAGCAATCAGACAACAAAAAGCATCTAAATTATTAAGGAAGAAGTAAAACTTTCACTATTTGCAGATAACATTTTATTTTATGTAGAAAATCCAAAAGACTCCACCAAAAACCTAATAGAATGGATAAATTCAGTAAATCTCAGAATACAAAATCGATTTACAGAAATTTGTTGCATTTCTATATATTAATAATGAAGTGGCAGAAGGAGAAACTAAAAGAATAATCCTATTTACAATTGCACATACTTTATTTGAAATAAGGTACCTAGGAATAAATTTAAAAGATGAAAGACCTGTACTGTGAAAACAAACACTGATGACAGAAATTGAAGAGAACACAAAAAAATGGAAAGACATTTCTTGCTCATGGATTGGAAGGAAGAATATTGTTAAAGTGTCTATATTGTTAAACGCTTATTACATCTACAGATTTAATGCAATCTCTATGAAAATACCAGCAGTATTTTTTTACAGAACAAACAATCCTAAAATTTGTATGGAACCACAAAAGACCTCAAGTAGCCAAAGCAATCTTGAAAAAAAGCAAAGCTGGAGTTACCCCAATTCCAAACTTCAGGTTATATTACAAAGCTGTAGTCATCAAGACAGTATGGTACTGGCACAAAAATAAGCACATAGGTCAATGCAACATAATAGAAAACCCAGAAATAAACCCGCAATTATATGGCCAATTAATTTTTGACAAAGCAGGAAAGAATATCCAATGGGATAAAGACTAGCTCTTCAATAAATAGTGCTGGGAAAACTGGACAGCTACATGCAAAAGAATGAAACTGGGCCACTTTCTTACACCATACACAAAAATAAACTCAAAATGGAGTAAAGACCTAAATATGAGATGTAAAACCATAAAAATGCTAGAGGAGAGCACAGGCAGTAATTTGACATTGGCCATAGCAACATTTGTTTAGATAGGTCTTCTGAGGCAAGGGAAATAAGAGCAAAAACAAACTATTGGGACTACACCAAAATAAAAAGCTTCTGCACAAGAAAGGAAACAATAAAACTAAAAGGCAAACTACAGAATGGAAGAAGATACTTGCAAATGACAAATCTGATAAAAGATATCCAAAATATATAAGGAATTGATACAATTCAACAACCAAAAAACAAATAAAAAATGGGCAGAAGACACAAACAGATATTTCTCCACAGACAACCTCCGGATGGCCAACAGACACAAGAAAAGCTGCTCATCATTCATCATCATTCATCAGATCAAAAGCCCAATGAGATATCACCTCACATATGCCAGAATGACTAAAATAAAAATATAAGAAACAGCAAATTTTGGTGACGATGTGGAGAAAAAGGAACCCTAAGGCACTGTTAGTGGGAAGGCAAATCAGTGCAGTCACTGTGCAAAAGAGTATATAGTCCCTAAAATATTAAAAATAGAGTTATATGATCCAGTAATTCCACTACAGGGTATATACACAAAGAAAATGAAAACACTAACTCAAAAAGATATATGCACCCTTACGGTTCTTTTTTATAATTTTTATTTGGTTTTATTAGTCACTATACAGTACATCCTTAGTTTTTGATGCAATGTTCCATGATTCATCATTTGCGAATAACGCCCAGTGCACCATGCAATACATGCCCTCCTTAATACCCATCACCGGCCTATCCCAATCCCCTACCTCCCTCCCCTCTGAAGCCTTCAGTTTGTTTCCCAGAGTCCACAGTCTCTCATGGTTCATTCCCCATCTGTTTACCCCCTCTTCATTCTTTGCTTCCTTCTCCTACCGATCGTCCTATTTCTTATGTTCCATAAATGAGTGAAACCATATGATAATTGTCTTCTCTGTTTAACTTATTTCACTTAGCATAATCTCCTCCAGTCCTGTCCATGTTGCTGCAAATGTTGGGTAATTGTTCTTTCTGATGACTGAGTAATATTCAATTGTATATATATATGGACCACATCTTCTTAATCCAGTCATCTGTTGAAGGGCATCTTGGCTCCTTCCGCAATTTAGCTATTGTGGACAATGCTGCTATGAACATTGGGCTGCATATGGCCCTTCTCTTCACTACATCTGTATCGTTGGGGTAAATACCCAGTAGTGCAATTGCTGGGTCATAGGGTAGATCAATTTTTAACTTTTTGAGGGATTTCCACAGTTTTCCAAAGCGGCTGTAGCAACTCGCATTCCCACCAACAGTGTAGGAGGGATCCCCTTTCTCCACATCCTCTCCAACATTTGCTGTTTCCTGCCTTGTCAATTTTTGCCATTCTAACTGGCGTAAGCTGGTATCTCAAGGTAGTTTTGATTTGAATTTCCCTGATGGCTAATGATGTTGAACATTTTTTCATGTGTCTGTTAGCCATTTGTATGTTTTCATTGGAAAAGTGTCTGTTCATATCTTCTGCCCATTTTTTTATTTGATATTTGTTTCTTGTGTATTGAGTTTGAGAAGTTCTTTGTAGATCTTGGAGACTAGTCTTTTATCTGTAGTGTCATTTGCAAATATCTTCTCCCATTCCGTGGGCTGCCTCTTAGTTTTTTTGACTGTTTCCTTGGCTGTGCAGAAGCTTTTTATCTTGATGAAGTACCACAAGCTCATTTTTTCTTTTGTTACTCTTGCCTTTGGAGATGTGTCAGGAAAAAAGTTGCCATGGCTGATGTCAAAGAGGTTGCTGCCTATGTTCTCCTCTAGGATTTTGATGGATTCCTGTCTCACATCGAGGTCTTTCATTCATTTGGAGTTTATCTTTGTGTATGGTGTGAGAAAGTGGTCACGTTTCATTCTTTTGCTTATACCTGTCCAATTTTCCCAGCACCATTTATTGAAGAGATGATCTTTTTTCCACTGGATGTTTTTTCCTGCTTTGTCAAAGATTAGTTGCCCAAAGAGCCAAGGGTCCATTTCTGGGTTCTCTATTCTGTTCCATTGGTCTATGTGTCTGTTTTTGTGCTAGTGCCATGCTGTCTTTGTGATCACAGCTTTGTAGTAGGGCTTGAAATCCAGCAAGGTGATGCCCCCAGTTTTGTTTTTCCTTTCCAACAATTCCTTGGTGATTCGGGGCCTTTTCTGGTTCCACATAAATTTAAGGGCTGTTTGTTCCAGTTCTTTTAAAAATGTCATTGTATTTTGATTGGGATGGTACTGAAAGTGTAGATTACTCTGGGTAGCATAGACATTTTAACTATGTTTATTCTTCCGATCAATGAGCATGGAATATTTTTCCATCTTTTTGTGTCTTCTTCAATGTTTTTCAAGAGTGATTTGTAGTTTCTTGAATATAGTTTTTTTCATCTCTGGTTAATTCCGAGATGACATATGATTTTTGGTGCTATTGTAAATGGAATGGATTCCCTAATTTCTCTTTCATCAGTCTCATTGTTCATGTATAAAAATACAACTGATTTCTGAGCATTGATTTTGTATCTCGCCACATTACTGAATTGCTTTATAAGTTCTAGTAGTTTCGGAGTGGAGTCTTGGGTTTTCTATATAGAGTATCATGTCACCTGCAAAGAGAGACAGTTTGACTTCTTGCCAATTTGGATACTTTTTATCCCTTTTTGTTGTCTGATTGGTGTTGCAAGTACTTCTAGTACAATGTTGAATAGTAATGGCGAGAATGGGCATCCTTGTTGTGTTCCTGATCTTAAGAGAAAGGCTTTCAGCTTTTCCCTGTTGAGAATGATTTCGCTGTAGGCTTTTCATAGATGGTTTTTATGAAATTGAGGAATGTACTTTCTATCCCTACACTCTGAAGGATTTTAATCAGGAAAGGATGCTGTATTTTGTCAAATGCTTTTTCTGCATCAGTTGAGAGGATCAAATGGTTCTTGACTCTCTTCTTGTTGATATGATCTATCACAATGATCGATTTGCAAATGTTGAACCACCCTTGCATCCCAGGGATATCCCACTTGGTCTTGATGGGTAATCCTTTTAATGTACTATTGGATCCTATTAGCTAGGATCTTGTTGAGAATTTTGGCGTTCATATTCATCAGGGATATCGGTCTGTAATTCTTTTTTTTTTTTTTTAAAGATTTTATTTATTTATTCGACAGAGATAGAGACAGCCAGTGAGAGAGGGAACACAAGCAGGGGGAGTGGGAGAGGAAGAAGCAGGCTAATAGCGGAGGAGCCTGATGTGGGGCTCGATCCCATAACGCCAGGATCACGCCCTGAGCCGAAGGCAGACGCTCAACCACTGTGCCACCCAGGCGCCCCTCGGTCTGTAATTCTTTTCGATGGGGTTTTTGCCTGGTTTGGGTATCAAGGTAATACTGGCCCTACTAGAATGAGATTGGTAGATTTGCTTCTGTTTCTATTTTTTGAAACAGCTTCAGGACAATAGGTATGATTTCTTCTCTGAATGTTTGGTAGAATTCCCCAGGGAATACTTCAGGCCTGGCACTCTTGTTTTTGGGGAGGTTTTTGATCACTGCTTCAATCTCTTCATAATTAATTGGTCTGTTTAAATAAACAATTTCTTCCTGTTTCAGTCTTGGTAGGTTATAGGTTTCCAGGAAGGCATCCATTTCTTCCAGGTGCTTAATTTATTGGCATAAAGCTGTTGATAAAAGTTTCTAATGATCCTTCCTATTTCATTGGTGTTGGTTGTGATCTCTCCCCTTTCATTCATAATTTTATTAATTTGGGTCCTTTCTCTATTCTTTTAAATAAGTCTGGCCAGTGGCTTATCGATCTTCTTTATTCTTTCAAGGAACCAGCTTCTAGTTCTGTTGATCTGCTCTACTGTGCTCCTGGTCTCTAATTCATTGATCTCTGCTCTAATCTTGATCACCTGCCTTCTTGTGCATGGGTTAGGCCTGTTCTTCTGTTCCAGCTGCAGCTTCTTGAGGTGAGAATATAAAAACTGCAGTATAGATTTTTCTATTCTTTTGAGTGAGTCTTGGATGGCTATGTATTTTCCCCTTAGGACTGCCTTTGCAGTATCCCATAGGTTTTGGACCAATTTGTTTTCATTCTCATTGGTCTCCAAAAATTGTTTAAACTGATTTTTAATTTCCTGGTTTACCCAATAATTCTTGAGCAGGATGGTGCTTAGTTTCCAACTCTTTGAGTTTCTTCCATATTTTTCCTTATGATAGAGTTCCAGTTTCAAAGCATTGTAGTCTGACAATATGCAGGGAATAATCTCAGTCTTCTGGTATCAGTTGACACCTGTTTTGTGACCCAGTATATTGTCTATTCTGGAGAAAGTTCCATGTGCATTCAAAAAGAATGAGTATTCTGTTGTTCTGGGGTGTAGTGTTCTATATATATCAATGAGGTCCATCTGGTCTAGTATGTCATTCAAAGCTCTTGTTTCTTTGTTGATTTTCTACTTAGGTGATCTGTCTATTACTGAGAATAGAGTGTTGAGGTCCCCTACTATTAATGTATTATTATCTACGTGTCTCTTTATTCTGATTAAGAGTTGGCTTGTGTATCTAGCTGCTCCCCTGTTGGGGGCATAGATATTTATAATTGTCACATCCACTTGTTGGATACATCCTTTAAGAATAATATAGTGTCCTCTGTAACTCTAACAACAGTCTTTAGTTTAAAATCTAATCTGTCTGATATGAGAATTGCTACCCCAGCTTTCTTTTGAGGTCCATTGGCATGAAAGATGGTATTCCATCCCTTCACTTTCAGTCTGGATGTATCTTTAGGTTCAAGATGAGTCTCTTGTAGACAGCAAACAGATGGGTCATGTCTTTTTATGCAATCTGCAACCCTGTGTCATTTATAGGAGCATTTAGGCCATTCACATTGAGAGTGATTATTGAGAGATATGATTTTAATGATGTCATGTTGCTTGTGAAGTCTTTGTTTCTATAGATTGTAAATTTCTGTTCTGTATCACTCTTGGGGACTCTTTACTTTTAAAGAACCCCCCTTAATATCTCCTGTAGGGCTGGTTTGGTCAAATTCAGTCAGTTTCTGCCGATCCTGGAAGGTCCTTATCTCTCCATCAATTCTGAATGCCAGCCTTGCTGGATAAAGGATCCTTGGCTGCATGTTCTTCTCAGATAGAGCTTTGAAAATACCCTGCCAACCCTTTCTAGCCTGCCAGGTCTCTGTAGACAGGTCTGACATTATTCTGGTATTTTTCCCTCTGTACATAAGGATTTTCTTCCCCCTGGCAGCTTTCAAGACTGTAGCCTTGGATCTAATATTTGCGAATTGCACTATGACGTGATGTGGTGTAGGTCTGTTCTCATTGACCTTGGGAGGGGTCCTCTCTGCCTCTTGGACACAAATGCTAGTTTCCTTTGTCAGATTAGGGAAGTTTTCAGCTACAATTTGTTCAAAAATCTCTTCTAAACCTCTATCTTTCTCCACCCCCCCGGGGATGGTGATGTTTCTAACATTGGAATGTTTCATTGAGTCAGTAATCTCCCATAACCTACATTCTTGAGATTGGATTTTTTTGAGCCAAGTTTCTGTTTTAACTTTCTCTTCTACCATCCCATCCTCCAATTGACTAATTCATTCCCCTGCCTCGTTTACCCTGGCCATCAGAGCATCTCATTTAGATTCATTTGATTCATAGCATTTTTAATTTCTGCCAGATTCGCTCTCATTTCCACCCTTAGAGATTCTATATTCTCATTAATATTTTCATTAATATTGTTTTCAAGCCTACACATCATCTTGACCACTGTTACTCTGAACTCCATTTCTGACAATTTGGTTATTTCCGTATCCATCAGTTCTGTGGCAGAGGCACAGACTCATTATCTTTTCTTTGCTGGGGGAGATTTTTCCTCCTCATCATTCTGATGAGGAGAGGTTGCGGGGATGCCCAGATCCCAAATTATTGACCAGGACCCAGACAGCGTGCACTTGTTTTAGAGGGACCTTAGGGATGTGGGCTTCTTGATTTTTCAGCCTGCCTTCTGGGGGAGGGGCCTGCCACACTGATACTCAGGCAACCCTGTTTAGGTAGAGTCGCCCTGTCCCCTGCAAGGGGGGATGGGCACAATGTGAGCTGGTATTTCTGGGCTTTTGTTCTCTAACAGGTTTCCCTGGTGGTTTTCTGTGACTCTCCTGAGAGTCAGAGCCACAGTGGCTGTATCCTAGCCTCTGTCTCAGAACAGAGAGATCTCAGTCTGCTCTCCACTGAGTTCTTTTGGCCACTTTAAGTCTGTTTCTCTTGGTGCTGCTAAAAAACCCTGCAGTGTCCCAGGTTGTGTGCCCCACAGCCGCTCTCCTAGCCCTCACATCCAGGGCTGGCACATCTCTGTCCTTTGTGCTTCTAACACTGCCAGCTGCCCCCAGTTCCTGCACGCACTCCCGAGGTCCCTGTTTCAGTGTGGTTCACGTGTGCTCCAGGGCGCTGGTTTTCAGTCTAGTCACACACATGCTCCCGAGCTCTCGGTTTCAGTCTAGTCTGAGTGTGCACTCTGGAGCTCTGGTTTTCAGTTTGGACGCGCGCGCGCTCCCGAGCTCCCGGTTTTGGTCCAGTTCCAGTGAGCTCTCTGGAGCTCTGGTTTTCAGTCTGGCGCGTTCCCAGGCTCACGGTCTCAGTCTGCTCTTTCAGAGGTTCCAGTCCACGAGTCCAGCCCGCTCCCCAGTGCAGGTGGCTACTACTTCCTGGCACCTGAGTGCGGTGGCTCCCACCCCCTCCCCATTTATCTTCCGATTTCTGTGCGTGAATTCGCAGCTCCCCACTTCATACCTCAATACTCAGTGCTGGAGATGTTCATTTGTAGAGATCCAGATGTATCTTCCTGCATCTCAGGCTGATTCCATGGGTTTTCAGGATGATCTGGTAGATATCCAGCTCGACTCGGGACCAGCTGAGAAAGGGTCTCCTACTCCTCCACCATCTTTTCTCCTCCTTGCAGAAAGTGGTCGCTTTTCTGTTCATAGAGTTTCTGCTACTCTTTTCTTCATTCTCCAGTTGCATTCATATGTATTCAGAATGGTTTGGTAGCTCTCTAGCTGAATTCCTGGGACCAGACGAACTTTAGGTCTCCTGATCCTCTGCCATCTTGGAACTGGACCCTTATGTTTATTTCAGTAGGATTTACAGCAGACAAGATCTGGAAGGAACCCAAGTATCTATTCATAGAAGGATGAATGGATACAGAAGTTGTGAACACACACACACACACACACACACACACACACGTGTGAATACTAGCCACAAAAACGAATGAGATCCAGCCATTTGCAACAACATGGATGGCCCTGGAGGGTATAATGCTAGTGAAACAGGTCAGTCAGAGAAAACCCAATATCATATGATTTCACTCATGTGTGAAATTTCAGAAATAATGAAGAATAAAGAAACAAACAATAACAACAAAAACCAGACTCTTAAATACAGAGAACAAATTGATGGATGCCAAAGGGCAGGTAGGCAGGGTGAGGGGTAAAATAAAGGTGATCAAGAGTAGACTTACTTTGATATGCACTGAGCAATGTATAGAATTGTTAAATCATACTGTACACCAGAAACTAATAACTGTGTTAATATATTTCAATGTTTTTAAGTATTTTTATCTGCTGAGGAAAATGTCAGTGTTTTTTTCATAATTTGAATCACTAAGTTATTTCCTTGAGTGTATTTTTTTTCTAATTTTGAGTTCCTGTACATAGGAAGAAGACAGGATTTAGAAAAGAAATATGAATAATATTTCTAATTATTTGATAGAGAGGGAGAGAAATCAGCAGGGAAGTAGATGGCAAGGTTAAAAATTGATAACTAGAGGCAATAATTCATAAGATGAGAGGATGGAACCCAGAAAACAAATAATTCACCTTCAAATAAAGTACGGGTGACTTGTTTTCTTAGAAAATGAATAACTGGAGTTACAATTATAAAGGAGAAGAAAATTGAGAAAATTTATATGACATACTTTTATTTTCTTGTTGAATTGATAGACTAACTTATTTACTGAGAACCACAATGAGCAAGAAGTAATCCACGGGTCCAGGTTGGTAAACAGCCACTAAGGAGATTACAAACTAAAGATAACAGATGTAAAGTAAGAATGATAGAAATTTAAATTCTTGGATTCATTTAGAAAAAAAGAACACAATTTTTTCCCTCTCCCTACCCTAATTAGTGCTATTAGGTAAAAAGGGAACCAGGGGTCTCTTGATCAAAGTCACCAGTCCTTCATAAGAATCCTGATTAAAACAAAACCAAAACCAAACAAACCTCTTATCTATTGTCAAGCATGAATTGAATTTGTCTTTGGGGTTATCCTTTATTTTTGTTTTCTCATATAAGATGTCCTCTGGTTATGCAAAGTTAATGCAATATACAGGATGGTGAGATTCAGATCAATTAGGAAATAAAATTATATGATCCTGAGAGAGTTTCTCTTCTTTTGGACTGGACATTATTTTATATTAAGTGTACTACAGTTTCCTCTGGCCAGGGCTTAGGAGAAGGGGCTCTGAGGTAAGGAAAATGTCCAATTACAAAGTCATGGGCCTGGAGGCTAAGTTCTAAGGAGAACAGAAAAATGCCAGAAGATGATGGAGGGGATTTCTGGTTTTCAGGGTTTTTTGTTGTTGTTTTTGTTTTTTTCCCCCTGCACTGAGCTGTAAGTCTTCCCAGGAAAATTTCATTATACAACAAAACTCAGCATTGGTCTTGTATTAACTGTGACTAGAGAATAATGAAAGATCTGTCAGCGTTTGGGACAGTGGATCAGTGAGAGATATCTAAATTAGGACTTAGACATTCCTCTGGAAATATGTGAATTCATTATCAAAAATATCTTAATTTGAAGAGAGCTTTATAATTGTCCTATAATTGATCATAGACTTGAGCTATTAAACTTATTTATGAAGAGAAAATATGATTAAGTCTAACTCAGATCACCTTGAAAAGGATCAATTTCATTCCTACTCCAAAAATGCAATTGTTTCTCCAAAGGAACACAGTTGATAACTGGTTACTATTCCATTGTATAAGGAACTTTTTTTTTTTTTCAAATTAGTTTATATGGCAGACAGGAAATGTGAGACCAGACCAGAAGACTTAGAAAAGGAGTTGCAACTTAGTACGCTATTGAAATGTATTCTTCAAATGACCATCTACTCACTAGGAATTTTATTATTTTTATGACAAATCTATTTTTCTCCATTTGGAATTCTAGAAGTTTCAAAAATTCATTTATTCCTAATGGTATTTAATAACTTTTATTATCTCTATCTACAAACATTCTATGGCATTATACCATAAGTGCTGTATAATCAAGAAATACAAGAGAATATTTCTTCAGAGAGTGCTTTTAAAATTAAAAGAATGTATACTAGTAAAACACATGGAACAATAAAGAGAACACCAGAATCTGCACCAAACTTTGAGTCCCAGTTCTCACAAGACACTCTAATGAACTGTATAAATGGATGTTTATAAAAGCTGTACTTTATAAAAGCTATACTATGTGGAGTTTTTAGAACAAGAATTAGGCGTTAAATAGAATTTATGAGGTAATTTCAGAAAGTAAAACCATTAGCTCATTGATGCTATCAATATTTTAGATGCCTCCTTTTGGTTTAGCCCTAGTGCTAGGAACTGGAAGAAAATGTTGAACAAAACCAGATATGATCTCGGACACTATGGAGCATACAATCTTATAAAGTAGACAGATATTGATCAAGTGTTCAGCAGCTACATATGAAATTCCAAAGGTGATAAATGCATTGAAAGGATTTCTGATGCTATTAATGCTTCTAAGAGGGGGATCTGACCAAGCCTCACAATTTCTTTTTATATGATTTCAAGACATTAAAAGCTCCAGCAGATTAACAAGAATCTCTTTCTCTTTGCTTTCATATATTTTTCTTTCTTTCTCAACTCTGACTCTAAAAGACAACACACCATTATACAATCTATTCTATTTTAAAGAGGCTGTTGCTTAAACTTACAATAGTGGTGGATGGATTTGTTTTATGAACCGTAGTTGAACATTTACCTAAATTTACTCTTTCTTCTGCACCGTCCATTCCATCACAGATATTTCTCCATTCGAGTTCCTTTCTCAGAAACATGAAATAAGTGCACTTTACCAAATCTAATTGTACTTGTCAGAAGAAAACTGTATTGCTGTTACAAAAATTGTCAGAACAAATTAAGTCATAGAGAACATAATAATTCATTTGGGAAATAATCTTTTACAGTTTGCTTCATTTTCTGTAGTTTTGAGTAATTCTAAAAAAAGTTACACTCTTTAGAAAATGTATGAACACCACAAAGAATGACAGTTTTGTGAAAAGCTGTCTCTGGCTAAATGATATCTACTTCCCAACTTGAAAACAAATAAATAAACAGTATTTTAAAGATTGATATAAAATGTATTATCTTTGACTGCCATATAAACATCTTAGTAATGTGAAGCCTTTAGAAGGTATGCTCAATTTCTCTGCCAAGAAAGTTTGTGAGAAAATATAATTAAATGTCTGACACCACATTTCCGTCACAAATTCTACATTCACATTTATCACTGGACAGAAAATAGAGTGAAAGATGAAAAATGATTTAATCATTTTCCAATTCCACCGCTCCAAATTACACATTAAGAATGGATGGTACTAGCATAGACATCTTAGAACCAAATATAAGCTTTAAGGCTATAATAAATTACATATTCGTATAAACTCTAAGTTGATACTATTATTAAAAGATATTGTTATTAAAAGTCAAAAACATCATTAAAAACAATCTTCCAAATGTTCTACTTTTGTGCTGGTGCCTATTACTTGAAATGAGAAGACTTAAGGAAGCAGCAAAAAAGAGTAGTAGAACATAGATATGGGGGCCAAATAACTGGAGTTGAATTCTGCTGCTTCTACTTACTAGTAATACTAAAACAAATATAGTCCATATACTAAAGGCTGGTACGCTAAAGCAAGTAACAATACTAATTATACTGAAGTCAGTATAAACCATCTCTGAGCACCCCCCCCCAAAAAAAAGGAAAAGAAAGAAAAGAAAGGAAAAAGGAGAATAATGGTTATCTTTCTGGGCTATGGAAATGTAAATGATAATACTTTTTTTAAAAAAGATTTATTTGAAAGCATTCATGAGAGAACACATGAGAGAGGCAGATGGAGAGGGAGTAGGAGAGAGAGAATCCATAAACAGATTCCCTGCTGAGCACAGGGACCCTGAGATCATGACCTGAACCTAAACCAAGAGCCAGACACTTAACTGACTGAGCCACCCAGGCACCCCAAAGATAATACTCTTAAAGTGCCACAAATAGTACCTGGTACATATAAATAGGCAATGAAAGGTGGATTTTTGTTGTTCAACAATATTATCTAAAGGAATTTTGATCAAAATTTGAGTAGTTAAATCATTTCAGGAAATCAGTATCTGAAATTTATGCTGGTGATATCTTTAAATATCAGTGATGAGCAACATACCAATCTTTTCAAAACATGGAACATTGTGTTGTTTTCCCCAACATTCTATTATAAAAAATAAAAACATATAGAAAAGTTGAATTTTACAGTAAGCACTCACAAACTACTACTTAGATTCTACCATTAACATTTTATACTTTGTCATATATTTATCATTTATCTATGCATCTGTTAATGCATCTTGTATTTTTATGCATTTCAGAGTAAGTTCCACATCACTAGTCTTCTCCCTAAATATCTCAGCATGCATATTATATAGATACCATATTTGTTTAGTTTTCTTCTTTCATGTAAAACTTAGATATAATAAAATGCAAATCTTAAGTGCACATTTACTTTTTGACAAATGCATACATCTGTGTATCCCAAACTCCACAAAACATAACCATTACCACCCCTCTACAAAGTAAAACACTTTGAATACAAGATACTTTAGTCATCTTGTGAATCAAAGTACAAGAATTTTGCATCGATTAAAATTCACATTAGAAATACATAAAAATGGCTGAAAGTCTTGAAATTCTTAACCATGACAACTGGAGGTAACAGAAAATGGAGACTTTATTACAAGGAGGAGTCTACATACGAAAATGAAGAGTTGATAAGAAAATCATCCACCCAAGAACCAAAAGGCACTGACCAAATAGTGTAGGAGGAGATCACTTTAAGCTCAGGAATCAGAATTCAAGGAACATGAAACTATCAGATATGTTTGTATATCCAATGACAAAATACACTCATTCTTGCCTATCTACTCAATACCTATATGTCTCATTTAAAAGTGAACACTTTGATTTTATTATTAAGAAACAAATTTAGATACAATGTGTCAAGCAGAAGTAATACCAGAATGAGAGAGGGAAAAAAAACCCCAAAAACAAAATTAAACAACAACAACAAAAAAAAACCAAAATTAAAAACAAACCAAAAAGATTTGAGAAACAGGTTTTGTCTTCTTTTCCATTCTGAGTTCTCTATTTCTAGCCAATTTCAAGAGGCAGGTAACTACAGATAGCTTTCCAAAACATTGTTCCTTTTCCAAATTATTATATTGACTTCCTTCTTTCTAGTTTTCTAGGTCTAGGGCTTTGTCATCCTGATATAACTGCAACGTTTAAAGTTAGGAAATTCAAAGGCTTGAGTGTTGGAGGTTAGTAGAGTAACCAATCATGGAAAGCATTAAAATAAAGGGTAAACAGAGTGTAATCGTGGATGTGCAAGACAGGATAGCAGTTTGAGTACTGCTTCTCATGTAGCTGCAAAAGGTCCTGTTGGAATCCCTACCAGAAAAAACTGACTGTAATAAAGCCATGTGGAATTAGAATGTATAACTAGTTCCAAGGTCATTAATAGATAAATTAGGTCACAACTTGTACAGATTAGCAATCAGAAGCGTGCCACTATTCACTCATCATATATATAGCTATCCGTAAAAATAGCAAGAACAATAACAATTTTTAATAGCACAAGTTAATGGCAAAAAGTACTCATTACAATAAGTAAAACAAGGTGTTGATCTTTGCTTATATGATATTCTAGTCTTGTCACTCATTAATAGGCTTCAGTGTAATCACATGAATTAAATCCTGATGCTGTTTCTCCATTTAACATGGCCTATAAACACATACTTACACATTTATGTGTGTATATACACATATATACACATTTATATACACACAATTTTTGATTCAACTATTTTAAATACTCTATTTTCAGTTCACTCTCTGGTATTGCAAAATCTCATCCCTGTCTCATTTAATTTCTGTACATTCACGAAACTTCCAAGGTGACGACGAAGAGTCAATTTCTTTTGCTGACCCACCAGTCCCTAAAAGACTGATGTTTCCCCTTTCATGCCCCAAATTTCTTCGTATTGTCTGCAAGACCCACATTCTTCCCACACATTCATAATATATTGACTAAACTTGTTTCATAACTGTACTCCATCTATTCCCCCAAGATCCTCCAAACTACATACAGCAACACTATTTTCACTTATTCAGTACATGAGGAAAATATGGACCTTCTCTGAATCTCACACCTAAAGCCTCCATTTCCCAGACAAAATAATCAATACTTGTGGGAGGCCTCAACTGGAGGGTG